>NC_141322.1:7535952-8168452 GCF_037954235.1 Aulostomus chinensis | reverse complement strand
GAGCTCCTTGCTTTTACCCATCATGAGATGTGTCTTGTTTGACTACTTGGTGAAAAAACAACCTGTTTATTGGGCCATCAATTAGCACTAACCCAGCTGATGTTGGTTTGCACTTATAGGAAGTACAAAGACTAATTACTTTCAGATTTGAGATGGTATAGTGCCTTTCCTTGCCAAACTATACAGCTTTCCCATGGTGTGTTCAATACTTTTTTCCTGTGTTATTGCACATAATTCCACATAATCATTATTTGAATGTTGTGATTTCTTTTCATGTGTTGATTATTTGAGTTAATACCAGTGTCTGGAAGAAATGTCACATGAATTGCATCTTTGGAAATGAATGTAATGACAAAAAAGTTAATGCGTTCAATACTTATTTCCCCCATTGTATGTATATATGTGTATGTATATATATGTATATATATATATGTGTGTGTGTAATCATAAATTTTACAGTGGTAAAACACATTTCTCGGCTTTTATCTTGGTTGTCTTTCAATACCATCTTGTCCTCGTGTGTTTCCCAGGAAGCAGAAATGCTACGTTCCATCTCTTTTCACCCATCAGGTGACTTTCTTCTTGTGGGAACACAGCACCCCACTCTGCGTCTCTACGATGTCAACACCTTCCAGTGCTTTGTGTCCTGCAACCCACTGGACCAGCACACTGACACCATCAGCGGTGTCAACTACAATCCTACAGCCAACAGCTATGTCACCTGCAGCAAGGATGGTAACATCAAAATATGGGATGGTGTTTCCAACCGCTGCGTGAACACCTATGAGAAGGCCCATGATGGAGCTGAGGTCTGCTCTGCCATCTTCTCCAAGAACTCAAAGTACATCTTGTCCAGTGGCAAAGACTCTGTGGTCAAACTCTGGGAGATCTCTACAGGCCGAACACTGGTCAAATACACAGGTGATGATTTCTCTATTACCTAAACTGAGGTTATATGGGGTTCCCTCCATACCATGTTGCTATGGCACAGCGAGTACATTTACTGTTACTATTTCACTACAATGAAGGTTGGCCTGGCCAATGAAACAATACCAATATTTATCAAAAACAGAACTTTAAACTGCAATAAGAAATTTGCTCAACAGAATAGCATATAGTTAAGTCCAAAGTTAATGAACTGAAAACCACAATGACCTTATAGATCCACAAAATTTAGTTGCACAAACAATCCTTGTGTATGCTTCTTCCCTGGCTCATAAACCACCTGTCAAAACTAAGTATGTAGCAGTGTACTGTTTTATGGTATATCGCAATATCAAACAAGCACAACTATCAACCGTAGAGCTGTTCTCTTGTGACAGAAAAACTAACCTGTCTACAATGTCGGGCTTCAGGGATGCCCCTTGGCATGTCACTATGTCTCCACTGCCGCCTGTCGGAAGGAGAGCTTGTGGTTAGCACACAAAGGTACTGCTTTGCCTGGCAGCTTAGTGCAGGAAAGGCATCCTCATGTTCCTACCACCACTATCTCTCAGGTTATTACTGCCCCTGAACCGTGGGTGCAGTAAAGCAATATCCAATAGATTTCATTTGCACTTGATCCCACTGAGTGGCTGACTCAGATATATAATGGTGACCTGGTAAACCCAGTTGCACCTGCACTTCAACAAAGTCTTTTCCTCCAGCTGTAGGAGAAGCTACTTACACTCTCTTACACAGAGAAATGACCTGGTGATGCCAGCATCATTTATATCATTTTTTTATATCACCTTTTAAAGTCATTTTAATTTTGATGTATGCTTGCAGTTAGAGTATTTTGGAGACACTTTTGTTCCAAGCTATGCACAGAATACTTAAAACTGTAACATAACATAACTGACACACACACAAACGTCCAATGGTTCTGATAGTGTATAGAAAATAGGTATATTTATGCAAGTGGTTCTTGATGGTAAAAATGTTTTTCTGAATGTTTTACTGTCTGGCTAATTTTTCTATTTTCCAATTCAGCTCATTCAGTATGGCCGCAAATGGCAAGAGGGGAGTCTGTTACCAAAATATTGCATCCTCAGCCACTTTGTCAGTTGTAACACTTGAACAACATTACTCCCATTGTCTGCCATTACAACAACCAACCTGAGAGAATCCGGTTGGGATTCCAGTTTCTGAGACATCCCGCTGCTTTCAGAAATATGCTCCCTGGTGTCTTGCACAAAGTAAGTGGTCTAGAGACAAAGTAAGCGGTCTAGAGACAGGTTCTTTTCATCTTCCAGTTTTCTATAAAATTTACCGTCATACACATGTACGGGTCGCAGTTCCTGCTGGCCCACATATTAGTGGTCAGCTGGAAGTAAGACACTTCTATGAGCCAGGCAGCAAGACTGTATCTAACTTTGGTTTACATTTTGGGTAGTACCTCTCTTGTGAAGTAATTGCAACTTGGCAACTGTTATCCTGCATTGATGGCTTTTAGCAGCCCTATGAAGATGTCCGGTTCCACTTTTGCAATGAGATCTGCATCATAAGCAATAAAGTTCGGTCTGGGTTGTAGCATGCATGGTGAATTATGCATGTGAGAGAGAAGAGAAATTGACTCGAGCTAGCGGTTCTAATGGAAAATAAACTATTAATGTAAACAATATCTTGTCCTATATCACGTTTAAAAAGGGGTTAGAGTCAATGTAGCTTAAAAACTTGATATATTTCCCAGCCCACCCTGTCCCAAAAGTTACTTACTAAAACAAAATTAAAAATAGATTTATAAATATTGAAGTCTGACCATCCATCCATCCATCTTCACCCATCTATCGGAAATTGAGTCACAGTGTTAGCAACTCCAGCAGGGAACCCAAAACTTCTATTTACCTGGACACATTGACCAGCTCCAACAGGGGGATCCTGAGGATATTCCCAGGCCAGCATGGTGATGTAGTCCCTCCACCTAATCCTTGGTTTGCCCAGGGGCTTCCTCCGACCTGAACATGCCTAGAATACCTCCCTAGGAAGGTGCCCAAGGGGCATCCTACCCAAAGACCTAAACCACCTCAATTTGCACCTTCCGTTGCAAAGGAGCAGCAGCTGCCCAAGTCCCTCACGGATGACCAAACCTCCCACTGTATCCCTGAGGGAGACACCAGTTCCCTTTCTGAGGTAGACCATTTCGGCCCCTTGTACTCAAGCACTTGTTCATTTGGTAATGACCCATATTTCATAGGTGAGAGTTGGCATGAAGACTGACCAATGGATCAAGAGCTTAGCTCTGTTTTTGTAACAACGGTGGGATGGATCTAAGATAAGACCGCTCCCACTGCTCCAATTCTTTGGCCCATCTTGGTCTCTTAAGTCCCCTCACTTGAGAATAGAACTGTAAATCCCCTTCACTTGTGGTAAGGATTCATTCCTTACCTGAAGTGGACGATCCTCAATTTTCCTTCTGAGAACCATGTCTGCTGTATAGGTCAAATTCTCAGCCCAGCTGCTGTACACTGAGCTCCGAAATGATCCAGTTTGACCTGAAGATCATAAATTGATGCCAGCAGGACTATATCATCTGCCAGGTGCAGTGATTTAACCTTCAGCCCATTGGACTGCAACTCCCCCACAACCATAACTATGTCTCAAAATCCTGTCAATGAAAATCACAAAGGACTGATAGCAAGGCACAGCCCTGGAAAAGGCCAACTGAAACTGGATATGAGTCCAACTTATTGCTGAGAACTAAAACACAGCCCCTGCTTTGGGCATAGAGAGATAGGATCGCCCTGAGTAGCTTCCCCCCCCCACCCCATACTTCTGCAGCACTTCCCTCAATGTCCCTCAAAGAAAGTGTTTGCCTTTCTACAAATCCACAAAACTTTTGTAGATCAGCTCGGCAAATTCCCATGGACCATCCAGGATCCTTGCAAGAGTGAAAAACTGGTAGGCTGTTCTGTGATTGGGATAGAATCTGAGGTGTGGCTACTTGCTGAACTCTGTGTCAGTAAAGCACATCCAAACCAGAGGTTAATGATTCAGGGGCGTAGATATGCTTTTCACTCATTCTGTCTGGGAATGTAGGTATTGGCTATTATAGAGGTACTCACATTTTTTTTCTCTGAAGATAAATTTGTATAACCGTCAAGCATTCATTTTTTTCTTTTTATAACATTATTTTTAAACAAGTTATGCAAATGTAATTATTAATGGTGAATAGGAATATGCTTTTAAAACATTATTTAATATTTAAGTTTAAAGTGTGTAAGTCAGAATTTCATTTAGCCAAAAACATGGCTTGTTTAGTGGCTGTATAGTGAAACTGATTGAAAGTGGATTTTGTTATATCGCTTATCATATCCTTTGATGGGCCTTAGTTCTATGAGTGACTTGCAAACAGTCAGTCATTGAACTGGTGGTTTGTCTGGGTTCTCATTTGACATGTGACACAACAGAAATGGCATTGGTGAAAACTTGATAAAAAAAGGACATGTCAGATCACCACTGGCAGTTTTATTTTGGAGTCTGATTTTAATTTTATATCACAGATATGAACTGTAATAAAACATTTCACTGGGACACATGGGCTCGTCCCCCCCATGAGGAGGAACTGGAAGGGTCCGGTGCCTTGTGAATCGGGCAACAGACCAAGGTGGGGGCCTCAGCAGTCTGATCCCTGGCTTCCCTCCGGCAGGGAAGGAGCCAGAGGTGGTGGAAAAGGTTGAGTGTTACCGGCTGGTCTAACCTCGACACATAGCAGTGGTTCCACAACTCAAGTCCTTGAGAGGGGTTGGACTCTCTCCTTTGTTGGAGTTGCTCCGATGGTGGAAGAAATACTTTGAAGAACTCCTCAATCCCACCAATATGTATTCCATGGAGGAAACGTAGTTGCATCCTGTGGGGGATACTCAGGGAGTATGGGGTGGATGGCCCCTTACAAAGGGCCATTCAGTCTCATTCCCGAAGGTGTGAGAGTCTGGTTTGCGTTGCTAGCAATGAAGTTGGACTTGTTCCCAGTGAGGGTTTGACACACAGATAAGTGGAGGAAAACGCATCTGTGATGAGCTTTTTAAAACAATTTAGAACAAGCAGAAGAAACAAAACATAACAGAACTCCCAAGCAGCACCCATCTTGATTTCTTCTAGCTCTGTGTTGTTCATGGTATGGTTCCCTATTGCATTAAGCTTAATCCTGAGTCTGATCCAGACCAGTGAGCATTGAGCCTCACCTGGCAGCTTTTCAGGGTCACCCAAGAATACCTTTTCTTTACTACTGGGGTCTGGTTTACTTTTGAACCGGTAGTGGTACCAAACTGTAGCTATTTTCAGTATTTGACTTAAAAAAAAATAGTTCCAATTGAGACGGCGCAATTTCAACATTTGTATTTATTTAGAACATTCTGTTTTTACTCAAACAAGCGTAAAGTATTTAATTTTACAACTAAACGAGTAGTAGGACCGTTTGACAATTAGTATATTTGCAGCAGGGTGCACACACAATGCGTTTCGGTTAGTAAATCTGACTTCTGACCATTAATCTTACGTCTCTCTTACCACTGCCTTGGTGAGACAAACGTTAAGTCAGTGCTGTGTTAAGTAATTCAGAGATATGTATTGGAATTCCTGAAAGGTAACGCTAGCAGTGAACATCATGGATATTCAGTCTCTCCCAGCTTCATATCTTGTATGTATGATGGTCTCAGGCAGATTGTCTGTTCATTGGGTGTGGTCTGGCACATCCATTGTTTATTGCTATTTTGGGACACTATGTACTGTGGGACTCCCTCTTTGTGCCATGGTTTACACTCTGATTTCCTGCCCTTTAAATAACAACCTGAGGCTGAATACACCCTCTCTGCTCTCTCCGCTCTCTGCCATGTGCCTGGAACCATAGGTTGCTTAAAAAGGGCCCCATGGAGACCAAGGGATGTCCCTTAAAACATCTTTACAAAATCCTCATGGTGATTGTTTGTAACTAATTTCCCTCATAAACAGTCCTGAAAGAGGTCTTACAGGGGTTGACCCATGGCAGAAACAGTACAAGGGCCTTAAAATTCCTTTGGTGGAAATTGATGAAAGTTGTAGAGGTTGATTAGTATTAGTAGAACCTGGCTGCCACAGTAGCAAATAACTGCACAGCCTATCCTACATTTTGGGATACACAAATTCAAAGATATATGATCATTGTGTTACATTACCTGAAATCATTGAAAATATATTATAGGACTGCTTCATCCATGAATGATGAGCATGATGAGTTGTTACTGGAATCCATCAACATTAAACTGAAAGTTAACTGCTTTTTCCACCTGAACTGAAATTGTTCTGCTGTCATTGTTTTACTAGGGTGCACATTTGTCGCCCAAGCAACATCTGCATTTTATTTAATAGTTTTTAAAGTAACTTTAGGGAACCTAATTATTTAATCTGATATATTGTATTAAAAGCAATCTCAAGCAAACTGCAATTAAATTTTGATGGTTTCGATCAATGTTAAAGACATAAACATTTTTCTGCTCCAAAATATCAATGTTTTATCAGCAGTTAGTTCATGTTAGTCAGAGTACACTGCTGTTTTTCAAAGCAGGCTCATTGTTTTGTGTTGAGCTCTACCTACTGAATATTCAGCATGACACTGACATTTTGCCTGTTTGAGTGACACTGCACTGTCTACTTGGATAATGCTGATCGACATTGTCTGATGAATTAAACCATGCAGCTGACTCACGGGGACTGGTTGTTGCTTGAAATTGGTGTATAAACATTGTGACTGTAAAATAGTTTGTCCACTAGGTGGCACTGATATTTTGTTTTTTTTTTCCACTGAAATGTCCTGCTTGGTACTTATGAGGGTACTTTCAGGTCTTTAAAATAGTTTCCCTCAGTTGGTCTAACTAAACTATTAGTGAGGCTGGTGAGCAATGTCAGATTTGCAACAGACCTTGTGACTGTTCAATATGCATTTTAAAGTGGGTGATTATGAAAGTGGTGTTTTTTTTCTCTTCCACTGATCAAGATCTTGTTAACTAATTAACAAACATACATGATGCGTCTGTAGCCAGTAAACCCTCACTTGATGCTAGTTTTGAGGTGTTGAGAAAATGGGGAAATGACACACTAGCTGGGTTTACATGGAGCCTAATATTCCAATTAGAATCGGATTAGAAGCCCAAACCGAATAAAAATGTTCCATAAAACACCTCAATCGGAATAAAGAGGCCTAAACCGAATGGAATTTCATTTAGTTTCACAGGGGTAGAATATTCCTTTTCCCTAACCGATCAGATGTAAAATCTTATCATGTAAACCGTGAAACGGAATGCTGTCAGGCTGTGTTCTCTCTGCGCATGCTCTGTCTTGACGTAAATGCGCAGTGACGTTTCCTCACTTGGTAAAAATGGCGGCTTCCAAGCAGCAGTGCATGCAGAGCTGGTGTGTGGCGGAGAGTTTATTTTTAATACAAACTCTCAAAGACCTGAACATTATTGCACGCTTAGACGGTAGGAAAACAAGAAATTCTGAACTGTTCAAAAAAGTCCACGAAAAACTCAACAAAGCCGGCATCAACCGAAGCATCGAACAATTAGAAACCACCGGAAAACTCTGAAGACCGGCTACTACAAGGCTAAAAACTACAACAACAAAAGTGGATATGATCCCACAAACTTTCCGTTTTTGCGAGCTGATGGACGAAATTATGGGTGGTTCCGATTAAATGAAGTGGCACATGTAAAAACCAGATCGGAATAGATCACATCACATGTAAAACAGTTGACCCGAACTCTTCAATCGGAATAATTTCAATCGGAATGAAGAAAAAGTCTGCATGTAAACGTGGCTACTGACATAGATATGCCGTCTTGGTGTGTTTCAGGTGCAGGACTGAGCGGCCGTCAGATGCACCGTACGCAGGGTGTGTTCAACCACACAGAGGACTATGTGCTGCTGCCTGATGAGCGCACCATAAGCCTGTGCTGCTGGGACTCGCGCACAGCTGAGAGGAAAAACCTGCTGTCCCTGGGTCACAATAACATTGTCCGCTGCATTGTCCATTCACCAACCAATCCTGGCTTCATGACCTGCAGCGATGACTTCAGAGCTCGCTTCTGGTACCGACGCACCACAACGGACTGAAAATCCAGCCTAATCTTACCATGTCAATATCAAAACAGGATGTCTGAAGTTTCCATGTACCCTGTGTGGCCTTCCACAACCTCACTGAACTTTCACTTTCTGACTTTGGTAGTTCGTCATGTTTACTTGATTACAAACTGTCAAGTGATGTTTTGGGGAAAAAGATGTCTCATAGTTCAAATAAAAACAATTTTGTTGAGTTAAAAAGTCTTAACATTTAGAATTCTTCAGTTGTAACCCTCATTTCTCATTAGCTTGTGGTTGTACACTGCTTTAATCTACATTTTTGTTGTAGTTTAGATTCATATTAAACTGTTAAAATCAGCAGGCATTCTCAGTTAATTTGATGCTGCAAAAATTCCCTCAGCACTCACCACAGATAGTACACATTATCACAGTTGTGCACTGCTGTTATTGTGTTGGCTGCTTTTCTCAGATGCTAAATTCACAAACAGTGCTCAGGTAGGAGTCTGAATATAAAGCATTTTCCTCCTCATTGGTCACAATACTCAGTGTAAGAAATGGAAAAAAACATCAAGTCTCCTAGTTTTTCTTCTGGGAACTGGGAAAAAAAGCATGTATTATAAAGAAGAAGCCAGATGAGACGGGATCAAATACTCCACCACCCACCCATCCCCCACTGGCAAAGTAAACTAATGATTAATGATGTGCTTCTGCTTTTCAAGGGAGATGCAGGGATGATGGCATATCGCAGTTTGAGAAAAAATAGTGCAGTGAGTGTGTCTGTGTGTGTCGGTAGGTTTTTTTTTTTTTTTTTTTTAAATCTCTAGGCCAATGGAGGTGCAGGAAAGCACGAAGTTTCCCCACCCAGTGTGTGAAACAGCCAGCCTCCCAGTGACAGTTTAGACTGTTTGTGAGACAGATGAGGGAAACGCTCTTGGTTGTGATGATTACTGAAAACTGATTGAAAGCCTGTGTGACCACTGAAGAAAACATCAAAAACATGGTGAGTGCTTAATCAGGATTTTAAAAAAGTTCTGGTAGTGACATCATTATTTGTATGTGTTTCATTGTGGTGTCTGTAGATGTCTTGTGTGCTGCTCATCTCGAGTAATTTCCCTCTTGACCATCTGGTGGGTCTTTCACTTGTAATGTCATCTACCCAGTATTACTATTCAGCTCATCTGAAATGTTGTCATAAGCTGTGAGGGCTTAAACTTTGTAGTTTATAGACAGACAAGCTTTAGAAGTGAAAAGAGCCTGTGTCCCATACTTCTTTGTTTCTTGACCAAAAGAATAAAATAACTTGTCAATCATACATCTGAGTGACATGGTTGCGCCCGATTCAAAGTCAGCTTGATGGCTTGTACAGCTAAATGCAAATGTTGGACAGGATGTGGTGGTACTTTGGGCAGTGCTCCATTACAATTCCACTTTCTGAATGTGGTTTAATGTAGCCAATTGCAGTTTGATGTATTCATCAATCACAGAATTGCTGGCCATGTTTTGTCTAATCTTTAGTTCAGTTTACACAGTTAATATAATATAAAGGTCTAATATTTATGCACCATGTAGTGAAGGATAATATGCATCATCCTGATGTGTTCTCATGAGAAGAAAAAGGTTTATTTGTCTTCAATAACAAAAAGGGAAGATTAGTTCCTGACTCACTTTCTTTCTATGCAGTTGCTTCATATTGGAATTTATTCATATTGAGTTCATCTAGAGCTATTTTGGGATGCTTTGCTTTAGCATCTGACAGCAGTAGTCAGTAGACATTCATAAGAGGTGATGCTTGCTGCGAGAAATGAGCATCCACTCATCATTTTTCCCTTCTGGAATTAAGTAGTTATCCAGTTACCAATTGCTGAGGATTAATTTCCCTTAGGTGTGAGAGGCCCTCCATGTTCACCCTATCAGATACAAATGTTTATGTGAACTGATCAACAGGCTCCTGAATGGAAGAAAATAAGCATGGCCAACAGAAGAGAGACACTGTAAATGGTAATTAAATAATTATGCCATAATGCTCCTCCTGAATGGTTAATTAGAAGATGAGCTGTGAGATTTAAATAGGAGGATTTTTGGTTGACTGTGTGGACAGCAGCAATCAAGTCTAGGGGGTCATTAAGTTGAGGATAGAAGAAGACTGAAAGTGTTCAAGACTTCCGGGACACCAAGGAGAGCTGCCTCAGTAGAAGAGGTCTTGAAACCAGATTGAAAAGGGTTTGGAAGGCCAGTCCAGGACAGAAATAGAAGTGGTCTGACACAACTGGCTCAAAGGTTTTGGATAGAAATGAAAAAAAACTTAGTGGTCAGTAGTTCTGCATAACATTAGGGTCAAAGGAGGGCAAGCAGAGGTTCTGGCTTTGTCAGAGGAGAGACAACTTACAGAGTTTTAAGGAGCAGATGGTTTGGAGAAGAATGAATCAAATGGACAAGTGATTGCTTGGTTAGGCCTGGTAAGTGTGAGGACATCCTCTGGGGACAGATGGAAACTGTCTGGGAGGAAGAGAATATGGTTTCTAGAAAATTAGCCAAGAACTGACTTATAGCTCTTTCCTTTAAACGGATAAATGCACAGTAAGCCTGTTGCTGTGTAAAGAGGGTGATGTGACCGCAGTTTCAAATATGCAACATTAGCACTATAAGTTTAATAGAAGTACAGCAAAAACAATGAGATCACACTGAGAGCAGGCAGAAGATGAAACTGCGGAAGTATGAGTATAAATAACCATGTGTGTGAGCAGTGAGATAGGTTCCTGTCACAGTTCCATGAGCCTGCAGCCCGCCTGATATTTGCCGCTCCAACTCTCCAGTACATCCTAATGTGTTTCTAATCCTAAATTCACTTTAAGTCCTATCACCAGCACATTAGTTCTACCAAAACCCTCCACTCATTTCCCTTGCTAAGTGTAATTAACTTATTTTTATTTCCAGCTTCTTGCTTGCCAGTGACCAACTTCATGTTGGATCAGCCCATCTAATGGGGGTCAAACTGTACAAAAATTGTTACTCTCTCCCTCTTCTTTAAGGATCTATTCATGAAATGTTAGAGGTCAAGCTGAAAGTAAACAAATGACACAAAGACGGTTTGCAGAATTTAAATCAAGACCCCCAAAAGTGAAAAAAACAGTCACACAAACAGATGACATTATGAGCAGAGGCAACAATTTGACTCATCAATAGGTACTCTTATAACATGACCCCAAAAATGATCAAATGGATAAATCAAAGTAAAAAGGCCTGCCTTTGGGGAGGTTAAATGGCCAGTGACAGTTTTGACAAAGCTTTAAACCGTTTTGTGTGTTTGTGTTTAAGACCGTGTTACAAAATTCTCAACAGTTCCCATGCAGGAAATACCAGGGCAGCTTTAGCAAGTCAATGTCACTGCCTTCAGTCTCAACTGCCTCCACTTGGCTTTGTTTTGGTTGGAAAGAGGCTTGACTACAATGATTTTCCATGGAGCACATCTGTGGATCATTTAAGATAAAAGATCGAGCAGAAAACAACTTTTTGCATTTATGATACTGTGGTGTAGCACGTCTTTATTGACTTGCTTGCTTCCTGTCCAGAAATACATCGGCTCAAATGTTTGGCTCTGTCTCAATTTGAATACCCTGCTCCATGAGGAAAAATGAACATTTTCTAGTTTCAACTGTGACAGATATGTTGCTTGCCACCAAGGCTCTTGTGCTGACCCGACCCTTGGGTTATGACCAAGTTGTCAAGCTGTAAAAGTTCATTTTGAACCAGGAGGATGCATTCCTACACACTAACTCCTGAAATAGTTCCTGTTCCAGTGGCCCTTGAGTGCTAATCTCTGCCCATGTAGATTTAATAATGGTTATTCAGATGCTGTGTCAGAGTGAATTATTGTGAGACAACTTACTAAAGTTTTTACAATAAGAATTTTTATGATCCAATTAATAACTGGCTTTGGCAGATTTTTCTGATTATGATCAAAGACAGACAGGCAGATAGGTGATTGAAATGCTCACTCTTGTTACTTGACTAATTACTTAAAATACCAGTGCAGTGGCTTAAACCTATTTTCTTGAGGCTTTGGCCTCCTTTCAGTGCACACAAATACTGTCAGTTAAATTACCTGAGAGTATTACTTAATTAATAATTACTTATTTTATTATCAGCTTAATATTATTTCTTTTGAATTGCAGTTCTGATTGAGGGCAATTTTACATTGAGTACTTTCTAATTTATGTCACTTTTTTACTGAGTTTTGAAATTAAGAATCCACTTGCCCCACATCCTGCAAACTTTTGATTAGAAGCAGTTGAAATGTCAGGGGGCCCATTTTGGGCAATTTTAAAAGTTTGGTCTTACGCCTGACAGGCCGATGTCAATTTGTGAACAGGACGGAAATGAAAGGAAAGGGACAGGCAGAGACAGCTGTGCAGTTAAAGGATTGAAGCCACCTGTTGGAGAACTGATTTGTGAAAACAGGCGTCTGCAGGAATCCAACAGCCACAGCTGAAATTGACTTTGTTACTTACCCTAGCAGACACACAAGGAAGAGCATAAGGCATTACTACAGACATCTGATACTTTCCTGTAGTTTCAAAAAGGTTGTTAATAAAATAATCAGGTCAACTGACTCATTGCAGTATCTGGAATTGAAACTGCTCTACGTTTATAGAGAAATGTCTGGACTTTGGTGGCAACACCATAATTGTTGGCAGTATGGCTGCTGTCAAATCCCTACGTATTTCACTTGCATTCCATGACCCAGAGGATTAGGAAGGCAGTCTGCTGAGGCTTGAAGTGTGTGTGTGTGTGTGTGTGTGTGTGTGTGTGTGTGTGTGTGTGTGTGTGTGTGTGTGTGTGTCCAAAGAGGTGACAGGCCTCCATCCCAACAGGTGGTGATTGCATGGGGCTCCAATGGTAAAAGGGCTCATTGTTGCAGAGAATTCCATTTGAGCTGGCAAAAGCAACTAAATATTTGATCATTTAAGTAACTAGTACCCATTGTTTTATCTAGTTTATAGTTGTGAGATTGCAGACTTCAAACTGATCTCTGACAGATTTTCCTTCATTTTGATATACAGTGTTCTGCAATGTTACGGATCCTCACATGTTAAAAAGAACTTTCCAATACCAGTATTATGTGTATGTGCGTCCTTACTGTCATCTCTGACTGTCAGGAGATTTTGTGACACACAATCAGCTGTCCCAGAGGTCATTCCTGCATGGAGTTAGTATGTTCTCTCCACGCCTGTATGGGTTTTGAGATGTGCTGCACAATGTCTGACATATTTTTGAAAAGCATCTGATGTTTCTGGTGTCCTAGTGAGGGTGAATATATAATTTGGAATGGTTTTGTTACCTAATAATACAGAACATGCAAGCACATGCAGAAACAAGAAATAATATTATATGGCATTAAGTCAAATCACTTTTATTTATATAGCACCAAATCACAATAAAACCTATCTCATGAAACTTTACAGCAGGTATAGAACTGCAGTTTTTAAAATGAATTAATATTAAAAGAGACCCAAAAATTCCCCATTGGCAAAAACAGAAACAGCGGTGACAAAAGAACATTCTTTAAAAAGCAGAAATGATATTTGAGGGGATAGCTTTAACAAAAATGTATAGTTTTTGTGAAAAAACTGAGCACCGGACTTTAAAATTGGTGCTAACTCAAATATGTGAAAATTTTGGCTGACTTGGGGCTATATTTTGTTGTAGCACATAATGCTTATTATGAATGCAAAAGTTTTAAACTTTAGACAGCTACTGACATGGTAATATCAGGACTATGGGCCTACAAAGCCATCTTCCTCTGTGAAGGTCCATGGTGTTTTGCAATCATGTGGATTACATTACTGCCACCTATTGGATTATACATCTTTGTACTAAACTTTACAGTGCCTACGCCTCTCCAGCTTCTTATAAAGCCAGTGAATGAAAGACAGAAAGAAAAAAACGAGACAAGGAAAAAAAGAATGAAAGACAAAAGGGAAGCAAGAAAAAAAGAGGCAAATATAAGAGAGACTGCAACTGGGCTGCCCAGCCCTTAATCAGGATCTTTTCAATAACAATATAGAAACAGACCTGTCTGACTTTGACAATAATGTTTTGCAACACTACCTGCAAATGTATTTTTACCTGCTAATTTTTTATTTTCTTTTTCTGTTCTTATTTTAGAACAAACTTGCCAAGGCTTTGTATGACAACACTGCAGACTGTGCAGATGAGCTGGCCTTCAGGAAGGGAGACATCATCATAGTGTTGGATCAAAGTGTGGCTGGCACCAGTGGATGGTGGATGTGTTCTCTGTATGGAAGGCAGGGGCTGGCCCCTGCAAACAGACTGCAACTTTTACTGCAAAGTTCTAGCACTGCAGGCCCCTTAAGCCATGTCACACACAAACTCAAAATAAGTGATGCTCACACTGATGACAGTGTGCAGAATATTTACCAGATCCCAACTGTACCCCTCAACGCCAGCATTCAGCAGGATCATGCATACATGGATATGATCTATAGGGTCCCATCTGCCCCCTTAATCTCAAAAAGCCCCCTCCCTTCAGCATTTAAGTATAGTATAGAGGGACCTGGTGGAAATAAGGTATCGATGCAGTTTCCATTTTATATGAAAAAGAGCATAACTCTGATGAAGTTATTAGTCTGTCTTTTGCATCAAGGTCAAAGTTGGTCCTCTTCTTTGGAAAATGTTTACTCTGATTAGAGGGAGACTGGAGCAGAAATGCAGCACTGTGAAACCCCTACTGGCAAAAACAACTTACAGATGGGGACCAAGGGCCTCTATATGTGGACAAGCATGCAGCCCCTGGGTCGTTATGGGCCTGTAAAAGGCAGGCAGATGCAGAATTAAGACATGTTTAACTTCAAACACTAGCTCTTGCCACCAGAAAGACAGTTGTGTCTGTATGGGTGTTTGTATTGATGCTTTTGCAGCAGAAGACAAATTTACCTACATGTTCACTATTTCCTTTCCTGCGCTGAGGGAGTCCTGTTCCCCTTCTGCAGTAGCCACAGAATTTTCAATGAGCAGCATGGTTTCTATTGTAGGACTGTTTTAACCTGCAAAATGGTGTTCTCAAAGGGTGTCAGAGCAGACACTGTCCACATGTAATGATTGTGTATACAATGTATTGCTGCAGAGGTCAATGGGGTAGATATAGCTTTGATCAAAGTGTTGCTAGTTAAAACCAACATAACAGCCTATCTGTTGTTTGCAGCCTTCTCTCCTCTGCATGTCTGATCATAAAGGAGAAATTTATGATGTCCCAAGCCAAACAAGACAAACCTCTCTTTGCAATGTGAGGATCTACATATGTACTCTACAAAATATGCCCATCTTAATTGTAGATATATTACATCTCTGGGTGATATTGCTCTCCCTTAAAGTAATCTTCACTGTTATCAAAATATTCTCATTTCAGAAGTCAACTACTGCAAGACATGTACCCCGAAAACACTCGCTGAATACAATTTCAGAGCTGGAGAAGAAATTTGACTCTCAAGAGAGTTTAAAGTGCAGCAGTCCAGGAGAGTTTTGCGTAAGTTTCAGATTTGTTTTTGAGCTGTTAATGAAGCAAGAGCCCATGTTGTGCTCACTTTAAAATGCAAGCTTGATTTTAACATGTTTTATATACCTTTCTTTTATCACATCCTCTGAGTGTTTGGTATGCTTCAAATGAGTTGTTTATGAACTCAGAAGTAAGATGGGAAATCATTATTATACCTGATCTCCAATAATAGTCTTTTGGGTCTTTGAGTTTGATGCAGTCATACAAATATGCAATTTTAATACCAAGAAAAATGTTTAAAGTATACAGATACTTTTATTGAGGGGTGGGCGGGGGGGGGGGGGGGTTCTGTCCCATTGTGTCCTGTAATGTTGTATCTTTGTATTAGTGTGCCCTGTCAGTGTGGGGCCCTCTGTGTAAGACACTTTGGTCAGTCATGCAGTGTGCACAGTAGCCAGCAGCTAATTTGCATTAATCACTTACCAGTAGACTGTATATAAAACAATCAACTGCACTGATTGTGGTTTTATGGCACTGTGTGGTGTAGATGTGTTCACAGTTTTTATGGGCAGGCATGATACCTGAAGAGGGTGAAAATGAACCTGGTCATCATATTTCCATAACTGATGACTGGAGGTGGAGCTGATTAATACCTGTGACTACTTCAGAGACTTGATGTAGGAATGAATGCTGGTTGTCATGATGTGGGGTATGAGTTTTTCTTCCCCATTGTGAAAGGTGCACTACACAAATAATGGCAGATACTTTTGTTTCTTCCCAAATGTGATGTGTGAAATCTTGTAAAAGATGTGAAAATCTTGTAAATGAATTATAGTCTCAGAAAAATTTGAAGCCCAACTTGCTTTACACCTTTACATTAGGTCTTTTAACCACGACTGCCACACCTCTCCCATCATGCAATCTTAACAGCATTTGATTCACAGCACTTACTAAAATAAATAAGAAAATATACTGACTTCATTTTTGTGTACAGATGTATGCAGTTCCATCACCTCTGCCTCAGGACAACAACTATGACATCCCAGTCCCCTTAGCCACAGAAATCCAACACAAAAGGATTGGTGGATACAGCACCCTTCCCAGTCCCCACAAGACCGAGTGGATATATGATGTGCCAATGGGTCCCGAGAATCAAAGTTCCTCTCAGAGTTTTTGTGACACTTTGCCTGTTAAAATCACTAGCAGGCAGATCTATAATGCACGTCTATCACGTGTTTGCCAAGATGAAAGAGGCAGTCTAAATCCTATGCATTATGATATTCCAAAACCCAGTTCTCTTGACCTTTTGAGTCCACCCAAACTTCTACCAAGACTGCCAATTTATGACAAGCCCCCAACCCAGAGGCTCAGTGAAGCATATGCTGATCTACCGAAAGAAGAATATCTCCCTCAAGGTCTCAATGGTCCCCCTGGTGATCATATACCTTTGGAGTGCCGTTGTGAATCAAGCAATGCCAATGACCTCACAAGGGTACGTTTGCATCGTATGACAAAGTTTCTGACCTGCACATCTTTGCAAGACCTTGAAGGAAGCGGGGAGTTGTTGGTGCAGGAGGATGATGGACAAGGCAAAACCTTGCCATTCAGTGCAGTAGACAGTCAAAGAATTAGCACAGCCTCCAACTCCTCCACTAGCTCCTGTGACTCTATGGTTCTGAGTTCATCCTCTCCAGAGCTCCTGCAAGAAGTAACTCTCAGCCAGGAAGAGGCCTGCTGCAGACTTTTGGAGCTACAAGAATTAGTGTGCAGGGCTGTACCACGGCTCATGGAGTTTGTCAGTAGTTGCTGGAGAAGCAAAGAACATCTGGAAAAACACTTGGAAGAGATTAAACTGGCTGCAGATGGGATTGCATGTTCTGTGACATGCTTTCTGAATTTTGCCTTGGACATTAAGGGCAACACACAACATTTAAGTGATGCCAACCTTCAGACAAGACTCTGTAAACAGCTGTCCATTGTGGAGGACTCAGGTGTGATAGTACAAAAAACAGTGGATGCACTAAACATGGCCAACTGGCCTCTAAGCACTCTATGTCAAGACTTGGGACAGGTCCAGACACCTGATCAACTGGAACGCTTTGTAATGGTGGCTCGTACAATACCAGAAGATGTTAAGCGTCTGGTGTCCATCATTAATGCCAATGGTAAGCTACTGTTTAAAGTTCCTCAGAATGATCAAGAGAACCACAACAACAAAGCACGTCAAAGAGACAGAAAGAAAAATCCAGACATAGCTCAACAGCAAGGACACCCTGCGGAGGATGACAATGACTATGTGGAACTACAGGTGAAAACATTTCTTGAAATCATAAATAATGATTTAAATAAATGGAAAGCCATCAAGTAAAGGACATACTGAGTCTTTCCTTTCATCAAAGTAGAGTATCTCACTCTCATCAAAGTTTTCCCGTTAAGTGTTGTGGGGGGCTGGAGCCTGTCCCAGTGGCTACGGGCGAGAGGCAGGGTACACCCTGGACAGGTCGCCAGTCCATCGCAGGGCCAACACATATAGACAGACAACCATTCACACTCCCATTCATACCTACGGTCAATTTAGAGTATTCAGTCAGCCTAGTCCCCAGTTGGACGGTGGGAAGAAGCCGGAGTACCCGGAGAGAACCCACGCAGGCACAGGGAGAACATGCAAACTCCACACAGAAAGATTCCGTGCCTGAGCCAGGACTCGAACCCGGAACCTTCTTGCTGTGAGGCGACAGCGCTAACTGCACCACTGTACCGCTGGACTTAAGTTTAAAAAGTAAAAGTACAATTTGCATACACCCTTGAAAAAAACCAACAGAGAAGATTGACAGAAAAAAAAATCAAGAACATGTTAAAATGGAAGGGCTGATCATTTTCCATATTCTTTAGCTTTTGTTAATATGTCTAGTTTACACACATATTACATACATACAAGTTAAACCACCTTTGTGATGGTTATTTCTGTGAATGAATGAATTGATACATATAATGCACCAGTGTGAGGCTAATGATGTGAAAAAGAGTACGGTTCCTTCATTTTATTTCTATTTGGATGAGTAAAGTATCCATCCATCTTCTACCACTTATCCTGTTAAGGGTCACGGGGGAGCCTATCCCAGCAGCCTTCGGGCAAGAAGTGGGGTACACTGGACAGGTTGCCAGCCATGCCTATGGTCAATTTAGAGCATATAATTAGCCTAGTCCCCAATTGCATGTCTTTGGACTGTGGGAGGAAGCCGGAGTACCCGGAGAGAACCCACACAGGCATGGGGAGAACATGCAAACTCCACACAGAAAGATCCCGTGCCCAAGCCGGGACTCGAACCTGGAACCTTCTTGCTGTGAGGTGACATTGCTCACCACTGCGCCACTGGGCCGCCCATGAGCAAAGTAATCAGCTCAAATAAGTCTAGTCAAAAATAATGCTTTTTCAAGATAGCAAAGTATTTATACTCTTCTGTCCACTACTGCCTCTGAGGGAAATCAAAACTTTTTAAAATGCAAAGACTTTGTTTTTGAATTTTTTCCAGACTAAAGATGACTCTGAAAAGCAAGAAAATGAAATTCAAAAAGAACCAAAAGAAAATGCTACAGCAGCCTTTCACAAGGCAAAGGTGAGTATCATTGGGTGGTTTTGCTTATAAAAGGGGCAGCATGGATTGAAAGTAAAATGGCCATCTAGCAACCGAACGGCTGATGGTTTGATCCTCTCTTCCTCCGAAGACCATGTCAAAGTTACATTAAGCAAGATACTGTACCCCAATTTCCCCTGATGGTAAGGTTGAGACCCTATATGGCAATCTCTAACGTCAGTGTGTGTGTGTGTGTGTGTGTGTGTGAATGAATAAATGAATGAATGAGACAAGATTGTAAAGCACCTCGAGTGTGCTAAGATAGGAGTTGGTATTGAAAATACAGTCCATATCGCCAAGAGATTTCTTCCTAAAAGAGCATGAACAGGTATCTTTCTGTTAATGTATCTGCAATGGAACTTCTCGGAATATATTGCTTTCTTTGCAGTCAAAAACAGACAGTGACCTTCTTCACCTTGTTTTTCCCATTTATGCATTGTTCAGGGTGACAAAAAGCAACTTTCCTCAGAGTCTTGTGATGGCACGGATGAACATCGACCAGCTTCCATGTCAGAACACTGCCGTCTCTACTTTGGTGCTCTACAGAAGGCCATTGGGGGATTCATAGGGAGCCTGCAAGATGGCCAGCCACCAGAAAGATTCATCTCACACAGTAAACTGGTGATCATGGTGGGCCAGAGACTGGTGGACACTTTGTGCAGAGAGGCACAGCATGGCGGTTCTAGCCAGAGCCTCCTGTGTAAGAGCAGCCACCTGTGTGCTCTCCTAAAGCAGCTAGCTGTAACTACAAAGAAGGCAGCATTGCACTTTCCAGATAGGCAAGCTCTGCTTGAGGCTCAAGAATTTGCAAAGGAACTAGCCCAAAGAGCACAGCACCTTCGCTTATCTCTTAATCTTTGAGACCACACATAAAGCTCAGTGATTTGTTTGTACATCCATATAGATATCTATGTCCTTGTCTGTCCACATCGAAATCTACCAGTTTCCTTCTTAACTGTTGTTAATGATATTGGTGTTAGGAAGATTAGCTTGGACAAAAACAATTTTTCTATGAAATTATATTTGTGCTAAACTAAAAAAAACTTCACAACAATGAAATTACACATATATGATCCTTTACAAGCCCATCCATCCATCCACTGTCTTCCGCTTATTCCTCTTAAGTGTTATCGGGGGCCTGGAGCCTATCCCAGCGGCTACGGGCAAGAGGTGGGGTACACCCTGGACATGTCGCCAGTTCATTGCAGGGCCAACACATATAAACAAACAACCATCCACACCTATGGTCAATTTGGAGTATCCAATTAGCCCCAATTGCATGTTTTTAGATAGTGGGAAGAAGCCAGAGTACCCAGAGAGAACCCACGCAGGCACAGGGAGAACATGCAAACACCACATGGAAAGATCCCATGCCCAAGCTGGGACTCGAACCCAGAACCTTCTTGCTGTGAGGCGACAGTGCTAACCATTGCACCACCATACCGCCACTTAATATGTTTGGTATCATATACAACACTTTTATATTCTCTGTTGTATGTATGTAATCTGTGCATTTGTTTGAAATATAGTCTCTCCTGGGTAGCTGTTTCATACAAATTAATATGTGAATAAATATATGGAAATAATTAAAAAATGTACATGCATTCACTTTCTTTTCTTAGCAATAGATTGAATGCAATACATGCTAGATTTTCATTTGGCTGACCAGATACCCTGCTTTGTGCGACTGCACTACATTTTCAACCCAAATCCAATTGTGTCCAGTATTTTAGTTGGTTGCAGCTTTCAGATACCAGGACAGGCAGAAACCTGGCTTTTAGTTACAGGAATGCTTGAAGGGTGTCATCATAGGGCTGTCACTTAAACATTGGTTGGGAAAGACAGTTTGATTGACAGTCCCAGCCCCTGATGTGCAGCAGGCTGACCTGTCATTGACTAACCAATGGCAACATCAACAAAGCCTAAGTGAAAACTGTGAGCAGCTATTGACAGAATATTGTTGGAAATAAAACAAAATTAGGTCTATGGAGGAATTTCAACCAAGACCCAGAAGTGATCCCTGAATTAGAAAGGTAACAGCTATTGAAATTACCAGCATTTAGCACATTGTGCATCTCTCCCCTGTCGGACACAGTTGTCTTTGTGGGTTAAGTCTCCATATAATATTGTTCATTTGGCTGTTGTCCCATACACTGCAGCATCCCATGTTTTCATATTTGTTGACTGTGACTTGAATCTCGCAACAGCAACCTGTTCTGTTGAACTGTGAAGTTAGTCAGATTATATGTTGAGTAGAAGCATCTACAGTCAACAGTTCTTAGGATAGAACAGTGCAAGCTGACTATCATATAAGATATTTGTGTAACTGAAGCTTCCTTTTATGCTAATGTATTCAATTAGGGTTGAAATTGGGGAAGGTCTAGATATATTTATGTATTTATACTGTCTTTGGAGGACTACTGAATCATCAGTTGTGCAAAGCATAGAGATGTTATGAGCTTATGGTCAGAATTTTTTATTTTATCAATTGTACAACATTAAATCAGAATTTTAGATTAATGGCAATGCAGCCCATACTCTCCCACACAAACATATTTCATCCCATATTTGAGGATGGGATGGAATACGTTTGTGAGCTGAGATTTGGTCAGCCTAATTTTTGTTGGTATTAAAATATCGAAAACATAATGTATTGATTATCATTCAATAGCATTCGCTTCAGATGATGGCATGACTACACCTTTTCTTCCCAGGTTCTGTCACATAAACCATTGATCCGACAATTACGTGTTGTGCACATTCAATTTCCTTAAAGGTTCCTCAGTCATCATCAATCATTATCCATTCATTGTTTGTATAGTTAAGTACATACAGAAGGTTTTTTTTTCATTGTTGTAAAAGCGGCTCAAGTATTTATCTTCCAACCCTGCAATGGCTCTGTCCTAGGTCTGAGTGGTAAGAGGAACTGGCCCATCTGATCATATGTTCATTTTCACTTCTTGAGTACACTATATTTACAACACATCTGTAGATGATGAGACAAGTGGACTTTATTGTATTCTCAGGAGGCAAATATATTTGTGTTCATTGAAAAATTGAGAGGTAATCTGGTTGCCTTTTTCTGAGTGAGTTATAGCTTCCTCCAATCACTTTCTTCATAGTGCTTTATGTTACTAAATTACCATATTTCCTGATGACAGCAATTTTTTTTACCTATTTTATTTGCAATTTCACATATGTATTCTATGCATGTGAGATTGGATTTCAATAAATTGCCAAACAGTTTAGACCTTTAAAAAAAAAAAAATTCATCTGGTCTGTCACCAATTGATGATGAATGGAGGTCCCCAACCAGTATAGAGATACAGGATGGACATATTCAACTCTAATTTGCTCTTGCTAATCCACTTATTAAATGCTCTTAGCATAATTTGCACGACAACAGTTAATCAACATATGTACCAGAGGAATCCCACAAACTCAACTATCAGAAAAGCTATTTTGGTAACCTGTCCGTGGAGAATTATGAACACACAAGTCATATTGACTTTTGTTGCTACAGTTAGCTTCACACCTCTGTCTTCTAATGTGATAACCTTTTTTGCCCATGATGTCTGCAGTCTTGTTTAGCCATTTGTTAGCAAGCAGCCACTTCCCAAACTTCAACATTTACCATGGTGGGCAAAGTCCCTTATCCACCCATCCACTGATAACTATATAAAAAAAGAGAAAAGAAGGCTGAGTCAATAACACAATTTGAAAATAAATACAAAAAAAGATAAATTAAAAATAGCTATAATTATGGTGTACAGCTCTAATCATTAACAAAAAAAAAAAACAGTTTAAAGTACCAACTTCTTGACTGAGGCAGGCACACTGAAACCAAATACAGAGGAGGACTGGACCACATGAGGTCACATTGTTTCTGTAGTATGTGTGCAAATAAATCCTGGGCCATGTTGAAGGACTCCCTCAGCAACTGATGTTCTTTGTTAAAGCAAAAAAAAAACCCTGCTGAGTGATGTTGTATTATTACAATATCTGATAGTAAGAAAACCCAATAGATATGGCTGTATCAAACATTGACAGGTTGGTTTGTTAGGAACTAACATTGTTGGGATTTCTCTCTCTGCTTTTAATTTCCGACTGATAAACACTAGAAAAGTATCGCTGTCTGTGCTTCTCTGCACTATTATGATATATTATTAAAGAGATAATGTCTCTCACCCATCAGCTGATCTCTCTTGCTCACTCTCGCCGCAAACAAAGACAAGACATCATCCAAAACAAGATGCTATTTCCTTCAGAATTAAAAATGTCAGACTGAGTGGAGTGTGTTGATTGACATAATCCACAGCAACAAATAAGTACAAATGGTCACAAGGGAAAAAAAGACTTCTAAAAATCTTGCAAATAGCAGTAATGTATATAAGGTTTTTATGTGCATAAAGAGTGGGGCAATGAGATCCGACCACAGGAGACATGTAGAGAATAATTTTAAATCCAAGTGCCAACACACTTAGCCGAGCTGACCATCGTCTCACTTATGGACCAGGTTTGTACAGGGCTTATGAAACAGTTTAAAACAAGTGTTAAGTCTCGCTTAGTTGAATTCAATTCAATAGAGGTTGTATATGTATATCAACCACTGAAATTTAATTAACTTCAAATTCATACTAACTTTATATATTTTGGCCTCCTTGCATACCTTACTTAGATTTCCTTTATTGTCATTGCACAAAAAAAAACATGACAGCAAAATTTTGGCAACGAAATGCCGTTGCTTGGCTTCCGGATTACAACAGGGACGGAATTATAGGGCAGTTTGAAAAATTAAATATAGACTCAGACACTAAAACTAAAAACAACAAGAGCTAATAATAATGAGTGCAAATAGAGAATAAATAGAGAAATAGATGAAACAGAATGGAGACAACAGAATAAACAGTATCTGTATTGCATAAATAGGAGGTGATTGATAAATAAAAAAAAAAAATAAATTGCACAGTAATGTGTTGTCCATGTGCGAAATATGCACTGAGAAAGAAGTGGCCCTGAAAGCCATTTCGAAATTGTCCATAGGTGGGTGGGGGGTTGGGGTTATTTTGCATTTAGCAGTCTGATGGCAAGGGGGAAGTAACTGTTTCTGAGTCTGGCTGTTCTGCAGTGGATGCTGCGGAACCTTCTGCCAGACGCCAGCCGGGAGAACAGTCCATTCTGGGGGTGGGTGGGGTCAGAGAGGATCTGGATAGGTAGCGGTAGTCTGCTATGTCCCGGATGAGGGGGAGCGGGGTCCCGATGATCTTTTCCGCCGCCCTCACCACTCTCTGCACAGACGTCCAGTCTGAGGCCCTGCAGCTCCCAGACCAGACGGAGATGCAGCTGGTCAGCAGGCTCTCGATGGTCCCTCTGTAGAAGGTGGTTAGGATGGGATGGGACTCCTGTCCTCGAGCGATATGTCCCCATCTAAATCATCCCATCATACATTCAGTCTTGAAAAAGATTAGTCATCAGAGCCTGAAATTGAACAAATAACATAAAAATAACTTTTTGTCTATTTATTTTTGGTATAATTGCTAGTTCTAAAACATGAAGGGGCCTTTGATTAAAAGAGGTACAACTTTTCACTTGAAGATACTGAGGAAGTGTTTTCTTGGAGTGTCATATTTATCGAACACTTCCTCAAATAAAATTAAGTTCTTTCTATTTTTTACATAGCTTGTATTTTTCTGAAATCCCTCTCAGCCTCCAAGTCCATCAAAGCAGTAGGATTCTCAGAGGAGAAAGAGAACATACTTGCCTGCCATTGAGGTGCCTAATAACACCACAGCGGATACTTTGTACAGTTGGTATAGAGAGAGTATTGTACTTCTATTCTGACAGAAAAAAGATCTCAATTTTTTTTTTGTTTTGTAAACAGATGAAATTGGGGGGATATTCTAGAATAAACAGAGGAACTTAGGAAATATACACATTTTTAGAATGTTTATCCCAATTATGGCTTAGCCGTCCAGCACACTTTTGAGGTAACAGCAACTTTGACTAACTTTGTTTCATATTTCACTATGACAGTCTTGTTTACCACAGGAACAGTTTTTCATACCTAAATAAGTAAAACTCTGTCAAACTGAAACAAGCTACAGATACTAAGTCTTTGTCTTTTTATCGTTAATAAAATGATGGAGGATTTATTTTATATCCAGATTTTTTTGCCAAATGTATCTATTGTACTGATGGATTAGAGCTATTAAAGTCCCATAGAAATAAAGTTATACTGCAAGCAACAATAGCTATTCTATGATCCAACTGACCTTCCTGGATCCCAAAGATGTTGTTGTGTGAGCATAGTAGGTCATCTCAAATGCCTTCTCTGCATCAAGTGAGAGAAGAGAAATATCTGTCGCCCCCTTCTGGATGTCAAGGATATTCACTGCTTGCAGTATTTTTGAAAACCCTGTCTTGCATGAATAAATTCATTTTGATCTCCCCCACAATCTGAGGGAACAGGTGATCTGGTGACATCGACTCACAATAAGTTCTCTAACCTCATGTTCGTGCTGTATGAGTCTCTCTCTCTCTCTCTCTCTCTCTATCATTTACTCTCACTTTTCTTGCCAGAGAATGTTTTTGTGTCTGATTCAAAAGACTGATCTATTATGTCTTTTTTCAGTAAAATTCCAGTATAGTCTATAAGGCCACAAAAGGTGAAGTTTACAGTACATCTAAAAACCAGGGTGCCCTACTTCCACTCGCCAAACCCTTAAGACTCACCACAACCTGTAAAATTCCATAGCTCTGAAAGGTCACTGTGTTGCTGGTCAATTGACTGCTTTTACAGAGAGTAAATGATAGAGAGAGAGAGAGAGAGAGAGACTCATACAGCACGAACATGAGGTTAGAGAACTTATTGTGAGTCGATGTCACCAGATCACCAAAAAAAAAGATTTCTAATCCAAGGTGCAATGCTGATGTTTTGACTCCTCAATATGTCTTCTTCAGAGTAGCAAAGGCTCAAATCAAATTAAATGCTTTGGTGCTCTGAGGAAGACATATTGTGGAGACAAAACAGTAGAGTTGCACCTTTAATTAAAAATAATTTATAGGTGATCCATGTGCTCCAGTGGCTTCCTTGTTACATTGATGTTCCAAGTCCTTACCTGAGAGGAAAGAAAGAGAATACTCTCAAGTTTACTAAGATAAGCACGTGTTTTACTTCCTCTCTTTAAGTTAGTAGGAATCCTCAGACCTCAGTTAATACGTCACCCTCCGATGGGCCTTCCAGTGGAACCTTAGGTAAACTGAATACTCCATTTTTGTTTTTTCAGTGCACAATTTTTAAGAACTGTGGGTTGTGGGGTGCATGGTCTCATAGCCATTTGATTAATATATTGCCAGCCATGCCTGTTGAAATGAAACTGCATGAACAGTCATTTCAGATCATCACCTGGCCTGTTAAGACTTATACATTTGAGTTCCAGAAGGTTTTATAATTATACAGCTTATTTTCACATGGGTACAAGGAAACTAAATTGAATGATGAATGATGATATATAGTTGAAAGTTCAGGGAGGTAAGTTGAATGAAAATCAGCTACATTCATATTGTATTGCAGCATATAAATCTATATTACATTCCTGACTCATTCATCAGGTGTTTTACAAAGAAGTGAAATAACATCTTATCAAGGGACAAATTTTATCTTTTAAAATGTATCTGTCCCTTCAAAAATTAGTCTTGATTCTGGCTGCAGATATAGCAGCAGGTCACCATTTTTAATGCACTTGTTATATATCTATTGTGACTCATTATGCTACTACTAACTGTTTATTCGCCTGCATTTAAATGCTTTAAAAAGCATTGAGATACATTTAAATTCAATAAAACTGACTTGTTACCTGGTATAACTCTTTTAAAGTTTTGAACAAATCTTCTAGTTTTCAGGTGATTTCATGCTTTTTGCCTCTTGACCATGTTTTGGAAGGGAATGATGACAGAATGTCTGCAGCAAATCAACAAAAAATATTTAAGAAATGACATAAACAAGGAATTTATTAGAAAATGCGGTTTATTTTCTGATAATGTTTTAATATATAATCTTTTTGGGCTTTTTGGGAGGAACTTTTTGAATAGGTGGCTGTGGATTCGCTTTCTCATTGAAAACAAAATATGAAATATATAACCATGGTTACATCTGTGGTTTATTCAGTGTCAACATGAAGTTTGAAACAACTTTATATAGGATAATGCCTCTCTCAAAATAAACCAGCTGTTTACATAATACTATTTGATTTGTTTCAGTAAATGATGGTGAATGATGTTTCCATATTTATCTCGTAATGCAACGGTTAGCTAATATACGGCTTTATTTAGCCACTATTATAATGTGTTGCAATGTAGCTGCAGAGCTCATCGATCTGATTTCAAGCTGCTCCCTGACGTAACTTCCACACGTCTTCATGTGTTGGAGGAGGACGCCTCGGACCGTGCAGTCACCAGGGGGCATACACACAGTAATGATAATAATAATGCACCGAGGCTTGAGGAAAGCCTGCTACACGTTCCTTCATTGTCCTCGCCGCACCGTATGAATGCAAACGCGGCCGCGGCGTGATGGGGTTGTGCGTGTAGATTCATATGTCCGACGGGACTGCCCCTGGCTTTTTTTTTCTGGGGAGCATCATATCGGATCATATTGTTAGCAGGACGTTGTTCCTCCTGCAGCCCCCCCAGTCTGTCCCGACGTAGTTGTGAATTGAACATGGCGACTGTACCAGTATATTGCATCTGCAGATTACCTTACGACGTGACCCAGTTTATGATCGAGTGCGACGCTTGCAAGGACTGGTTCCACGGCAGGTAAGGCCACTCCATCCACTCTGGTGTCTTTGTGGCAGTTTGCATTTGTGGAAACTCAACAAAAATGGCGAGGTCTCGGTATGTTTGACAGCTTTGTGGCTCTCAGTCGCCAGTCTACATCTGAAGAGAGGCCGCTCGGAGAAGAAGGCGGAGTTAAATATAGCCGACTGGGGTTATGACATTTTTCGTGAATAACCCAAAAGAGATTGTCCATATGAATTGTACGTGGGTTTATAGTTTAATTTCGGCGTGGGCTTCGTGTACTTTCTGTATTAAACGAATACATAACAATAACATTCCCGCAGAGCCACGAACCAACGCGGGCGGTAGCGGGGAAGCCTCGACTCACTCGCTGCCTTTCCACTCTTCTTACCCACTTTCTGTCCCTTATTTTCCTTCTTATGACCTAAAATTTCACCGTGTTGTGCAATTTCCCCGAACTGTTGCTGAGTGTTTTGATAAAACTCATCGTAAAATCAGACCTTATGTGTATGTTAAAGAGGTCTGATCCCGCACAGTCTCATGGCAAGCGGCAGCTATGGCTGACAATAACCATGTCAGAGAAAATAATAAAATGAATCTAGTCTAGTGAGATGTTTTGCCTTTAACGTTATTTGGAGCTAATTTACTGCTGTGTATGTTAAATGCGATTGGCCACGAACGTCTCATCACTTTCTCCGCCGTACGTAAGCCGTAATGATCTCCGCCAAATCGCTGTTGACATCATACAATATTTCCCTGTTATTGTCGAACATATCGTATACACGTCTGGCCATGCTCTCGTCTCCTTGGTGGTGTATTAGCACTGTTCGACTGCACTTTCTGTGTCTTTTCGGGAAAATGTGTTAACCCAGTTGTTTAGTGAAGAAGCATTCAGAGCCACGAAGAGTATTTACGCGCCTGAACGTTAACCCTTTAATGCTCTCACTGGCTGTCTCGAGAAGCTTCATGAGCCGGGCATGGTATAAACGAGAAAAAGAAAGTGCATATATGTATATGTATATGTGTGTGTGTGTGTGTGTGTGTGTGTGTGTGTGTGTGTGTGTGTGTGGCTGTGGCTGTGTGTGTGTGTGTGTTAGTACGTAAATAGGAAAATTACCCATATGAATAAGTCCCACAGTCACCCAGTATAATTTGCCAAATTATGACTGACTTACATGTGCATGTGAGCATCATTTCAATTTTGTAATGGTGCAGCTAATTTTGACTCACTGCTCTACAAAACACTGTTCACTCTATCAGTCACGGAAATTCATGCTGGAGCTTTGTTCTGAATCACCTGACAGTTGTCTGTCAGTTAAATCAGTAAGCAAATTTTGATTTAACTCTGGATAGGCTACATAATTTTGCCAGTATACGGCAGTATAAGCAACAGGCAATGTTACGCCTGCCAGTAGCTGCTCCATCAACAGAAGAAGAAGAGGCATTGCTCAGCATCTGTTACCTTCAATTGGATAAGTTATGTTGCTTAAGTACCTGCTAGTTTTGGTCATGTTGCATGCTGTCTGAAGATTAATTAGAAATTTGTTGATATCTGCAAAGATACCAAAAAACAGCTGGTCAGTCACATGATTTTAAGATAACTATATCTGAGTTTTATTAGAATTTGAGGTTCCATCTCCTGGTTTGTCCATTTATTCTTTTTAAAGAAGGAAAAGGGAGCAAAAACATTCCAAGCTAGTGTAAATTTTTTTTTTATCTTGAATTATACCACTTCCAGGGTGGCAAGGGGGTGCAGTGGTAAGCACTGTCGCCTCACAGCAAGAAGGTTCCAGGTTTGAGCCCTGGCTCGGGCACGGGATCTTTCTGTGTGGAGTTTGCATGTTCTCCTTGTGCCTGGGTGGGTTCTCTTCGGGTACTCAGGCTTCCTCCTACAGTCCAAAGACATGCAAATGGGGACTAGGCTAATTGGATACTCTAAATTGACTCTAGGCGTGGTTGTGAGTGTGAATGGTTGTCTGTCTATATGTGTTGGCCCTGCAATGGACTGGCGACCCGTCCAGGGTGAACCCTGCCTCACGCCCGAAAGCTGCTGGGATAAGCTCCAGCCCCCCCTGCAACCCTTAACAGGATAAGCTGAAGAAAATGGATGGATGGATGGATGGATGGATGTAATTATGCCACTTCCATCTTCCTTTTCAAACTTGATACTTCAGTTTATGCATCAAAATATATTGATGGAAACTCAACTAATGATTGAACTCCAACCACTAACAATCGTACCATTCTTATCAAACCATGTTGTCTGTAGCAGCAACAATACTGCTAATGTAGAGTGCTCATAAACAGTTATTTATTCGTAACTGGTGTATATGGTGAGTCAGCTGGTGATGAACATCATCTCTGCTGGACAGATTATCAGATTATTTAATATACCAAATGATTCTTTCCTGCATTATTTTTTGAAATTAATTTACACATTGGCTAACAAATCCAGTTATTTTGGTATGTATCTGAAGGGCAGAATCAGTCGATAAAAATGTCAATCAATCTGTCAAGCTTTGATATTTATTCTAACTTCCATCACCCCAGTGCTTCTTTATCATATGCAGAGAATTAAATATACATTGGAAAGGAACCATATGTTAACATAGAATATCCCTGCTCATTAAAACAGCTGAGCTGGATCAACATAGAGGGATAAATGGAGCTTTTCACATCAATATAAAGATAATAAGTTATAATTGTGTTTTTCTAAAAGTTGGCAAATTAAACTAAAGCAGAGATCAGACAGTAGTAACACTTTTGTTGATAAATTAAAAGCAATATGTAGAAGCCAGGCTGCTGTTATAACCTTCAATGAGTCTGCTTCTGAGAAAATGCCCTTATTTGGTTTTATAAAATCTGAAATATGCTGCAAAATTAATGTAAAAAACTCTGATGTACTCTGTCTACTCTTCAAAGCATTAATAAGTAAAATTCTCATCATATGTCATTCAGGTGTGGGCCAGAATGCAAACACATATTTCAGTGTAGGGTTTGGTAAACACAATGGCCTTAAAGTTATATCATGATATTTAAGAAAAATTAAATTAGATATTTAAAAAAATCAATATCTTACTGGTGATTATTGCAAATGAAATGAAGTGAATTGACAGTTTCCACCATTTGCCAAAGAGCTACTCATATTGCTGAGCACCTAATTTGTATGCATTATCAACACAAGGTGGCAGCCATGGTCTTAATTGTGCAGTAGTTAAACAGCAATATATTATAATGACACAGCATAAATCAAATACACATAAAAGTATTTTGTTTTCTTGCCTTGAAAAGTTTCTGTAAAAATATAATGTCACTTTCACATCAATTCATTCCGATAGAGTGATTTGATTGGACAAGAGGTTTTTGTAAGAGCTGAGATAGGATGTTTCACTGTGTATCACTCAGTGTCACTGGTGTTCTCTGTTCATTGATTACCACAGCAGTTAATTGTTGCTACCTTTGGCTTCAGTTTTGTTGAAATTGTTACATCATTGAGCCTCTGGGTTGCTGTTTCTTAAATTTAATGCGGGACCCAGAGTTCACATCAGCCAACAATGTCTTAATGGTGTTGTTGAAGACAACAGACGAGCAACGAAAGATAAAGCAACACATCATCACCTGATCTCAACCTAAGACCAGGGCATCTTAAAACATTCTGCAACACTAAATCCAGGCAACCTAAAGAGTTAAGTGGAAAACGTCTGGTACTATATTCATTTGCACTTTGGTTGAAGGGGCAAAGAAGGGAATTTGGATACTAAACCTGACTCCTTCAGCCTAAAATGTGATGAGAATGGGGCAAAGTTTTTCACCAGAACATTCAATGAATGAACTAAAAAACCAGGGAGATCCACTGGAGTGGTCAGAGAAAATCGGAGGGGCGCAATCATGGAGGAGCAGGGAAATCCCCCTCTGCCCGGTAGCATTGGTCGAAATTACCTTAGAAAAATACAACCAGGTACAAAAGCCCTCTATCTGCAGACCAGGAGGGAAGTAGCTCTACTGTTCCCCTGGGAATAAACCAGCTGTCACAAATGTTACCCTGGCTGTGGAAAGAGGCAGGGACACAGATATGTTACAAAAACCACGGACTGGGAGCCAAGGCCATACAAAAGTTGTCTATTGTGGGACTTGAGGTGAATGAGATCATGACAGTGAGTGGGCACAGGTGTGATATTTGATATAATTAGTATTTATTGACTAAAAGTGACACATTGGTGAAAATATAGCCAGAATAAAAAGTGTGTTTATCTGGCAGGTCTGAAAGGTTGCTAAAAGTTACTGGAGACTATCCAGGAAGGGAGGAAATGATGGGAGCAATGTATTTTCAGATCATGTGGTTAATTCTGCAGAATCACACATGCAAAATGATTCTCATCAGTCACCTTTTTCTCTGGTTGCACAATAAATAAGATACATTTACATGATTCAAAGTTGCAGGGCCCGCTGTAATGTAGTAAAGTAAGCAAGTGGAGAGGTATAAATTCATCCAATGATATGTACAGTACAGATTAGATCATGGCATGAATTACACTGTCAGATCATGGCTGTGATTTGGTTGTAGGCATAAGGTCACAGGCTGAGTGCTGAAGATAATCACAGCTGTGCTGTTATTCAGTACAAAAGTGTTCCCTCTAGTGTGCTTTTGCTTAATTAAAAATAACTTAACATTTGAACATATAGGAGCCACATCTGTTTATTTGTCTGTCTCTTGGGTTATTTTCAGGTCTCCACGGGTGGCAGTATAGCATTTTCTTTATAATCACTGGTGCAGGTACTCAGGTGATGCATGGAGGTGGAGGGTCATGCAGTTTTTACCGCTCGCTCAATCGCTCCCTTGCCAGGCTCACTCAGCTCACCTCACTTCTTTATTTTCCCACAGAACCCTTTTATTAGTTTCTTTTTGCAGCAATTAAGTCATGTTTTGTTGTGACCTTTTTCGTCAAAAAAAGGGGAACATCACCCGAACATGGACGAGCATATGGACAATTGTTTATGAGCACGTCAAAAACAGTCTCTCACTTCCATGCAGAGTGACTATAGGAAGGCAGGATAGGTGCTAAAAACATGTTTCTTAAAATACATATTTCTGTCCTTAAACACACACACACACACACACACACACACACACACACACACACACACACACACACACACACACAATGCATGCCTGTTATTTCCAGATGCCATGAGTAAAAACACTCGTTTAAGTGATACACAATATTTTTGCAAATGTAATCTTTAGGGAAAAAATCCTCAAGGCAGGAGTTATGCAGCCTCAAGTTCTTGTATGGGTTGTCAGCATTTCTGTTTTTGCTACAGCAAAGCTCGAGGTCATGCTTTTTTCACTTTGGGGCATGCATCATCAATGGCTGCCATCTCCTCACTTGCCTTCATAGTCTACAGTGCAATGGTATTTTTTTAGAGCTCGACCGATATTTATTTTTTGGGGGGCGATGCCAATTTTGATATTAGGGAATACAAAAATTCCGATAACCAATATATCGTCTGATTAAAGTTTTTCATTTTTCATATAAAAAGACAACATGCCTGCTTTTGATGGCTTACATATAGTTCTAAACACTTGTTAAAAAGATTTAAATTGAAGGGCAACACCCACTATCATCTCAGTAAACATAAAGAAGTCTCTCTGACAGTGTCAACATTTACAAAGTAATACATTTATTGAAGTAGAATTCATGGTAAGGCTGTTATTAGTGTGCATTACACTGCACAGTATCTAATTAAGAGGTCAGTAAGTTATATCTGTAGGTTATAAGCAGGTGAATAAACAGCGTTATAAAAGTCTTAGGTAAAACACGATTTAAAATGCGCCTCTCTGGGGTTTTACATTTTCTTTCCTCCATGAAGTTATAGTTTCTACCAGAAATGCTTTTTCGTTCTCAATGCCATAAGTTGAAAAACACAGTCCGCACGCTGCTGAACGTAAATGCAGCCCAAAACGGTTTTTGCATGGCGATGAAGTGTTATCCTAATTTGCTCCGGTCTTATCTAGTCTGATAGCATGCAGCTGCCTGAGTGTGCGTAATATTACTTTGAGGTACTGTAATGTTACCATTACATCATTCACGGTGCCGTGACTGACTGGGCAAAATAGTTAAGCAAGGTAGTTAATAGTCAATCTATATATATCTAATCTAATTCAGTACTTTACTTCACTCTCACTCTGTGGGGTTTCTATGGTGTGTGACATGAGAGGAGTCGGAGCGTCCTCTACTGGATACACTAGGACATCATTTCTAAGAAAAACACCATATTAATGGCATTTCATTGCTCAAAATTACATGTTAAATTTGGCATCAATTGGCCAACTTTTGGCCAAATACCAATTATACTGTAATGGCTATAATTGGCAGAGTAAATTGGCCGGCAGATTAATCGGTGGGCCCTAGTATTTTTGCTGTAAGTGTTTGTATGTTTGTTGATTTTACACCTTTAGTTGTCATCGTTTCCTTGCATACTTTGCACATTATTGGTCTTTATAATCACTTCCACAAGGGTGAAGTGACTCCTAGCACCTGTGTTGTTGTGAAACAACATGCTGTAGGCTGCATGACAACGCATACTTGCAAAAGTATGTCATCATGCAGCTTTAAAAATTTGGTCATGAAAAAGTTAATACCTGTGTTATCGTGAATTATGATATAGCACAGCCGTAGTAAACATTTTTGTGCCATTTTGCAGCTTGATGAAATTATCCTACACTTTTAAATGACCTTTTCACCTCATAATGTAAAATATAAGGGGTGGCATGGCTCAGAGGTAGAGTGGCTGTCTAGCAACCGAAGGGTTGCTGGTTTGACCCTCACTTCCCCTTGTGACCATGTTAAAGTATCCTTGAGGAAAATACTGAGCCCCTAATTGCTCCTTATGGCCCTGCGACGGACTGGCAACGTATCCAGGGTGTACCCCATTTCTTGCCCAGTGTCACCAGAGATAGCCACCAGCGCCCCTCCACGACTCTTAATGGATAAGTGGTATAAAAAAATGGATGGATGGAGTAGTAAAGTGTCATGAGAAAACTTTTGTTGTGATTTTGCGCGAGACAAATAAAATAGACTTGACTTGACTTGCCAGTGGGACAAGCCAAGCAAGAATTTCATCCAAAGAGATTGAATGATGCATTATGTGATTTTGCTTGCTCCTTTCTTATTGTACAAGCAGCACATGTATTGCTATGTCCTTATAAACAGTGGATATATGTTCACAAGAGTTCAAAGAATCCACATATTTCTTTAAACCACACATATATGCGGTAATCTTATCATGTTTTGCTTAACTTAGCAACAAAGCTAGTTGCCAACGTTCACTGGTCAAGGCTGCAGCAATGAACAAACACACATTTATAGTAATTATAAGAGATGTTATCTCATTGTAGTGAGGTAACATGATACATTCTTATCTAATTGATATGATGAACACGTTTACTTTTTGCTTGAGGCCCCCACAGACTAAAATTGCCTTTGTCTCTGTTCATGATAGTTTTAAAGTTTCTTCTCTTATCAGACATTTATTTTGTCAATCACATGTTTCAACGGTCAACTTCCGTCTTTGTCAGAGGCGTCACTGGGTGGTGAGTGACGTATATATATCAGCTGATCTTAACAGGTCGACACCGCCCTTTTCTGACGTCTAAAAAAAATGAAAATTTACAGAAAACCAATACAGACCAGTATTTTCTATGGACAACAGATCACCCCACCATGCAAAAAAATGTCAGTAGTAACAACATTATATGACTGAGCACAACCTGAAGAGGAGGACAGAAAAGAAGAAAAAACATCCAAAACGCACTTATCAGATGTCACACACCGTGGGGAATAAAAAATGGACAACAGCAGGTGGAGCAGAAAGAACACAAACAAACAGCAAAAAAGAAACCGGCAAGCAAAACAGAAAATAAAGGCATGGTCACACTGCCACACGTCAGTGGGATCACAGAACGCATCTGAAGTGCAATGAAGAAACATCACATCAGCACCCTGGTCAAACCACACATTAAACTCAGGCAATTCCTAATACACAAGATTGACCAAAACAGTCATATACAAAATATCATGTCACTCCTGCAATAAAACATACAAAGGAGAAACAGGATGTCCTGTCCACACACGAAAAAAATCAAAAAGAAACAGCAAAAAGACGAACACGATCAAGTAAAGGACCAGCATAACAAGAAACCATGAAATCAGCAATAATGGACCACTGCAAATGGGAAAATCATATTATGGATTGAGAAAGGCCAAAGTCATCTGCAAAGAAGACAACAGGCACCAGACAGTCCCTCCAGGAATTTGGGATGTTTCGATCGCAACTATTAACGCAAATTAAGGCAAAACCCATGAATTTTGCAAGCCCAGCAATTTTATCCAATCACTGCAACTTTAATACAACTTTGACCAATTGCAACACTCCTTCTTTTCATGTCACCTGTTACGTCTTCAGTTACACTACCTGTTTCTACTGGTGAATGCGCTAACTTGTGTAAGAAGGAAATATGTTGCATTTGCCTACAAAAATCACAGCTAAGGACCATCCTCTTCATTTTCCATTTTCCCTGTACTCTACATGAAAGTGGTGGTAAATTGTTTCGTTCCCCATGCAATATTGTGGTTGAACACAAATGTAAGTCATCAATTGACAAACATTTTTCTACCGCAAAACACCAACGGAGGGTCTCAGAAACACGTGAACAAACAAGACAAAGAATCCGTCAAGGTGATTTGTCCATGATCAAATCCTTTCATCCATCCATCCATTTTCTTCTGCTTATTCCTGTTAAGGGTCGGGGGGGGGGGGGGCGGTGGGGGGGGGCGGTGGGGCTGGAGCCTTTCCCAGCAGCTACAGGTGAGCTACCTATGGTCAATTTAGAGTATCCAGTCAGCCTAGTCCCCAATTGCATGTCTTTGGACGGTGGGAAGAAGCCAGAGTACTCAGAGAGAGCCCCCGCAGGCATGGGGAGAACACGCAAACTCCACACAGAAAGATCCCGTGCCCGAGGCAAGGCAAGGCAAGGCAAGGCAAGGCAAGGCAATTTTATTTGTATAGCCCGTTTTCACAAACAGTTTGTCTCAAAGGGCTTCACATGGCATCATAACAACATCCTCTGCCCTTAGACCCTCACATCGACTGAGGAAAAACTCCATAGAAAACCCTTTTAACAGGGACAAATCTGAGAAACCTCAGGGTGAGCAACAGAGGAGGGATCCCTCACCCAGGACGGACAGACGTGCAGTAGATGTTGTTACAGACAAGAAAACAGTTTACAATACAAAATGTGGGAAACATGGAAATGTTAATAACAGCTGAAGAAGGAAGCTTCTGGTAGGGGAGGCAGGGAGAGCAAGCCAGCTTGATGGGGGACTGGATGGCAGACTGGTTCATGGAAGGGGAGCGCAGGCCAGTGTAACAGTAGGGAATAAGAGGGGGGGGGGGCGATGCAGGCGGCGGTTGGGGCTCTGGTGGATCTGTGGAAACACAGAGAGACTGCGAGACACCAAGGCCAAACTACAAAGTGCAACAAGTAATGGTAATGACAGTTCCAAAAATGTGCAGGGAGGAGAGGAGGAGAGAGGGGGAGAGGAGAGGAGAGGAGGGAAGGGCTCCATGTAACCTGATGTGTCCCCCAGCAGTCTAAGCCTGTGGCAGCATAGCTATCAATGGTTCAGAGCTACCTGAACCAGTCCTAGCTGAAGGCTCTGTCATAGAGGAAGGTCTTAAGCCTGGACTTAAACGTAGTTAAAGTGTCTGCCTCTCTGACCCATGGAGAGAGCTGGTTCCACAGTAGAGGAGCCCGGTAACTAAAGGCTCTACCTCCCAGTCTGTTTTTATTGATACTGGGAATCACTAAAAGACCTGCATTCTGGGAGCGGAGTGCTCTGGTCGGACAGTAGGGACTAATGAGCTCTTTCAAATAGGATGGAGCTTTATCATTGAGAGCCTTATAAGTTAGCAGAAGGACTTTGAAGTCGATTCTAGATCCTACAGGAAGCCAGTGGAGAGAAGCTAAAGTGGGAGAGATGTGTTCTCTCTTCTTAACTCCCGTCAAAACCCTCGCTGCAGCGTTCTGGACCAGCGTGAGACTCTTTAGAGAGTATTTAGGACATCCTGACAAGAGAGAGTTGCAGTAGTCCAGCCGAGAAGTGATAAATGCATGCACCAGTTTTTCAGCATCACTCTGGGAAAGGATATTCCTAATCTTAGCGATACTTCGCAGATGGAAGAAGGCGGTCCTAGTCACATGCTTTAAGTGGGAGCTGAAGGAAAGGTCCTGGTCAAAAATGACCCCAAGGTTCCTTGCAGTTGTACTCGAAGTTAGGGTGATGCCATCTAGAGTAGAGATCCGATTCAAGAGTGTGTCCCTGTGGTGTTTCGGTCCAAAAATGATGACCTCAGTTTTATCTGAATTGAGCATTAAGAAGTTAGAAGACATCCAGGATTTAATGTCTTTCAGGCAGTCTTGCAGATGAGTAAGCTGGCTTGTGTCGTCTGGCTCCATCGACAAGTAAAGTTGTGTGTCATCTGCATAACAGTGGAAGTTGATCGAGTGCTTCCGGATTATGTCACCTAATGGGAGCATGTAAAGAGTGAAGAGAATCGGTCCTAAAACTGAACCCTGTGGTACACCATATGTAACTCTGCTATACTCCGAATGGTCATTATTAACATTAACAAACTGAAACCTGTCAGATAAGTAGGACTTAAACCATTTTAGGGCAGTTCCTTTAATCCCAATGTCATGATCTAGTCTCTGTAGCAGGATGCTGTGGTCGATGGTGTCAAATGCAGCACTTAGGTCCAAAAGGACAAGCACAGAGACAAGACCTCTGTCTGAAGCTATAAGAAGATCATTAGAGACTCTGACCAGTGCTGTTTCAGTGCTATGGTGTTCCCTGAATCCAGATTGGAAGGCTTCAAAGAGCTCGTTGCTGTGCAGATGTTCATGTAGCTGCTCCAGGACAACCTTCTCAAGGATCTTGGAGATGTAGGGGAGGTTGGATATTGGCCTATAGTTGGCTAACACATCTGGGTCAAGAGAAGGTTTTTTAAGTAAAGGGTTGATGACAGCCACCTTAAAGGCCTGTGGCACATAACCTGTGACTAAGGAAAGATTAATTTGATTTAATATAGAAGTGTTGACTAGAGGGAAGGCATCCTTAAGGAGGCTTGTTGGGATGGGATCCAGCAGACAAGTGGCTGACTTGGAGGAACCGACTGCAGAAGTTAATTCTGACAGGTCGATGGGGGAGAAGCTGTCCAAGTATGCACCAAGTCTGGGAGGTGCTTCTATGGGGACTGTAGTCTGTCCTCCATTACTGGCAATCTTCGTTCTAATATTCACAATCTTTTCGGTAAAGAAAGAAAGGAAGTCGTTACTGCTGAGAGTTGGGGGGATGCATGGCTCAACAGCACTATGGTTCTTGGTGAGCCTGCCCACGGTGCTGAAGAGGAACCTGGGGTTGTTCTTATTCTTTTCTATCAGGGACGAGTAGTAAGCGCTTCTGGCATTAGGGAGTTCTTTTTTATATATTAATAAACTCTCCTTCCAGGCTTGGCGGACTTCCTCGTGCTGGCTGGAATGTGTCTTCCTTTCCAGTTGTCTGGTCTTCTGTTTTAAGGCACGCAGCTCTGGGCTGTACCAGGGAACTATTCTTTTCTGGTTGATAACCTTCTTCTTCAGGGGAGCTATGGCATCAAGTGTCCCAAGGAGTGCTGCTGCAGTGCTGTCCACAAGATAGTCTACCTGCGAGGGGGTGAAATCAGCATAACTGCCGATTATATTACTACAAGATGTGGCAGCAAGCTCTGCTGGAATAAGCTCCTTAAATCTAGAAACAGCAGTGTCAGATAGACATCTACTGAAGCGGGACTTTTTCCCAGGTAGGATATAATTTGTTAAAGTAAATTCAAATGTAATTAAGGAGTGATCAGACAAGACGGGGTTCTGAGGAAGAACTATGATGCGGTCAGCTTCTATTCCATAAGTGAGTACTAAATCAAGGATGTGATTAAAAGTGTGAGTGGGTTTGTTTACCCTCTGACAGAAGCCAACAGAATCAAGAAGCGACTTAAACGCAGTGGCCAGAGAATCATCATTGACGTCCACATGGATGTTAAAGTCACCCACTATAATGACTTTGTCTGAGTTCAATGCCAAGTTAGACACAAAGTCAGGGAATTCTTCTAAGAACTCAGAATAAGGTGCAGGAGGACGGTACACCACAGCAAGTAAGAGTGGTTTCTCTGCTTTCCAGTCTGGGTGGGAAAAGCTGACAATAAGGCTCTCAAATGAGTTATAGGAACTGTTAGGTCGAGGGTTAAGCACCAAATTTGACTGATCGATTGCAGCTACTCCTCCTCCTCTGCCAGTGGTGCGAGGTACATGGTAGTTAATGTAACCAGGAGGGGAAGATTCATTTAAACTAACATACTCATCTTGCTGCACCCAGGTTTCAGTGAGTGCTAATACACCAATCTGATAATTAGTAATTAAATCGTTCACTAGGAGAGACTTGGATGCAAGAGATCGAATATTAAGCAAACCACATTTAATAGTTTAACTGGGTTGGTTTGCTGGAGCAGTGGTTTTAATTTTAACTAAGTTGCTATAAGTTACTCCTCCAGATTTGGGTGCAGGCTTATAAAGCCTCGGGGCAGACACAGTTTCTATAGGCTGGGTGGGTAACAACACGAAGGAACCAGCAGAGGGGCGTGTTAAACTGCAGCTCTGCCTGCTGGTCTGAACTCTGGTTGCTTGTCAGGGATTAGTATGGCTAATAAATTGGCCTATGTTCCTAGATAAGAGAGATGCACCATCCAAAGTAGGATGGACGCCATCTCTCCGAATCAGACCAGGCTTTCCCCAGAAGGAGCTCCAATTGTCTATGTAAGCCACGTTGTTATCTAAGCACCACCTAGAGCCGGGACTCGAACCCGGAACCTTCTTGCTGTGAGGTGACAGCGCTAACCACTGCACCACCGTGCTGCCCATTATCAAATCATTGTTATTTATTTATTTTTTTAAAAACCCAACTTTCCTTTTATCTTCACCCTTCAACTTAAGCAGTTGCTTAGTTTTAATTATTTGTGCACTTAATTTTCATCTGCAGAATTTCATTTATTTTATATTTGTATTTAATATCTGTTGAAACAGAGTATTTATGATTATGTGTCAGCTCAAGTAAAATAACACTATTCAGTTTTAAAAGTGTAAAGTTGCCAAGTTTAAAAGACCTAAGAAATGATTTTATTCAGTAACTTCTGAGTTGTCATATACTGAAAAGAACAAGTTTTGTTATCATTTTACTGCAAGTTCTATGAACTTGAATTTTTGTTTTTCTTGCTAAGCTACAACTTACAAACATTTTTGAGGTGCTTTTGCAAAAAAAAAAGAAAAACATTTTTGTTGCAACTTTTCACAGAAGCTGCTGCAAAATCAGGCATTTTAGGCCACAACAATCATAAAACAGTGCCCCAAAATCCTGGAGGGACTTAACAGTGTTGGATTATGGAAGCAGTGGAGAACAGGAAGCAAGCCCGCACAGCCATGAACTGTGATGAGGGGGCTTTCTTCCTTTCCCACACCTGGAGCGACATCCTTCAGTGGCGAGCCATCAGCAAGGGGTGATGTCGACCTGTCAATCTGAGGAGCTGGATTAAAAGGTTGACACAGCCTCAGTCAGACACCCACCACATCAACTGATTTATACATGTCCCTTGCCACCCTGTAAAGCCTCTGACAGACAGAAGTGTCCTGTCAAAAGTAGTCAGGTATGATTGTAAAAAAAATACATGTCTGATAAGCAATGATGGGAATAACGGCGTGAAAATAAACGGTGTTACGAACAGCGTTACTTTTTTCAGTCTAACCAGGGATGAAAGTGGTTTAAAAGTCTTGCCGGAACTGTACGCACACGTTAAAAAAAAGAGCCGCCGCCGCCGAAGTTTTATGGTTTTTAATTGGTTTTGGGTGATATTTATTACAGTTTTCGGGTGTCTGTTCCCCACACAACTGCAGCCCCCATAGCCCCACCCTTGAACCCTGGAAATGCTTTGAAAACTGCTTTTTACAGTAATTGCCCACTACAGTGCTAACAAAAGGGAACAGGCAGACATGCATACATGAAAAAACAGATCATCAATATCACTCAATGATTTATTCTTCTAGTAGGTTCTCACTGGCAGACTCCACAGAGACAGTCTCTCCCTGGAACTCACTCTCATCAATGAGTGGCTCTGAGGCTGAATCTTCCGTGGGTCTAATTTTGCTAACTTTTTCTCTTGCTTCTTCAACTCTGCCACATTTTTGCTTGAACATGTCACTTATTTTACATTGCATTGTGCCAAAGCAGGTAGCCAGCAGCCTAGTTCTTTGATTTTGCCCTCTGTTTTGTTTTCGTTCTCTTTTTTTCGTTCCGTGAAAGCAGAAGGCGTGTGGTTTTAACCAATCAAAACTAACAATGCTGGTAACGTGACCCATGTGACCGTCTGTCAGCCAACCAGAAACGCCTCGCATGCGGAGATGCGCTCATGGGCACAACTCCGTGTCAAGGCGGTTTCACACTGAACGCAGGCTGCGCTGGGGAAGTCCATTCATTGTGTATGTGGGCGCGCTGTGACGTCACATGAGCGCAAACCAAGCCCAGAAACTTGGTAGCGCGTGCTTGCGCTCCACCCCGCGCAGCGCGCTGCGTCTGCCGCGTTCAGAGTGAAACCGCCTTTAGACGTAGTTTTCTTTATTTCATATGGGATTTTGACAGCTCCCTTCTCCTCCTTTTTGTAACGGAACTCCGTTCCGACCGTAAATATTTTACGTTCCGGCTCACTTTCACTCCTGAATGTAACTAATTACTTTGACTATCGTTAAAACGCCGTTACCATTACCCACACGTCGTTACTACGCGTTACTGAAGCGACTTATTGAAACTGCCATCCGGCGCGGCTCACACAGACACAGGAGCCCCAAATTATTTTTTTTCTCCTTTGCTGCGGGGGGAGGGGCGAGATAAGCGCCTAGGTCATGTAGATTGGCTAAGATAGAGTAAGATTTCACGTTGAGCCAACCAGAGACATCAGGTGGGCGGGTGTTTACACACGAACCCAGCATGTAGCAGCACACACACAAACTACCAGAGATGGCGAATCCGGAGTCGCTAGGAAAGACGACGTTTTCAAGATAGGCACGACTTTACCTTCATGGAGGTTAAAGGTAAAAATATACATGTTGAGTGTATGCTATGTCGTCCCAGAGCGATATCAAAGAGGCTGTCAATGTCCAATGTTTCACATTTTTAAACTTGTCAGAAAAAAGAGTGACGATTGTTACTTGCCCTGGTAACTAGTTACTTTCATAGTGGAGTAACTCAGTTTCTAACAGTTACTTTTTGGGAGAAGTAACTATAACTAATTACTTTTTCAAAGTAATGTGCCCAACACTGCTGATGAGAGAAGAAACTTTAAAAGTATAAAGACTGTTTTACATTTATAGTTTACATATTTAATTATTTGGCCGCAATTATACATTTATCACATCTGGCAGATTAAATATACCCTTATGGTGGCTCAATTGTGGCACACATTATTTTATTAATTTTGACACACAACTAGTGTCGAACAACTATTATGTCTTACAGCAATTTGAAAATTGTAGTTGGTCATATAATGATTGAAATTCTATTTCAATTAATTTTGCAGCCCTATTTTTTTAACTTTAACATTAATGTGTCCCATTGTTCTAAATGCTATTGCTTAAAGTTCAGGCAATTGTCATCAACATCAAGAAGCAAAACAGGGAGGACAGAGACAGACTGATGTCTGTCTGTCATTGTAAATGAAAATATTAGTCAACTGGCATTTTGGATTTATTTTTATCAGGTGTAAGTGGATAAGTGGAAAGTCACTGCATAGCTGAGGGCTTGGAATCACAGGGAAACTCACAGTACATTTCTATCACAAAACTTAGTCTTTTATAATGAAAGTATCACATTCCAGAAAGTTACAATAAATATTTTGCACTACAATTCATATTTGTTTCATACAGTATTTTGTCAGGTTGATAGAATTTGAATGTATTGCAAGTCTTGTAAACTTCACTATAGTGCCTTGAATTGTTAAATTAATTTTTACCGTCCTTTAAACTATCCATGAAAGTATCAGCAGCTCATGGGAACCACCCTGACTGTTGGTTGGACTCATGGCAGTCATTTAGATATAGACTTTTTTAGTATATGTAGGAAAAAAAAGTCTTTTAAGTGAATTAATACTGATTTACTGATCTTCTCTGTCCTTCCCTCCCAGCATCCCATCCATTCATTTTCAAGTGTCAGATTATCCCCATTGTTTTGAGTGGTGCAGTGATGTAGCCAAGCATGTGCAGATTTAATGTCATCACTCCAGCATCTTTCTGATATATAAAGGCATCACAACCATCACAATCCTTTGTTACAACATCGTTAGACATTAGTACACCTGTATGTCATTTGTTAATGGATCAATGTTGTGCCTCTGTTCATGTGTCTCTATGTTCTTACAGAGTTGCAAGCCACATTATTGTCTCTGTTGGATCCAAAATAAGGAAAAACACTGATAGGAGTTTGGCATGAATCTGGTAATGCCGATAAAGGCTCAGCATTCAACAGTACAAATACGTACATTCCAAATTTCCATAACGCAGTTGTTGTAAATCATAGAAATGCAATGCTTTTACTATTGTCTTTTTGGGCAAGCTGTATCTATCCATGGAGGTCTTACCACACTTGGTGTGGCCGTGTTGTAGACTTTCAATTGCCATTATTCAGTCCACTGTTAGACACAGTTAAACAATGCCTGGAAAGAAGCTATTGCCACTCTTGCGAGGCCAAACACAAGAAATGAAACTTAGAGAAGCTGTAAAAACATAATCACAACTGAGGTACATTAACAGAATGTTTCCAATAACACTAACGAATCTTCCAATTTGTTCTTAACTTGATATATAACAGTGTCTTCTTCACTTTGTATATGTCCATTGGAAAATCCATCCATTCATTGTATCTTAACATGACATACATTTTCTGCAAATGGTCTTAATTGAAGCTGCAATAATTATGTTGAACTAGCTGCATCTCTTCTTAAAATGGAATAAAATAGTGATAATTAAAATTCACATTTACATCACATATGTCACAACCATCCACTTTATGTGCTCATGTCATGCACTGTTGATGTAGCTGTGGTATATAATCTACAGGAAGCAAAAAATATGAGGGTCCACATTGATCAATGATGATGCCATTTACTAGTATAGGAATTCAAATGTAGAGATACAGGTCTAGCAGGGTATTTTGGTGTGTATTGAGAAGATGTCCCTTTCAGTTTGAAGTAAAAGTCAAATGTGAAAAGATTATTGAATATCTTTGTCTTAAAGATATCTTCAAAAAAGTAGTGGAATAGACTGTGCCATGCTTGAAAATGATATGGTATTATTTAGCCTGTTCACTGTCCTTTTCACGAGTAAAGTCTGGACTTGTCAGAGAGGCATTTGAAGTGTGGTAAGCCATTGTTCCAAGGGGCTAAACTTAAATTTTTTTCATTGGTCAGTTCTCTTTCATGCCGTGTGGAAGCCACAGTTTGATATGCACAAGTGTCCCTTTTGGAAGTGTTGCAGCTCTACAACCGTTAGTAGTTTTAAATGACTGCTGTTGACCAAGTCTGTAGCTGCAGCTTTGTGGCCTGGTTTTGATATTGTTTCAATGTTATTGTTGATTGTTACTGTTTGTTATTTGGAAGATACTGTTAATATGGACATTATTTATCATTATTGACTGATGTAAACTTTTTCCATCCGCTTCCGGTCGTGGGGAGGGGGGCTGGAACCTATCCCAGCGGCTATGAGCGAGAGGCGGGGTACACCCTGGACAGGTCACCAGTCCATTGCAGGGCCAACATAAATAGTTGGCCATTCACACTCACAGTCATACCACTGTTAGTTGAGAGTATCCAATTAGTCTAGTCCCCAATTGTCTTTGGACGGTGGGAGGAAGCCAGAGTACCCAGAGAGAACCAACGCAGACACAGGGAGAACATGCAAACTCCACACAGAAAGATCCAGTGCCCGAGCCGGGACTCAAACCCAGAACCTTCTTGCTGTGAGGCGACAGTGCTAACCACTGCACCACCGTGCCACCTAAACTTTTTTAATTGACAAAGTTGAGGTTTTCTGTATTTCCCAAACATTTTGAAACACCCATAAATCATGTATTTAACTTGTTTCCTCTCAAGAAGTTACTGGGCCACCATAAAAAACCAACAGGCAACAATAAAGGCTTTATACCATTATAAATGAATAAAATTCCAGCTGAACTTTCATCTGTAGAAAAAAATTCTATCATAAAATATTCCTTTGACTCATCAAACATGCCAATATTCATGGCAACTGGACACGAGTCTATTCATCTGCAGTGTGTTTAAAGTGAATTTCATCTCCCATCCATGAAATATGATAGATTAAAAGTTTTATATCATGTACTGACTATATTCTCAACAACCACACATGGTTATATATTTTTTATAACATTTTTTTCCCCAAAATTGAAACCCCCTTGTAGTATACATTCCAACCATTTTTAATAATGATTAGGAAAGGGAAAAGGGTGGTTTTGCCCACTTCAGGTCGGGGGGGGGGGGGGTCCTACCTCAGGTGGAGGAGTTTAAGTATCTCTGGGTCTTGTTCATGAGTGAGGGTAGGATGGAGTGGGAGATTGACAGGTGGATTGGGGCAGCATCCACAGTGATGCAGGTGCTAAACCAGTCTGTTGTGGTGAAGAGGGATCTTAGCCAAAAACTTACTGGTCAATGCATGTTCCAACCCTCACCTATGGTCATGAGCTGCCCCCATGACCCGGACCAACCAGATAAAGTGGAGGAAGACGACGACGATCCATCCATCCATCAATTTTCTATACTGCTTATCTGTTAAGGGTTGCGGAGGGGGGGCTATCCAAGCTGTCTTTGGGCAAGAAGCTGGGTACACCCTGGATTGGTCACTAGGAGCAATTAGGGGCTCAGTATCTTGCTCAAGGATTCTTCGACTATGTCACTGAGGGTGAGGATCAAACCAGCGACCCTGAGGTTGCTAGACGGCCAGTCCATGCCACCCCTAATATAGGGCTGAACAATTAACTGAAATTTTATTCAAAACACAATATAACCAATGTCAAAAGAAGAATTTGTGTCAATGTAAAGTATCACACCATCATTATATCTATATGGTTTTAAATTAAAATTTGACTAATTGCTCAAAAATGATTATGTATGGTTACTATTGTGATTCAAATCCCTGTGGCAATTTTAATAAAAAGATAAAAATTGGAAAGGCAAGGCAAGGCAATTTTATTTGTAGAGCCCGTTTTCACAAACAGTTTGTCTCAAAGGGCTTCACATGGCATCATAACAACATCCTCTGCCCTTAGACCCTCACATCGACTGAGGAAAAACTCCATAGAAAACCCTTTTAACAGGGAAAAATCTGAGAAACCTCAGGGTGAGCAACAGAGGAGGGATCCCACACCCAGGACGGACAGACGTGCAGTAGATGTTGTTACAGACAAGAAAACAGTTTACAGTACAAAATGTGGGAAACATGGAAATTTTAATAACAGTTGAAGAAGGAAGCTTCTGGAAGGGGAGGGAGAGCAAGCCAAGCTTGCTTTTTTTTAAACAAAATCTCTTTGATTCAAATTGAAAGTACAATTTTATCAGCTAGGCCTGTTCAAATAAGCCAAATGTGTTAACAGCAGATATTTAAGTCAAGTCAGTTTTATTTGTATTGTGCCAAATCACAACAAAAGTTATCTCATGACACTTCACAACTAGAGAAGGTTGAGTACCACACTTTTTCAATGAATTTACACTCAACAGTTCTCCATGAGCAAGTACAGTACATCTTCCAACAGTGGTGATGAAAACTTTCCTTTTAACAGGCAGGAGCATCGAGCAGATCTAGGCTCAAGGCTCAATGGGGAGGCCTTCTGCTTTGACTGGTTGGGGGCAAAAAAAGCAGGAGGACGGGGCAGAGACAAAAACAGATAATGGAGGAAGACAGATATGCAGAAGGAAAGAGAGGGACAGAGATAAAGATAGAGAGAAAGGGAAGAGACTGATGGACAGATGGGGACAGGAGCAGGTGGTGCTACGGGTAGCTGCTTGAGTCTCTTCAGGTCTATAGCCTCCTCCAGCAGCACCCGGGATCTGGGATGTGGGGAGCCCGAAGGCTCCGGAGAAGAAGATGAGTTAGTAACACATATGAGTATGCTTTATGTATAACACATACAGGAGGACAGAGAGGAAAGAGAGAAGCCCAGTGCACCATGGGAGATCCACTGGCAATCTGAGTCTATAGCAGCATATCTAAGGGCTAGCCTAAGCAGCCCTAACTATAAGCCTGATCAAAAAGATTTTAGTCTGCTTTTACATGCAGAGAGAGTGTCTGCCTCCCGGACTGAAATTGGGAGATGGTTCCACAGGATTGGAGCCTGGTAGCTGAAGGCTCTGGCTCCCATCCTACTTTTAGAAACTATAGGAACCACAAGTAACCCTGCATCCTGGGAGCAAAGGGTTCTAGTTGGATAATAGGGGACTATGAGCTCTGTCAAATATGAAGGAGCCTGATTGTTGAGGACTTTGTATGTTAGAAGGAGAATTTTGAATTCTATTCCAGATTTACAGGGAGCCAATGAAGAGAAGCCAGTACAGGAGAGACATGGTCTCTTCTACCAGTTGTAGTCAGCACGTGGGCCTTATTGGTGCAGCCTGATAGTAGAGAATTGCAGTAATCCAGTCTGGAAATGACAAAAGCATGGACTAGTTTTTCTGCATCTTTTTGAGACAGGTACTTATCTCATTAGATAGGGTGTTTCGAAGGTGTTTTGGGCCCAGCACAATAACTTCAGTTTTGTCAGAGTTTAATAAAAGGAAATTATGGGTCATCCATGTTTTTATTTCCTTTAGACAGGTGTCCAGTTTACTCAGTTGATTTGTTTCATGTGGATGCATTGATAAGAACAGCTGTGTATTGTCTGCATAACAGTGAAAATTAATCGAGTGTTTCCTTATAATGGGACCTAGAGGAAGCAGGTATAGGGTGAAGAGGACTGGTCCAAGCACAGACCCTTGTGGAACACCATAACTGATTCTAGTGGTTCCAGAGGGATTATCATGAGTACAGATTGAGATCGACCTAGTAAATATGACCTAAACCAGTTTAGTGCAGTTCCTTTAATGCCAATGACATGTTCCAGTCTCTGTTGAAAGATATGGTGGTCAGTGGTATCAAAAGCTGCACTGAGATCTAATAAGACCAGCACAGAGATGAGTCTGTTGCCTGATGCCAGTAAGAGGTCATTGGTACCTTTGACTTCGACTGTTTCAGTACTATGATGTACACATATACCCCGAAACCTGACTGGAAATCCTCTAATAAGCTGTTGCTGTGGAGAAAGGGTTGTTTTTTGAGAAGGGGTTTAATTACTTCTACTTTAAAGGACAGTGGGACGTAACCAGATAACAGTGACACATTGATCATATCTAAGAGAGAGGGGCTAACTAGGCAAGGCAAGGCAATTTTATTTGTATAGCCCATTTTCACAAACAGTTTGTCTCAAAGGGCTTTACATGGCATCATAACAACATCCTCCATTTTTCTCAGGTCTATTAAGACAGTTAAAAAAGTGTATCGAATAATTGTTCATTAATTGTAACAGAGGTAAAAGTATTGATTTCAAGTTGTATTTCCCAGTTGTACCTGACTGCAGGTATTCTTCAAATGAATCTAGGTTCACGGTATCTCACACAGGTTATTATGCCCTTTTTTGTACCATTTAGCAGTGGACTGATACCATTACCTTAATTTGCAACATGATAATGTTCCTTGATCACATAACAGTGGTTTCATTATCAAAACCATTTTATCCGTCTTCCTTTTATTTCACTTTTTAAAGGTGCACTAATCGTTGCTGCCTGACGTCACTTCTGTTGACGTTTGTTGGAAATACCAAACAAACACAGCAAGCTCGCCCCTCCCCCGTATTTCTGTAGATGTCATGAATGTGCATTGACATTGAAAGTGGATCTGTGCTGTGCTAACGTTGCTAAGATGAGTGATGAAACTCCAACTGTTCAGTGAGTAAATTTATATTCAGTCTTTAGACAATATCTTTACGATATTAGGTTATTCAAAACAAAATATTTATCTGAGCATCTTTTCTTTGGTCGTGCCTCAACCATTTCCCAGAGTGTATGTGTTACATTGTTAGACACCATCCAGCTGTTTAGGAGCTTGCTTCTACTCTACTTGATCAACTCTGCTTATTCCCCAATGTATGCACACGCACTAACCCCCCATTCCTCAACCATCTTGTCTGTGATTGGCTGAAATGTGGTTTGTTATGTTTAGGTGCAAAACCTGTGCACTCAGTGTTTGTTTGCCATTTGCGAGCCCTGTGTTGTCTTCAGAGACTGGACTTTTTCATCATGTATTCAGGAGGCATGCAGCTAGCAGTGCAAGGGGAGATGCTTATGATTGAATTCATTGATTACAAAAATGAAATTGCACTGAAACCATGCAACAAAGCTCAGTGCACCTTTAGGTTTCAGTCTCCAGTTTAGAGAAGTTCTTCTTGGCCGAATTATGCTTCATCATGTTGTCAGTTGAACATTGAGGTTTCTAAGATGAGAATACATCAGCGTCTGATACTTAAATGTTTCAATTGTTTTCAGCCACTGCATTAATTCATCAGCACCAGGTCGTAAGTATGTTATTTCTACACTTGGATCTGTACCAGTTCCCATGCTTGATTGATTACTATGGGCCACTGACAATTCAATGTGCTGGGGTGTAATGTCTTGTTTTTCCTGTTGCATTTCAACTTTTTAAAATAGGGTTGGACTGATGGTTGATGCAATGATAAATCATAGATGGCCAGCACTCATTACTACTGAACCCTCTACCATTGTGATTTAACAGTCTTTTGAATTGAGGAATTGTTTCTCCTCAGAGTTGCCATGAATCAGGTGTTTCATTTCGCTTTTTACTTGTTGGAAAGAGGGAAAACAACTGCAGATGCTGGTCACTGCATTATCATTACATTTCAATGTCCTGTTTATTGTTTTCTCATCAAACTTGCTCAGCTATGCCAACCCAAGACACTCAGTTACATCAGTAGTTTGTTTGTTTATTTATTCATTTTGTGGTTCGCATCCAGCACAGGGATGTATATTGGCAGTTGACCTGGAAGGGATGTGAGCCCCTTTGCGGGATAGTTTTCTGGGCTAAGTGAGACAGCTGGAGTTTGTGTCAGAATGAGTTGAAATAGGTGTGGACTACAGTAGGGGGCTGGTGAGCAGGTCTGTTTCTATAATTGGACAGCTCAATCTTAACCCTCACCCCAACAATGTCTTGATCATTGGTTATGTTTCACCATGGACTTTGTCATTTCCAATTCAGTTGACATCACCCAATCCTATTTATGAACAGGCATAATTAATACATAATAAGATACTTGTCATCCATTCAGATTTTGCCCTTTGGCATTTTTATTCTTTCTGTTGATTTAACTGTGACATTATTTTGTGACACCCCGTTTTTCCTCCTAGAATAGCATGGTATTAATTGTTGACCTGCTGATGAATAATTGCAAAAAGTTGGGATCGTTCATTTCTCCAAGTACTAGTTTTGCATTATATACCAATATTCCGATACTAAAACGACAACAACAACAACGACAACAACAACAAAAACTTAGTTACGGTATTAAATTTCACTAATATCACTTCAGTATTTTAGGGTCCAACAAAAAAAGTAAAAAGAGGTCAAAAATGTCTGTGCTCAGTAAATAGCAGAAGCATGATAAAGCCAAATCGAGCATAACAAGATCCAAGTCTTGCTATGCAAGGTCTAATGTGCATTGGTTGTACCCTGCTCATTCAGCCTCCTTGATATAACACAAGACTTAATGCAGTGGCAGAAGATTGAGTTCCTCAGACTCTATGTATTTGTACTGTTGGAATGAATAAAGGTGCTTATGTTACCTTGCAGGCCACAGACCTATGCAGATTTAGCCAATAAATTCCATGAAAAACCATGTAGGCACCTTGGTCAATCCATGCTGGGAAGCTGTAACCGTGCTAGGACCATGCCTGTAATGAGATCCCCTGTTTTGGGCAGACTTGAAATGCCCACAAAAGCTGTATTTCTGAACTCTACATTGCAGTACCTTCTCAATGAAATAGTAGAAGCAGTGAATGAAAGCTGAAGCGGTTTACTGTGTTTTAATGCAGCTGTTTTTAATGTGGGCTGATTTGATGGGGGAGAGGGATTCCCACAGAGAGCAGATTATTATTAAATTTCCAAATTATCCAGTCAGAAATATTTTTTGTTGTCTCTCATGAAAATTAGAGCAGTATGACTGGGAGGGAAATATTCTGTCCTGCGATCACAGTGTCTCACACCGTCTGTGGTGGTACAGTACAAACAGTAAGCACTGAAACATTTTTGCTTTTGATTTATGTATGATTTTTATGATTTCATCATTGATGGATGATTGCTGCTTTGACACCTGCCAGGTGTGTTCCTCTGTTTCCATTTACAGAAGGTCTACAAGAAACTTTTATTTAACCAGAGACCAAATGTCTTTTCAGGGGGTAAACACCAGCAAAGAAGCACATTTCATTATATTGAAAATTACTGTGAGTTTGGAAAATAATGCATTTATGTTTTGTGCAAACAAAAGGACAAAATGTGAGTTGATAAGATTAGTGATGCACAGATTGCGGCTGTGTTCACACAGATCCAGTAGACAAGAATCAAATTAGGCTAACACATGTATGCTCAATACCTGTACAATATTTGACCCAGAATCCTTTGCAAAAGAATATTTTTTTGCCCGTTTTGACACACTGAATTTTACACCTGAGTGCAATGCTTTGCTGGAATCCCTCCCTCTACAAGAAGTAGACGAACCAGCCCCGTTCACAGAGGAGGATGTACGGCACCAGTTCAGCCGATGCAAGCTGGGTAAAGCTTCAGGGCCTGATGGCGTCCCAGCAAGGGTGCTGAAAGCCTGTGCCCAGATTGCTACCATACCTACCCTCTGGAAAACTGCTTCCATAATCCCTGTACCCAAAAAAACCACAGCCCACAGAACACAACCACTACCGCCCGGTTGCCCTCACCTCCATGATAATGAAATGCCTGAAAAACTGCTGCTGAGTACAATCCTTATAGTGTTAACACCGTTCTTTGTTTGTCTTCTAATGTGTGCTTTGTTTCTGTCCTGTTCTGTTCTTGTGCTGTGGTGGACATTGCATGTGAAATGGAGACAGCGCTGTGGAAAAGAATTTCCCCAAGGGGACAATAAAGTCTAAAGTCAATACTAGCAAATACAAAATACAATCAAATACAAAAATGTTATCCAAACTCAGATTGACAATGGAAGGTATTAGACATGGATCCAAACATTAACATAACCTACTGACTATAATCCAAAAAATGCTGAAATATAGCAGATGATAACAGATGTTGAAGGCACAAAGAGATGATCTGGCATGCTTTCGCTTCTTCCTGGTAACTGAACTATCACAATATCTCTTGGGACTTTGGGACAACAAACTAAGATCTCTTAAAGGGACAGTTGTATGGACTCCACAACAAATATCTTAATCTCTGACAGAACACTCCCTGTCTGGTATCTGAGGATACCATTATTTAACTCATCTGCATGACTCACATATAGGTCTAAGGAACAGCCTTATCTCATACTTGTGTGCAGCTTTAATTTTGACCTCATGAACTTTGCTGTCACTGCTAAGGATACTGTTTGTGGCAACGGTCCCAAAAGGTGCTGATCAGACTTTATACTTGTTTCCACTGGCACTTACAGAGGTCCTTGTTGTCACATCCATCTGGGAGAGTAGGAGGTGGACCTGCCCTTGGAGTGATTAGTGTTGCTGTTGTAAGTATGAAGGACTCTTCTGGATCTGTAGACACATTGAGCGGAGGTCTTCAATTTGCAATAGCTGTAACCTTAGCCATCAGTGTAGAAAGAACCTCATGTGTAAACCTAGAAGATCACAACTGGAAGACCATGGAATCTAAGATTTTCTGGATGATTCAAATAATTCGTTCCAAAGATCCCATGTGATGCATAGGGAAAATTGAAAATCCAGATGCATCCTTGATCTGTGAGAATTCTCTTCACTTTTGCCTGCTCAAGGTTATAGAGCATATTCAATTTTGGCAGATTCCAATGAAGTTTGTTCCCCTGGTCAACCATATCTGCTCGACTGGTCCACAGATGGCCATAAAACGCCTCAGGGCATTGATGAAGGAAGACGCGTCCATGGACTTAATGTATCCACATGAATAGCTCGGCACTCAGACAGGAATATGACTGCCCATCTCTTGTTGTTAGCATTGCTACCTCTGGTTTTATGAGTGGGAATTTTCCATGGCCCAAATACATTGATGCCACCATAAGAAAATGGGGGGTCAAAACTGAGTCTTTTCCTCAGGCAGATCAGCCATTTTCTTCACCTGAAAGCTCCCACAGCCCCTGTGGCAAGTAAAACACTTATAGATGAGTGATGACATGCACCTCTTGGCTTGGGGGTAGCATGTCTGTCTAGTAACTGAAGGGTCGCTGGTTCAATCCTCACTTCCCCTGGTGACCATGTCAAAGTATCCTTGAGCAAGATACTGAGCCCCTAATTGCCCTGTGATGGACTGGCAACCCGTCCAGGTTGTACTCCACCTCTAACGTCAGCTGGGATGGGCTCCGGCCCCCACGCGACCCTTAACGCCAGTACAGAAAATGGATGGATGGCTCACCACTGGGCATCTACTACCCAAAACCCCGCTGTTGATTGGATGGCACGTGAATTGTTGGCTTTGATGTTGTGATTGCCCGTGGTAATGCCTTACAAACAGTGCTGTGTTGTGATGTCATCCTGGAAATATGATTTTTCTCCTCAGATCCAGTTTTTGCTTGAGATAGGCTCTCACCAAACCTCAGAAGGCAATTCTCATCTATAATTGGACTCTTGGCACATCGTTAGGATTTTGGATGCTCTGGAGTTCCTTTGCATTCATTTCTTCCTGTACTGCTCAGATATTTTCTCCATGAACCCAAAGACGTGATCTTTCATTTTGGGCGTTCTGCTTCTTCTGCACCTCTGTATAGTGAGGGGGTACTGGCTATAGGATAAGGCAACAATAATTAATAGATTCATCGGTACCACTATACAGATGAAACTACCAATAAATCCAGTATCTTGTTGCCTTAAATGAATTTTCATAATGCATAGCAGATCTGCTGTGGCTCACACAGGTGACTATGATGCTGAGCACTCCAGATACTTTGTGGAGTCATCTGGCATCTGCACCACTCAGATTTTATTTGTATCTGAGAGAAAATTCTAACATACTACAGTACTGTTAATTGGGGGAAATTCTTGCTAGAATCTCATATACCATGCAAAAACTAAAATCGATTCACTCATTCAATGTCTGACAGTGTCCTACCCATGTCAGTCTGTGTTTAGTACATCACCTGTGTGCATGTCACTCAAAACCTGCAGAGATCTAACAGTTCATTTGTTGCTGTGGATCATGTTAATCATTGCTTTAATAATACGGAAGATACAGTCTTATTTTGACATTGTCTGGTGTTGAGGGGACAAAGGAAGACATCAACTGATGGTTGAGAGATATTCACTCTTTAATAAGAGAGCGAGTGGTGCAGCCTGCCATACTTTCCTCTTGTTTATCAGGCAAAGATAAAAATCAGAAGAGGGCAATGTGCCATGATAATATTTTATATGGGCTTTCCTCATGCTAAGATGTAATAAAACACTATATTAGCGCACTCGGCAGTGTACAGAACTTCAGCTGATTAGGTAGTCCTGTGGCTCAGAATGCATTACTTATGCACCATAGATGCCTGGCATAATATTGATTGTAAGGGATGGGAGACGTGTTGGGACCACCAGATTACAACAATAACAAGTAGTAAGATGATAAGGAAGGTGCTGCAAAAGGAATGTGTTGCATTGTCCCCCACACGGAATGCATCCATGATGCTTCAATGTTTCAGACCATATGATGTTGACGGACATTATAAATTCTTTGTATCATGTATGATTAGAATGGTGAAGTATAAGTGTGAATGACTGGAAATGGTTTTATGTCATGTAACTATTGTTCCTGCCTGTTTTATGTAACAACATCTATTGCATGTCTGTCCGTCCTGGGTGAGGGGTCCCTCTGTTGCTCACCCTGAAGTTTCTCAGATTTTTCCCTTTTAAAAGGGTTTTCTATGGAGTTTTTCCCCAGTCGATGTGAGGGTCTTAGAGCAGAGGATGTTGCTGATGCCATGCCCTTTGAGACAAACTGTTTGTAAAAATGGGCTGTACAAATAGAATTGCCTTGCCTTGCCAGTGGCAGCCAGTTTACGTACAGTAGTCAACTACAACAGAAGACTTGACCATTACACAAGTTCCCTACAGCCCCACTCCCAGGGCTGTAGAATACAATAGAATAGGGATGGACTGATCTGGATTTTTTTTTTAGGGCCGATACCCATTTCGATCACATCGACCTTAGCAGATGACTGATAATGGACTGCAGATTTTCTTGACCCAATACTGCTTTTGCCCCCTCAATTTACATGAAAAAACCCCACAATGTTAACAAATATTACAGGTCAGGAAACATTTATTGAACAGTGCAGTTTAAATAAACCAAATAGGTTTGAGTCCCGGCTCAGGCATGGGAACTTTCTGTGAGGAGTTTGCATGTTCTCCCTGTGCCTGCGTGGGTTCTGTCCGGGTACTCTGGCTTCAAAGACATGCAAAAGTGGACTAGGTTAGTAGGATACTCTCAATTGACCGTAGGGGTGGCTGTCAGTGTAAATGGCTTTCTGTCTATATGTGTTGGCCCTGCGATATACTGGCAACCTGTCCAGAGTGTACCCCGCCTCTCGCCTGAAAGCTGCTGGGATAGGCTGCAGCCCCCCTCCCCCGACCCTCAACAGGATAAGCAGAAGAAAATGAAGTATTGCACACAGTACAAACTCCACCACCGCTGTATTGATAATGACAGCAAACTACTCTAAACATGTTTTCATGAAAAACTGACACAGTTGGGACTACATATCATACATTTCTCTCATCTTAAAAGTTCTTCTACTGCACGCTTAAGACATCTGAGATCCCTGCAGTGGCTGGAGAGAGGTTAGCTTAGAGAGCTTAGCATGTCCTAGTAAGGTGCTCCCACAGTTTTCTATTTCGTTGTTGTCCCATATAATTGTAATCAGCATTCAGTCTCAACAATGAAACATAGATGGATTGACATAGAAGGCTTATGCTTAAAAAATGAACAAAAATCTAAGGGCTGTCATCATTTTGATCGTGTCAATCTGGGGCTGTGTGGCTCAGAGGTAGAGTGTCCGTCTAGCAACTGAAAGGTAGCTGTTTTGATCCTCGCTTTCCCCCTGACCATGTCGAGGTGTCCTTGAGCAAGATACTTTGCCCCTAATTGCTCCAGATGGCCCAGTGACGGACTGGCAACCCGTTCAAGTTGTAGCCCACCTCTCATCTAATGTCAGATGGTATAGGCTTAGAATTGTTGGGGTCTGAGGTTAGATTTTTAAGCTCTGGACAGTTTAGAATCAAGAAAAGAAAGTGTCTAAAACCAAAGCTTCGACAAGTCTAAAAAAATTGTCTGGTCTGGATTTACACCATGTGTCTGCCTGTATTCCATGTGTACATGTTTTTTGCCAGAAGAAGTTGTATTTGAACTCCCTATTCAATTTTCTAGTAAAACCATCACAACCTGGGGGATCTGTCTTTATAGCTGAATCAATTGCGATATTTTTTTGACAGTGATTTGTACCATAAGTCTTTAATCTGGTGCATCACTCACTTTTAGCAGATTCAAACCTTGCCAATTTGAATTCCTTGAACGTATCTTTTCACAAAATATATTTTTTATGATTTTACTTCCTTCCGTATTTGGTTGGTGAAAATTAGTGTGTGTTCTCCTCCCTCTCTGTTAATAAGCCATTCAGTCCCTTTTTGATATGATTTGACATTAATTCATCCATTCAACCACTTTCTACAGCTTATCCTGTTGAGGGTCGGAGGGGGGCTGGCTGCCTTCGAGCAAGAGGTGAGGTTCACCCTGGACAGGTTGCCAGTCCATCACAGGGCCAACACATATAGACAAACAACCATTCTCTCTCGCAGGCACACCTGGGTCAATTTAGACTATTCAATTAACGTAGTCCCCTCTTGCATGTCTTGGACTGTGGGAGGAAGCCAGAGTACCCGGAGAAAGACCCGTGCTCGAGCCAGGTCTCAAACACAGAACCTTCTTGCTGTGAGGCAACAGTGCTAACCACTGCACCACTGTGCTGCTCATGATTTGACTTAGTGAAGCCTTTCAGTATCTTTACAACTTCTTATTTATTTTTGTGCTTAGTCACAAATCTTGGTTGAAGCAAATTCGACCCATCTTTTTTGAGTTGGTAGAATTTTTTTTTTTTTTTGGATGTTTGATTGGGTTTACATCTACGGTACATTATATGAAATGATTGTTAAAGAGGTTCAATAGTAACAGTCAAATGTACCTCAGAACAGTTTCATGATGAATTTGGCTGATGAAATACACGTTACATGCATGAGCATGGACAGTAGGAGAAAGGAAATGTATAACCTTGTTTAGCCTTTTTAGGTTACATCACCATCACGGTTAAAATATGGACATGTTTCATGAAGGGGCAAACCCTAGGGATGGCATTTTTTTTTGTTAACTTGTAATGAAATGTGGCTCCATTTGATCTGAAGGGTGTCAGTACTCTGTAGTACCTATGTCATGTCTTCAGAGCTCATAAAATTAAGTTAATGAAGTTACAATGTTGATTTTTTGGTGGAAAACAAGGGCAACATTTTAACAAGGTAAAAGACAAAGTACAGTATGTAACCATAAGTACTGAGCAACTTTAGCCTGCTCTTGACTAGGTTTCAGACAGTTTTGGATTTACATTTATGGACACATGTTTAACAGCATTCAAGTATAAAGCAGTTAACTATAGCTGAAATACCAAGAACAGATTTTGAATTCATGGGCAACAATTTCATTGTCATTTCTGAGCAACTCAGTCCCTTTAAATAGATATTTGGCACCAGAAGTACCTACTGTAGGTCCATGCAGATCTGCAATTTCTTCAAATTATCACCCATGGCAACTAAATTTTATTGTTGCTTTGTGATGCTGGACATCCCATCCGAAACAGCCAACGTACACGGGAAAATCCATAGTACACCACAGCAGTGGTGCAGTAAGTAATTGCTGTAAGTTACCAAACTGCAAAGACAGTAGCTATTTTGAATGTTAAAAAGGAAGTGTTCATGAGAATGTTGTATTCAAAATGTTAACAGAAAATAATATGTCTGTAATAATAATGTCAATAGGGAAAATCTGAGAAGAAAATAGAGGAGAAAAAATGTGAGGTTACCTTATAAGAAGATTTGGATTAATTTAAATGTTTGTGTTTTCTTTGAAAGAGGGGAGATGCAGTGTTTTGCACTTTGTGCAGTTATGATAGTATGTCAGAAGATGGCACTATAGGTTCAGTTTGAGTGGCATAGAAGAGTGGTGTATGAATTATGTTGGAAATGACCATTTCTCAATAAATAACCCATTCATGTCACCTGACTTCCATTCAGTAGTTATTTCACAATTCTTTCATGTTGATTTTATGCTGTGAATTGTTTTGATCAACATCCATTAACTTACAACACTTAAAATTTAAACTAATGAAGGATCTACTGTGTTCACTAGGATGCATCCTCTGCTTGGTCTCAACACCTCCATAAAGACATACCCATTTTCAAATGTTTTTCTACGGAAATGCTATATTGATGAAGTAAAAAACAACACTAACATAATATGGTCGATATGTGGAGGGAGACATGATAGAAGTTAGGGAGGATATGTATAAAACTTTTTTTTTGGAGACTCTTTGGATATTTGTATCAGGCCCTCAGGCAAATATACCATGCTCCTCTTTTTGTTTTTGGCCACATTACACCAGGGGTGTGAAGAAGAAACAAAATGAAATGCAAAAAATCTCAACTGTGAGTAAGTCACATCAAATCTGTTCACAGCAACAGCGATGCAGATTTGTTATATTACGGGACTTAATAACAGATTCCCATAACTCACACCAACCCACTCTAGAGGGAAAATTAACTAACTCTTTGCCTAGTATTAAAGAGGAGCACACCACACAGCTGCACATCTTGATGTGCAGTTTCGTACTGTGTGGAGTTTCCTGTATTGGCAGCCCTTCATGTAGAGAATTACCTCCAACTGTTGTTGATTGTACAAGTCCTTATTTGGATATCGTTCCCCGAGTTGGACAGTGTGCCAAAAAGACAAACACTGGGCTACAGACACGCACAAAGCTCATTCAAAAGACCTCCCTCAACTTTTTGTCCACCTTCCCTTCTCCCAGATTTTTGATTGCATAGAAATAGATAAGTGCAAAAGCTTAAAGTCCCTGAAGATTTTCCCTGCACCTCCCATTACCATAAACACATGATGCTTCAGACTCTGTGAAGCACACACAGACACACACACACACACACGCACACACACGCTCTGGCGTGGAAATTGTCTGAGGCTCTAGATCTTACTAATTGCTGTAAGCATCTGTACCAAGTGCTTCCCCTTATAGTTTATCAAGGCCAAAATTTACTTAAAATGTTGACTGCATCTGATCCACTTCCTATACCTTTGTAACATCTATCCCCAATGGCAACTATAAATATGATGGGTTTGAACAACGCAAAAGCACCAGAAAAGTCAGTACATCTTCAACTCACCCTGAGGCCAGATGATGCCTGTTAAAGGGGTCATCTCAGATGATGGCGTACATCTTTTGGTTTGTAGTTGCGGAACACGTTATGTAAGCCAAACTAAACATTAAATTTAAACAGACAATTGCTGAACATTAAAGTGCAATTAGATGTAAGGATGAAACAGCCCCTTTTGCAGTATACTTTATGTAAGCTAATCACTCTTTCTCACCATAGTATTATACTGTTATGTAACTGTCTGTGAGGAGAGAACGGGCTCAAGGGAAGGTTGTATATTGCAAAGGGAAACATACTGTATATATCAAGCAAATACTATCAACAGTAATGGACTGAATGTAGAATGTGATGTTAGACCAGTCCTCTAAATTCTTTGATGTGTACTCTTTTCCTAATATACATGTGAGGGGACAACTGCCTGCAAATCATTGGAAAATGTTTGTATTCGTGTATGTCTTTTAATATTTTCATAATAGTTTATATTATCTGTAGGCTGTTAATAAATGATTCAGTAACCTATGTGTGTGTAAATTGTTTAAAAGAACTGCCTTCTACTGTACCCAAATCCATGATCTTGCAAAGAGGTTAAAACCGATGGGCCCTAGCATCAGTCGCTAGTGCATCTCTTCAGGAGTTGCGCAGTACTACCTGCTGGCCTCCATTACATTTGCTAATGTTAGAATATCATTGGATTAAGTTTGTGATTGAAATTTCTGTGACTTACTTTGCACCAGACCTCCATTGAAATAGTGCAGCAGTCAATTTCCAGTATCATGTCAATCACATCACTTTAAGAAGCTTTGCAATAAGCCTCAAGCTTATGTCTTGTTGGAGGTTTTGTACAATAAAATCCTGAGGACAATGAGCCTCTTTTATAATTATTGATTTTTACTTATTTAAAACAGTCTTTCTTCGTGCTATCATGCCTTGCCTTGTCATTGTGTCTGTCAACCAATCTGACTTGCTGTTGTAGGCTGTATAAGTGTGCCACATACAAGTGTAGATCAACAACAACATGAGACCTCACGTGTTATTTTAACTATAGATCACTCTGGCTGTCAGTCAAGCTTGTCCCACCTTTTTTCAGAAAGTTGTTTTCAGAGCTGTTGTTTCCAACCTGTGTTTACAACCCACTGTTTGCTTGTAAGGGGCAGGGAGTGTTTTTCTTACAGAGAGGAAAGCTAAATTTTATTTTTTTTTAATTTATTGTAATCTGGCTGTCAGATTCATTACCCCCACTTTTTAATGTGATGGAGAGAGAATTACAATAATATATAAATAAGCTTTTATAAAATTGAATGGATGTGATATACCTGCCGCCAGCTGCAGGGCCAGAGAACAAGGACCACCTACAAAGTGTCACACTAAAAGAAATACTACACACGTATTGAATTTCACTTCAATAAAATGCAGTGCCCCCAATAGTCACCTTACACATCCTGATGGTTATACTACATAACTTCCCCAAAATTATTATTTTTGGTGACCTCACCCAAACTGGAGTAGTTGGATATCTTTATATTACAAACTTACTGTAAAAAAAGCATTTCAACAAATGGCAATGTAGCATTTCACTGTTTATTGAAATGTACCCAGTGAGAGACATCATAAAATGAAAAATGACAGTGTGTGATGACAAAAAAAAAATCACATTCTGTCATGAGGATGTTTGTTATGTTTTCTTTATTCAGACGAGATGGTGAAAGTCAAAATAAACATTGCAGGCAATGTTTTGTCACTGTAGCAACATTACAAAGTTGTAGCACATATTTACACAAGCCATAATTTTTTAACCAAAAATAAGTGAAGTGAATAACATTGATTATGTCTTTACAATGGCAGTGTCTGACCTGTCTTGCTGATATATTAGGCAGCAAGAGAACACCTTGTCCTTGAAATTCATGTGTGGAATAAGGGAAAAAAAATGGCAAATTTAAAGATCAGATAAAGGGAGAACTACTGCACATCCTTAGAAATGGATTCTTTAAAGTCTCCCTTCTACTCATTTAAAGTGTTTCTTGTGTCATTTCAGCTGTGTTGGGGTGGATGAGGATGATGCTCCAGATATTGACATATATCACTGTCCAAACTGTGAGAAGACTCATGGCAAATCCACACGTATGTAACAACATTTGGAGAACTTTAATTTCTTTGAAAAACTCTGTTGTGTGAGGAATTCACCTCTCAACATGTAATTTTAATTTTGCAAGTGACATGATAAGAGTGGTAGCATGAAAATGTTATTAGATGATATAGTAAGAAGAGGAAGTATGATATGTCTGTAATTGTTTCCTCTTTGTTCTTCAGTGAAAAAGAAGAAGAATTGGAGCAAACATGACACGGGGCAAAGCACAGATATAAAAGCTGTTCAGAATGGCAGCCAGGTTTTCATAAAGGAGCTGCGAAGTAGAACATTCCCGAGGTGAACACATTTTTGACAGTTAGTACAGCTCCCTACTGATGTGCGTCTTCTTTATCAATTAGATTTAACTCAGCCAGTTATGATGAACATTTGACATACTGATTTGGCCTCCTAGAAAACCACTGCCTATTGTTATGCCACATTTTTAAAGAGCCCACTTGGGGGGCACACCCTGATAAGTATTTGAATTTTATCTCAGATAGTTGAACTGCCTCTGTAATCTTCTCTGCACTTCATTAACAGTATTGGATAATATTGCATTTACCAGTAACTTGTTACATTAGAGTTTAACTTATGTTACCTACTGCGAAATGTAAGGTGTAAATTTGTGTTACCAAAAATGAAAAGCCCTTTTCATTCCTCATGCACATTGATTCAATTTTCCAGGGACCATATTGCGTTTAGCAGGAACAATATTCGTGTTACAGCTCTTTATTCACCCTTATGTGTAATACACAAAAATCAAGACGGTAAAGAGGCCCCTTACCTTACAGAAGGATAGGTGCTAGCATCTCATCTTCCAGGTAACCAGCTACAAACTCATTAAACTTCCAACAGTGACAGCTAAAGCCATTTTTAAAGATACTGTAAGGTGTTTGGGTTAGGTTAGGTTAGGTTAGACACACACACACACAAAAAAAAAATCAGTCTGCGCATTCTAATGTCATGTATTCTAAAAAATCTATTACCCCCAACACTGATCCCAAACAGCCAGTTTAACATAAGACTGTGTGCTTTCAGTGCGGATGATGTGGTGGTGAAACTCAGTGGTAGTCAGCTGACCATGGATTACCTGGAGGAGAACAGCTTCAATGAGCCCATTTTGGTTCCGAAGAAAGATGGTCTGGGCATGTGTATGCCAGCTCCCACCTTCTACATTAGCGATGTGGAGAACTATGTCGGTCAGAATCTCCATGATACACACACACACACACACACACACACACACACACACACACACACACTGTGCACTGCACAGGTGTTGTTGGTATTTCTGCTGTTACTCTCTCAGGTAATACTAACTACTGCTGCTGGTACTGCTTCTACATTTAAAACTGCAGTTTACAGTGCTGAAACAATTGTTACAATCATTATCAAAAATATTGCTATCAATTTTCCTTGTGCAGCTACTTCTGCTGAGCTACTGTTACTCACTGACTGATGTGAGTAGCAGTTATGTGTTAGACATAACTGCTACTGTAACTGCTACTGTATCTACAGCTCCTTCAATAATAGTTGTACTATCAATGTTCCTAACTGCTAATAATACTGATACTACAACTGACGATACCACCATCAGTGTTCCTACAATTGTAGTGCCCCAATATTACTAATTACTATCACTCATTATTGTTGAAGTGCAACCAAACACATTTAGACAATCACTGCAATTTTCCATCATGCCGCTCTGCTGCACTTTAAGGAATATTTGACTCTTTACTCTCAATTGGTTTACTGACTTACTCAAATTTGACACAGTAACACTTGTGATGTATTTTAAAACTCCGTCTTGACCGAAATAAAGTATAGGCATTCTGTTTGTTGAGTGCTTGTTATACTGTGATAGTCATGAAAATGCCTGGAGGAATACCAAGTATTTTCACTGTGTGCTATTCTAAAGGATCAGAAGATTTACGTATACCACCAGTGTACTTAGGTCCAGTTATTACTTCTTTAAGTAAATGACCCTGCTACTACATCTGAATCCAAAAAAGCTGGGAAGTGATGAAAAAACAGGAGGAACAGTGGAGAGATCTACAGTGTTTTTCTTTTGATGTTCTTAGATGAAGAAATTACTTTTATTAGTCTCATTAAAATTAATAATTTTTGCCCATTTTCTGGTGTTCAGACATGGACAATCTGTTTTGTTTGGAGTGGTCACCATATCTACACATTCTACTTAAGGTCATGATCATGGTAATTCATTCACAGACAAACTCCTTTGGACAGTCGTTCACCCACCTCTTCATCTGTCACTGATTTAAGGGCATGCCAAATTTACCACTCACATCAGCATATTACATCATACAATAACAAAGAAAAAAAACTCAATTTGAGATGGGATATTCCAACACATGATCAGCACAATTTAAATCAAAAATATGAATTAATTGGGCAGTATTTTTGCAGAGATGTGTCTCTTTGAAAGAATAACGGTCATAAATGTTTGTAGTTCCAGTAGATGGCACTCCTACTCCATATTTCCCATGTAACTTTTGCCCAGTGTAAGACCATTTGCTTATCAGCAGATGTACTGCATGCTGTTTAAGTGTTCCTTGTTATATTCTGTTTCTGCTGTCATCCAAGGTCCTGATGTCGGCGTTGATGTCATTGATGTCACCAGACAGACTGACAGCAAGATGAAGCTCAAAGAGTTTGTGGATTATTACTACAGCACAAACAGAAAGAAAGTGTTAAGCATAATCAACCTAGAGTTCTCTGACTCAAGGTACTAGTTCTGCATCAAATGGTGTCCAAAAACATGTACATATAACTTGCTGTGTTTCCATGGTATTCTTTATGTAGCAAGTTTGCTTGTAACGTTATACTAACAGTGTTAGTGCACAACTTTAAAGGGTTTTTGCCCATTTATAAACATTAGACTTAGAAAAGTCTTTATAAACTTTGAGCATAAAAGTAGTCAACTTAATGTGCATGCTTGCACTAAGAGTGTAATCCTTAAATCTAAAGCTAATCTAAAATAGACTTAAATCTTAAGTCTATTTTACATCTGCATTTTATTTTCTACTGCAGCTCTACTGTGAACAGTACTACAAGTAAACTGCACTGCATTATTAGTGACCTACTTATGTAATAAGTAAATTTCTTAAGTTTATAGAAGTATACTTGATGTAGTCATTGGATGTAATGAGGTAAAATAGTTTTAAAAACAAATTTAGATGTTTAAATTTGTCTTGCAACTATACTGTGAACTATACTTTACATACATTCTTAGATTAATGATAACTTGTCTTTAAGCAAAATCATGACAACTCAAACCTTTCCCAATGAGCTGCTTCACAGCCTCCGACATGAGTAGGTGAACATGAAAATCGTCACCTCAAAACATAAGTGAAAAAGAATCTGCAGCCATCATGTCTCACAATTTTATACTTAGTGTCAGTGAAAAACAACAGTGAAAAAGAACAAGGAAGAACAATGTTATGATAATTAAATAAAGTGACGGTTCAGCTTTGCATGTAACCTTTGATAATTTATTAGTTTTTTATTTCTTTGTAGTGTAACAGTTTTAAGAATCTAAAGATGATGTACAAGTAGAAGCCAAATAGACTATAAAACAACTCTGGTAAGTTCTTAAAAAGGGAACTGCAGGCCACCTGTCTTCTTTAAGTTTAAATGTTTTTTTGTTTTTTTTAAGGGTTTGCTAGAAAGAAATCCTCGCTCCTCATTTCCTTTTCTATTTTTCTGGAACAGAATGAACAATATGGTGGAGAGTCCCCAGATTGTGCGGCGGTTGTCTTGGGTTGAAAACTACTGGCCTGACAACGCTCTGCTGGGGAAGCCAAAAGTCACCAAATACTGTCTCATCTGTGTAAAAGACAGCTACACAGACTTCCACATCGAGTGTGGTGGCGCCTCCGTCTGGTATCATGTCTTAAAGGTGTGTCACAGCTTTTGTCAGAGCAGGATGTTAAATACTGGAAGTTTATACTGTTATAGAAATATTCTGAAGAAAGCTGCAGTTCTTTTATTCTTCTTAACATAAATGTCGATGTAACACAACATTTCTAATGTGATGAGGATGCTGCCTTGTGTTTGCAGGGAGAAAAGATCTTTTTCCTTATCAAGCCCACCTCAGCCAACCTGTCTCTGTATGAGCGCTGGAGGTCATCATCTAATCACAGTGAGATGTTCTTTGCTGACCAGGTGGACAAGTGTTACAAATGTCCACTAAAACAAGGCCAGACTCTGTTCATTCCATCTGGTGAGGACTGATGAATCAGCACAAATCAGAAGAAAAGACACACAATGACCATTAGAGTTGATGTAAAAAAAAAAACAAAAAAAAAAACAACTGAATGGCCAACTATTAATATTTCATTCCAATTCCTACTTTAAGACATTAATTTATCTAAAATGAAATTCTGACTCCTTCAAATGTTTATCTTATATCTTTGGTAAATTTATTGTTCAGTTTCAGAGTGCTGTCACTGGTATTACAGAAGCGTCTCAGAAGTAATTTCATTTTGATTTTTTTTGTTATTGACAATTTTTGATGTCATTTTCTGTGTTCCGTTTCTTATATCATTACATCATCATTACACTTTAATCGTGTTTGATGACAGAACTTTAGTCAGAGCTTAATTGAAGCACTCTTAACATGTTAATTGGTTGTACCAGGTTTGCTCAGAAACACTGATTTACTGCACATTTCTCTTTTGTGCAAAGGATCTTTAAAATCAGGGTTTGTTTTTTTTGTACTTATGTCATTATTGCTCCTTAAGTGTTTGATTTGTTGTGGATGTGAAAAATGAAAACATTTGAGAGAGGTTTGAAGACTACTAAGGAAGGTAAAAGTAGAAACAGTGAATACTAAGTCATATTGTGGGAAAGAAAGTACGATCATAACTACAATAATGCTGATAATACTTATGTTGATAGATCTCCACAGCAAACTTTCAGTTATTAAGTATTTAACCTTCATTCAATCTTAAAGCCAAAATTAAGGTTACAACACATAGTATCAGCATTGGCTTCGTCCCCAAGAAGGTTATACAAGTGAAATAAAATAACAAATACATATATATTTTGAGTCCATGTTTTTAACAACTTTGTCAGGTGATAAGAAACAAGAAATATCTCCTATTGATGATGTCTTGCATCATAACTGTTTACACCTGCACTAAATACTGCACTGCTGAGTTCTCACTAACTCTAGTCAAGACTATGTTGATTACACATAGATTTAGGACTTTGTGTTGATGTGAAAAATGACACACAGTCAGAAAACATCTGACAGGAAATTACCGGGTTTACAGTGGGTAACTTAGTTATTTTTATGAACTAATTGCTGATTTCTTCCTTGTCTTTTTTGGCTGCCATGTGTCCATCTCCTCAGGTTGGATCAATGCAATACTGACTCCAGTAGACTGCCTAGCGTTCTCCGGACATTTTGTCCACAATCTGAGTGTGGAGATGCAAATGAGGTTTGGACACATATTTAGCCTCTTGGTAGTTGTCATTTTGCTCTGGGTATAGGTACTGTGATGGGCCATGCCTCCTATTGCCTCATATCTCTCATTTATTTGTATTTAGTGGGACTTGAAGGCATTGCACATCATCTTACACAGTAGTTTCCACTGAGCTTTCATTTCAAATTCTTTTCAGCCGATTTGTTTATGAATTCTTGGCAGAAGGAATTACCTTGTGAGCTGCATGGTTTGTTGCAATAAACCTGTTGGCAGCACATGAGGATGTTCATATGAAGCAGCTTGGTTTGTTCTCCTCAGAGCTTATGAAATCGAGAAGCGGCTAAAGGTCAAAACTCTCACCCCCTTTCCCAACTTTGAGACAGCATGCTGGTATGTGGGACGACATCTCCTTGAGCATTTCAAAGGTGAGTTCTTCGATTAATTTTGATATATTCTTGGATTTAATTGTTTGCTGTAATATAAAGTATTGTATGTCTTACATCATCATTTAACTTGTAGAAAAATCACCATCAGAAATATGTGTGTGAGCCACATCATGGTCTCTACAACTTGTGTCTGCTGCGCAGATGATGAGCTGGATGCTTTCATATTATTTCAGTCATTAAATCAGTGAATCACAGAGTTCACAGATGATTAGCCTCAAAAGTTTTGGCTGAACTAGAATCACTTGCTCCATTATGAGCCCCTGTTTAAACTCCCCTCAGCTGGCAGGGCCTGCTTGTTTATGTTTCCACCATTTTATTCTGAGAGAGAGAGAGAGAGCGCGCGCGCATGTGTAGGTGTGTGTGCGTGCGTGCTTGCGTGCGTGTGTATGTGTGTATATGTATGTGTGCATGTTTATATGAATGGAAGTCAACAAAAGTTCCACTTGAATACACAATAAAGTTGCATCCCTGTAATTCAGGGTAAATTGTACTCGTGGATTCTGACGCACACTTGGGAACTTCCTGGAGTGGGAATGGCACCTCACTGTTATCTCATCTGTCATTTTTCCCCATTAATGTTATTCTTAAGTCTCTTTTCTGACTGTTTTCCATGCAGTTTGAATTATATACAAGAGAGAAAGATGTACGAGTTAGAGGTGCGTTGAAGGAGCAGTTCTGTCTCTTCACACATAAAGAGAGTGATTAGGCGAGTGGAAATACAGTTCTTTCGGCTATTTGCAATGAAGTCTTCCTGACCAGCTCTGTGCATAAGCACACAGGTCACATGTAACATAAATATTCTGCTCTCACACATCCACATCTTGCTATAATGCGATCCACCTTTCGTGGCCTTGCAGTTTTGCAGATTTTTTTAGTGCAATTTTGCATGCCTTTTTTTTTTATAGCGCATTGTGTTCTGCATCCTGATTGGCTGTAGACCATTGCCAATCAATCTCCTCCTTGCTGTGTCTCCTGTACAGCACAGAATGTGTTCAGCTTGCCAAATTTACATAAATCTTTGATCGCTAGCAGTGTGACTCTGAAGTGCTGTACTGTATGTTTGCAAGTTTTCTACCCAACAAACCCCACAATGTCGACGAAACGTTCTGCACTGTCAAAGGCACCTGCGGTAGCACCCAAAAAGGCAGGAGAAAATGCTAACCATCGCACAAAAAGTTGAACTTCTGGACATGCTAAAGGAAAGTAGAAGTTACACAGCTATAGTAATTGTAAAAAATAAAGCTGACTACTTCGTGGATTTTGCCTATTGTGGGTTATTTTTAGAACGTAACTCACGTAATTAATGAGGGACCACTGTATATGTAAAAACAGAAGTCACATAGTTCTGTGTCTTCGAGAGATGTTTCTGTCTTAATTGAATTCTCCTTTCATAGTAGTGATCAACAAACAGAGGAGAAACTGTTTTGCCTGCATACACTGGGGCATCATTGTTATATTAGGTAATGTTGCAGCCTTGTTCTGTTGTGCTGCAATGGTTGTCAGCCTCGTTCTATTGGCTCTAGTCAGTGGGTTATATCTCAGCATGTTAGTGAGTAAACTGATGGTGTCATGAACTTTCCAAACCAAAAACTATGCTAGATGGCTGAAATCTCTCACCACCTGCCCCCTTCCTGATATCACCTGGTGATGTCACGGACTTCCCTTTTACAGTCCTTTCTTATCTCCTAGCATCAGGGCTAACGGATGTGAGCACAGCTCATAAACGGCTTTGCGCATCAGTGCTCTGGAGCCACTAAATGCCTTCCTTCTGTGACTTTTATTCAGCCAACTACAACAACATGCAAGTTTGGCATGCTACATTACAAGATAATCCGAAATCAGATGTTTGAACACACAAACAACACTACTCCCTTGAACCAAATGATCTGTCACTGTTGATCAATGACTATTGTGCTGCAAGTGAAAATGCAGCTGAATGTGTAGCTATGCTGACTAAAACAACCCAGGTCAAAGAGCCCCTCAGATTGCTGTCTCTACTTGACATTTTTCCCAAGCTTGAACAATTCAGATCTCTACACTTCAGAGGTCATGCCTCTGGTCACCCAGAGACCAGCCATGCCCTGTAGGCCTCCTTCTTCAGCCTGACGGCTCCCTTCACCTCTGGTGTCCACCAGTAGGTTTGGGGATTATCATCATGACTGGCCCCAGCAGCTTTGTTGCCTTAGCTCACAAATAACACCTCAACAATGGCAGAGCAGAACATGGTCCATTGAGACTTTTTATCGATCCATCCCTGTGTGTCATAGAGCAAAGGCTGAAAGATAGCTCACCTGTGCTTATTTTTGCCAATATTTGGTTATGACCCTCTTGCAAACAATTCTCAAATGTCCATCTCCTGTCCACTCAACAGTCTAGAAGAAAGACTAATATTTAAAGTTTGGAAACAGTAGATCTTTTATGATCCACAGATCATTTACATACGGGGCTCATCAAAAGAGAAAAAAAAATTGGGATTTTACCAGAGGTGTACAAATCACCCAAATTATTCATTGTCTCAGTGTAGCAATGAAGGCCAATCAGCCTCACTGATACACAATGTACCTAATGATTAAAACATACATTAGTCAAGTCAATTTGATTTATATAGCGCCAAATCACAACAAAAGTTATCTCATGACACTTTACAGGTAGAGCAGGTCTCGTACCACACTCCTTCAATGAATTTACACCCAACAATTCTCCATGAGCAAGCACATGCTGCAACAGCGGTGACGAAAACCTTTCTTTTAACAGGCAGGAACGTCAAGCAGATCCAGGCTCAATGGGGACGGCCTTCTGCTTTGACCGGTTGGGGGGAAAGAGAGCAGGAGAGCGGGGCATAGACAAATACAGAAAATGGAGGAAGATAGATATGCAGAAGGAAAGGGTGGGACAGAGATAAAGAGAGAGAGAAGGGAAGAGACTGATGGACAGACAGGGACGTGAGCAGGTGGAGCTATGGGTGGTAGCTTGAGCCTCTTCAGGTCTGTAGCCTCCTCCAGCAGCACCCGGGATCTGGGCTGAGGGGAGCCCGAAGGCTCCGGAGAAGAAGACAAGTTAGTAATACGTATGAGTATAATTTATGTATGACAAATATAGGAGGACAGAGAGGAGTAGAGAGAAGCCCAGTGCACCATGGGAGATCCCCCAGCAGCCTAAGCCTATAGCAGCATATCTAAGGGCTAGCCTAAGCAGCCCTAACTGTAAGCCTGATAAAAAAGAAAGGTCTTAAGTCTGCTCTTAAAGGTCGAGAGGGTGTCTGCATTCCGGACCGAAACTGGGAGACGGTTCCACAGGAGGGGAGCCTGATAGCTGAAGGCTCTGGCTCCCAGTCTACTTTTAGAAACTCTTGGAACCACCAGTAACCCCGCATCCTGGGAGCGAAGGGTTCTAGCTTCTAAATTTGACAGTGCAGAGAAGCCAGTACAGGAGACACATGGTCTCTTCTACTAGTTCTCGTCAACACGCGGGCAGCAGCATTTTGGACCACATGAAGAGTCTTTAGGGACCTACTGATACAGCCTGATAGGAGGGAATTGCAGTAATCCAGCCTGGAAGTGACAAAGGCATGGACTAGTTTTTCTGCATCCTTTTGAGACAGGATGTGTCTGATCTTAGCAATGTTTCGTAAATGAAAGAAAGCAGTCCTTGAGGACAGATCCTGATCGAAGAGAACTCCTAGGTTCCTTAGTGGAGAGTACATGAGATGCAAGTGGGAAAAACAGAAGCAACACAACACAAATATTCATCAGCAGCACTGCTCATCATATATTGAAAATTAAAATAAGCCCTCACACTTGCTCAGTTGCTATAAAGTTTATTGGTCCAATACTTCAGTCTGACTGACCTTCATTATGTTGTCTTCGTCTTTTTGTTCCTCTGAGTCATGTTTTTCCAATGCATAGGCAAGTGCAGTAGCACTTGGTACGGCCAGGTCATCTTCAGTAAATTGTGGGGCTTGGCTACATTTCATGATGTGTTCCATGGTTTTAGATTCACAATTTCTTCAGGAAACATTCGCCGACCTTTTAGTTCAGTGTTTTCCAGAGTGCTGAGGTTGATTGTGATCAAAAGCAAAGCATTTCTCATTTCATCCAATGGATTGTGCTGCTGCCAAGGCTGTTCAACTGGTTCAGTAATCCTGGTGTTAGTAAGAGTCATCTCCAGAACTTAAGTAGTGTGCAGGAAGCTGCTACAGGTGCTGAGCCATTTCTGTGGAGAAGTCAAGTCAATTTTTTTATTTGTATTGCACCAAATCACAACAAAAGTTATCTCTTGACAGTTTACAAGTAGAGTAGGTCGAGCACCACACTCCCTCAATGAATTTACACCCAACAATTCTCCATGAGCAAGCGCATCTTGGCTTAGGATCAGTGACGATGAAAACCTTCCCTTACACAGGCAGGAACATCAAGTAGATCCAGGCTTAATGGTGAATGGACATCTGCTTTTACAGACAAAAACAAATGATGGATATAGAGAAGGAAAGAGGGACAGAGATAAAGAGAACGAAAGGAGGGAGAGGATTACAGATGGGGATGTAAACTTGAAGGAGAAAGATGAGCGTAAAGAAGGATGAGGCCACACAGCAAACAAACAACTAGCTACAAATAATAACATCTTAAAGTTACTTAAGCAATCAGTTTCAGCATAATATGAGCAATTATGTGCAAGCAAATACAATACAAACACAATGCTGATGTTAATGGTTGTACAGTATAGAGAATACTTATACACATACTATTAGAACTAATACTAATACTTGTGCTAAGGATGGCAGCCTGAGCCTCTTCACATCTAAAGTCTCCTCCAGCAGCAGTATCAATCAGGGATCTGGAAAATGGGGAAGCATTTTTAGCAGAAGTCAGTATGGATTTTGAACCAATGTCTGCACTTCAATAGCATTAATGGAACTATCTGAAGAAATATGCACCACAATAGATAAGAAACATTTTTTTGTAAGCATTTTTCTCAAAAAAGCTTTTGATACCATTGATCATACCATACCTCTTAATAACTTGAATAGGTACACATCAAAGGGGTGACACATCAGTAGATAAGAGAAAGCAGTTTTGGAGATAAATTATATCATATCGGAACCATATAATATTATGTGTGGAGTACCTCAGGGCAAGGCAAGGCAAGGCAATTTTATTTGTATAGCCCGTTTTCACAAACAGTTTGTCTCAAAGGGCTTCACATGGCATCATAACAACATCCTCTGCCCTTAGACCCTCACATCGACTGAGGAAAAACTCCATAGAAAACCTTTAACAGGGAAAAATCTGAGAAACCTCAGGGTGAGCAACAGAGGAGGGATCCCTCACCCAGGACGGACAGACGTGCAGTAGATGTTGTTACAGACAAGAAAACCGTTTACAATACCAAAATGTGGGAAACACGGAAATGTTAATAACAGCTGAAGAAGGAAGCTTCTGGTAGGGGAGGCAGGGAGACCAAGCCAGCTTGATGGGGGACTGGATGGCAGACTGGTTCATGGAAGGGGAGCGCAGGCCGGTGTAACAGTAGGGAATAAGGGGGGGGGGGGGGCGCGATGCAGGCGGCGGTTGGGGCTCTGGTGGATCTGTGGAAACACAGAGAGACTGCGAGACACCAAGGCCAAACTACAAAGTGCAACAAGTAGTGGTAATGACAGTTCCAAAAATGTGCAGGGAGGAGAGGAGGAGAGGAGAGGAGAGGAGGGAAGGGCTCCATGTAACCTGATGTGTCCCCCAGCAGTCTAAGCCTGTAGCAGCATAGCTATCAATGGTTCAGAGCTACCTGAACCAGTCCTAACTGAAGGCTCTGTCATAGAGGAAGGTCTTAAGCCTGGACTTAAACGTAGTTAAAGTGTCTGCCTCTCTGACCCATGGAGAGAGCTGGTTCCACAGTAAAGGAGCCCGGTAACTAAAGGCTCTACCTCCCAGTCTGTTTTTATTGATACTGGGAATCACTAAAAGACCTGCATTCTGGGAGCGGAGTGCTCTGGTCGGACAGTAGGGACTAATGAGCTCTTTCAAATAGGATGGAGCTTTATCATTGAGAGCCTTATAAGTCAGCAGAAGGATTTTGAAGTCGATTCTAGATCCTACAGGAAGCCAGTGGAGAGAAGCTAAAGTGGGAGAGATGTGTTCTCTCTTCTTAACTCCCGTCAAAACCCTCGCTGCAGCTTTCTGGACCAGCGTGAGACTCTTTAGAGAGTATTTAGGACATCCTGACAAGAGAGAGTTGCAGTAGTCCAGCCGAGAAGTGATAAATGCATGCACCAGTTTTTCAGCATCACTCTGGGAAAGGATATTCCTAATCTTAGCGATACTTCGCAGATGGAAGAAGGCGGTCCTAGTCACATGCTTTATGTGGGAGCTGAAGGAAAGGTCCTGGTCAAAAATGACCCCAAGGTTCCTTGCAGTTGTACTCGAAGTTAGGGTGATGCCATCTAGAGTAGAGATCCGATTCAAGAGTGTGTCCCTGTGGTGTTTAGGTCCAAAAGGGGACCAGGGGTTGGTCCTCATGCCAAACCTGTCTACCTTGTATAATAATGATTTTGTTCATGTATCAAGACTGGTTAAATTTATCCTCTTTGTGAATAACCCTAACCCTACTTTATCTTTTTCTGGGGAAAATATGACATCAGTGTTGGATCTTGTTAAAATCAAAAAAAGAAAGATAAAAAATCATGGTTTGATGTAAATAAATTAAAATTGAACCTTTAAAAACAAACTTCATGATATTAAGTAAGTAAGGGAAAGGCATTGATGCTTAAATTAATATAGATGTATTGAGATTAATAGAGTAATGCTAACTTAGTTTTTGGGTGTGATGATGAGAATTTGAGCTGGGAAAATTATACAAAGCTGAAAATATGAAAAGAACAATTGCTCTGCTACACAAAATGAAGGATTCATAGATTACAAAGCATTGCACAATTTGTATAAGACTATCATTGTTCCACATCTGACATTCTGTGTTGAAGTTTGGGATAATGCTTGTATCTATTTATATTGCATCTACTCAGTAAATTTTCATTTTACAGCAAAGAGCAAAAAGAATAGTCAGCATTACATTATATAGACATCCAACAAATCCATTATTCTCTCAGTTAAAGTATTTATGAATTGGTAGATTACAGTATTCCAAAATCATGTTTAAAGTTCATAGAAAAATCTTACCAGTCATAATCCAGAAAGGATTTGTGAAAAGTGCAAGCCATAATAACTGACAGAGGAAAAACAGCTTTTGTTCTTTCTGCTCCCTCTCATTCAAGATTTGGATACTTCTTGTGTTTATATTATATCATTCATTGTTTCTTTTGTCAATGAATGATTTTTTTATTTTTTTTTTAGATAAATAGATAATGTCAGTACAGTAGTATTAAGTGACCTGGTCTATTTAAACCTTTAATGCCATTAGAAGCCTCATGTTGTATAATCAACAGCTGCATTTTATGTTGTGCTCATTCAGCTGAATCAGAGAATCCCAAAGAGTGAGCTTGCAGTTGTAAATTGTAGTTGTAGAACATCACTGTCTTCAGGTGAATTGACATGCCGTAACGGGGCATGTTTTCTAAAAGACGGATGCAGATACATGCGTATTCACCTACTGTGATACTTCTGGATTTGACATCTTCCTCCCTATCTCTTAAACTTTCAAAGTCTTAAGACATTCAGTGATAACATTTTTTCCTCTGTAGGTTTACATAAAGCTAATAAGCAACCAGCTCCATATCTGATACATGGTGCCAAAATCATCAATGGAGCCTTCAGAGCTTGGACTAAAAAGCAGGTATGGACCTATCAGGATATTTTCTATCTTGTTGCCTATTACCTAACATTTTTTTTAAAGGTTTGTTTATCCCCTGACAGGCCCTATTGGAACATGAAGATGAGCTTCCAGAGAACATGAAACCCTCCCAGCTCATCAAGGATCTGGCCAGAGAGATCAGACTGTCAGAGGTATTCCTCTCCTTTCTGAGAAGACATTTAGTATGACTGAAATGGCCATATTACGCTAAGAAATTTGGTACTGAGGATTTCAAAGAGTACGATTAGGGGTAGCTTATGTTTGGTGGCGCTGTAGTGAGTGCAAACATGTCAATGCAGTTCACATTAGGGCAAATTTGAGTTCCGTATGGTGACAGCTTCGGGAAAAAAGCTGTTTCTGAGTCTGTTGTTTTGGCCTGCATGGACCTGAAGCACCTGCCAGAGGGCAACAGGTGAAAGAGATGGAAGCTGGGATGGGTGGTGTCCTTCAAGATGTTTCTGTCCCTGCTGAGGCAATGGGAGTTATAGATGGTAGTCAAGGAAGGTAGAGGGCAGCTGATGATCTTTTGTGCAGTGTTTGCCACCCTCTGCAGTCTCTTCCTGTTGGCCTCAGCTGGAGTGCCACACTGTCACAGCGTAGGTCAGCAGGCTCTCGATGGTGGCGTGGTAGAAGGTCTTCTTGACCAGTGCTGTGGTGTTTACCGACAAGGAGAGATCAGCAGAGATGTGGACACAAAGGCCCTTGAAGGTCTCAACTCAACTCAACTCACTCTACATATTCACTGTTGATGCACAGGGGGGCAGGGGCGGCTTTGTTCCACCTGAAGTCCTGGATGAGTTCCTTGGTCTTGGTGATGTTCAGTGCCAAGTTGTTTGATGCACATCTCTCACCAAGTTGCAGGACCTCATCTCTGTAGGCTGTCTCATTTCCCCCTGTAATCAGCCCCACCACTGTTGTATCATCAGGTAATATCATGGTAAATAACTGTATTTACAGACTATGAATAAATTATTTGTTTAGAGGTTGTTAGGACTTAAGGAACAGGGTTAGAAGCATAGCAGATCTTGGACTGCAAATCCCAGTGTACCAGAAAACATTTCTCTCCTATTCCAACCCTTCGCTCAGTCTGACATGCTGTCTTTAGGAGGAAGCTTGAGAACATTTTTCCCTTTTCATTTTCAGTATTGTTAAAGGCTGTTTAAATCAAGGAAAACTCAGTTCCCTTTTGCCATTCCTAGAATGCTACAAAAGCCATCAAGAGTGAACCCAGCATGAAGGTGCCAGTGGAGGGTCCACCATCCACCCACTCAGAACCTGAAGAGCCTGTCTCACCAGCCCATGTGCCCTCACCTAGCAGCGAGAAAGCCAGAAAGAAGGCCTCAAAACCTCCAAAACCCCCAAAGATGCCCAAGGCCCCCAAGCCTCCAAAGGTGGTGAAGGTCAAAGAAGGAGGGAAGAAGAAAATGAAGAAGCTGAAGGAGTCACCACCACCACCACCACCACCCACTAAACCCTCCAGTTTAGCAGCTCTGGAGTCCCACGCGAAAGACATCTTGAGTAAGATGGACCAGCCAAAGAAGACAAAGGTAAGCAGATTTAGTGTGGCTGAATGTTGGATGTATAAACATCATCGTCGTCGTCCTCCGCTTTATCCGGTGGGTCCAGGTCGCGGGGGCAGCAGCCTCAACAAGGAAGCCCAGACCGTCCAGGAGGCATCCTCACCAGATGCCAAAACCACCTCAACTGACTCCTCTCGACATGGAGGAGCAACGGCTCTACTCTGAGCCCCTCTCGAATGACTGAGCTTCTCACCCTATCTCTAAGGGAGAGCCCAGCCACCCTGCAGAGGAAACTCATTTCGGCCGCTTGTATTCGCGATCTCGTTCTTTCGGTCATTACCCAAAGCTCATGACCATAGGTGATGGTTGGAACGTAGATTGACAGGTAAATTGAGAGCCTCGTCTTCTGGCTTAGTTCCCTCTGCACCACCACGGACTGGTTTAGCACCCGCATCACTGCGGATGCTGCCCCAATCCGCCTGTCAATCTCCCGCTCCACCCTACCCTCACTCGTGAACAAGACCCCGAGATACTTAAACTCCTCCACCTGAGGTAGGACCTCCCCTCCGACCTGGAGTGGGCAAACCACCCTTTTCCGGCTGAGGACCATGGCCTCAGACTTAAAGGTGCTGATTCTCATCCCAGCCGCTTCACATTTGGCTGCAAACTGTCCCAGCAAGAGCTGGAGGTCGTGGCCCGATGGTGCTAAGAGGACTACGTCATCCGCAAAGAGCAGAGACGACACCCTCCCGCCACTGAACTCGACCCCCTCCACCACCCGGCTGCGCCTAGAAATTCTGTCCATAAAGATTATGAACAGAACCGGTGACAAAGGGCAGCCTTGGCGGAGTCCAACCCTCACTGGGAACAAGTCTGAACAAGTTACTGCTGGCAACGCGGACCAGACTCTCGCTCCTCCGGTAGAACGACCAAATGGCCCTTTGTAAAGAGTCATCCACCACATACTTCCAGAGTACCCCCAACAGGGTGGTCCTGGGAACACGGTCGTAAGCCTTCTCCAGATCCACGAAACACACGTGCACTGGTTGGGCAAACTCCCATGCCCCCTCCAGCACCCTAGCGAGGGTGAAGAGCTGATCCACGGTTCCACGGCCAGGACAAAAACCACTCTGCTCCTCCTCAATCTGAGGTTCAACTATTGGCCTGACCCTCCTCTCCAGTACCCTGGCGTAGACCTTACCAGGGAGGCTGAGGAGTGTGATCCCCCGATAGTTGGAACACACCCTCTGGTCCCCTTTCTTAAAGACTGGAACCACCACCCTGATCTGCCACTCCAAAGGCACCACCCCCGATATCCACACAGTGTTGCAGAGACGTGTCAACCAGGACAGCCCCACAACATCCAGAGCCTTGAGATACCCAAGGGCAGATCTCATCCACCCCTGGGGCTCTGCCACCGCGGAGTTGCTTAACTGCCTCGGCGACTTCTGCCCCAGAGATTGGACAACCCCCCCCAGGCACTCCCCAAACTCTGTCTCCTCCATGGAGTACTTGTTGGTGGGATTGAGGAGTTCCTCAAAATACTCCTTCCACTGCCCAATTATCTCCCCAGTTGACATCAGCAGCCTCCCGTCCCCACTGTAAACAGTGTGGGCAAGTTGCCGTCTTCCCCCCCTGCGACGGACAGTTTGCCAGCAACTTTTCGGAGCCAACCGATAGTCGTTCTCCATGGCCTCACCAAACTCCTCCCACGCCCGAGTTTTTGCCTTGGGGACCGCCATGGCTGCACACCACTTGGCCTGCCGGTACCGGTCGGCTGCCTCTGGAGACCCACAAGCCAGCCATGCCCTGTAAGCCTCCTTCTTCAACCTGACTGTATAAACATTATATACAAATAATTGCAATGACTACTCAAAGTCAGAGACTATTAAACCTTTCAGCTATGTGAAGTCTATGCTAACCAATTCTAATAATATTCCCAAATGTTTTTGTGGCCTACCTGATATTAAAGGTTCCACTGTAATTTATATATATTTTGACTGGATTAAATACGGGGGTGCACGGGTGGTTAGCACTGTGGCCTCACAGCAAGAAGGTTCCGGGTTCGAGTCCCGGCTTGGGCGCGGGATCTTTCTGTGTGGAGTTTGCATGTTCTCCCCGTGCCTGCGTGGGTTCTCTCAGGGTACTCAGGCTTCCTCCCACCGTCCAAAGACATGCAATTGGGGACTAGGCTGATTGGATTCTCTAAAATTGACCGTAGGTATGAATGTGAGTGTGAATGGTTGTTCGTCTCTGTATGTCGGCCCTGCGATGGACTGGCGACCTGTCCATGGTGTACCCCGCCTCTCGCCCGTAGATGCTGGGATAGGCTCCAGCCCCCCCGCGACCCTTACTTGAAAGGAATAAGCGGAAGATGACGATGGATGGATGGATGGATGGATTAAATATGTGTTGATGTTTGTATGTCCTTCCCTCAATTATCTTAATAATCATCCATCCATTCCATGTCAAATTTGGTATTCATTTCCTTTTCCATTTAGAAAGCACTGTTGTGAATCGTTTGGATGAGTGGTTCTCATTTTTGTTGCCAAAAAAATTTCTTTCAGTTTGACCTCATTGTGATTTGATGATTCAATCAGGCCTGTGATTTGATGATTCAATCAGGCCTGAGATGACAGTCATGACTATGATTGACATACAGGATGGCAGTATGTTCTTTTGGTTAAGTTTCAGTCAAACTGATAAAAATAATTCACCTATGATTGTTAAACTTTTACTTCAGTGACAAACTAAAAAGAGAACTAAAAAGCCCAACTCAAAACGGGTGAAATTTTTGCAATTTGGGTAAACATTTCTTTTAGTTTCTAATGTTCAGTTATCCACATATGAAGGTCATGGAGGTGGGGCCCTGACAGTTCCTTTGTTTTGGAAAAAACAGAAAACCAAAAACTTAATCCAAGCCACACCCATTCAAGACTAGTATCCAAAAACATATACAGGAAGAGATCACTACTAAGTTGAAGAGAAACACATTCAGAATAACAGTGTCTTGTTACAATCCTAGTTAACATGCACAACTATAGGCAAGCTTGAGCCAAACCATTTGATGGGACTAGTGACACTGTCCCCATATAGAAGAAGCAGGGAAAAATCAATGAGGTGATTGGATTATGTCTACATCTGCATTAGTAGATTGCAGTATGCCCCCTTGTGGCTGGTTGCAATCAGACTTTCTTCTTGTTCACATTTTGTTAGACTGTTCAAGAGAAAATGGTTGCTCTTGAAACAGAGACAGCCTAACATCTGTCTCCTTATGGGTATAGAAATGCTTTAACTTAGCTGTAGGTTTGCTGGAAATGATAATAGGTCCTTTGACTGCGTTGTTCTACTTCTAAGTTAAATACCACAGCAGGAATGGAAAGAAGGCAGAATTCTGGGGCCAGTGAAGGGATAGTTAAAGTGTGCTGTGTATATACCAGAGTAATTTGATTCCCACCTGCAAAAGCTAGGTATTTTCATTGCACTAACATGTAATTTGAAATCCAGTTTTAGTTGGACCAACACAATCATTTCTGTTATGTAAACCTACTGTTTGTGGTGGATAAATCAGTCAGGGTTTAAAGTGAGAACCTTGACATCACAATTAGAGATTGAAAAAAATAAGGTCAGATCAAATTGAGAACTCATAAAGTCAAATATTAGAGTTTAAGGGAGTTTTTGTAACATCACACAATACACAACCCTTGACTCTTAACCACTGCACTAAACATAAGGAGGTGGCTGGATTTATTCAGTTTAGTTAAATCATTGTCAAGACTCAGTCAAGTTTTTATGGTTAGTACACAACACACACATTAATAAATAGAATATACCAGGGTGGGGCCTCAAGTCAATGACTTGTGACTTGACTTGGACTCACATGGTAAAGACTTGGAACTTGCCTTGACACATGAGGACTTGAATGATTTCATTGTGTTAATTTTATGTTTTAAGTTAGTCTAATTGCATGATAACAATGCAGCACTGTGTATTTGCAATTTATTGGAAATACTCCTGGAAGTTAACTCTTGTGCTGTTTCAACAAAGGGTCAAGTGTAATCATGTCCCTTTCAGAAGCTTTGTTATCCAACAAATCACATATCAAAATATCCATAGACTACCCTGTCAGTCAGTGGAGCTTGTTGCTTTTTTTTCCCCAGGAAGAGAGCTAGGGTTTCCATCGTATATTTTGTTGACATTGTTGTCTGGTTGTAAGAGTTAGTATGCTCAACTGTTTCAAAATGATGGGTAGGAATGTTTTTTGTGTTTTAGAAGAAAAGTAAGTTAAATAGTGTCTTTTATTTTACAATATTGTATTAGTTTCTGCTGTTAGTTTCAGCATACCCCACACGTAAAGATGATATGGGGGGAAAAGAAGTAAGCTTTTCTATTTTATGTTACTGTTGATCAATAATTATTATGCAAATAGATATAATGGATTTCAGCCAAATAGATGAAAATACAAATAGTATCATGATTTGAGAGACACTTGTATCTTGTCTTTTCTCTTCACAAAGACCAGATACCACAGGTTAGAGTTTATTTCGGCTAGTCAAACCCTGTGACTTGTCTTAAAAAAAATTACTTGGGACTTGCTTGACACTTGCAGATAAGGACTTGTTTTACTTGTGGCTTCTACATGTGTGACCTGATTCCCATCTCTGAGAATAAGTGTGTTCAGGGATAAGTGAAGGTAGGTGGGTGGGAGAAAAGCAAAAAGGTTTCAGAAATTTTACTTAATCATGCATCAGACAGAAAGCCTGCAAAATAGTTGTTGTATGATATGCGAACTATTAAATTAAAGTGATAATGGCACAGTATTTGCTGGCTGTGAATACTGTTGATTGCTTTTTAGTGAATATTATGTTTTCCTGTTTCTCTACCTGTCTATTTTTATCTGTCTCTCTCATGTCCCTCCCTTTGCTGCTCTCTGTCAACCCAACCTGTCGAGGAAGATGGCTGCCCACGTAGAGCCTGGGTGTGCTCGGCATTCCTGCCTGTTAAAAGGCAGTTTTTCATGACAGCTGTTGCAGATATTCTTGCATATGGGGAAATGTTTGTTCTCTTCTAAATGTTTGGTTTCAGACCCTCTCTATTTTTAAAGTGTCATGAGGTGGCATTGTATGAATAAAATTGACTTGACTTCTTTCCTTTTTCAGGGTGTTAAAAATGTCCTAAGTTTGTCAGAGAAGGAAACATCAAAGCAGAATAACATGGAGAAGTTTGAAAACCGAGAGCAGAATAAAAACAAGACTGAAGCAAAATGGAAGTATAAGGTGAGATCATTTGGCTTGTCATAAATGTAAAATTAATAGCTGTTTTTTACAGGCCAAAGAAAACAGTATCACAATTCTTTCAAAGTTTAAATAAACTGAAGGCTTTCTTTGCTTCAGAAAAAGAGATTCAAGCACTTGTGAAGGTTACACGGCATGCAGCTGCACAGAAACACACAGGATCATCCGAAAGTGATTTGCACACTTCACTTCTAAGCAATCAGCAGAAATAATGATGCTGGCCTCGTCACACATTGGAGGCCTGCAGCTCATCAGAGCAACTACACAAAAAGTCCACTTAATGGAATTATGCTCATCTTTTTTCTACTTAAAAGTTTGTTGCATTGTTCCTGTTAAACAACAGGGTAGGCTTTTCCAGAGAGCAAAATGTAATTGTGTTGAACGGAAGACATTAGAGGGTTTGAGTTTCATGGAAAATTCAATGCCAAACTGCTGTGGAATGTTTGCGCCTCCAAGGATCCATCCCACTGCTCCCTCACATCAGGCCAAACATTTGCAGATGGAGTGGAGACCCTGTCATGTGTTCACCAAGGTCGCTGGAGACCACACCTTCACTTGTGATTACAGTTGCTTCATATAAAACCTTACAGCCCCTCTGTATGGTGCAGCCAAGCCTGGGTGTTAGTTAGTGCATCTCAGGTTACAGTACACTGCCATGAATGACAGTTAGATGGAAGGTGAATTACATGGCAGGGTTGATCTGGATAGATTTGCTTTAGTTTAAAATGAAAAGAAGTTTAACAATGATCCATGTCCGGCTACTTCCCACTCAAGAACATGGATTCTGTGATGTGAGTCCAACATACAAATACCATAAATGCCAATAAAAACATCTTTGACATATCCTCACCTCATGGCTAACATGTTAACATAAAACGGCCTTTGTATTTTTCCTTTGTTTTGTTCTGTTTCTATTTCTGTCATTATGTCTGTTGTTCAGCACTGAAATGATTTTTTTTTGCTGTTTTTTTCTATGCAGAACAGTAAACCAGATTCGCTGCTGAAAATGGAAGAAGAGTGCAAATTTGACAGAGTACCTCTGTCAAGCAATAAAGACAAAGTCAGCTTTGCAATGTCTCACAAGAAAATGCTCAGGTATGTTTGGAATGGTGGTGATTGTCTGAAGAGTTTTCATGAAACATGTATCTGAGTGTATGGTGGGCCATCATCACTATGTCCATTAGATCCAACTCAAGGACTTCTCGCAGCGAGTGGCTGCCTGAGCCTCAAATCACTCTCTTATTGTCCTGTGGTTTCCTCTCCAGCTCTAAGACACTGAAACCTCACACCAACTCAAGTGTTTTTGGATCATTACAAAACCTAAAAGAGGACAAAACCAAGCCAGTGAGAGATGAGTATGAGTATGTCTCAGATGAGGGGGAGCTGAAGATTGACGAATTCCCCATCAGGCGGAAAAAGAACACCATGAAGAGAGACCTCTCCTGTGAGTATTATGTTGTATGGATTGTGGCTTAAACCTCAACACTTTTTGATTTTGTAACATTTAGTTTATTCGAAAGGGTCAAATACCAAAAACCAATTCATAGATTTGCACATTCTTTAATCAGATAAATCATTATGTAAACAAGACGGTATTTCACACTTCTGAGTAAATTTACTGTTTGCAAAGTTCTTCAGTTGTTTCTGGTGCAGTAAATGGTTTAGGTAATTACAGTAAAAACACCTGTTTTAACACCTTTACCTTGAGTTGATTTAGATGTGTCTGTTAAGCTGGCAGACAGCAGTACTGCAAGGTTGCAGAAACAATCAACCCATCAAGGCCACAAGCAGCAGTTTGTCATAAATATGTACAAGTCATTTCTGAACAGAAACCAAAATATGTTTTCCAAATTTCACAATTTTGTGAAAAGGCCAGTGGCTGATTGGGAGAAAATTTAGCAGAAAGGCTCAGTGCTGCCTGATAAACAACTGAGCTAAGTTTTGTCTAAATAAGACCAATTGTTGACAACATATACAATACTTTCTCTTTTGACTGCAGAATTGTTCTGTGTTTGCATTTTTATCACAAGGGTCCACAGATTTAAAAAAAAAAACTACCCAGCAATCCAATCAACAATGATTATTTATTTTAAAGAACTTAACTTTGAGCTGTTAGTTGATTAATTACTTTTTCATTTTTGTTCAGTTTTGTCAGACATCAGAGAACCCATTCAGGCAACCAAAAAACCAAAGTTCCAGCCCATGGTAACAAAGGTATGTATCTAAATGCAGTCTGACCTGAAAACACTGTGTTGAATGATCAAACAAGCCCTTCCTGTTTCCTTTGGAGGTCTGATAACATCTAGACTACCACAGACTGACAAAGGAAATAGACATGGTTTGAACAGAGCATGAGGGAGAACAAACTCATACCAGATGCCCTTGTTTCTACCAATAAGATGTCCACATCACAGCCATGATCCACTGATTCATTGGCAGTTCAGTCAGCCAGAGTCTCTTAGTTTCAGCCAGATCCATTGCTGGATTAGTGACTGGATGCAAGGATGCCTAAGCATCAGATTCTTCCTCTTGGTTAAAATGCAAATACGTATACAAATAATCAGCTCAGAATAATGTTACCTTATGGTGGCTGCTGTATTATTTGACTGTATTGTCAAAAGTGATATGCTGTATTTTCTGGAATAAGCATTGCTTTAACTGAATGATCACAAAGAGGGTCAGTAAGTGTGTGCAGCTTAGTTTGAGCTCTGTGGTATCTTGCCATGTTACATCCATGACAATTGAAACTTCTGGAAAATGTTATTAGAAAAAAATGCCATAGGATGTTGAAATACCTGAAGCCATGTTAAATCAGGTAGGAAATGACAATCTGCTGTGCTGTTTATATCTAATCCCATTTTGTACAGAGTGTCGACTCCTCTGATGAAGAGACTCTGCACATAGACACGGAAACCAAGCCTGAGTCCAAATGTCGCAACTCAAAGGTCAAGAAAAAAGCCGGTAGTGCTGCTGGGATTCTTGACCTGCTGCAGGCGAGCAAGCAAGTGGGTGGGATTGACTACAGCACCAACAGGTAGACTGACCCCCATGATGTCAGGACTTTTTGATTCTTTCATCACCCACAGACCTCACATCCAAACACACTTGACAAAAAGCACATGCAAAGCAATGCTCCTTACATTTCCACTGGACCTTTCCCCCTATTTTCTTCCCAGTAATTTACTTTTGGTCTTACAGACCTTAATGGGGTTACCCACTGAAAAACAAATGGCCTGCTCTTCAACTGATATCATAGATGAGCTGAAATTTTGACTTTGCTTGAAGCTGAAACGCCAACTTGTAACTGAAGCAACAATTTACACCGATTCTGTCAGCAGTTTGTGTTAACTCATTGTTTGTGTTAATTCATCAAACATTCTGTGGCTCCAGGCTCTTCCCTTAGCCTTTTGCTGTTTGTGGTTTAGTTCAGCTCTTGATGGTCTATTTCCACCACACTGACAGCTACAATTGAGCAGTGAAAGAAAAAATAGAAACTTGACTGAAATATGTTAATTCGTCAAATTGCTTTGAAAAGGGTAAATGGAGTCTGGGGAATGAAGTGACCACAGTTCATTGTAGTAGAGTCAGATAGTGTTTTCTTCTGCTTAATAGTTAATTCTCTTAGTCTGTAATCACACATCCGCAGAGAATATTTACTCTTCTCTAGCAGACGTTGTAGTTTCGTAATATTTAGCAGGTGTCAAATGATATTGTTGCAAAGTAGCACAACTGGAAACCTTTTTTCAAATATTTCTCTCAGCCACTCTTCACTCTGCCAGCATGTCGACTGCTGTGTAATGGCTGTGTTGTTGTTTATTTCTTATTGACGTACTTACAGTCAGCCACCTGCATCTCCCAGCACACAGGAGGCCATTCAGGGCATGCTGTCCATGGCCAACCTGTCATCTTCAGACAGCTTGCAGCAGCCATGGAGCAACAGCCAGTCCAAAACCAATACCCAAATGAAGAACATCTCGCATAGCACGCATGCTGGCACACAGGCTAGCAAGAAGGCCAGTGGAGGGGTCAGTGACGGCAACAAGAGTAAGCGGCCGACCAAGCGCCTCCTGAAGAAACCAAGGAAGAGCAGCAGTATTGAGAGTCTTGATTACGACGATGAGCAGGATCACATGGATGCCTGCTTCAAGGACTCCGATTACGGTGAGCCATTTTTGTATCACCTCAGTTTCATCTGAAAAGAAAGCCAGGACTGGAGCTCACTGAGGTCATTGCAGTATCATTTTCCTTTTTTAGAGCAAAAATTAGAAAAGAACAAGTTTCCAGACTTGTTTTCATTGCGGCTAACTGGTGCTGTTAAAAACAGATTGGTCCCTGATGATCAACATGTGTGTCTTTAATTGTAAATCGGGCCTGGAACTTTTCATTTGAAGTAGATGCTCTGATTTGGGTTTGTTTTCTGTGTGTCCTTTCCAAATTGTCATGCTCCATTTTTTGAGCTTTTTCCACTGAAACATTTTCTTTTTGTGTTTAGTTCAAATGCAGCTGTTTGGACCCTCCAAGCTTGTTAAGAAGCCATTAACACACATTTCAAATTGTAATTTTACATCTTTTTTAACTTCTAGTTAGGGTCAAATTAGTTGCTCAAAGCAAAGATTCCCCCGCTGGAAACTGCAGGCTAGCATGAAGCTTTTCTTCCTCACTGTCTTTTTAAAACAGGACCACATTAAAAAGAATGGAGATGGTAATTTTGTTGGGCTGATTGGACTGATGAGTTGGCCACCAATGTACATACAGTATGGATCAATAATGGGCACCGAACATTAAATTTTGTTCATCTTCTCTTGGAAAACTGCAGATGCATTTCTTCAAATATGCTCTTTTTTTTTCTTTTTTTTTAGTTTATCCCTCGTTGGAGTCTGAAGAAGATAATCCTGTTTTCAAGTCCAGATCAAAAAAAAGGAAAAGCAGTGATGATACACCATACAGCCCAACAGGTAACCCATTACACTTCTAATGTGTTTAGAGGAGCCCCCCCCCCCCCCCCGCCATTATTCATGTCCCTGACCACCCATTAATCATCATTACTCGTCATCAATCATTCTGTGTTCTCTAATTAAAATTAAACTTGTCTCTTGATCCTACAAATCAATCTAACTTTCATTAGTTTCACATATGAATGTAATCATATTTATTGTCAAGAATTTGACGTTCAAACACAACGAATCTTGATCACAGCAGCTAATCACAATTTAGTTATTGTATTTGCTTCAATCAAAAAGACGTAATTTTTGAATCCAATTCAAAACAAGGGCAGAACATCTCAAACTCTGCCTGACTTAATATTGAACATCTCCCATTCAGTGCACTTAACTCTGACAAATCTGACAAATCAGATAAGACCTCACATCAAATCTGACACCATAAACACAACTGCTTGATGGGAATCCTGATATCACCCTTTTTAAGAAAAACTCCAGAAACTGGTAGTAAGACTATCTGTCTTGTCACAGCTCGTGTTGGACCATCAGTACCTCGACAGGAAAGGCCTTCAAGAGATGGAGCTCGAGTGGCCTCCATAGAAACAGGCCTGGCAGCTGCTGCAGCAAAGCTCTCTCACCAGGTTTGTAAAATTAGGTGCAATTACCAGTGTTTCTTCATATGAATGGTAAGTTCTTTCTGCTTGGTCAACCTACTGATGCATCAATAGGAGGAGCAGCAAAAAATCAAGAAGAAGAAGAAAAGTACCAAAAAGAAGGCGATAGTGATTGAGGAGCCACTAAAGATCTCTCAGGACAGCAGTTCTCCAGAGCCCAATCTGGACTCCCAAGATGGCAGCCTCACAGACCATGAGTTCAACACTGGAACAGTCAAAACGCCAGGAGGGCTGCAAGCCATGGCACCAGGTGTCTTCCTCAGCCAGAGGCGATCATCCATGTCCTCTCCCAACAACAGCACCAACTCTACTAGCACCAACAGCAGCAGTACAGCAAAGGGCGATCGTGGGGGTTCAGCAGACGCCAAAGGTGAGTCATACTAACACAGGGCTGTCAAGTCTCATGCATTTAGTGTGAGACGCGCATTTCAGTCTGTTAACACACTTCCACGGCAAATGGCAATGCTTTGCCATTTTTTTAAACAGGACAGGTAGAAAATCCCTCCCCACGTCCATATGTAGCCTGAGAGACTCAAACAATGACACTCGTCCTCTTCTGTCGTTGCTAGCCTGTGTCGTTGGCTTTTCATTAGATTAACCATTGCAGAATATCAAAATCTCATCCAGGTGCAGCAATGGTATTTTCTGATAGGCTGTTTGGTAGCTGTATTTTATTTGATTAGCCCTTGCGTGGTAGGGAGGGCCTTCTGAACTCTAGGGGAGGGATTTTCTTTTCAGCCCCTTAATCATATCCTATGATACAGTACGTCATCTCATCATTGATTTCCGTTGCAGGGGAATATTTGTGGCCAGGCAGCTAATTTCAGCAGCTATTCTGACGCCTGTTTAGTTAGGACATTTTTTGCCTATTGATAATAGATACATCTTCTCCATTGTGAAACCGTTGGCCTAGGCTATTTCCTTATATTTTATCCAAAAACAATGTTCACACACACGTGCGCACACACACACACACGTACACCCTTCTTCAGAATAAAATAGATATGTGTCATTTATCAGATAAGACCACTGTCCCCATCCAAACCCCCACCGCCGCCAACAAAATCTCACTCTGAACTCTGTTCAAAACTTTGAGCTCTGCAAATAACACGAGGCATCGTCACAATATGCCCGAACCACCTCAACTGACTCCCCTCGACATGCGTCTCTACTCCGAGTCCCTCCCGAATGACCGAGCTTCTCACCCTATCACTAACTGTGTGTTCACACCAAACGCGAATTCGCACATTCGCGCGAACAGTTTCCATACAAAGTCTATGCAAACGTGGGAATGAGGCGAATTTGCGCAGACATCAGTCAGGACCCGTTCCCCGACCTGAAGGCACAGGGAAGCAACCCTTTTGTCCACCAGGGTAAACCCCAACGTTAAGGCAGAGAGTCTGGGGGCTATCAAAATCACCCACCCGACCCGTCTGACTTCGCCCAATGGGACCCAGCCTGAAAAGGTTACATGGACTCATCCCCTGTGGGCCCACCACCCGCAGGAGGCCATGGAAGGGTCCAGTGCAATGTGGTTTGGGTAGAAAACCAAGGCAGGGGAATTGGCAGTCTGATCCCCAGACATGGAAGCTAGCTGTTGGGACATGGAATGTCACCTCTCTTCCACCAGCTGCAGCTCCTTCCCTGTCAGAGGTTGAGCACTACTAACTAGATATAGTCGGCCTCACCTTGACAAACAACCCCCCATTCCGGAAGTCAAGTCCTTGAGAGGAGTGGACTTTCTCCTTCTCTGGAGTTGTTCTGGGTGAGAGGCGGAGGGCCAGGTGGGCTTTTTGATAGCCCCCAGACTCTCTGCCTGTACGTTGAGGTTTACCTTGGTGGACAAAATGGTTGCTTCCCTGCGCCTTCAGGTCAGGGACTGGGTCCTTCCCCCATGGGCAAAGTCAGATGGCCACCAGACGCTTGCCCACGGGTCCCTACCCTGGGCCTGGCTCCTGGATCCCGGTAACCCTCTGAGCTGGATACACAGTCTCTTTGCTGTTTCTGTATCCCATGCAGGGTCTTTTGAACCATTCATTGTCTGGCCCTTCGCTTAGGACCAGTCTGCCTTGGGTGACCCTACCAGGGGCAAAATGCCCCGACAGCATAGCTCTTAGGGTCCTTAAAGCACTGATATGCCTCCAACACGATAAGGTGTTGGTTCCAGAGGAGTAGCCAACACAGAAAGTCAATTTACCTTTTCTGTTTGAATGACTTCCCGCTGTTCCAACCCCCCAAAAATTCTGCTGCTGCAGCCACAGCACACAAAGTGTTTAAACATATATATTGGCTTTAAAATGATATGAACACATTTTTATCATTATTTGTACCGTAAATTCTGGACGATAGAGCGCACCGTTATGTAAGCCGCAGATGCTTGTTTTAGGGAAAAAATCAACTTTGTACACGTATAAGCCGCACCGGTAAATAAGCCGCGGTGCACGGTGGAAACACCTCGGCCGCCCGTTCTCTACTACTGTTTACTTTCAGAAGGTGTGTTCACTCCAAAACGCGATGCAAATTTTTCACGCAATAAGTTTACGTGTAAAGCCTTCGGATCTGCTCATAAACTCAGCGGGGCATCTCACTTTATCAAAAATGTATTGCTTATTAATCAGTCAGTACTGTCTAAGTGGAACCACTATAGTTCATGAGAAAGCAGTCACATACCAGCTGACTGTTGCCAAGCAACAGTAAGGCTAAGACCTGGTTAACATTACTTGTGCTTACAGGTGTTTAGACCAGCAGTTAGAAATTCACATAAAATTTCACTGTAGGGCCTCTACTGACCATGTCTATCCAAATCTTTCTCCATCCAGAGTCATTTGTCTTCCTGTTTGTGTTTTCTCTTGCTGCAAAAAAAAGGGGGGGGGGGATCCAGTTGGTGGGAATCCTCTGCTAAACACTGTCATTGCTGGTATGGAAAGGTCCACTTTTCTCAGCCTGTGGAGGGAGGAAACCCAATGTTGTGGCCCTCTTTATGGCAGCTGCGGTGTTATCAATCAAAGTCAGCTTGCCCGTCAAGTAGACTCCCAAGACCTTGGTGCTGAAAACACTCTCCACCACTGCTCCCATTACCACCATCTCCCACTGATTATAAGTAGGAGATGGTGCCAGGGAACAGTCCTCCTGAAGTCAATTGCCATCTCCTTGGTCTTCTTAGTGGTGAGGGCAAGGTTGTGAGCAGTGCATCAGGCTTACAGATGCTCCACCCTTTCCTTTCGGCCATCTCATCATTATAAATGAATACACTGAAAACTATAGTGTCATCAGCAAACTTTATCATGTGATTAGTTTTGAACTAAGGCGAGCATGCATGTCCTACTGGGGACTTCAATGCACAAAAGGCAGAACTCTCGATTTACCGGTCAATCTATGTTTCAACCCTCACCTATGGTCATGAGCTCTGGGTAATGACCAAAAGAATGAGAATGTGAATACAAGCGACCGAAATGAGTTTCCTCCACAGAGTGGCTGGGCTCTCCCTTAGTGATAGGGTGAGTGATCGGGGAGGGACTCAGAGTAGAGCTATGCACTGTCTGCCGTCAGACCAATGTTTCCGCACTGCAAAACACAAATTACATGGGCCATTTGTAGTAACTTAGCCTACTATGAAGCCCTTTCCCGAGCTTCATCAAGGCCTCCAAATTGTTTTTGTTTCAGGTGCTCTCATATAATTGCGGTCCTCTCTTGCCATGCAAAATTGATTTTACATAGTTTGCAGCTCACTCTGCTTGATTGCATTTAATGTTCCAAATTGATAGTTTTAAAAGGGGACTGGTGCCTCAACAATGTGTGTGTGAGTGAGAGAGAGAGAGAGAGAGAGAGAGGGAGGGAGGGAGGGTGTTGTTAGTAAGTGTGGCAGCTGGTACTCCTTTATTCAATTTTGGCAGGGGGTGTAATGGTATGAGCACATGATGCCACTGTTCTTCAGCTTTAAAGACACATACACATCAATCCACAGTTGACATTCCCTGCCTGCTTACCCACTGTACCACTGCACCTCATTACAAAGGTGTGGCCCAACCCAAATGTAACCAATTTAATTTTTATTGAGGGAAATTATCTTTTTATGACATTGTATTAAATTGCTTCAGTCCATTTATCTATATGTTCATTTATAGCGAATGGAACAAGACTAGGTTTTTGTTTTTTATTTTAAAGCAACATTTGTAGCAGTTGCCAGGAATTTCATCATCAAAAAAAGTCATGCTAAAGTGTGAAATTAACATCCTCCATGTTTCAGCAACTATGAAAATGCCTTGAGGCTTACAGGGTCAAAGTTGCATTTTTTGCCCTACTGGTCATTAAATGAACATTTCTCCTTGTGCTTTTCACAGCTAAGCGTCTAAAGAAAGGAATGGCAACAGCCAAACAGAGACTTGGAAAGATTTTAAAGATCCATCGAAATGGAAAGCTTCTCCTGTAGCATCCAGCAGACTCTTTCAGGACTTGGAATTCTGGGTCCCATCCCAAACCCACCATCTGTTAACTAATTAAAGCCAACACCGAGAGAACCGCGACAGCAACAGGAGATAGGAGAAGAAAATCATGCATTTTTCAATTTATAAGAAGAACATCACACAAATAGGTTTTTGCCTCTCCTTATACTTTATAACTTTCAGATATTAAAGTGTACAGATGCTACTATAAATATTTTTAAGAGAACATGTGTCATTTGAATACAGCTATCAGTCTATCAGGGGTTGCTCTCACATGAAGTAGAAGTACATTGCAGTCATTCCAAGATTTAGAAAGTATCTCTTGCATGTATTCAGTTGCATGTGCGCTTGGGTTGGGGATGGGGGTTTTTACACAATTATTACAATGGATGCAGCTTATCATTGCCATGAGCTGAACTTCATCAATTGAGCTAATAGCAAGATGAAATATTGAACCAGAACAGTGACACAATAAAAAGAAATGACAGTTACATATATACACAAGGAGGATTTTCATTTGTTCAAAGTTTAGAGGACTATTGATTTTCATGTTGTGTTGAAGAAATGAAAGATTACCTTTCCTCCCAGTCAGTGTTTATAATAGAATACAGTTATGATTGGAGTTAATTCAAGCATTTAGTTCTCTATTTCAACACCTAAGTTTGCAAATTTTGAAGATTATATTTATTTATCAATACAGTGTCATCGATGGGAAGTGAGATGTCACAGTAAAACTGTAAAGCACAAAGTGAGTTGCTATATGAACCTGTAGCGAATGATAAGCCTCATCCATGTCAGGTCTGCAGTTACATGGGGATACTTTCTCTCTTCTCTTGCTTTCTCAGGCAGCACCAACATCCTCAGTTACTCTATATTTCTATGGTGTCAAACACAGTTCAGTATATAGAATGTAGCTTGTACATAGCCTTTTAAATTACAACTTTTTCTATCCTTTTCCCTTTTATTCTACATTTTTACCAGTTTTGCTAATTATGAATAAATGAGTAAAATATATATGTGCATACATAGTAAAGTCCTAAATTTTGAACCTTGATTTTATTTTGTTTACAGCAGAGGCTAATTTTAACCTTTTTTTGTCCTTTGGATTAGAGGTGTTGCCTGGAAAACAACTGAAGAAATAATACATTTTATTGTCATATGGCCTTACATGCACAAAGCTAAATGTATTGTGATTCTGTTTGAACAAGAGATGAAGCTTTGGGGAAAATTCTAGAATAGAGGAAAAAAAGACTTGAAGTTTCTCTAACCAGCCTTTTGTTGAGTTCAAGTATCCTGAAGGGTTTCAGAGTTATTTTACTAGCACCTTGTGAAGTGTTTCTGTGTGTACGTGATGTAATTTATTAATGTTTGTAGTTTTTTATACTTGTAAAACTCTAAAGAGGTTTGTTTTGAATATTTCATCAACCTGTGAATTTACCCTTAGATGACTGTTGTTTTTGTTTTCCTTTTTTTTGGGAGGCGAGGGTCACAAAAACTTGTACACACTAGAGTTCATGTTAGCAAAATTTTTTATGTCCAACTTGTCTTCACCCATTTGCAATGTTATCAATGTTACATATTCTTATTCTTGTTCATATTCTAGTTCTACGCGGCATCGACATGCTGCATTTGATTTGGGTCAAGACATTTTAACATGGTTTATGTGCTATAATGTATAGCTGCAGTGTTTGAGTCACAGATGTACACCATGCGTCCACTTCTTCGACAGAGATCAGCTCCCATCAGACTGTTGGCAGGACATACTTTCAGGTTTTTATTTGTACAATAAGTGTGTTGCTTTGTTGTGGTTTATTTTTGTATGTCCAACCTATTAAATTCATCCACTGTGCAGGACAGTGAATGATGTCCATTGTAGCTGTCTTCCCTCACTGTTATTTACAGTACTAGTAAGTATTTACAATCCTTTTTGACCTGAATCTATATTTTTCTGTATTTAGACTCTGATTCTGTTTCAGATCATGTCTCACTTTTTTAAGTCGAGAAATGGCAAATTCTGAGGAACAAACATATTGTTGTTGAATGATATGATTGTCCACCTTGTTTACATTTGCAATACAGTTACTGTGGAAAATGTATCTTGTAATGTGTTGAAGTCGCACTAAATCCCACACCACACTGATGACTAACTAAACCAGCCTCTGGACTCAGTCTGCGATCTCCCCCTGAGAGTAAAGTCATTAATTAAAACAAGCAAAAGACTAGCCAAAGTCAACACCATTAGAAAATGTTCTTTAAGAGTCAGAGGCTTGGTAGAGGATAGTGCTTCACCATCCTTTGCGGATTTATGCAAAATATTTCCTCATGTTGACTCTACTGCCTCACAAATAATATGATTAATCTGTGGTCATACTTAGTATCACTAGATGTAGATAAAAGATATATGAACACAAGCAGTGATGCATATTCTTAAATAAAATGAATGCACTTCAGATTATTCCGATTAGTTATCCCAATGTATTTAGACCAAAAAAAACTTCTCACTGTTTGGAATTCTGACTCTTCTGCTCTAATCAGTTTAATTACAGTTAAAAAAAAATCAAGGTTGTTGTTTATTTTTTTAGGGGTGAGGATATGAGATGTTCAGAATTTATCTATCCAGCCTACACTCTGGTTAGAAACAGAGAGAGTTACTTTTGTTCACTAATTGTTAACACAAGAATTTAAGTGCTCCATCAGCAAAAGAAACAATCATATAAGTTGTTCTCTTGGGATCATTTTCTCACTCTGACAGGGAAGCTAATGTATAATTAGCTCATGTAATTGGACCTGCATTGGTTTACTATCAAGCTGGCTTTCTTTTGTGAATGGTCAGAGCTAAATGTACTATATGCAAGATATTCAGAGGCTTATGTACATCAGTGAGCAGTTTGGAGGGATCTTGTTGGTGGCCTATGTCCCACAGCGGGTGAACAAGGCTGATGATGAATTCAGATCAGAAACTCCTCATCATTTTCACACTGATTAACATTATACCGACAATTGAGTGCAGAATTTCTTTATTAGCCCTCACTGATATTGATAGAGTAGAATGTAAGTTCCTTTCTGTCTTCAACAGAATTTTTGTGTATAACATATAGTTAATTTTTTTTTCAAAAAATTGAGCACAGACCACAACATATTACAACAGCACTAGAGCTGTGTATTTCAGCCTTTTTCATGTTCTGGACCCCAAGTTTAATTCAAAAGGGTGAAAGCTACAGCCTCTTGAGCAAGATACTGAACTCTTAATTTCTCCACAATGAGGCAGCATTGTAAGGTACTATGAGTGCCATTAAGGTAGGAAAGTAGTAACACTTAGTTATTTGATTTACCATGTCAAGAGATTATGAGGTTGGTGTTCGCATTTCTTTTACAAGAAGTTTTACACAGGAACTCTGATATAGCATCACATATCAGAGACCCATAGAGTCAGAAATATAAATACAATTTTCATACCTTTTATATTTTTGCTGGCAAATGTTTAGGTTTCTGTTCTTTTTGTGTTTTTTTCTGATTCTTTAGTAATTGAGTAATTTTTTGTCTAATCAGATTTTTTCTTTTGAATATGTACTAAATTTTTCCAAAAACTGACAAGAGATAGCTAAAAGATTCTAGAAAATAACCCTGAAGTCATCAAATAATCATTCAGTCATTGGAAGTAGGATAAATGTGGATGAATGATTAGGTATAACAGGTAAAAATGGCATTTTACTATCCTGAGCCACTAATGAGTCATAACTGCTGTAAATGCAGAATGATATTTTAGGCACATATACTCCATGTGCTTCAGAGGAAGTGTCTCAATTAATGAATAAAATATTCAACTAGTCGCTCTTCCTGCAAGGTTTGAACTATTCTTGATTGTGCTGTTTTTTTAGGTCCAGTGGATCGACACGCATTTGTGCATCAAATATAATTTCATGCAGACAGAAAGAAAAACACTTTCTGTTAATAGGTAAATTCATCCCCAGATTATGCCGTTATCAGTGTGTGTAGATGATGGGTCTGGTTACATTATGGAGACTGGCTCTTGCTGCAAACACACTTGAATACCTGCTGACATGGAGATGATCCTGTCCCACAACCAAGGTGGGGCTCAGATCTGGAGCAGGTGATGAGCCAATCATCATCACAGGCCAAATTTTTATCGCATATATGTGGCTGTTAATGTTTCAGCGTTGTGTCTCCAATAAGTAAATCACTGATCGTCTTCACACTTAACAGTTTCCCTGCCTCACCTCTAAGTGTCGCCAGTGGACAAAAAGCAGTAAAAACCAGCCAGCCCTGAAGTTGAGGCCGGCTCATTCTCATGGCCATTTTTGCCTTGATATATCTTAATGTGGAAAAGGGCTTATGCTATTTTTTTGTTCATACGCACCCTTGATACATGAGGCCCCAGGTCCACCAGTGCAGTGGGTCCCCTTGAGAGGCCAAGTGGGATCACAATTTAAATGTCACCGTATTAAAGACAGTGCCTGCAGAATGTTACAGTCTAACTGCATTCATGGCTGTGTTACACTGGCTTAGTGATCACAGATGTGAATGTGCTGCCCTTGGTTGCTCTGAAAACCCTCCAGTCCTGTTGGGTGTCCCAAGTGGTCAAGAGAAATGTGTCATATGATAGATGTCTTAATTACACAGGAATGTCAGGTTACACTTTGCCTTTGTGTGGCCATGCAATAATGCACTCCACCCCAATGCGCTGCCTTTTATTTGTTCCATTTTTGAGAGTTCAGGGCTGTTGTTAGTAATAATAAACATTCATTCCTCTGCCAACCATTACGTAAAGTTACAAAGAGCTGCAACTGTGTAACAACCCCAAAGCTATAGCTTGTGATGAGTCTTAAGCGGTGTATTTTTGTAGCAGTGTTGAAAAGTGGCAGACATAAAGCTTCTTTGTCTGTAGTTGTTTGGAGCTGTTCTCCTGTATGTGGATTAACTGCTCTCTCAGCCATGGGTGTTTCGCTGGGAAAGAAGTGTAGAGAGATGTTTAGCTTCTGCCAAAACGCACGCACACATACACTGTCCCGTGTGTGTTTTGTTTTGCATCCCAAAATATGTCAGAGAGATGGGAGGAAAAAGGATTTCTATCACATCTTGGCAGGCGATTATCATGGTGAATATTAACATTTCAGTCAGTGGGTAGATTTAAATGTCTGATTTATGGACAATTTTAACTTGCTTGCTTAGAGACATGTTCACAGGATGACTTCTGTCTGAAAATGATCGATGAAACAGCTTCAGTTATAGAGCGAGAGAGGGAGCTACATGAAATCAGTTGTCAAAAAAATATTCTAGGTATAAAAGCTATTGCATCAGCAAGCGGATTGTCCATATGTGTATTACATACATTATCCAAAATAAAACTGTCCAGTGTGTCTGCATAACATTATAAGTCTTCCAAATACAATGAATTAGGATCAACCTATTTTAAAGTATATTATATATACATATACATATATATATACTGTATATATATATACTGTATATATATATATATACAGTATATATATATACACATATATATATACAGTATATATATACACATATATATATACATATATATATACACACACACATATACACATATATATACACACACACACACATATACACATATATATACACACACACATATACACATATATATATACACACACACATACACATATATATATATATATATATATATATATATATATATATATATATATATATATATATATATACACATAGTTACATGTAGTTATACATCGTTAAATAGTTACATATTTGTATCAGGATCTGTACTAAATCCAACACAAAAACAATAATAAAAATAATATTAAAGAATTGATAGAAGATTCCTGGATATGCCCCACACATTAATGGGTTCAATTAACTAACTTACTAAATTAGTAACATTAACTACTTCTGCCTATGAGTTTATCACAATGACGTCACAATTAACTTCCTCTATATGATCATTAAAAAAATGTCTACATAAATTGTTTTCCGTTGTTTTTAAGAATGATAATATAATGTTTTTTTCAATCATTTTTAGGAACATTACGTACAAATTTTCAAGTTTTTTTTAATTGTTCATTTATCTTGTTTGTATTACTTTATATCAAAGTAAAGACACACAGTGTGCAAACATAAAATCCAAGAGATTGTTTTCCAGATGGAAGAAAGTCTTTTCAAAAATAGAGATCTGAACGAGAGGCATTTAAAAATGAAGTTACAGACAGAGTCATTACGAAACAGAGAAAACTGAAAATGTCCACCTCAAAACAGATCACATTTTTTGATAATGATATGATAAAACAATATAAACCAGTAAAGAGTGCACAGGTCATCACTGATTTTTTTCACAGTTGCAACTGTTATAAAGTGATTGTTTGGTTTTGCAAGAGGAAGCTGAGGATTTGTGCATAAAGTTTGAAGATTTGGTTTAGACTTAATAGGTTTAAGAAAAGAGTAGAAGGTTTCAAGAAATGTGTCTCAATGACTGTGAAAAATTAAAACTTTTGTTTCAGCTGTTTTTTCCCCCAGCTGTTTTCAGTATTGCTTCAGTGATTTTTCAACTCAAATTAACATTTTATTTTCAACCAAAAATGCTTATTGTTTCCCCTCTGATGTTACACAGATTTAGGAGCTGTTAAAATGCTTTGTGATTGACTTTTAGACAGGAAATGTATGAGTCAAGAAATTAGGGCTAACATGCTGCATTTTTTTTTTTTTAATTTTAACCCAAAACAAGAACTTTGGACCTACTTTTTTCAATGAGACAGTCTGTGAATACTATATATACTGTGTCCTGGAGTGGAAGCCAAGGCCCTTAACTAACTAACTAACTAACTAACTAACTAACATACTCAGTCATTCAGTCATTCACTCTAGTTAGACTATTGGTTGAAAAATGAAATAACCAATTATTTATTGAACTGACTGACTAACTGAAAACATGACCTCCCTGGTGGAGGAAATGAATGTCATACAGTTTGAGGAGTGCAAGTGAATGCTGGTGGTTACAAGACAAACACAGAGTCTCTGTTTTATGCTAGTGTGTTTCCTTAACCTTTGGCAGGCCTGCAGCTTTGGAACTGGAAAACAACACTTGATCGTTAACTTTTGACGCCCATCAAGGAAACGACTGTCACGAGTGAAGTGAGGGCCCACCCATTTGAGAGTATCATTAATGTGAGCATGATGAAGGCCTCAGTGGAAAACTTGTTTTATTCACTCCTTGTGCAATAGGATGTCTGGGCTGAGGCCACAGCAGTCATACAAATGTTTGATGGAGTTTTATTTAATTCATCAGTAGCACAACAAAATTGTCTTATGTTCTCACAGTGAAGAAGGAAAAACATTCTTCCCTGCAATTTCAAACTGCACATTTCTTCAAATAAATTTAACCCAAATTCTTTATGACATTTATTTTCCCATATTTACATGACAACAAACACATCTCATGAAAAACAACATGTCTCATTCCTCACAGGTTGTGCCCTGTGCAGAAGAATGTAAATAACAGAAACCAAATATAAGTAAAAAGTTTTTTTTATTAGTTCAAGCATGTCATTACAATTCATGTTTGTCTCTAAAATAGAAATTCCTTATTTTTCTGAATTTTGAATTACTACATGATTATTCTCCACTTAACAACTGTGAACAATGAATATTAGCATGTCATGGGAGATGGACGGACACGCCAAAAGATACAGACCACAGTAGACATGTTCAGACAAAAGCATGATCCCTATGGAAATGATTCAACTTTTAGTGAGAGAACACTGGTGGATCATGGTGATATTTCACAGAATCTCATCAGTCATCGAAGAAGTCTACTTTGTATTTATTTTGCATGTTGCTAACTTAATGCAGTCTGATGGTCTGAATTACAGTTGGCCGATTGGATGATCGCTTTCCTGTTGTTTATGTCATGTGTGAAGATGAATTGTTCATTTCTGTCAGGCTTTTCAATCTATGAATGTAGTTTTCCTCAAATGACAACCACTCCACTCCTATGTCTGTGAATTAGTTACTAATAAACAAATATATACATTGATTCTTATGAGTACTGAAAAATTTTGTCAGCTTTTCTTACACGGTTGCATTTATATATATATTAATAATAAAGGATTCAAGAGTCTGGAAATTTTTAGTTTAAGTGCATAGAATTTTATAGTGAGAAAGCTGTGCAATACCTGACAAAATGTACTTCTATTATTTTTATGTTTTTTTTTTTTTTTTTATTTAGTCCCTTCATGTCATTAAAACTTTGACTGAATTTATTTGAAGCAAACCAAATATGGTGATCTTGGACAAAATTGTGCTTCATTGTAATTAAATTGATCTGAATTTGGACTGTCATTCACTTCTATGTTAACACTGTTTGTGGTTTAATAAGTGTCCAGTAAGACAAACACTTTTTAAAATGAATGCTTAGAAACACGATTAAAGATCAGAGACTTTTAAAAGCACTTTACTGTATTTTGGAAAAATAAATACACTGTCATTTTTTTATATTATATATTATGAGTAGCATATTTTTGGAGGAACCCTGTGACTGGTGACCCGTCCTGGGTGTACCCTGCCTCTCGCACAATGTCAGCTGGGATAGGCTCCAGCCCCCCTGCAACCCTTAACGGATGAGCAGTGTAGAAAATGGATGGATATATTTGGAGGACTTGTTAAACTTGTCAAAACTGTGGAAAAACTGTTTAATTATTCTCATTTTGTTCGTTCATTAGGATATTTTGAGATAGACTTTTACACTTATAGGTTCTTAAGTATGTGTCACATGGCCAGGTCTTCATGTCACAGGGTGGAAATGGAATTCCATTAAAGATAAAATGAAAAGGTATTCTTATTTAAATTTGAATGTGTCAAAAAAAAATTCAATACATTTTTGAGTTTGTTTCATGTTAATTATTTGTTCAGAATTTGCTATTTAAGGCCTGTAGGTGTCACTGAATAATGCTGTACATCTGTTTTTTGAAGAATGATCAGTATACGGTTTGAATTATTTTGATGTTTTGATTAGAACAAATACATGGACACATGGTGTGTGTTTCTGACTGAATTGCAGTGTTCAATGTTAATGTTTTTTAAACCCTTGTACTAATCAATGTATTGATTTTTTTTCTTGAAATAGTTTATTTGAACTGCACATGTGCAGCTTGCAACAGAAACGAGAATGAAAGCCAAATCAACAACTTCTTAAGTGCTTTCACAAGCAGCTCCTGAGCAAACAACTGTTTATATTTCTAGATTTACGTTTAATTAGCCCCTGGAAAGTACTATTGGTGAGCTTGCTTTGTCTTGATTCTGTATGGATTACCTTTCTCTCCCTTTATTCTCTCTTTCCTTTTCATTTCTGTCCAACAATTATTTGGATCACCTTTTACACTCATTTGCATTACACTTTAGAAAAGTAAAGTGCCGACAAAAAGAATACAAAATACTGATGTAACTTATTTATTACAATCAAAAACATGAATATGAACAACAAAGAAGTATCTTATATAGCCTTGGTTGTCTGGTGAGAAAGTTCAGATTGTCACGTTTTCCAACACACTAAAGGACATAAAGACTTTTTGTGTCACTGAATGTTACTATTCGTTGTCAGTTAGGTTTTTGCATCAATTTTCATTTATGTATTATATTAATGTTGTGACAAAATATCAATATTAATAGCAAATATAATTAAGAAATTTAAAGACAATAAAACTTGACAAGTTCATGGGGTATTAGAAAAGTTCAATGTCTGAAAAAAATCTGAAAAATATGTACAAGGGAGAGACTACTGTCACATGACCCAAATTGTTAGTGGAATTTCAAATCATGATATGGTGTCTCACAGGAGTGACATGGTTTCAGTGACAGTGCTGTAATTTTGCAATATAATAGACACATACAGGCCTATCAGAGGAATTTAGGCTTGAAAGTTGTATTTTATTATTTCATATATTAGTCCCACCAGAGTAAATTTGATAATATAATCAGAAATCATATTCATTTTTAATAAAGACATTTTTAACAAGATAATAAATTCACTCATGTGACAGTCGTGAGGTCATGCCCAGATAGAGCCTGCATGGTTTAAAAATTTTATTTTGTTTTTGTTTGTTTTGAATGTGGCCCAACAAAGCAAATTCTCAATGAAGAGCAACTCAGATCTTGGGAACTCATGTGACACAGTGCTTACTAGAAGGCCAGGTAACTTGTCATTGCAGTCCAACTCCTTTGTTGCCTACAGCCTTCATAAAGATTTTAAGTTTAACTGCTCATCTAGTTTTTGTTGAAACCTTTCATTATAGGCCAACAATGTCTATAATGATATCTTATCATATTAAAAACCCATTTTATTCTAGATCTATCCAATTAGCATTGTTTTCGTTGTTGTTGTTTATATAGTACAAAATTGCAACAAAACCCCTCTCATGACACTTTACATACAGGACAGGTCTAGAACACACACCTTTAATTAATTCAGTTAAAAGACACATAAAGAATGTCCGCTACAGCACTGAAAAAAAAAACCTTTTCAACTGGCAGAAATGTTGAGAACCAGGCTCTCTACCCTTTTTTTTTCACTTTGTCTACATGCAGAGAATTCTGGGGACAGGTGCTACACACACACACACACACACACACACACACACACACACACACACACACACGAGTACAATTTAATACACAAGGTATTTGTTTCCTCAATTTTTTTTTTAAATATAATTTTGCCTCCTGTCTGAATTTTACAAATAATTCCGCTTTTAATTCTGGCAATTGTTTTCCTCCAGATCTTGGTTATGTTCGTTGTTTAGAATTTTTTTTTAATCAGTTTGGGTCATGTTTTATTAATAATAGCAGTGATATCAGTGAGTGTATAACAATGTTAGAGTAGCCATGGTCTCAGGTTTCACATGGTTGTGATGTGGAAATAAAGTGCAGTCAGCTGCTGAGTCTCCCAAAGACAATGACTATTTACATGCAGTAGTAAGGCAGGGAAAAGCCTTTGTGAAGGTCATGGTTCCCTTGCTTTGCCAAAACCCAATGTTTACCTGAGCATTTTAAGGAAACTCAAAGCAATGCCACGCATCAACAAGTGTCCTAAACAGCTGCACAAAGGCCCCATTTTTAGCCAAATCGAAACACATGCTCATCTAATCCTCTGGAGGGGCTTCTGCCATCAGATATTTGGTGAGGCCTCTTTAACAAGGTGCTGAAGTCACTTAAGCACTAAGTAAACAAACAAACAATCCACATGATTTGCTGCATTTCCTGGACACAACTGCATGCACAATGCATCTTGCTGCCAAGTGTTCAGAGCTGCTGTGTGGTCATCTGTGGGTAATTATTCATCATTCCAGTGATGTGCTGGGCTGATGAAACAATGAGACCTCTCTAAAAAACAAGTGGGGTTTATGTTCAAACTGCTGCTTTGTCTCAACAGCCAGATTGCCTGAAGATTGGTTTTCCCTGGGCTGTGTAACAGATACCATCTAAATCATTAGAGCTCATTCATTGCCATGTGCCACTCTGTGGCTAAGGTTCCTGTGACCCTGAGGTCAAGCTGCTGAGAGCTCCTTGACCTCCAGCACTTCCTCCAAATATTAACAGGGTAGTTATGTAGTCAAAAGCCCTGATATAGAACATTGGTTCATTTAGATAATAGCCAATCAGAAAGAGTAGCGAGGAGTGCAGTGATCTCCAGAGGATGGCTGGGCCTTAATGTGGCTTACTGAGGGCATAATGACAGCAAACAGAGGAAGCATAGGCCTCTCTGGCAGAAATTATGTGGTCAAATGCCTGCTGGCTGTAATGTTTTCCTCTTACCCAGCTAAGTTAGGCTCCTTACAGGGGACAAATCTAGCCAAGCTCTATTAGGAAGATGAATGTGGTGCAGTAATCTTGGAGATGTTAGGCTTTAATAAAGCACAGAGGGACCATGGTGAAAGAGGGACTTGCCATGAAATATCTCAACTTCACAGTGATAAGAAATTCAAACTAGGGTTGAACAATTAATTAACATTTTATCAGGTTTCCAATATGACATAGTGAAATCTTCCTGTCACTGGTGGGAATTTCCTAAAGGTATTTGCTGAACAATTTTCAAAGAAAGTTTGGCTATAGTTTTGTGACTGTTTTTTTCAGCTGCATGCAAGCTGATTAGATGGCAACTAGCTGGTGTGTCCTCTTTTACATGTCATCTTTTAAAGATGATGGATTCAGTGAAGCATCTTGTTATCTTTTCAATTGTGGCAAGCACTTTGAGTTTCTCAGCAGAGGCATTGTAAGCTCATTTGCCTTGATGACAAGCATAGTACCAGGTCATAGTGTTAATCATGACCACAAGACCAGGCCCTTCAGGAAAACATATGTGTTTATGGAACTGAAATGAAGCATGGTCAATACTAGAGTCATTTGGGAGATGGGCAGCAACCACAATTTGTCACCCCTGTGTTCTTAATTATCCATGTGCTGGAGGAGTCCCAATGTGAAGGATTTGGGTAAAGCCATTGACAGTGGTAAGTGATGTGATGAGAGGAGATAATGTTTTGCTAGCAAGTTAGTTTTATTTTTGACATTTACCCTTGTTTGTGCGGCTTAATGAGACATGTGTTGTCCATGCTGAAGGTGATGAGGTAATGTAGGAGGGGGACACCTTTCTCAATGACCTCGACAGCTTCCTGATGGCGCTGTTTTCAGCTTAGATCGTAATTTTTTTAAGAACTGGCCATAGGCACACCAGCTTTCAGTATTATCATATTATATTATAGTATTCAGTATTATCCCTCTGCTGGTCAAAGTTAATAGTACTTGTACTCATACATACTGCTACTAATAAGTAAATGTATGCATCAAAGTTGAATCAATTCATATTAGTACATATCCATCCATTTTCTACCGCTTATCCTGTTAAGGGTCCCAAAGCCTATCCTAACTGCCTTTGGGTGAGAGGTGGGGTGTACCCTGGATGAGTCTCCAGTCCATCGCAGGGCCATCACATATAGACAAACAACCGTTTGCTCTCACAGCTACAGCTACAGTCAATTTAAAAGCCAGAGTACCCGGAGAGAACCCACGCAGGCACAGAGAGAACATGCAAACTCCACAAAGAAAGACCTCGAGCCTGAGCTGGGGCTCGAACTTTGAAGGCACAAGGCTTACTCAGTTTTAGACCACTGGTGGGGAATTGCAGGCTGAGTTTGCAGTTGAGATTAAAGTTTGAGGCCTGTGATTCACCACCAATGGTGGGGAACTGAGGAACTGAGGAAGAACAAGAACTGAAGAAGGCTTTTGGTTTAGATGGGAAACATCTTCAAGTAAACTGAAACAGTCCAGTTGATCATGGCACAGCATTTAAGAAACACTGTTGCATAACACTAAATGACACATGGACTTACATGCAGGCAGCCCTCCACTGTAAACAGTCAGCAGCTAAAACGGAATGCATGAACTTAGCTCACAGTCACAACAACATCTGAGATAATTATAGGCACTTTTGTTCACTTTTGTTTTTCTCAAGGAAGTGGTAGCAGATAGGCCTCTGACAGAGAGGCAGTGGTATGTGACGGGCTGATTTGAAATGGTAAGGCTGCCTGGCTCAACCCAGAATAAAAAGCCACATCCCAACCCCATCTCAACTCTAAAGACATCTCAAGACCATTAGACACTCTTACCTAGCAACACTCACGCTAATTCTGATCAAGATATTTTAGGCTATTTTATTCAGAATGTGACATATATTCTTCATGTCCCTTGGCATAAAGGCTTTTGCACATCATGCTAACAGTCAGAAGGATGTTTGCTTAACAAATACACACACACACACACACACACACAGATTTGGTTTTAAGTCTAACTTCTTGTAAATGTGACATTCTAAATGCGCCATCTGCACTCCTCTTGTTTTCCTACCATGTGTATTCATCCCTGCACACATGTGTATGTGAAACAGCAGTCAGGATTTGCTCTATGTTACAAGGCAGTCAGAATCAAGTCATTTGGAGTGATCTCTGAGAGTAGAGTATTCTGTAAATAATCAGTTTAGGTATTTGATCCAACACATTGGTCTAAACTTAATCTGTAATAATTTTCAAATACATAATAAAAAATAGAAACTTCAGACTTAGCCCTCTTAATGTTGTGTCACAAATTTTGCAAAGAACACACACCAACACATTAAGCCACACGCATTTATAGTTTGGCTATTTCCCTGTTTTCAGGGTGGTGCCCTGAGGTGGATTTTTTGTAAATTAAGGCCTACTGAATTCATCATTATTTTCAATGACTATTCAAATTATTTTTGATAGCCACATTCATCTGCTCAGAACCCCAATGCACAACAATGTTGTATATGTTGCTACCTTGTCGTGTTTTTTTTGTTTGTCATGTCTCATCTTGTTGTTTCCCTATATTACATGTCAACTTACAGACATCCAACATTCAGACTCAATAAATACACTGTGACTCTGCAAACCCACTTAATTTATCAACTTATTATCTGTGCAATATTTTATGGGTGTAATACTTGAACTTAAATCACAATGCTTTTATTTTATTGTTAAAGGATAGCTACAGTGAAGTCACGGTCAAACATTTCAGGGGACCCAATATGTAAGTCCTCCTGGAACCGTCACTTTATCGTGGTGGAGGAGTCTGAGTGCCCTAGTGACCCTAGGTGCTATGCTGTCGGGGGCATTTTGCCCCTGGTAGGGTCACCCAAGGCAGACTGGTCCTAGGTGAAGGGCCAGACAAAGAACAGTTCAACAGACCCCCTCATGGAGGAAACACCAAGTGCGATGTGTACCCTGCCCGGAGGGGCACCGGGGCCCCGCCCTGGAGCCAGGCCTGGGGTGGGGGCTCGAAGGCGAGCACCTGGTTCGTGGGGCCCGGCTGGGTCCAGCCCGAGAAGGAGACACGGGCACGTCCTCCCTTGGACTCACCACCCATAAGAGGAACTGGAGGGGTCCGGTGCAGTGTGATTTGGATGGCAGTTAAAGACGGGTGCCTTGGCTGTCTGACCCAGGGACATGGAAGCTGGCTTTTGGGACATGGAACGTTACCTCTCTGGCGGGGAAGGAGCCGGAGCTGGTGGAAGAGGTTGAGAGCTACCGGCTAGATATAGTCGGCCTCACCTTGACACATAGCTCTGGGTCCGAAACCCGAGTCCTTGAGAGGGGTTGGACTCTCTCTTTTGCTGGAGTTGCTCCAGGTGAGAGGCGGAGGGTGGGGGTGAGCTTTTTGGTTGCCCCTAGACTCTCTGCCTGTACCTTGGGGTTTACCCCGGTGGATGAAAGGGTTGCTTCCCTGCGCCTTCGGGTCGGGGAACGGGTCCTGACGGTGGTCTGCGCGTATGCGCCGAACACCAGTTCAGAGTACCCACCCTTTTTGGAGTCCCTGGGAAGGGTATTGGATGGTGCCCCGGCTGGGGACTCTATTGTCCTACAGGGAGACTTCAACGCTCATGTGGGCAATGACAGCATGACCTTGAGGGGTGTGATTGGGAGGAACAGCAGGCCCGACCTGAACCCGAGGGGTGTTCAGTTATTGGACTTCTGTGCAAGTCACATTTTGTCCATAACGAACACCATGTTCAAACATAAGGATGCCCACCAGTGCACATGGCACCAGGACATCCTAGGTCGCAGGTCTATGATCGATTTTATAGTCGTATCAGTTGACCTGCGACCGCATGTTCTGGACACTTGGGTGAAGAGAGGAGCTGAGCTGTCAACTGATCACCATCTGGTGGTGAGTTGGATCAGACGGCAGGGGAAGACATCGCGCCGACCCAGCAGGCCCAAACGAGTAGTGAGGGTTTGTTGGGAACACCTGGCAGAAGAACCAGTCAGAACGATCTTTAACTCCCACCTCTGGCAGAGCTTTGATCACATCCCGGGGGCAGTGGGGGACATTGAGTCCGAATGGGCCATGTTCCGCTCTGCCATTGTCGAGGTGGCGCTGTGAGCTGTGGCTGCAAGGCTGCTGGGGCTGGCCGTGGCGGTAATCCCCGAACCCGCTGGTGGACACCAGAGGTGAGGGGAGTCGTCAGGCTGAAGAAGGAGGCTTACAGGGCATGGCTGGCCTGTGGGTCTCCAGAGGCAGCCGATCAGTACCGGCAGGCCAAACGATGTGCAGCTGTGGCGGTCGCCAAGGCAAAAACTTGGGCGTGGGAAGAGTTTGCTGAGGCCATGGAGAATGACTATCGGTCAACTCCGAAAAGGTTCTGGCAAACCGTCCGTCGCCTCAGGGGGGGAAGGCGGCAACTTGCCCACACTGTTTACAGTGGGGGCGGGAGGCTGCTGACGTCAACTAGGGAGATAATTGGGTGGTGGAAGGAATACTTTGAGGAACTCCTCAATCCCACCAACACGTACTCCATGGAGGAGACAGGGTCTGGGGAGCGCTTGGGGAGGGGGGGGGTCCAATATCCAGGGCAGAAGTCGCAGAGGCAGTTAAACAACTCCGCGGTGGCAGAGCCTCAGGGGTGGATGAGATCCACCCTGGCTATCTCAAGGCTCTGGATGTTGTGGGGCTGTCTTGGCTGATACGTCTCTGCAAGATTGCGTGGACATCGGGGGAAGTGCCTTTGGAGTGGCAGACCCGGGTGGTGGTCCCCATTTTTAAGAAAGAGGACCAAAGGGTGTGTTCCAACTATCGGGGGATCACACTCCTCAGCCTCCCTGGTAAGGTCTACGCCAGGGTACTGGAGAGGAGGGTCAGGGCGGTAGTCGAACCTCAGATTGAGGAGGAGCAGTGTGGTTTTCGTCCCAGCCGTGGAACCGTGGATCAGCTCTTCACCCTCGCTAGGGTGCTGGAGGGGGCATGGGAGTTTGCTCAACCAGTCCACATGTGCTTTTGGACTTGGAGAAGGCTTACGACCGTGTTCCCAGGAGCATCCTGTGGGGGGTACTCCGGGAGTACGGAGTACCCTCACCCTCACCTATGGTCATGAGCTTTGGGTAATGACCGAAAGAACAAGATCGCGAATACAAGCGGCCAAAATGAGTTTCCTCCGCAGGGTGGCTGGGCTCTCCCTTAGAGATAGGGTGAGAAGCTCAGTCGTTCGGGAGGGACTCAGAGTAGAGTTGCTGCTCCTCCATGTCAAGAGGAGCCAGTTGAGGTGGTTCGGGCATCTGGTGAGGATGCCTCCTGGACGCCTCCCTTGGGATGTTTTCCAGGCATGTCCAACTCTCGGCTGGCCTGGGAACGCCACAGGATCCTCCCGGAAGAGCTGGTTGAAGTGGCTGGAGAGAGGGCAGTCTGGGCTTCCTTGCAGAGACTGCTGCCCCCGCGACCAGGACCCACTGGATGAAGTGGAGGACGACGACGATGACGATATATAAGTCATCTGATCCCACAGTGATACTAAAACAATCATAATGCTGATGGTTGTGTTAGTACAGTACTAAGAATACTTCTAGTACTAATAGTATTATTAATACGAAGGGTGGCAGCCTGAGGTTCTGCAGGTCTGCGGCCTTCTCCAAAAGTAGCATCAGTCAGGATCTGGAAGGGGAAAAAAGCACAAAGACTCAGGGGAAGACATCACTTTAATAACATGCATGTATGGGATATGAATGAGTACAGAAGGATAGAGAAGCCCAGTGTATCATGGGATAGCCCCCCAACAGTCTTGGCCTGTTGCAGCATAACTAAGGACTTGCCTAAGCCATGTTTAACTGTAAGCTTTACCAAAAAGGACAGTCTTTAGTCTACTCCTACATTTAGAGACAGTTGGACCAGCTGGGGAGTTTTGAGACTTTTTGGTGCAGCCTGTTATGAGGGAATTGCAGTAACCAGGACTAGAAGTAAAAATTAACAAGTTTTTCTGCATCCTTTTGAGAGAGGATTATGCGTGATTTTAGCAGTGTTGTGCATGTACCATCCAGGTTAGGCCCAGGCCCAGGCTCCATCAGCAGCCAGCCACCATTTTCCAACATATTAGTCCGGGGCAGTGTGGTTTGCATTCAACCTATTTCTGCACCAGCAAAGATTTGCACCAAATGCAACCTCAGACACCATAGGCATGTACTATGCTTTACTACTGTGCTTGGTCTGTTGTTGACACAGTGCACTAACAAAATGACACCAAAGGAAAGCAACAGTTTCAGTTGAAGAGGTTGAGGACATAAAAGGTTGTATGCATTCTATCTGGAAAAATCTCAACTGCCAAACAACAAAGTTAAACAAAATAAATAACATGCATCCAAAGGGGGGGGGGGGGGGGTGTTCAGTGTAATATAATGGGAAATCCAAGCTGAATGTATCTCTAACATGTTGAGTCAAAAGCAATAACTGCAAATAAAACATCTACTAACTGGAAAGGAATTAAAATGGTCAATAAAGTCATGATGGTATTGCAAAACCATTAACCAAAATCTGTAACTTACGTTTTGCAACCAGTATATTTCCACATAATATGAAAATTGAAAAGTTATTCTGTTGTATAAAGCTGAAGACCAACATAATGTCTGCTGTCAGGGTTAGGCTGGCGGGGAGTAGACCCAAGAATAGACGGGGACAAGGAGAGTTCACAAAAGGGGTGTTTATTAATTATGAGACTTGCACGGGACACGAGGGGGAAACAGGAGACAGAGGCTTTAGACGGGGGACTGGAGGCTTTAGGCTTGAGACGGGGGACTAGAAGCTTGCGAAGACACAAGAGGAACCAGCCAAAAAAATTACTTTTCAGGCCCAGGGGCCGAGCAACGGGACACAGAGCCTGGGGGGGGGGGCGGCTGGGGGGCCGAGCAACGAGACACAGGGAGTCTGGGGGGGCGGTCCAAGGTGCCTCGAAGAGCAACAGGAGCATGAAAGGTGTCCTCCTGGACCATCGAACAGGAGCATGGGAGGTGTCCGACAAGACCCTCCGAGCAGGGGCAGCACCCACAGGACCCGAGACGGGGGACTAGAGGCTTGCGACTGGTGACGACAAGATGTGTGCCAGGACACCAACGACACGCTAATGCTCATGACAATGACCTGACGCGGACAAAGGAAAAGACGGAGATTAAATATACAAGGGAAAACGAGGCACAGGTGGTGGAATCACCCAGGTGAGACACATGAGGTAATCACAGGGAGGAGCACAGGAAGACAGGACACTGACTTCACAACACAACAGGAAACACGAGACAGGGATCGTGACAATGTCACTAATTTCAGGCCCATTTCTCTATTTAGCAGATTCTCTGAAATATTGGAAAAGGCTAAATAACGCCAGTGAAGCGCATCATTTATTAACAGACAGTCATTTTTTTCTTTTTTCAGAGAAAATTGATCAAAAACATTGGCATTAATGGAACTAAGAGAAGAAATTAACAACTGAACTGACAAATGGAATAATACTGAGTAGGTGTATTTATAGATTTAAAAAAAATCATTTAATACCATTAATCATGAGATATTTATAAAATGGAAAGGTGTGGTATACAGTTGACAATTGGTTGAAGATTATATTACAAATGGACAGTAATTTGTGCAAATTGTGCTCATTTGTGGGTGATTACAAATAAACAGTATTAGATATTACATGTAGGGTATCACAGGGGTCAGAGTTAGAGCCAGACTTTAAAAAGAGATGGGAGAGAGAGTGGATGAGCACTGATGACTGGCAGGCGTGTAGATGAACGTGAGCAACCCCTAAAGATGAGGATAGACATGGAAGACAGACAACACCAACAAAGACCAAAAGTGGGGAAACACAGGAGAAACACAAGGGCACATACTGGGGATCCTAAAGGTTTTGGAGAAAACAAGATTCATATTGAATCATAATCATTGCACATCCTGTATTCTTCACTTGTATTACCATACCTGAATTACTGTATGGAAATGTAGGGTAACCCTTATAAAAGCAATGTACAACCATTATACCAACTACTTAAGAGAGCATCAAGATAGATAGACAAGATAGTGTGACATGACGAAATAGATATTATATAAAGTGGGATACACTTTATATAATATACAAGTGGGATGCACCACCATGCCAATTGGATGGTCATTTCATTTCCATAAAAAACCCTTTGCATCAACATTTTTTTCACCAGTATATATTTATTGTATGCAAAAAAAGTTGCCTATAGCTACAATAAGAACCACTCAATTGGACAATATACAACAAAAGATAAAGAATGATTTGCAAAGAGCAAAATGTCAAATTATACAAACCATTACAGATTGCCACTAGAGAGCTAGGTTAACGCTTCTGATTCAGGTGAATTGCAGACAAATTTCCCCTGGCTGGCACATTTACAGCTGTAATAACAAGGAGCCGGCTGTAGACTGACCTGCACCATGTCCACATATGGTTTTGAGTATGAAGAGAAAACAGTATCATGGCAAAGTTTTTAACACATGTTGGACAAGATTTAGAAATGTGACATAAAAAAATGTATATTAATTTGTTTGGACAATATTATTACATATACCTCTATGTTGTGAATGCCACCAAGCTTGTAAGTAAAATCAGCAAAGAATTGACCCTACATATTTCCCTTTACATGAGCTGGATATGTGTGGGTGTTTTCTTTTCCAAGGATCACCATGTTTATTTTCTGTTTCTTGGGTTTCAAAGCATGGGTACCAAACAGCAAAGGAAATTAAATGAACACAGTTTTTCTCATCCTGTGGCAAAAAAAACCTTTGCAGATTTGTCCTTTTATAGGGATTAAAATGACCCCTCGGGGACGTTTAGCTCCATATGATGTATTAGAGGAAGTAAACTTCAGAAAGATACACTGTAACTTATGTAAAACATATTTATGGGATCAATTCAGGCTTCACCTCTAACTTTAACCAAGGACTCCTAAACTACATTGTCTTTGGCATGTACTGGCATCATTCCATCATCCAGCAACTCTCAGTTATGATTAAGCTCAATGTGAACATCAAAGAACAAGGACATTTTCACTTTAAATCCCAATAATTTAGGCCAAACACTCCGGAGTTTCAGGGTGGAACTCTTGGAGTCCTCTTGTTGGCGGGCTGGACTTGCCTGTGTGCAAGCGCAAAGGGCAGAGCAATGACATGGTCCTGAGCGCCTGATTGCAGGCATCTTGAAAAGATCTGGCTGGCTTGGACTTACCACAGGTCTCCTTTCAGTGGGATGTCATTACCATTGAGGTGAGCTCTCACATGCTGACCCACACAAACACAGACACACACACACACGTGAGGGGAGGAGAGCGGAGGGGGCCATTGGATGAATGAGCACACTTAAGCCTGGGCCTGATCAAGTGAGTGGGTTGGAGTTGGTGTAGGAAATCCTCTATCAGAGCATATTAGACCAGGACCTGGCTCTGGACATGCAGCTTCAGCAAACACAGTTAGCAATTTCAACAATTGCTTAATGCGTTTGCTTGAATCCTTAATGTAAATATGATTTTCAAATTGGAAAAAAAGAGGCCTCACTTATCTATTTCACAAATATTTTATGTACAAGTATTATTTACTTATGTAGATGTTAATCATAATAATAATCAAATAGCAATGTGAAGAAGGTGCAGAAAAAGACACACCACCTACATGTAGGAGTTGACAGGGTGGATAACTTTGTCTTTAATTACTTTTTATCCGTCAGTTATGTTCTCTTCACTATCTTTCTGTCATTAAGAGGATAAAGAGTTGATCAACAGGTGTGTGTGTGTGTGTGTGTGTGTGTGTGTGTGTACTTGTTCTTTGTTACAAATTGGAGACCTTTTCTGATATAAACACTGTTTACCTGGACTACCAGCTCCATCACCTAGTCGTGATGGTGACCACAGACCAGTCACAATGTAATTTATGAGTTCCTTGTTAAAGTTAGAGTTAAGGTCTGAGTTGAGGTTAAGGTGAGGATAAGGTTAGGCATCATTTGTTAGGATTAGAATAAGGACTTGGGTTAGCTGTCCATATGAATGGCAGTCAATTGAATGTCCTAATAAGGATAGCTGCACAAACCTTTGTGTGTGTGTGTGTGTGTGTATGTGAGAGAGAGAGAGAGAGAGAGAGAGAGAGAGAGAGAGACAGGTGTGCTGCACTTCACAGACTGACACATGCAATCAGAGACTGTTTGTAAACAGTCTGTCCTTTCTCAAAAGGACCTCAGAGATTTGCTCCAGGAAGTGAAATTGCTGCAAAACGAGCTCATTTGGCACTGGGTTTAAACTAGTATGCTTCAGTGAGGATAATTGCTGGACGGGTGGTGGTGGACTAAACCTGGCTTTGGGTTTGCTATCTCTGGGCATACCTCCTTCTAATAACAAGTGTTAGTGAAATCAATCTCCCACTGTGTTAACCCTGAGAGGTGATTAGCCAGGGAAGTTAAGATTTCAAATAGCCTTTATTACACTGCTGTATTTATGTTAGGTAGGAAAATGAGGATGTTACTGTTGGTCTGTATTTAGTAACATTCACACTGCAGATTCAAAGCTTTTGAGCTTTGACTTGTTAAATTGTAATATACAATGTAGCCTTTCTTTTCTTCAGTCAAAACATCAATCAGCAAAGGTTATTCCCAGGTAGTAATATCCCTAGTAGTATCCCTGATACGCACCACACACACCACTGACAGATAGCTAACAGACAGGATTCAGAGATTTTTTATGTAAAGCTGAAATAAACATGAAATTACTCAACTTTAGTTAAAAAATATACAGCATGAATGAATTCACATTGCTTACATGCTACAACAAAAAACTACCCTAGCTTGGCTTAAAATTTTTAGCTTCCACATTTTTTACCCTAAGTAAACTTAGCAAATGTAATAATCACAATGTACTTTGTTTTTGACTCAAACATGAATCTAACATTTACATGTATGAACATTTGCATAAAACACAGAAAAAGATGAGCTCACAAGCAAAGAGTCTCCAAGGCACAAAGGTGAAGAAAAATGGAGAGGAACTTTCTGTCTGATAACATGGAGAGGCCCCATTTTCCTTACTGACGGACTTTGACCTAAGTCATGTGACCTGGAGTCATGTGATTTGAACTGACCACTGAGAAAACAGTCACTATGTTATCCCACGCATTGCCACCAGGTCGGGGTGGAGAGTGGTTCTAAGTTTAAAACTCAGAATTTTAAAGTTTTAATCTTGCAAATTGGTCTATCTTTGTTGCAAATTTATCTCTTTTTATCTTGCAGGTTTTTGAGTTTAAAACTCAAATAAGCTGGAAACAGCTGTTTTTACATTTTGCCCTGTTAATTTGGAGTAATGAATTGATTACTTTGAACAGTCTTATTATGCATCATCAACAGATACAACAGCCCTCATTTCTCATTTATAAATCCAGCGTAGAAACCAGTTTAGCTGCTGGGATAGGCTCCAGCCCCCCTGCGACCCTTAACAGGAATGAGCGGAAGACAGTGGATGGATGGATAGATGGATGAATATACGTGCGGGGAGACATTGAACCCCTCTGCCTCACTCCGTCGGAGGGAGGGGAGCATCTTGATACCCAGAGCCATGCGGAGAGCAACCAGTGCGAGGCCAACCCACCAAGCTATGCCAGTGGTGTTCAAAGTAAGTGTGGGGTGGCGGCAGTAACAGCAGCAGGAGGAGGAGGGCCCTGCAGTCAGAGACCCAACTCCAGCCAGCCCCAGACTTCAAACTAACTCGGTAAGGCAACGTGGACCTTGTCCATGTGAGCTTTGGAGGAAGGCAAGGAGGAGGAGGCCATGGTTGGCAGTGTTGGCGATGAAACGAAGGCAAGAGGAACTGTCACCTTATCGTGGTGGAGGAGATCGAGTGCCCTGAGGACCCTCAGAGCTATGCTGTCGGGGGTGTTTTGCCCTTGGTAGGGTCAACCAAGGCAGACTGGTCCTAGGCAAAGGGCCAGACATAGAACGGTTCAATAGACCCTTCAATGAGTCTGTGTACCCAGCCCGGAGGGTTAACAGGGCCCCGACCTGGTGCCTGGCCCAGGGTCGGGGCCCCCAACAGCACCTGGTCGTTGAATCAGCCTGAAAAGGTTACATGGACTCATCCCCCTGTTGACCCATCACCCGGAGGAGGAACTGGAAGGGTCCGGTGCAGTGATTTGGGCAGCAGACCAAGGCGGAGGGCCTTGGCTGTCTGATCCCCAGACATGGAAGCTGGCTTTTGGGACATGGAATGTCACCTCTCTGGCTGGGAAGAAACCGGAGCTGGTGGAAGAGGTTGGGCATTACCGGCTAGATATAGTAGGCCTCACCTTGACACAGAATTTCTGCCTGGACGTTGGGGTTTACCCCAGTTGATGAAAGGGTTGCTTCCCTGCGCCTTCAGGTCAGGAAACAGGTCCTGACTGTTGTCTGTGCTCATGCACCGAACAGCATTTCAGAGTACCCAACCTTTTTGGAGTCCCTGGGAAGGGTGCTGGAATGCACCCTGACTGGGATCTCTACTGGAGAGGAGGATCAGGGCGATAGTCAAACCTGAGATCGAGGAGGAGCATTGTGATTTTCGTCCTTGGAACTGTCGATCAGTTCTTCACCCTTGCTAGGGTGCTGGAAGGGGCATGGGAGTTTGTCCAATTAGTTAACATGTGATTTGTAGATTTGGAGGCTTATGACCGTGTTACTGGGAGCACCCTGTGGGGGGGTTCTCCAGGAGTATGGGGTGGATGGCCCCTTACAAAGGGCCATTCAGTCTCTCCACCGGAGGAGTGAGAGTCTGTTTCGTGTTTCTGGTAGGAAGTCAGACTTGGTCCCAGTGACGTTTTGACCCTGCCAAGGCTGCCCTTTTTCAGCAGTTCTGTTCATAACTTATATAAACAGAATTTCTAAGCACAGCCAGGTGGTGGAGGGGATTGAGTTTGGTGGCAGAAGATGTTGTCTCTGCTTTTTGCAGATGATGTGGTCCTCCCAGCTCCATCAAGCCACGACCTCTAGCTCTTGCTGTGGCAGTTCGCAGCCAAATGTGAAGTGGCAAAGATTAGATTCAGCACCTCCAAGTCTGAGGCCATGGTCCTCAGCTGGAAAAGGGTGGCCTGCCCACTCCAGGTCAGGAGGGAGGTCCTGCCTCAGGTGGAGGAGTTTAAGTATCTTGGGATCTTCTTCACAAATGAGGGTAGGATGGAGCGGGAGATTGACAAGCAGATTGGGGCGGAATCTGCAGGGATGCCTGCGCCAGGGAAGCTCAGCCAAAAGGCAAAGTTCTTGGTTAACTGGTCAATCTATGTTCCAACCCTTACCAATGGTCATGAGCTTTGGGAAATGACCAAAACAGCAAGATCACGAATTCCAGCAGTTGAAATGAGTTTCCTCAGCAGGTTGCCTGGGCTCTCCCTTAGAGATAGGGTGAGAAGCTCAGTCATTCAGGAGGGACTCAGAGTAGAGCCACTGCTCCTCCATGTCGAGAGGAGTCAGTTGAGGTGGTACGGGCATCTGGTGAGGATGCCTCCTGGAGGGCTCCCTTGGGAGGTCTTCCCGGCATGTCTGACCGGGAGGAAGCCTCTGGGTTGACCCAGGACACGCTGGATGAATTGTATCTCTCAGCTGGCCTGAGAATATCTCGGGATTCCACTGGAAGAGCTGGTGGAAGTGGCTGGGGAGAGGACAGCCTAGGCTTCCTTGCTGAGGCTGCTGCCCCTGCGACCCAGACCCAGATAAGCGGATGATGATTTTTATATATATATATATATACATATATATATATATATATATATATATATATATATATATATATATATATATATATATCTCAACTCTCCACTCTATGCTAGCAATGGCTTCTCCCTCTCGCTCTCCTCTCTCCTGCTCAGTGTGCCACATGTTCAGTTACTCCTCTGCCTCCTTTAGTGATACTGATAAGTGTGTTAAATGTAGTTTTTTGTAGCGTTGAAGGCAAGGCTTAGCGAGGTTGAATTGGACCTGCAGCGGCTCCTCACGATAGATTCAAACAGTTAGCCGCTAGAGCTGGCCAGTCCCCATTAGCTGGTGTGGACCACCTTGGCTTAGTCCCAACTTGCTGTCTGTACTGAACAAAATTACTTCTCAGTTATAGCTCAAAACACTTCCTTTTAAGCAGGAACATGTTACACCTCTGGATGTAAACTATGCAGTTTAATTCTGTGCTAGAACATTCACAGTTAAATCAATTCACAGTCAAATACTTTCATCCACATATCTCATGTGAACAGTCTTGGAGACGGAACAGTCTCAGTGCACTCCTCGCACTTTACTTCCAGTCACTGAGGTAGGATGGGCACAGTCTGTTCCTGACAGGATACCTCGGTGCTGTAACAGCAACAACGCCATTATCATCATCATCAGGGTCTGATGAGATGTCCTGTGGCTCTGTTTTGATCTTTTGGAAAAAGTAGGAATTCCTTGTGATGGAGTGGCCATCTCTGGTTGCTGTGATCATGGAGCCTTTGACCTTTGACACTGTGTATGGTTTCCTGTTGTATGGCCTGGTGAGTTTGTTATGCTCTGGCTGTTGGTGAAGCAGAGTACTTGGCTTTGAACCACGGCTGGCGTCCGACTTTGACTTCATCCTTGCTTTAGCCATCTGCTCTCTGATCTTAAGATCGTCCTTTTCAACAGCTGTGATGAGTGTTGGGAGTTGGGTGTCTCTGCCACACAGATGGCTTTTCCAAGTGGGCGCATGAAGCGTTCTGCTTTCACGTTTGCTTGAAGCCAGAGAGGTGTTATCTTGTGATGATGGAAACCTAGATGGCCTGCAAACTTTATCATGATCTGTTTTTAGCACTCTGGGGATCCCAAACATAGAGAACACTATCTAGCACTGGGATGACTGTGTTAGCTGAGATGGACCTTACAACTTCAACTATCGGGTAGCGTGTGTACTTGTCCACGATGACTAGTAGGTACTCACTTGTGGGAAGTGGTCCATAGAAATCTGCACTGACAGTATGCCAGGGAACTTCTGGCAGCTCTGACATCTTCAGTGGTTCCAACTGAGATACGGGTGTGTTAGCCTGGCATGCTAAACAGTTTCTGACCGTGTGTTCTACATTTTGGTGTATGTTTGGAAACCATACTGTTGTTCTGAGAAGTGTCTTAGTCTTTACAGTGCCCTGATGTCCCTCATGGGCTAGCTGTAACACTCTGTGCTCAAGAGATGAGGGGATCACAATCCTTGTCCCTTGGAGAATGATAGTGTGTGACACAGTGAGCTCACTACTGACTTGTTTGTATTTCTGCAGTGTAGTGACATGTTGTATATCACCTGTGATTTTGTGCCATGTGCTCTCATTGATGTGGGCCTTTACTTACTGCAGGATCGGGTCTTTGAGTATCTCCTCTTTTATCTCTGCTAGAGTCATTGTTTTTGGTGTAGCGTGCTGTGCTATGAAGTTGACATACTCCTCTGCAACTTTCACTGCTCTTGTGGGCTCACCTGTCTGTGTTGAGACAGGATACTGGGACATGTTGTCGGCTGGATTTTCAGCTCCTTTTCAGTATTCAACTCTGAAGTTGTAGGGATGGAGTTTCAGTCCCCACCTTTCAATCCTTGCAGGTGGTTTTGATTTTGGATTGTTCCAGATCGCCTCGAGTGCTTTGTGGTCAGTGACTAGAGTGAATGAGTTGCCATACAAGTACAGATGGAAATGTTGTATGATATGACTATGTCACTTGACAGGCTTTTGTTGTCTGCAGTGTGTCAGCTTGCTCTGGGCCCCAGCGTCACGCAGTGTCTTTCCTTGTCGGATTGCGTAGTGGCGCTGCAATGGAAGCAAAGTTTTTAATAAATCTGGAGCAGTAGTTTGCCATGCCGAGCAGGCTCCTGACTTCGGTGGGGTCTTACGGATCGCTGGCCCGTTGAAGTGCTGCAACCTTTTTGGGGTCAGCCGAGATCCCGCCTCCTGAGAAGACGAATCCAAAGAACTCAAGCTTAGTTTTGTTGAACTCACTCTTGTTACCGCTCTTCTTGCCGTAGATGATAATGTCATCGCTGAGGTTCTTAACTCCTGTAATCCCTTGCAGTGTCTGGCAAATTGCGTTCTGGAACATCCCCGCTGCTGAGGATATCCCTAAATTCAACCGTTTGTAGTGTCTCAGGCCTAGGTGTGTGGTGAACATTGCAATGTACCTGCTGTCTGGGTGGAGCTCCAGCTGGTGATATCCTGCTCTCAGATCGAGTTAGGAGAGGACTGTTTGCTCTGTTTAACTCATGGATGACATCATTCATTGTGGGTGTGAGATGAGGTTCACGTTGAATTGCAGTGTTGGTTTGTCTCAATGTTGTTTGACTTAGCTCTGTTAGCTTGTTGGTTGGTGGCTGACTGTCATCTCTGATACACTGCATTCACTGAGGCAGCTGCTCCTTTTTCCATACCTGTCGCTTGTTGTTCAGACAGCTCCAGTGATCTGCCATGGTCCAGAAGATCACTCAGAATGCTGTCAGGCTCTCTGAGTGCTCGTCTACGTAGCCTGGTTGAAATACAGCTTTGGATCAGTTGTGCTTTAATTTCTTGATCCACATCAGCAAATTCACAGTTCTTTGCAAGCATGCAAAGTCTGGTGTAGTAGGTGTCTTAAGTTTTCACCTGATTGTGGCACTGCTTTTCTAAACATATACACTTGATACAAAACGTTTTTTTTGGGTGTAAAGTAGGTTTTTAGCTTCTGTTTGGTGTCAATATTCATGTGGATGTTGATAATGACAGTCTGGATACTGCATTTATATCTCTTCGAGACTCAATTGGTTTCCATCAGTCTGTCCATGAACCCACTCACTGTCACAACCACAACCTTGTCCTAACATATGGAACTGAAGCCGAATATCTAGTTGTATTTCTGCAGAATGCACTTTTATCTGACCATCAATTAATTGCTTTTGAATTTGTACTAATTGACTACACTCCACTAAGAAAAACTGTAGTCTCCAGATATTTGTCTGATCAGGCTGTAGCTACATTTAAGGAAGCGATTCCATTGGTGCTAAATTCAGTGTCACGTCCCATTATAATAGAGGATGCTGTTGTCAACCTTAGTCCCTCCCAAATTGATCATTTTATTGATCTTGCAGCAGGCACCTTAAGAACAACTTTGGACTCAATTGCCCCACTAAAAAAGAAAAACTATAAATCCAAGGAAACAAGCACCTTGGTACAGTTCCAAAACCAGACAGCTTAAACAAAAAAAACAAAAAACAGAAACTGGAGAGAATATGGCGCTCCACCAAACTGGAGGAGTCACATATAGTCTGGCAAGATAGCCTCAAAACCTAGAAGAAAGCCCTTCGTAAAACTAGAGCAGCCTACTACTCAGCACTAATCGATGAGCACAAGAACAACCCCAAGTTCCTGTTCAGTACTGTAGCCAGACTGACAGAGAGCCTCAGCTTAATTGAACCAAGTATTCCTGTTTCCCTGGGTAGCAAAGATTTCATGGACTTCTTCAATGACAAAATTCTACTTATTAGAGAGAAACATCTCCTCATGTCATCAGCTGAAACCTGGCACCTATAACCTCAGAAGCCTTAGAGGCAGCTGTAGGCCCAGATATACTCTTTGATAGTTTTTCTCCCATTAGCCTTCATGAGCTTAGTACAGTAATTTCCTCCTCTAAACCGTCCACCTGTCTTCTAGACCCCATCCCAACTAAGCTGCTTAAAGAGTCTCTACCCTTAGTTAGCCCCGCTCTCTTAGATATGATCAATGTTTCCCTGTTATCTGGTTACATCCCACAGTCCTTCAAAGTAGCAGTAATAAAACTCCTTCTCAAAAAAGCAACTCTGGATCCAGAAGTTTTGGCCAACTACAGATCAATATCATATATTCCTGTTCTCTCCAAAATTCCAGAGAAAGCAGTTGCTGAACAACTCTGTGACTTTCTCCACAGCAACTTTTTCCCTCGCTAACATGAGGACAATTTATTTCCGCCATTTCTTTCCATCATCAACCAGGGCTGATCTAACAACTGTTGCTGGCTTGTATCTGTGGCGGAAGTCCCAGATGCTGCGGAAAACCAAACCCCGCTGTATCTGGATCCATGGCATAATCCGGAGGAGCACACAGCTAGGTGAATTTCACTGCTCTCTCCAGGAACTACGCCTGGACAATGGCTGTTTCTAGCTGTCCTTAAGGGTGACGAGGGCCCAGTTCGATGACCTGTTGGCGAGGATCGTGCAGGATATCATGGATGGACACCAACTGCAGGCGCCAGGACCGTTGATGTGACTACACTGATGCCACTCTTTATCTCAGCGCTGATAGGCTGTCTTGACACAACGTCACAGGAATTTGTCACGCAAGTTGTTGCAAAATTCAGGCTGTGAAATTCATGTCACATTATTCACATCACCTGGTGAGGGTTTCCAGTCAGGTTTCAGGGTTCATTATAGCACAGAAACAGCACTAGTCAAAGTTACCAATGACCTCCTACTAGCATCAGATGAGGGACTTGTCTCTGTGCTGGTCTTATTAAAACCTTCCTTTTTGATCAGGCTTAAGGTGTGTTCACACTAAATGTAATGGGAATTTTTCGCGTGATAAGTTTACATGTTAAGTCTATGTAGAAAGGCGATTAGATGCAAATTCGTGTGCATACTCGCCAGGTGACACGAATAACGCGACACAAATTTTGCGGCGAGAATTTCGCAACGCGAAATGAAGTTGAAAATATTCAACTTGCGCGATAAATTCGCGTCGCGTTGAGATTCCCCTGGCGTCAGTAAAGTCACGTCAGCGGTCCTGGCCGTGATATTCTGGCACTGATCCTCGCTAACAGGTCATCGAACTCAGCCCTTGTCAGCCTGACCTACCGCTGGAAACGGCCATCGTCCAGGTGCAGTTCCCAGAGAAAGTGGTGAAATTCACCCAGCTTTGTGCGCCTTTGGATTGTGTCATGGATCCAGATACAGCGGCGTGTGGTTTTCCGCCATATCTGGGACTTCCACAACAGATACAAGCCAGCAACTATTGTTAGGTCAGCCACGGTTGATGATGGAAAGCAATGGTGGAAATAAATTCTCCTTGTGGGGGAAAAAAGTTTGCGCGAATGACGCGAATATAAACATGTGATCCAGCAATGAAATTTGCGTTTAGTGTGAATACACCTTTGTCTATTATATATGTGTAATATATAAATCATACTCATATGTTTTAATAAATCGTCTTCTTCTCCGGAGCCCCCAGGCTCCCTGTATCCCAGATCCTGGGTGCTGCTGACCTGAACAGACCTGAAGAGGCTCGACCTGCCATCCGTAGCACCCCCTGCTCACGTCCCCGTCTGTCCATCAGTCTCTCCTCCTTTCTCTCTATTTATCTCTGTCCCTTTCTCTCTTTCCGTATATCTGTCTTCCTCCATTATCTGTCTTTGTCTCTGCCCCACTCTTTCCCCCCAACCAGTCAAAGCAGAAGGCTGTCCCCATTGATTCTGGATCTGCTTGACGTTCCTGCTTGTTGAAAGGAAGGTTTTCATTGCCGCTGTTCAATGATGTGCTAGCTCATGGAGAATTGTTGGGTATAAATTCATTGAAGAAGTGTGGTACTAGATCTGCTCTACTTGTAAAATGTCATGAGATAACTTTTTTGTGATTTGGTGCTCTACAAATAACATTGACTTGACTCAAAGGCCTCAGTTGAATGTGACATGTACACCTCCTGTAAGTGGATATTCACTTGTGAGGGTCTAAGCATAGGCAGTGCTGTGCAAAAAAAAACAAGTTTCACCTAGAGAACGCTAGCTGGCAAATCAAATATATCTCACTTTTTTTTAACCCACAATGGCTGAAGGAGGAGAAAATTTGGTTGCAGATGTACTTGCAAGGCTGTTATCAAGAAGGACCTTTCAAGAGTAGTTAGATCTTGTGAGAAGAGGACTGCAACCCCCGAGCTAGCTAACCTGTCCCAGCCAGGGAAAGGGTTTGTCCCCACTTTCAGTCCAGCAACTATGAGCAATACGCTGGCTCACGTCAGGGCAAGACAACACAAAAACAAACAAAATGAAATGACTATTCAGGCCCGGGGACCGAGCAGCGAGGCACACGTAGTCTGGGGGGGGCCTGGGGGTCAAGCAGCGAGGCACACGGAGTCTGGGGGCTGGCCGGGACCACAGGAAGAGCAGCAGGAATGGCATCCACCGGGACAGGAGTGAAGCCACCTCACATGGTTGAAGGTGGACCTGTTTTTGCCGACCAAAGCCTCCTTCATTCTCATCGCCGAGGGTGAGGCATGCAATACTTGGTTGACTGGGAAGGTTATGGGCCAGAAGAAAGGTCTTGGGTTCTTGCTCCTTTTTGTCAACCCACGACTCATTGCTGGCTTTCACTTAAAGAACCCTGATCAGCCCTCTCTTGCATCCACCACTGCTGACTCCCGGCTATCTGCCCACTCCCAACAGTCCCACTCCTTTTCCCCAGGACCACTCAATGAGGAAGAGGAGGACTATCAAAGGTCTCAGGACAATTTGGATGGATCTCTCCCCTGGACCCCATCCCATGCCACCCAGATATGAAAGGGCCTGCTTCACCTTACTGGCCCTCCACTTATATCCACATTATTTAGGTCTACCTCACCTCTCTGCCAGATTGTTACACTCCCATCCAATACTCTCCAGCATTATCCTTGGGTTTGACTTCCTGGTTTCTACCCTGCTCGTTTCGGCCATGCATCTGTCTCCCCCACGTCTCTTGACCTCACGGTACTGACCTACACCAGCACCTTGACCACGCGCCCATCTGCCCTCACGTCTCTGGACCTCATGGTAGTGACCTATGGCTCCATCTTTACCACACTCCTGTCTGCTCCCATGTCTTTGAAACTCAAGGTATAGAGCTGCTCCTGAACCTCCCCTCCTCTAATCAGTCTGAATAAAAGTTATTACCAATCAAACAACTGTCAGTGTAATTGTTTTTGGGTCCATACAAATCCTGTTTCATTTCTAGAAGGTTGACAGACTTCCTTCTCAAGACTGCCAAATCGACACATTGGTCTGGAAGGGTTTAAGGATGCCTAAAACATAACAGAGTAGTGACCAGTGATGGCATGGTTACCATGAAAAAAATAATTGTCACAAGAATTTCTTCTAAATGACCTTTAAATGATAGAGACTGGATCTGAAGAATCAAAGTTTAAGTTTAATTTATTTTCTAGTACAAGAAGGAACGTTTTACAATGCAACACACAAGTGAGGTTACAGAGAAAAGACTCAATTTTGAGCACTAACAGCTGGGCTCATATACCTTAAAACTGGACATTTCTGCTTACACCTATTGATACAGAAATTCCACAGAACTGAATTTAACTCTTTCCTGAAAAAAATGTTTTCATAAAAAAATAGAATAAAGACAGTCTGTCTTGAATTCATTTAACATAAATACTTTTTTTTTTATTTAAAAAAATTAAAGACAGTCTTTCTGGTGAACACTACCAATAATAACTAGTTGGAACATCTGGCATAACACTGCCATGTTATGTTAAACATAGTTTCCTACAGTGTTATAGCTTTTATTTTTTAAACTAAATTTATCATTTGCTAAATTATGTAGCTTCAGAAGTTCAGATATAAGATATTTTGTATCTTAATTTCCACAATTAAAATTGCATATTTCTGTGGTGTAATAGTATTGTATGTATTTTATATTTTACACATGCCACTACTAAAACATACTGTGTTTAATCATGCTTTTGCAATTTCCCTGGCGGAACATCCAAAAGGGATTAATAAAGTAATCTGTCTGTCTGTTAATAACTGTTGCCTGATTGTCTGTCCAAACTGTATGTCCTCTCTGTTATGTAAGGGACAATCAACTCGTAGGTGTGCGGTTTTGGATGCACGAGGTGCAGGCAAATAACCACCCGACGTGCAGCAAAGTGCATTCAAAACTGTATACATACAAATTAATTACACCATGGTCATGACATAGTTTGAAGAAGTACATGAGTTATTATAACAGCTGTACAAAAGTGTTTGCCAAAATCACTGGTCAAACTTTTAATGTATTTTGTCTTCTGGGAACTAGATCCAGTTGCCTGCCTTCCTGAGTACATATACATATATATATGCATTGAGAGATTGTGTTGAAATTTCTACAATTTTCCACTTTCAAAATAAGCAGGTTTAACTGCATTGAAATGACAAAATTGGACTTCAATGCAAGAAAATACTGAGTACAGAGTAGATTTGAGCTTGTTAAAAGTAATGAATGCAGTACTTTTGGGAAAACGGTGCAACCTCCCCTATCATAGTGGTGTAAACTGCACAGAAGACCTGCTGGTAAGAAGACATCCAATGCCATCTGGGATGATTAATTATTTTTCAAAGTGTTTCAGATCTTCATATTTATATTTTGCTGTGTAAGGTACTTATAGTAATTTATGCCCAAAGTTTTGAGCACTTATGGTGATTTTTTTTTGGTCCATGAAGCTATGTTTAGAGACTTTTTAATTATGCTAAACTAGCTTAAAATGTTGACCCTCATTTCACGTGTTAAGCTATGTCCTGAGATTGATGTTACTTTCCCACATCATTACAGTGCTATTATGCTGTGTTGCAGTTTTGTTCTTGAAATTTTCTTTCGTTCTTTGAGTTTTTTTTAATCATCTGTTGTTAGGGACAGCCAGCGAGTCACCAGTAGTAGCTGCCACTTGCAGCCAGCAGCCACCACCAGCCTCAGCCAGCTGCAGCCACCAATGTTAATGTTTAAAGTTTTCAATAACTTCACGTGAGTCTGTCCACACACATCGGCTATTATGTACAACTGGCTCCTAAACTCTTCAGGGGCATCTTGGAGTCTAATCATTTTGAAAAAATTAAATTCAGTTTAGCCATGCATGTCTTTCACAAAGCAACAAGTGCTGCCTTGAAGTGTCTTGTGGAAGAGGAGCAGCATTGAGAATCCAATCTCACAACATCATGGTTCCTGGAGAATGCAATATAAATTTCTTTAATGTTTTCTATTACCTCTCATCAGTCTGGTCATGTCCACACACATAGGCTATTATGAAAACATAAGATTAACAATTCACATGAGTAGCCTAAGCGAAGTTCAACATGAGGCCACTTGCCATTGAAATTGACAGTCTTATTGATGAGTAGCTTGGCATGCCATAATCATGGGCTCAAATTTACCACTGAAACCCCCCATTTCAGCCAAACTGGAAACTAATCTAATTACTTGGGAGTCATCCCCCCAATGCCTTGACCACAAGCTCACTGTTTCTTAAATGTTATGAAGCCAGGTGGCTAACTCAATGTTAACAGGTAGGTTTACCTTCTAACAGTAAAACAAAAGCAGGACAAATAAAACTACTAACAGGCAACACACGACATTAGTAAAAGGTAATAAATCACCAACTTCATGAAATAACTGTTGAAGTGGACCCATAATTCTGGCTGCAGTAAATGACAGAAATGAGTATTCAACCTGACATGGTATTAAATGTAATAATGCAGCATGCCCGCATTGTTACCCGGTAGTTACATAAAAAAAATTAGCCTGTACGTTTATAGTAAGGACTGGCAACAAGTGTCAACTCCATAATACAGCCTGTTCACTGTTGTTACCCTGAAGTTACATAATAAGTTGCCTCCACTTTGAGTGTAAGACTGGGGGAGGCATACATGCTTTGTTGTTTTGGTGCAATAAAAATTAAGATATTTCCTTTCTTCATGGATACCTTTTTAATGTGCAGTCACATTAGTTATGTATTTTATCAGGCTAACATAAGGAATGGATTGCTGCTGAGGTCTTTCAACACTCACAGATATACAATTACATGATTTTGGGTGTAAGTGCCTACACTCCGGAGGTTTTCAGCAACATCAGATCACTACAGCAAGCCTAGGTTTAGTTCATGGGATGGGTGCAGGATCTGCAGATGTTTCAAGTAGACAAGAAAGTCATCGTACGTTCTAATGTAAGGACACACCTCTCTGTCATGAAGCACTCCGATCGCAACTAGGGCCCCACCGACTAATTGGCCGGCTGATCTAAAAAAAAACGATTATAGCCATTAGAGCATAACTAGTAATCGTCCAAAAGTTGGCCAATTTACGCCGGTTTTAAGATGTAATTTTCAGCAATAAAATGCCGTTAAATGGTGTTTTTCTTTGAAATGATGTCCTTGTGTTTCCAGTAACAGGGCTGTGATGGCTCCTGTCATGTCACACTCCACAGCAACCCCACAGAGTGAGAGTGAAGTAGTGTATGGTACTGAAAAGCCAACAGCACAGTGTAGACTAAAACCAAGCAGTTTGCCTCAATGGTAAAATGACTAGTACGTGAAATAAAAAAATAATTGAATAAGTCTCCCGTTTCCCATGACGTGCCTTGTTGTGTCTGTCAAGCAGCACTGATATTATTAGTCAAGCATGACATTATGTTAGCAAGCTAAAGAAAAATAGGATAACCTAGCTTAAATATTAGCTATCTTGCTTAACTATTTAACCCAGTCAGTCACTGCACCATGAATGATGAAACAGTAAAGTTACAGTTCCTCAAAGCAATATTACACTCATTCAGGCAGCTGCATGCTACCAGACTAGATAAGACCAGAGTAAATTAGAATAATGCTTCCTCACCATGCAAAAAAACATTGTGGGCTGCATTTATTTTCAGCAGCCACGTACTGTGTTTTGTAGCTTATGGCGTTACACATGTGGAGTGGACATCCAAGAGGCACACTTCAAATCATGTTTTACAAGAGACTTTTATTATGCTGTTTATCTGTCTGCCTCTTACCTACAGATATAAACTTACTGACCTCTTAATTAGACACTGTGCAAAGCAATGCACATCACCCAACCATGAATTCTACTTCAATAAATGTATCAGTTTGTAAACGTTGACACTGTCAGACACTTCATTATGTTTACTGAGATGATAGTGGGTGTTGCTCTTCAATTTAAATCTTTGAAATAAGTGTTTGGAACTATATGTAAGTCATCAAAAGCATGTATTTTGTGTTTTTTATATTTATATGAAAAATGTAATAAATTTAATCAGCCGATACATTAGTTATCGGAATTTTTTATTCCCGAATATCGAAATCGTATTGGCCCCCCAAAATACATATCAGTTGCGCTAATTGCCACAGAACAACAACCAGTCTTTTCCCAAGACAAACACAGCATGTATAGGGGAGTGTGGTCGAAGGTGATTTTCGGTCTCCTTACTGAAGCTATTCATCATCTCTTTGTGACATCTGAGACATGGCTCATTTTCCAACCTGGAAAATGATAAAAGCTTCTCCTATGATCTTTTTCCATGGAAATTGTGAGATCAACTATGACAGTTCAAAATGCAGCAGCTCCTTTCCATCTCTTTTTACACTATGGTCGAACAGTGCTAAACAATAACTGCCCGCCACTCCTGAACGAAGCTCCCTGCAGTATCCTTAATGCATTGCATGGACACGTCACATTGGCAAAGTTGATACAGACATACATAGATATTTACACTTACTGGATGAAAATAAGAATGACTAAGATAAGTCTGAGTTAAGGTCAGTATAAGATCAAAGTCCAAGATTTTAAGGGAGGTTTCATTTCATCACACAACCCATGACCCTTAAACAACAGGCACTGCACTAGAATAGGGGTGTGGTAACTGTTATCACATGTGTTAGATGACTTTGGTGTTTCAGGATGTCACAAAAACCTTGCTACACCATATTAATTAGCTATTCAAGATTTTACATCACCATTAATATGTTAGTGTGCTACTGAACATGTTTGAAGAAAAAATGTCAGGTCTACCCATGTAGAGTCAAATCTAGATCAAACATGACGAGATAATGCTTTAAAACTGGGCCACGACTATCTACTATATGGAGGTGCATTAAGATGAATCCAAGCAAAGGGATAAGATGATTCATGCAGTAAGACTGAGCAAGTAGCACGACAACCACTCAGGAGCAGCAGGACTTGCTGTTTGTTGGCTGTGATGAATTGGCTATATGCTTGAACCCAAATGTTTGCAAATTAACTGTTAATTAGAGGTTGATAAATGACAGATCGACACAAGCCTGGGCCCTGTCCTGCTATCTCACCGAGGCAAGTGTTTATGTGGTGGTAACAAGTGTCGGCGCAGACTGTTATGTCTGCGTTCTGTCACAAGCTGTGATTGTTCTCAGATGTGCCCTCCCTGTCACCTACACAAGAATCCACTGACCAACCCCGCCAACCTTTTCTAGTCCTGCCCCCATTTACCCCTTGTCCAGCCCTTCTGGCCCAGCCCTCCCTTTGGTCATTAAAATTGTGTCAACACATTTTATCCATCCCCTCCAAAAACAGCTTTTCCCTAAGATATTAAGGCATTGATGAAAAATTTTAAATGACTGTATTAGATTGAAACACCTTTCAAGCATGACTGACATTTTCCCTCTCCCCTAGGAGTCATTTTGGCCATGATAAATGTATTTTTGCTCCTATGTTTTGTACCTGACTGAATCAGGCAATTATTTGGGCTTGATGATGTAAATTGGAGAAAGGTCCTGTGAGCTTGATATATATGCTTGACATATATGTGTGTAATTAAGCAGAAGGTGTACTTCATCTGAAAATGCCTCTTCTCATTGGCAACAGGCAAAAAATGGCCTTTGTGGAAAAAATGACATATTAATGGTAATGGTCCAAGACTTAATCTTACTTTAAATCTCTCTGTGTATTTTCCTTTCACAAAGGATTTGTACAAACGAGGGCTTTTCTTTGTTAATCCTTATGAAAAAGGAATGAAATAATGCATTTGTTGCACAAATTAGTGTCATTTCTGCATTACACAATCTGTTTCCTCCCCTGATATTTTCTTTACTGAAGGACGATAAGGTAGTTGCCAAAAGTGAGTGAAATAACACTATAATATTGTCTTTGCTCATATGTTAGCTATCTACATAAATTGCATTTTATTGAGTAGTTCTGAGGGGAAGATGGTCTCATGAAATATGTATTGAACAGCTTTTGAGTCATTCATGTTTCAGCAGCTGCGAGGGAGACAGACAATATAGCATCAAATACTCATTCATTACAGTGAACTTGGCATGGGAAGGAATAAGAGGAGAAGTAATGAGTTTCAGTTCAGTGAGTGTCTGCCAAAACAAAGTACATACAATAGTTGAGCTCCGCAGTGAAAGTATTGTGCTGGAGGAGGTGTGGCAGAGAGTTTCTGTGTCAGAACCCTCATGCAATGGTGGGAAGAGGTCTTGTCGTATCCTTGATTCTGTGATTGTAAAAGATGAAAAATACAGCTTGTGGATTGATTTCAGATTAATTTTGCTCAGTTCTTCATTCTTATTTTTTTATTTTTTGGAAAGGCTGGCTGGGAAAACAGCAATGAGCTCCAGTGACATCTGAAAAACAGGAGAAAAAGATTAACTGAACTGAGACCCTGCTGACCTTATTGGTGAAAATTCTCATTATCTAAAGTCCCTCACTGATATCATTCAACCTTGCTGAGGTCTGCTTGGGATCTGGGTGGAAAATGAGGGCCAGAGCGGGCTTCCTCTGTATTCCTTCCAGCTGTTCTGGCTGGATAACTGGTTCTGCTACAGCCTGGGTGGACGGCACATCTATCTTGAATAGCATATGTGAACACAAAGCCTCTCATTAACTTGCTGACAACTGAGCCGTCACTGCCAGGCTTCAGAGCCAAGCATCCAAAGGTTTGTATCCCCTTTCCCATCTGAAACAGATAATTTGGTGTATTCCTAACAGTACAGTACAACTCAGTTCTAAAAACCCTGCTTGAGTTTTCAGGTTTCTGCATGTCATTTTGGTTGCAGAGTGCTGGGAGCCAGCATGAGTCACATCGCTAATGTCAGGAGCATTACTCTCATTATTTCATGGTTAGTTTGACACATGGCTAATATTCAGATGGCAGGAGTTGAAATGAGCAGGCCAAAGAATATGTGAAGTAAAAATATGCAGGCAAGTGGGAGGTCTGCTTGTCCTGTGTGTCTCCTTGTGTGTTATGTATATCCTCTAGAATTTGTGTGTGTGTGTGTGCATGTGTGTAAGAGAGAGAGAGAGAGACAGACAGACAGACAGACAGAGAGAGAGAGAGAGAGAGAGTATGGGAGGGGCATCAGGGGTCTGGCAAACAGTTCCTGACAGAGCAGTGCCTCTCTCTCTGCCATTTCCTTTAAACAGCAATCAGGCCAAATCAAAGCAGCTGCTCTGCTCTTGAATACTCCAATTGCACTAATCAACTCCATTTAGCAGTCCCTTGGATAGTGAAGGTCTGAGCCACACTGCCCACTGAACACACACATAGTCACACTCTCAAACTCTGGGTTTGGGCTACCAAAATCCAGTCAGAAATAATAACACTTATTTTTTTGGCTTGTTGGAACCATGCCGGCAACATTTAACATTTAATGTGACACATGTTGGAATAAATGCAAGCGTGGAAATGATGAGTTCAGAGACTGTTAGAAAAATCAGTTAAATAATCTCATCAATCATCGCTCATTTCTGGTTCAGAGAAGCAGACTGAAGATAAGGCTGCAGCAGGGAAGGAAAACAACACATCAACTCCAGGATCTGTTACACTGCAAAAGTTATTGTGTCAATTATATATCACAACTCCAGTCTAAACAACATTGCACTAATCCACAAATTTCAATGAATTCAGATCATAACTATTCGGGTTGATACTGTATGTTGAAAACTAAACAGCAGCAACTGATACCTGATTCTCTGATAACAATGCTGATTGTTCTCACTTGTCTTATTCCAAGCCTACAAATTCCTTTTGTGACTTAAGTGCTGCTTGCTACGATCATGTTACATGAATTTTAATGTTTAACAACACAAAGCAGACAAAATAAAGCAGAAAGTGTTTCAATGTGATCTGGCTGTGTTGCCTTGGCCCTGGGAGAGACTTCCTCTGTGAAGTATTTTTCTGTTGGAAAGTTTCTCTCTCCAAACAAAGAGCACCTGGGACAACAGCAGCAGTTCCAGGGCCGGTGTTAATCAGCAGGCTGGCAATCAGCAGTACCCACAAGAATAAAATTCATTCGGTATGCTGGCTCTCTGTACAGCTGTACTGCCTCACTTTTGAAAACTAAAAATGATAGTGTGAAACTGCCGAAACATTTGGAAGAGGCTGTGTGGTATAGAGAGAAAACCATCTTGATTGCTAAAAGAATTTCAAAAACTGTTGCATGGGGATGGGATGAAAGAGAGAAAAACATCTAAGCAGCATTAAAAGCATTCTTTGCCTGACTGGATTCAATTACAATTCTTCTGTTTCAGTCAGACACAACATGTCATCTGGAATTTGTTCAATGTCACTCACCGTTGCTCTTGAGGTCTCAAGCAGAGGATCCCTGACTGTATGGATGTGACCATCAGCAGCCCGATGGAACAGGTGGCAGTTAGTTTTTTAATCAGTACAACAGGAAGAGTTAAGGAAAATACTGTCACAGGAACTAATGTGAGCAGCATGGTAAAGGATCTGATGGTTTTAATGATAAATTTGTTTTCTTTACCCAAAGCAATGGCTGAGATAAGGGAAAACTGACATCTGACAGATGCTTTTGAATTAGATTTTTATATAAACATATAGTTTATGCAATTCATTGATTTAAAAGGTTAGATGTAAATAACAAAATTGAAGGCATCCAAAATGTCAGTAATCATCTTTCATACATTGAGCTTAACTAGAAGGTACAATACTTGAATCATATAAGGAAGAAGTTTGCCCTCACATTTTCTTCCTTACATGTGTCTTACATTGTAGACTCACTTACATTGTAAGTCTATTTTTATCCAAGCATGACATTGTACCAAATGTAGCTGAGTAGATTTAATGTCCAAATCTGACCAAACCAGCAAAGAAAAACTAAAAATAATAACACAAACTTATAAATTACATTTTTCCACATTAGACTGGTTTTGTTCCAAATAAGGCCTCGGGCTCTTGACATGTGTTACCTTCCACAGCTTACCGGCCCTGAACCGTAGTAAAGAGCATGCTGTTTATCACTAATATGTCTTGTTATAGCTGGTATCAAGCTCTGTCCGAAGCTTGGCTGAAAAGATGCTAGGAGATGTATCCCCTGCCGATGCAAAATAAAAACAGCTCAGGTTGGTGGACCCAACACAACACACGTGACCGTCTCACACGCCGCGACTCTTCTCCCGCATACATTGCCCACCAGACCACACTCATAAAGGGAAAGGATGAGCCGGCAACACATTGTAAATGTTAATACCAGAAAACATTAAAGTGCACACACACACACACACACACACACACACACACACACATTTAGAGGATATAAATCAAAGGCTTTACACACACAAAAGAAAAAAACAGCAGATGCATATTTATATTCTGTCTAATGAGCCCAGTGTGAAATGCTTCCAAAATTACCTTAGAAACTGAATGGGGGTCTGATCCCAGCTCACTGTGGAAAACTATATTAAGGTGCTCTCTGTATATTTGTTTTGACTGATCTACTGGCAAGCTACTGCATTTTTACCCCTGAAATAAATATCTGTCATCGTCTTTCCCAGCAGTCTGAACAACACATTAGCCTGTTCTATGAGCTTTAGTGTACTGAAATACTGGCCCCTTTTCTGAATTTTTATCTGGATTCTCTTAACTTTCAATCCAATGTATATCTAAGCATAGATAGTTCATGTGTATAGAGACATGTATAGGCCTTGCCCTGCATTTTATTATGAAAATCAAATTAGCTTCTAACAGATGGTAAACGAACCTAGTTACTACACCCTTAAATCTTGTTTATTATATTGCACTGAAAACACACAAAAGTAGTTTAACAGTTTTTCTACAGATTGCTCTTTTATCTGATAAGATAAAGGATGTAACGATCACATGTCACAATGTTATGGTTAATGTGTGTGCAGTCAACCGTAACATTGTGAGTACTTGCCTTATATTGGACACGTCTTTTTTGCTGCCAAAACAACTTTGACCCATCAAGTCATGGATTCCACAGGGACTTTACATATGTGCAGTGGTATATGGCACCAAGACATTAGTAGCATATGCTTGAAGATAGATAGGACAGCACCACCTGGTGTTGCTGAAGGAGGCTCTGTTTGCCCTCGCACAAAACCCACAATTTATAAAACGGACAATGGGAAGGTGATAGTGAATGATGAACTGTTAAACTTCATTGTGATTACAATGAAGACACAAAGCCATGATGAAATTGTTTAGCTGGCAATTAACAATTTTTCATCTGAGTGGATTAAGGGTTCCAAGCGGCTTTTGTTTGATGTATACCCGAATACCACGCTACGCTGTGTTGCACACGAAGGCACACAGAAGGACGTTAATAATATCAAGGCTTGTCTGAAGCTTTTCAATGAGTGCGGTGAAAATATTCCACGGTTTGTTTCACACTACTTGGATGAACTGCCACCTGTTGGATTTGGCAACATGGACACGTCAGCACTACTTAACCAATTGGAGTAGCTGAGCTGTGAAGTTTCTGGCCTGAGGAGGGCTCTGGAAACACAGGCGGAAGTAGGTGAGAGCTTGGGGGCAACTGTTGTGACTGTGGATGGGTGAGTGACAGCAGTGGAGATGCACTGATCATCGGATGACCCTGGCACAGCTGCCAGCACCTTGCAAGGGGGAGTGAGGGGGCTAGCAGACCCTGGTGGTCCGGAAGAGGCAACAATGACTCCCGTTGGGAAGTCTCACCACCTGGGACTGGACAATGGGATTCCCAGCTCCCCACGCAGGGGGGTGAAGGGGCTGGCGGGCTCTGCTCAACAACATGAGCACCTGGATGTGGCGGTAATTTCGCCAAAGTCACAACTACAATCCCGACCATGGTGTACTATTGTAAAAAAAGGTCACAAAAAGTCAGGTCAGATCTCTTCAAGCATCTGTGCCATCAAAACCCCACAACAAGCAAGCTCATTTGAAACATGAGCAGAGAAATGTGTGAATCATGGAACTAGTACTGAGGGCAACACTGGAGTGGTGAAAACAAAGCAGGTCTATGTCTTTCAAGGGATTCAAGGGATCTTTATTGTCATACCACTCACATTTCCATGTTGATGGTACGAAAATGTAACTCTGGTCCCGGGATAGCAGAGATAGCAGAATAGAGATTAGAGAACAGACATAGGTATTCAAACACAAAGATATTTACAGAAGGATATATATATATTTTTTTTAATATATAAATAGAAGAAGAAGGTATATGTACAAGTCAAGAGTGTATATGTACAAGTATCAAGTTGAGGGATACTGCACTTCAAGGACAAGGGACGAGGTATTGTACTGTGGATGGGAGAGGGTGAGAAACTACAGAGCACGGCTCAAGTTCAGCAGTCTGACAGCTGCAGGGAAGAAACTGTTCCTGAGCCTAGTGGTCCTGCTCTGGATGCTCCTCAACCACCTGCCAGAGGGGAGAGGACAAAATAGACTGTTTGCGGGATGGGTGGAGTCCTTCATGATGCGTAGAGCCCTCCCCTTGCATCGTGAGGTGTAGAGGTCCGAGATGGAGGGAAGACTGCTCCCCACAGTTCTTTGTGCAGCCTTGACCACCCTCTGCAGAGCCCTCTGTTTAGCAGCCATGTAGCTACTGTGCCACACGGTGATACAGGTGCAGAGGACGCTCTCCACCACACAGCGGTAGAAGTTCCTCAGGATGGAGCTCCCCACTCCAGCTCTACGCAGCTTCCTGAGGAAGTAGAGCCGCTGGTGTGCCTTCCTGACCAGTTGGGAGGTGTTGGCACTCCAGGTGAGGTCATTGGATATGTGCATACCCAGGTACCTGTAGCTGGAGACGACTTCTATGGCTGCGCCATCGATGTGCAGGGGAGGGGGAGGGGGAGGGTGCCTGACCCTCTGAAAGTCCACCACCATCTCTTTGGTCTTCTGGACATTGATGCAGAGGTTGTTTGCTCTGCACCACTGCACCAGGTGTTCCACCTCCTCTCTGTATTCGGACTCATCGTTGTTAGTGATGCGTCCTACTACAGCTGTGTCATCTGCAAACTTGACTATATGGCAGCTAGAGTGTCTCGTCGTACGTCAGCAGAGTGAACAGGAGGGGGCTCAACACACAGCCCTGTGGCGAGCCAGTGCTGAGGGTGATGGAAGAGGAGAACGTGTTGTGGATCCTGACGGTCTGTGGTCTGTTGTTCAGGAAGTCCAGGACCCTACTCCCCAATGTTGGACTCAATCCAAGGGAGGAGAGCTTCTGCACCAGTGTCTGTGGGATGATGGCGTTGAAGGCGGAGGAAAAGTTCAGGAAGAGCAGGTAGATGTAGGAGTTCCTGCTTTCCAGATGGGTGAGGGCTGTGTGGACCACTGATGAAATACTGTCATCATTGGAGCGGTTTTGCCTGTAGGCGTACTGGTGGGGGTCCACAGTGACGTCGATGGAGGTCTTGATGTGGGCCTTGACCAGCCTCTCAAAGTACTTCATGACTACCGGGGTGAGTGCAATGGGTCAGTCGTCATTTAGGCCTGTCACTGTGTAGCACTTGGGGACAGGAACAATAGTGGCAGTCTTTAGGCAGGTGGGGACAGATGACAGCGCCAGTGAGGTGTTGAAGATGTCCGCCAGCACCTTGGACAGCTGTTGTGCACAGTCCTTCAGTACTCGCCCCGGGATGTTGTCAGGGCCTGCAGCTTTGCGAGGGTTGATTCCCTGAAGGGTCTTCCTCACGTCTGCTGCGGTCACACTGAGGGGCGTGTCGTCAGGTGGTGGTGTGAGTCTGGTGCTGGGGGGGTGTCAGGGTCCTCGAAGCGGGCATAGAAGAGGCTGAGTGCATCTGGCAAGGAGGGGTCCCTTGGGCATTGTGCATTCCTGGTGTTGTAGTCTGTGATGCACTTGATGCCCTTCCACATGCGCCGAGGGTCATTTGAGTTGAAGTGACCCTGGATTTTCTGGGCGAATGTTGCTGTACACACAGTCCAAAGTGTTATCTCCCCATGTGGGGAAGGTGACATGCTGCTAAAAGTTGGGAAGAGTGTCCGTCAGTTTCACGTTTAAAGTCTCCCGCAACCATGTAAAACGCCTCCAGGTATTTTGCTTGCAGCAAGCTGATGGTGTCATGAAGCTCCTTCAATGCTTAATTAGCATTAGGACCCGGCAGGATGTAAACAATGGTGGCGAACACCGCGGTGAACTCTCGTGGCAGATAAAACTAATGACGGTGAAATGTCGGCCACACTATCGCCCTGGAGCAGTGGCTTTTTACCAGTCCACAGTTAGTACACCAACGTTCACTCACGTACACACAGAACCCTCCTCCCCGTGTTTTTCCGGATCGGTGGTTGCGGTCTGCTGGGAAAAGTTGTGGCCCGTCGATCTGGAAGGCTGAGTCCGGCATGTTTTGGTTGAGCCAAGTTTCCGTGAGGCAAAGAACAGCACAGTTCCCCATATCTACAGAAACCCTCAGTCGAAGCAAGTCCACCTTGTTGTCCAGTGAGCGGACATTGGCCAGAAAAAGAGTAGGTATCGGTGGTCTGCTCGCCTTCCCCCTCTTTTTTTGTCAGGAACACCGCTTCCTCTTGCCAGCTCTTCTGCGCTACTGTGTTGACCTTAGAAGCCTCAGTCTTCCAAGTGTCGATTTCAGCTTCGGTGAAATAGAGATGGAACTGTCTTTGATGGCCAACCGTTCGGCTGGGCTGTATTTGATGGACGAAGAAAATAGAAGGTACGAAGAAAAAAGCTTAATCCCAGGAACACGAGAAGCCGCTGTGCCACCATCTTCATTTCATATTGTCTTTGCCACTAGGTGCTCTCCTACTCTGGTTTCAGACATGCTATGGGACTATATCACTGAAAAATTGGAGAATGAAACAGTGAAGTGTCAAAAGCCTGAGTCACGCTGCATAAGGTGTGGCTCATTTCACATCATTGCTGAATGTAACAGTGTTGCTGATATGTATGATCCAAAACTCTGGCCTGAAGGGACCTTTGTTCGCCACTACAATGAGGCCCATGGCCGGAAGATTTTTGGTAATGAGAGGGGAAGTGAACTGAACAGACAAAGTAGCTGCTATGATGAGCTAACCTTACAATGGACATCTGTATCATCCCTTACAATGTGCATGGGCTGTGTGTTGGCCACAGTGAAACTGATAAGTCACGCCGTATTGTTGTGGACAAATTGATAGAGAGATGTGACATTTTGTGTGTTCAGGAGACGTTCCTTGCTAAACAAGACCTGGAAGGACTAAATTCTATACATATGGACTTTCATGGGGCAGGTGAATCGACAACTGACCTAGGTACTAAAATCGTTCGTTGAGGATTCGGGGGGGGGGGGGGGTAGCTACGTTGTGGAATAAAAAATATGATCAATTGGTTAATGTTATAAGAGTGGGAGTTGACTGGGCTATGGGGACTTAACTCTATCGTAATGATAAGAATATAATAATTCTGAATGTTGATACTCCATATGAATGCAAACTAAATGAAGATGAATACGTTAGTAGACTGGCATTTATTATGTCTTTTATTCAGGATAATCCTTCTACCTGCGTCTATGTTGTTGGTGACATGAAAGCTGATGTAACTGATTCTAGATCCTTATTTGGTAACGATTTGATTTAGTTTAGCTCTGAAAGTGGATTGATTTTATCCAGTAAGGTACTATTGCCAGATGATAGTTCATTATATTAGCAAAGCTTGGCACTCTACTTCCTGACAAGACCACTGCCTTTGTATAGTGGATGCCCATTACTCCATCTGTCCCATTGCAGTGAAGCCAAGTTGGGTCTTTGTCCTGTCTCCAAAAGTTGTCTTGTCATTTCCTGTTTTACTTTGAAAAGTAACTCTCCTCTCATTTCAGGTCACTTGCCCTTCCTCGGGTCTTGGACTGATTGTGGAGTGTTTCCACCTGTTCCCCATTACCTTGTATCCATATTTTGTCTGCATCTCCCTTTGTCTTGTATCAGCGTGTTTCGTCTCTGTGTGTTCACCCCCAGCCCTTTGCCACCATCCTCGTTCTGCAGGAGATGACAAACCCATACAACTGTGAAGGGCCAAGCTCACTCAGGCAGAACAACAACGCCACTTCAAGGAGGGGCGGTGCTTCCACTGTGGGGAACCCGGACATCTGAAGGTCACCTGCCCAGCTCAGGGGTTGAAACAGTCCACAACCTCAGTTTTTACTTCTCGCAGCATGACCCCCATCAAGGTAACACACACACACACACACACACACACACACACCAGTCACCAAAATGAATGCTTTAATTGACTCTGGGGCTGATGAGAGTTTAATGTACTGGGGGCTAGCCATGAAGCTGGGTTTAAAAACTGAAGCGATCCCACAACCCATAAAGGCAAGGGCCTTAAATGGGAACGGACTCTTCACCATTACACACATCACAGAACCTGTAGCCCTTATCATAGATAACCACAGTGAACTAACAAACTTCTACCTGTTTGTCTCTTCTGCACGCACCCTGATATTAGGACATCTGCGTCATACCGATCACAATCCCCACATGGACTGGCCCATGGGCAAAATTCTGGGGTGGGGGAGGGGCTTTTTGAGAAGTTGTTTGCAGGCGTGACTCTAAAGGCTACCATGGGCATAAATGCTGTTTCTGCTCATTTGGTCACAGAATCCCAGTACCCTGACTTAACTTCTGTGCCTGCCTGCTGTCACTTCCTCCACATTGACCATATGACTGTACCATTGACCTCATTCCTGGATCCACTCTCCCCAAGGGCAGCTGTGCTCCATGTCTAGGCTCAAATGTCAAGCCATGAAGAACTATATCAGTGGTTCTCAAACTTTTTCTGTCATTCCACCCTTTGGAGGAAGAAAAATTTTCATCCCCCCCCCCCCCACGCCAAATTTTTTGACAAAAAAGGCCATGTTTAACTTTATTGACCTATTAAAAATTACAAACATTCCTTTAGTTTTTCAGAACTAGAAAAAAGGAAATAAAATGTGTTTCATCCCTGTCAAATATCTCTCCATTTTAAAAACAGACCTGACAACAGTTGCTATGAAAGAGGTTTAAAGCACGCTTTGGTTCTGCCGCGAAAAAAATTCCGACGTCCAAACATTAGTTCCCCCCCTCCTCTTTTCCCCCCGGTGAGGGGGGAAACTAATGTTTGGACATCGGAATTTTTTTCGTGGTGGAACCATAAACAAAGTGAAAGGTGAGGGGGGAAAATAATGTTTGGACGTCGGGTGACTCGCGCCCCCCCGGGACACCACACACTTTGAGAAACGCTGGACTATATTGAGTCTCCACTAAAGGCTGGGTTCATCCACCAGTCCTCATCACCTGCTGACGCTGGCTTTTTCTTTGTGGGCAAAAAGGACTGGTCCTTAAGGCCCTGTATTGACTACAGTCCCCTCATTGAAATCACAATAAAGAACCGCTACCTGCTCCCCTTAATGTCATCTGTGTTTGATCAGGTACAGCAGGCCATGGTATTCACCAAGCTTGAATTATGCAATGCATACTGCCTCATCCGAATCAGAGATGGAGATGAGTGGAAGACTGGTTTTAATATTCCCAGTGGTCACTATGAGTAGTTGGTCATGCCCTTGGTCTCATGAATGCCCCCCCCCCCTCCCGTCTTCCAGGCCATGATCAATGATGTGCTCAGACTTTCTCGACCGGATTGTTTACATCTAATATCTTAATTTACTCACAGGACCTAGACTCTCACCAACACTACATCAGCCAAATCCTCAAGCAGCTTCTTGACAATCACTTGTATGTTAAAGCAGGAAAGAGTGAGTTTCATGCCAACACTATCTCCTTCCTGGGCTTCATCGTAGCCCCTAGAAGATTGCAGATAGATCCAACTAAAGTGAGCGCTGTAGCCGACGCCTGATAGCCGACGCCTGATAGCCATAAGAAAGTTCAGCAGTTCCTGGGGTTTGACAACTTTTACAGGCAGTTCATCAGAGGCTTCAGCGAAATCGCTGCTCCTCTCTATGCTCTGACCACCCCCCAGAGGTAGAGGAGACGCTCCAGACCCTCATGCACTGTTTCACCTCTGCGCCCATTTTCACCCTGCTGGATCCACAGCGTCAGTTTGTGGTGGCGGTTGACTCCTCCAAAGGGAGGATCAGGGTGGTCTTGTCACAATGGTCTGACACGGATGGCAAGATGCATCCCTGCACCTTCCTGTCCTGTTGATTGAGAGAGGAACAACAATGTTGGTAACTGGGAGCTGCTGGCGGTCAATGTCACCTTTGAGGAGTGGAGACTGGAGGGGGCACAGCATCCTTTTCATTGTGTGGACTGATCACAAGAATGTGGAATATATCAGACAAGCCAAGAGAGTAAATTCACACCAGGCCAGGTGGGCATTGGTTTTTAACAATTTTGGGGCCCGTTGTCTTACAGGCTGGAGTCCCGCAACGTCAAACCAGACACCCTGTCATGCATCTACGACCCTGAGCCTGGTGCCAAAGAACTGGAACCCATCCTCCCACTGAATCATGTGGTAGGAGTGGTCACTTGGCTGATTGAACAGGAGGTGAAGCAAGCAAACAGTTCTCCAAATTAATCAATTTAGGCAACTGGACTCACCTCTTGTAAGTGAAGACATTTCACCTCTCATCCAAGAAGCTTCAGTTCAAAATTTCTGGTGGGAAATATCAGGTATATAACCAACCAGGTGGGTGGTGGCAAAAAAACAAGTGGTCTTAAGGCCAAAACAATACGCTCATTAGGTGGTCATGCGACTCATTGGCCTCAGTTTCGGGTCATTACCCCTCCCAGCCCTCTTGAGGGGGTGGTTCAGGTCCCCTGAATGAAGGCATGAAAGTTGGCTGCACCTCCTGGGGAGGGATCTAAGGACGGTATTGTAGGTGGTTGATAGGTGGTGTCAAAGGCCCCCTCCTCTTTTCAGAGATGGTCATTCTAGTTGAACATGAAAGTCTTCTTTCACCCCTCTCTCTGGCTAGAATGCGCACCTTGTGATCTTCAAAGGAGTGCCCCTTCTGAGGTGGAGGTGGACTGCTTTCCTGTGTTGGGCCATGCGTTTGTGCAATTGTTGTTTTGTCTGCCCTATGTACAGGTCAGAGCGCTCCTCATTACACTGTACTGTATAAACAACATTACTCTGTCTGTGCCTTGGAACCTTGTCTTTAGAAGAAAAATCTTTTTCTTTTTTAAATCTTTCTCATATTTTTCTTTTTTGCCTCAGGGTGTTGCTGGACTTAAAGTGCATGGGGATCTAATGTGTGTTAAACATCCTTCTGAGTTTCTCTGAAACCCCTGCAACATATGGGATGACAATAATCCTCCTCTTCTGGGCATCATTTTTCTTACCCTCTCTGGGCTTCTTGGCAGTTTTAATGAAAGCCCAGTTTGGACAGCAGAGTATATGAGTTGTGTTCACTTCCTTTCCCATCTGTTTTGGAAGGGATAATTTGTGCTCTTTGTTTAAGAGTTCTGATCACCCAAGTTTGTGCTTGAGTGGGGGGTGTGAGGCAAACAGGAGATAATGATCCATGTGGGTGGGCTTCCTGTAGACACCATTGAACTTCCCCATTGTTTTCAATGTGTACCGCACAGTCTAGAAAAGCCAGACAGTTGTCTTTGACATCCTCCCTCGTGAATGTGATGTTCTTGTCCACGGAGTTAAGGTGTTCAGTGAAAGGCCCAACTTCACCCTTCCTGACCCAGGTGTTGTTTACGTATTTGAACCATGTCTCAGCGGGTGGCCTCTGAATGTTGTCAAGGGTACACTCCATCTCTTCCATGTACAGGTTTGCTACAATGGGGGATACTGAAGATTCCATGGCACAGCGTGTTGCCTGTAGAAACCATTGATATATAGGAAGTAGGTGGTGTTGAGGAAAAGGTCGAAGGTCACACACCTGTTCAGGTGAGAGGTTTGTCCTTTCTGCTAGAGCATTCTCTTTCAGAGACAAGCAGACGGTGAGACGCCCCCACCTAGTGAGTGCCCAGATAATCATCTGTTTGTTCGCTGTTTATCTGCACCCACAGTTGATTCATTGGGCTCACACCTCGATGCTCTCCTGCTATCCTGGAGCCTGGAGAACTATGTTGTTATGTCTCAATGGTTCTGGTGGCTGTCCATTGGGGGGGGGGGGGGGTCCGGGGGTACATTGAGGCTTGTCCAGTCCGTGCTTGTAACAAGACATCTTCCAGGTTATGCATGGGACTCCTGCAACCTCTACCCATCTCTTCCAGATGGACATATCTATGGACTTTGTCATGGAGCTCCAAGTTTCAAGAGGTAACACCAGGGTTTTGACCGTGGTGGACCGTTTCTCCAAGATGGCACATTTTATTGCATTACCCACACTTCCCTCAGCCAAAGACACTGCTCAAATCATGATGAAACATACCTTCAGGATCCGAAGGACATTATGTCAGACCGGGGGCCCTAGTTCATCTCCTGGTTCAGGAGGGAGTTTATTGGCACCACAGCTAGCCTGATGTCCTGATATCACCCGGAGGCCAACGGCCAGACTGAGCGCCTCAACCAACAGCTGGAAAGTGGCTTCCAATGCCTCATGTCCCAGAACCCAGCAACGTGGAGCACGCCCTTCCGTCAGGGTGACAGAGTCAAAAGGGCAGCAGACTGAAAATGCTGCCCTGCACCTGAGTATCGGCCTGGACAGAATGTGGCTAGCAGCCAAAAACCTTCACCTCAAGGTCCCTTCCAAACAGTTTGCACCATGGTTCATGGGTCCCTTCCCCATCTTCAAAGTCATCGGCCCAGCTGCCGTCTGCCTCTGCCTGCCCAGGTCCCTCCGTGTCCACCCCACATTCCTCGTCAGCCAAGTCAAGCCTGCTAAATGTAGCCCCATGGTCCCAGCTACCAAACCGCCACTGTAAGCAGCCAATGGGGGCTTACTTTATAAAATTAAGAAGATGTTAGCCATACACAAGAGGCTGGGGAAACAGTTCTTAGTAGATTGGAGGGATACGGGCCAGAGCAAAGGCAGTGGGTCTCTTGAGTTTTATAGGTGACAAAACCATCATTCAAGACTTTTTCAGAGACCACACTGAAATGCCTGGGCCATCAGGTGTTGGCCCTAGAGAGAGGGTACTGTCACACCGGGATGAAGCCAAGTTGGGTTTTTGTCCTGTTTCCAAGTGTTGTCTTGTCATTTCCTGTTTTACTTTGAAAAGTAACTCTCTTCTCGTTTCAGGTCACTTGCCCTTCCTCATGTGTCTTGGTCTGATTGCAAAGTGTTTCCACCCTTTCCCCATTACCTTGTATCTATATTTTGTCTGCATCTCCCTTTGTCTTGTGCCAGTGTTACATCTCCATGGGTTCACCAGAGCCCTTGCCATAGCCTTGATCAATGTTTTGTTTTTCAACCTTTGTCCAGTCTTTAGTTAACGTTGTCATAGCCTTTTGTTTCCTCCATGAGGAGTGATCTGTTGTTTCCTTACCTTTTCATAGCTTAGTGCCTCCATTTATTTAGGAGTGGGTTTTTTTTGTGGTTCATGCTTTATTTTGGGTTGCTTTCTCTGTAGCTGGAGTGGTTTTCATTTATAGAGTGACCTTTAATAGCTATTGTGTGTCTTTAAAAGAGTGATTTTTTTTATTTTGACATTTCTTATAGCCACATCTCCGATGTATGGAAGAGGGGTGACCAGCATTGTTGCCTGTGGATAAGGAAGGAAAATAGGACAAAATTATCGAAGGAAGAGCTTGATAAATATGTCAATTACATCAATGCTTTGCTGGGTAATAAGGTCTCAAAAGATGCTTTATTGTGTTGGGATATGAACTGTAAGAATGAAAAACACTGTAAGGAACTTAATTCTATGTATGAAGTTATTGTAGAGTCTCTCAGTATCTCAAGCAGGCCTCTATATAAACAGGACAAGTGTGCAAATGTTAAGCTAGGATGGAAGGACCATGTAGAAGAGCTTCATGCAGAGGCTAAAAATACTTTAAAAAAATGGGCTGAGTCAGGCAAAAGCAGGCATGACCCCTTGTTTGAATATAAAATAAAAATACACTAATGCTGATTTAAATGTGCACTTAGCCATATTAAAAGAAATGAAAATGCCTTGAGGCCAGAGTCACTGGCTTCAAAGCCATAAACACAGACTCAGCCTCTGGAGTCCAGGCGAAGGGATGGAGGGTTGGGATGAGTGCAGTGAGGGGAGAAGCGACATGACTGAACCCCTGAACAAACCACTGATAGAAATTGGAGAACCTCTGGAAGCGTCAGTGGGGGGTTGGCCATTCCTCCACTGCCCTGATCTTCTTGGAGTTGGCCTGAACATGCCCCCTCTCCACGACATGGCCCAGAAACTCCACAGAGGTAGAGTGAAACACACATTTTTCCACCTTGGTGAACAATTGGTTCTCCAGAAGCTTCTGGAGGACCAGCCAGATGTGTTGGTGGTGCTCTTCCTCAGTCCTGGAGAACACCAGGATGTCATCCAAGTAGACTACCACAAACAAGTTTAGCATGTCCTTGAGGACGTCATTGACTAATGCATGGAGAACGGCTGGGGCATTCATGAGGCCAAAGGGTGTGACCAGTTACTAAAGTGGACAAGTTGGGTATTGAAAGCCATCTTCCACTCATCTCCTTCCTGAGTGCGAAGCAGGTGGTAAGTATTGTGGAGGTCTTGCCTTGTGAACATTGTGGCATGAGTCCTGGAACTCAGGAGGGGGAGGGAATACCTATTCTTAACAGTGATAATGTTGAGCTGACGGTAATCAATACAAGGCCTCAGGCTGCCATCCTCCTTTGCTACAAAGAAGAAGCCCGCACTTACTGCCGAAGATGATGGTCTTAAGATGCCTGAGGTGAGGGACTCAGTCATATAATTGTGCACAGCCTCCTTCTCAGGGATGAAAAGGTTGTACAGTTGGCCAACCCCCTTAGCTAGTGAGCCTAGTCTTTTGGCCATACAGGGCAGGTGCTGATGAAGTGGCCCTCCTTCCTGCAGTAGAGACAGCGATGACCCCTCATCCGTTGCTCCCGCTCTTCAGACTGAAGGCGCAACCGGGCCACCTCCATGGGTTCATCACTCACTCTCCTAGAAGATAACGTTGGGGGGAGAGTAGTGAAGGGGCCGGATTGGAGTGATAGCAGGCACTAAGGGGGTTGACAGAGGAGCAAGTAATGTGTACCCTGGGGTTGTTCAAAAGTGTTGCGGGCGCTTCTCGTGCCTCTCCTTCAGATATGTTATATGATGAGTGTGTGTGCAATAACCAGTCCAGTGGGGGGTGACCCTAATACAAGGGGTTGAACTTGTGGAGGTCCGATGCAAGGGTGCCTAAACGTAACAATGTGTTGTTTTCCAGAAAGCCACACAACCAAATAACCTTCACTGGGTTCTTCAAAAGTCAGGGTTATTGGGTAGTGTTATTATATATTTCCTCTCTGGGTTCGAGTCTAGGATTTTTTTTCTGGGGTTTGCAGATAGGGGCACAGACTGCAGAAGGGTGGAATAGAATGTCACGTTCTATGCTTGTATGAAATAGTTACTGACTGACTGTGTGTTCACACCAAACGTAAATGTGAATTTTGCGTTGCATTATTCACGCAAATTTGGCCGCCGGATCATTTTAGTGTCCATTTGTGTCATATACGTGAATTCGCTCATTTGCCCGAGTAGAGACTATTTCTGGCCCAACGTTTCTTTCGTAACTGTTGCGTTGTACCTGCTGTGGAAGGCCAAAATACGTTGGAAAACTAAACGCCGTCGTATTTGTGTTCACAACACCATCTAGAGGAGAGCACAGCTCAGTGAAATTCACCGAGCTCTTTGAGGGGCTGCGTCTGGACAACTGCCGCTTCCAGCGGTATTTTCGGATGACGACTGGCCAGTTTGGTGACCTGCTCGCTAGGATCAGTGACAGAATTTCACGAATGGACACCAACTTATTCAACAAGTTCTTGTAATTTTGACATGTCGTGTCATATAGCACCGGGTTCCCACACACAGCCACAATCAACTTGTTCTCCATCTTGTGACACAGTCAGCAATGATGTCGGGATATCAACGCTGACTGGCTTTCGTGACCGAGCTTAACGCAAATTTTTCGCCAAAGTTGAATATTTTCAACTTGTGCAAATGACACAAAATTTCATGACGCAAAAATTCGCGTCATTTGTGTGTCTGCATAGACTTCGTATGGAAACTGTTCACGCGAAAGTGCGAATTCACGTTTGGTGTGAACACACAGTTAATAATGAAAATAGTTAATAGCTAAGGAATATTTTATTGCAAAAGCCAAATTTTTTTATCAAATACAAATACACATATAAAAAAAAAATCAAAATGTGTCTCTGGTATTGTTCAGGGAGGCAGGCCGTATACAGCCCGCAGGCCGTAGTTTGGGGACCACCGGTGTAGGCCATTTGAGTCACAAACTAATTTAATTGCTGTCTTGGCTAACTTTATACATCATACAATTAGATTCTCTTCCAGACTGTGGTGCCATTGGCGAACATGCCTTTATGTTAGACATTTAACATTGTGCTTTGCTGTTATTGGTGTTTCTTTTTTTAATTTATTTACTTGTTCTCTATTGTCTTTTGTGCAGTGATATGGATCCACCTGGCTCTGAAATAAAGAGTTATTATTATTGTTGTTGTTATTAGGGTTGGTTTAGGCTAGCCCTTACATATGCTGGTATAGGCATAGACTGCTGGGGGATCTCCAATGATACACTGGGCTCCTCTCACCCTCTCTGTCCTCAGGTACTCATTCCTGTTGCTAACTTGAGTTCTTCTCCAGGTAAATTGACTGAAGGAGAGGGGCACTGGGGCTCATCTTCTTGTGAAATGTCTTGAGATGACTTTTGTTGGGATTTGGCACTGTACAAATAAGATTGACTTGACTTGATTTGATCTGCAATTTAGGAGATGCTCTGATCCACTTGTGTAGCTATCATAATTTGGCATTGTCAGATTTGCTCAGAGAGAGACAGAGAGAGAGTAGATAGTCTCTTATCTTTAAGTTACTTCTCTACCAAAGCCAGCTATTAGCCCTTTGTTTCTCACATCATAATTTCTCTTAGCTGACTGGAGACACTGGATGGGGGAATTGTTTTGTCCTGCTGCCTTCCAAATAAACAGATATGGGAAGGCTAACAACAGGAAGACCTGGAGATACAGAAAAAATAAAGAGAGAGCTGATTATCACACTGACTTTGTTGAGTTACTGACTCTGCTGAATGTCAGGTGGGAGATGGTGACTAAGCTACTCACCAGGGAAATCCCTACCCATTGGGGGGTTCCACATTGCATCCTCTCCGACCAAGGATCCCAGTTCTTCTCGACAATCTTCAAAGAGACCTGTAACACTTGGAACCTCCATCCGTCCATTGTCTTCTTCTTATTCCTGTTAAGGGTTACGGGGGGCTGGAGCCTATCCCAGCGGCTACAGGCGAGAGGTAGGGTACACCCTGGACAGGACGCCAGTCCATCGCAGGGCCAACACATAGAGACAGACAACCATTCACACTCACATTCATACCTACGGTCAATTTAGAATATCCAATTAGCCTAGTCCCCAATTGCATGTCTTTGGGTTCTCTCCAGGTACTCCGGCTTCTTCTCACCGTCCAGAGTATCAGAGCTGATAATGGTCCACTGGACTGAGCCCTAATGACTCCCTACACACCCTGAGCTGAGTTCAGTTTTACTGAATATATTCACAAGTAAACATTCCATGATTAGCCTCTCCCATTTTTTTTCTGTGAGCCTCTTGAAAAAGAAAAGGTCTGGAAATCTTCCTTGTCATTGGTCAGGGAGCTTACAGTATTGATGGAATTGTTTCCCACAATCCTTTGCTGTTCACACCACTATACAGCATAGACACCATACAGCATCTTACTGCACACAATACATTAAGAAACTGTTCAAATTACAAATCAGTAACTGCATATTGGGTGACTCTTTCTCCACATATTGGAGTACACCAAAATTTTGCTGCTAAATAGTTGATTATCATTCACCCCTTAAAGCAATTATACTCATTCTCTGTTTAGAGGAGCTGTAGTGTGTGGAATTCCCTTGGGCATTGTGATTACTGATCTGGAAGTAATTAAGAGTGCCAACATTTCATCAAGGGAAAACTGTTAAGTTTCACTAGTTGTCCATGTGTGATTTTAGCAGCCCTGCACACAGGCAAAATATTTCAGATGTGACTCTAGACAGTGAAACATCCCACAGGGAGCACATTACAGACAGCAATTACAGCAGATTCAATGAACCAGTGTTTTAAAAAAATGGCTGCCTGAAGCTATCAGGGGTTATTCCCAGGCCACTGGCAGAAGCTGCTGCCAAAATAATAAGCTGTAAAATTTGAATTCATACAGAAGAAGCAACTATGTCAAGATAAAATTTTGCTGCTGTTTACAGAGAACTGTGTGGTGTCATGACAAATACTAATAAATAATCTAGCCCTGGCTTTTGCTGTTGGTGCTGTATTGTTTTAAGCAGAACCCAGTTTTCTCATATAATAAAATTATCGCATCCAATAATCACAGGTAAAATTGGAAGCTGCATGGTGAAAAATGCATCCAATCATGCATTACTGTGAAAAACAATGATTTGTTTTGTAAAAATTGTGAAAGAGCCATCATTTTAAATAGACCAGCGAAGTAGGTTACAGTATGAATTAAATCATGAATACAGACCAGTATTAGCAAAGAGACAGCATCCGACTGCATGCTAGTTTCATGGTGGGTGGTCCTGCTCTACCCAATGTGGAAACTGAATTAGGTGGCCAATTTTGTCTACGATTTGGAAACATTCTTTACCTTCCAGAAAAGAGCTTAATATAGAGCTGTAATAAAACACCTCCAGCCTCTGGCATGTTGTTTTACCAAATAACATCTAACTGGCCATTACTTCCCATTAAGGCTAATGGTCACACTAATTAGGATAATTCCATAAAGGGGCTCTGTGTTTTCGACCAAACTATGGATGCACGTTGACTTAATAACAAGACTGACCACTGAAATACTGCCAGTGTGCACTTTCCTTAAACATGCCATTAGTCTGCAGCCTTCTTATATTGCTGTGTTGAGAGGTGCTCTCAGACCTGCACTTGAGTTGGTTATGAGGTCAGGTTACATTTCATTTCTCTTCATAATGTTTTGGTCATTGATGTTTGCATAGGTAGAGGGAAAAGATAAAGTCATGACATAGTTTAAGTCATGACATGACTGTTACATAATATCAGATCTCATAGAGAACTACATCTATCAACACTCTGATAATGAGATCTAATGATAGTGTGATGATGGGGGGTGTTGGCAAACAACTTCTGAGAGGTTTTTCCTTCGCTAAAGTAAGTCAGCAATTTTATTATTCACATAAAGAGGACAAGGCTGAAGTAACAGTAAGTAACCAACACATAGGTCTATGTTTAACATTCTGCATACCTGAAATGAACATTTAGGGGTTATGATCAACTTAAATTTTAATTGGCAAGGATGGTCCCTTTTGCACACAAGTGCCTAAAATTCTTTCTCAACTGAACGAACAACTGGTGAAACTTATTTGAAAAGAAGCAGCCAGGATGGTCATCTCCCCCCTTCTCTTTCATACAGGAGGACAGCCCCGTCTCCAGAGTCAGTTACACAAACCTTTATTTTAATGGGTTTTTCAAAAACAGGAGCAGAATGTATGGCAGTAAAAGCAGCTTGACATTGGGGATACCAGACAAAATGAGTATTTGTCATCAGGGCAACCACAGTGGAAAAAATTCAGCAAAAACTGTGCTAATATCCAACCAACCCAAAAAACTGCAGCAATTGTTTTTTTGGATGTTGTCACATTATCTATCGATCTCTATCATAAGATGACCTGACTTCATGCTAACTTGGGCTTTTGGCTTGGGGTTGGCCTCTAGGGTAGTCTCCCACATCCCCACCGAGTTTCTAACAAAGGCTTTCAGTTTACTGTGGATGTTGTAAAGTTCCAGTCATTCTAGTATCCATGTGTGTGCCATTGAGTCATAGGCTTTCTTGTCATCAATCCAGGCGGTGCACTGGTTGGTCTCTCTGCTCTTACAGTCTCGAGTGACTGTTCTGTCAACCAGTAGCTGGTGCTTGGGACCTTGGATGTTAGTACCAATTCTTTTCTGAGCCTCATTCATGTATTGATCCAAATGCTTACTTACCTTACCCACTATGATACCTGAAAGGGGCTTCAATGTTATGGAGCGGCAGGTTATTGGTCAGTAGATGGACGGGATGGTTCCCTTCTGGGGTTCCTTCATGATCGGGACTGTCCTACCCTGCGTTAGCCAGTCTGGGTGCATCCCATCCCTTAGCAGTTGGTTCCTCTATATCTTCATGGTGTGCAGTTAGCTTCTTCAGCAAATATGTGTGGATCAAATCAGGCCAAGTGCTGTCCAGCTCTTCATCTTTGACAATCTGTCTTGGATGTCTACCATCGAGACGGTTTCTTGTTGTGGGTAGTTTCTGTGGTCAACTGTCAGGTCTGCAAGCCAGTGGCATCGGTGCTGTGTGATTTAAAAAAAAAAAGTTTGTATGTATGTGTATATATATATATATATATATATATATATAGACATACATATACACACACACACACACACATATATATGTGTGTGTGTGTGTATATGTATGTCGCTCTGCTTACTGTACAGTATCAGGGTGCTGGACTTGGGATGTAACCCTCCATACACTGTGAGAAGCATCTATGTCTTGATATCAGTGGCTTCTTTCTCTTCCAGCTTATTAAACGAGCAGGGTATCTGATCACTGGCAGGGCATACATGTTGATGGTTTGGTCTTTGTTCCTCCCTTTGAGCTGACTACTCAGGACCTTCCTTACTTTGTGTAGGTATTTGATTGTGGAAGAGTTCCATGCAGCCTCCTCATAGTTTCCCCGTGGGATCCCAAGGTACTTGTAGCTGTCCTGAAAATCTGCAATGCTGCCATCTGGTAATTTGGCCCCATATGTCCTGATCATTTTCCCTCTCTTTGATCCCATCCAACCACACTTATCTAGTCTGAATGACATTTTCATTATAGTGATTGACATGTCAGTTGCTGGAGATCCTGGTGATGTGGATCAGTGAGTGGATTTCTCTCTCATTCCTGGCATACAGCTTGTTGTCATCCATGTAGAGGATGTGACTTTTGTTTGCCCCACAGAACTGGTATGTGTCCTCTCTCACTGGGGTTACTTGCATAGAAGCATTCCAACAAATCCAAATTGTCTGCTCCAGTCCATCTATGTCATTCAATATACTGTGTATGTACATATATATATAGATAGATCGATATAGATAGATATAGATATATAGATATATATAGATAGATAGATATAGATATATAATATGCGCGTGTGTGTTCATCACAGATTTTAGCATTGTGTTACTATTTTTTTAACTGCTGGGTTTTGAAAAAAAGGGGAACTTGATCCTCAATAGAACCTGGTTTTGATCCCCATCCCCACTGGTCCTAACAATAAATGAGGAGCTCAGAAGAGTCTCATACAGAGACAGACAATTATAAACAAAAACAAAGTCCCAGCCTTTCCTCCCTGATAGCAGGTGTCAATGCTATAACCAAGGGAAGCTTGCCACCATGTGGGAAACATAAGTACAGGTGGTTGTTGGGCAACCCTGAGCCAGGGGCAGCACATACCAGCATAATCCGCAATGCAGAAAGGGTCTCTTTCAGAACATCGCCACATCTGTGTAATTTCCCAAAACCTATACATGCAGCAATCCCACCCAGCAATAATGTCAGTGACCCTTTGACTGATATGGCTATTCAATGCCAGTTTTGCTATGCTGGTGAGTGCAATATACACTAAGGGGACAGGCTGCAGAGCCTGGCAGTCATAGGAATTGTTTTGTAGGCAGGAAAAAGTCAAGGGAAAGTATCACTAAATGGAACAATTAAATGGTCCAGTCTGTAAGACCAGCAAAAAAGTGAACCTAATCTCTATGCTTTTCTTAAGTTAAAATGTTTTTCACACAGTTTGGACAATTAGGTGACATAGTTGTAAAAGCACTGAGTTTTTAGTGTGAAGAATGTGTATACAAGATATATTTATGGCTGATGGAGGACAGAGATAGTCTACCGGATAACATGACAGATTACCCCCTCCCTTTGGTAAAATGGAAATTAAGTTTGCAAGATCTGATTGGTAACATTGCAGTCAGCTCTGTGTCATTGGCGATTATGGATTTTAGCTCAATATTTCACACAACAGGAATTACAGTCTTAAATACTGAAAAACAATTTCATGTTTACCATTTATAGTTGGGGAGACTGCATCTAGAACATAAAGATATTTGTAAACCACTCACACTACAGGATAATTTGGGCAAGTCTGTTCAGATAAGCTTCAAATCAGGAACACCTGTGTGATTGGTGGGAGGGACGAATCGGAACCCAAATGACTCTGCCAAAGTCAAACCTTGTCTAAAGAGTTAATCAGACACTGTCCCCTGTGACCAGAATTTTCAGAGCCCTTTATCATATTGCCAAAATAATTTGGTCTGACCTACAGTCAGTCCAAACACCTAAAGACAATACATTTACAAACTTGATAAACAGACAAAACTAAGTCTTTCCAAAGGCCAAACAGTAAACAGAAATCGAAATTAACCAAGTCACTGATTGCAGTAATTGCCATCTATAAAATAAGAATTCAGTGTTATCACAGTTTCAATTGTTCAGTGGAATTTAGCTCATGATTACTGTATAATTCTTATACCCTAGTGCAGTTTGCTGACATGAATTCATTTTTGCTTTTCATACATTTTTTTTTTGCCAAAGGCACACTTTCAAGTCATCTAGTCTTTAAGGGGAAATAGCTCTCCCAATTGCCAAATTAATACTAGTTACTCTTTATCACAAAATATTTTATTTCCATGGCTTTTACTTGTAATGTTCCCATAATGAGTTTTTTCTTTCATCTAATTAAATGATTGTGAACCCAATATTATGAAAACTAAAATTACATGAGATTCCAGTTTTTCCTGCCATCCATCCATTTTCTTCTGCTTATCATGTCAAGGATCATGGGTGGGCTGGAGCCTATCCCAGCAGCTTTCGGGCGTGAGGCGGGATACACCCTGGATGGGTTGCCAGTCCATCGCAGGGCCAACACATATCGACAGACAACTATTGACACTCATATCCATGCCTTCGGTCAGTTTAGTAGGGGTCTCAAACTGATCCAGTAAAGGGCTGTGTGGCTGCAGGTTTTCATTCCAACCGAACAAATGCAACACCTGATTCTACTTAAATCAATCAAGCTGTGTCCACACAGCTCATTGGTTGGATCAGGTGTTGCTTTTGCTTGGTTGGAATGAAAACCTGCAGCCACACGGCCCTTTACTGGATCAGTGTGAGACCCCTGGTTTAGAGTATTCAATTAGCCTAGTCCCCATTTGCATGTCTTTGGACTGTGGGAGGAAGCAGGAGTACCCGGAGAGAACCCACGCAGGCACAGGGAGAACATGCAAACTCCACACAGAAAGATCCCATGCCCGAGCAGGGGCTCGTACCTTCTTGCTATGAGGCGACAGTGTTAACCACTGCACCACCGTGTCGCTCCGACATATAAACATACATGGTCAGCTGAGTTTTCCTACTTATCAACCACTCACAACACTTTAAACCCCTTTTCTTTCTCTCACACACATATGTACATATGCATAAAATGTGTAGAGTGTGCATCAAGAGCAGCAATTGGCTGTGTTTAAGTGTCATACCTATTTCATTATTCTTTATCACAGATAAGATGACTATGTCAGGGGAAAAAAACTGCATGCTGTAAAGTAGTAAAATGCAACAGTAATACAAGACAAACTACTCATCTCATGAACACAAAGTGTGGGTGAATGGTCTACATCCTAAGATCCAACCTGTGTGATTATTTCTATAGCATAGTTAAGAGTATGTTTGTTCATGGTTTTTTTTGTTTTTGTTTTTTTTTCATGTTACTGAGTGTCTGAGGTAATGCCTGACATCCATGTGCCATATTGAGGGTAAGAGTAATCCCATCTGGGATTGGTAAGAGTCTATCAAGTTCTTCTGGAGAGTTTAAGATCTCCTCTGATTACATGTGGCAGCCTCCAGCCTGCACTGAAGACCCTTTCCTTACATGGAAAATTGACGATTATTGATGCAGAAACTTTTGTTAGGTCACTGAACAAGCCTGTGCACAAGCCAGCCAGCTGCATAACTGTTTTAATAATTTTTACAAAATGAAGTTGTGCTGAAGTAAAATTAAATGAAGATCACAGCTGCAAGTTTTGATTTCCACAATCCAAGAAAGACGTGTGTAGCCTGTACTGTGTCCTTCTGATGCTACATGTAATTCAAGACTTAGTCCAGGGTCTGTGGAAACTGGAGATCTCTCTATGATTGAGTGAATCACCTGCTGTGGAAATCATAAACACTGAGAAGGAATTTACATTAGGCTCTCAGTGGAAAAGTGCACTGTGCTGATGGCTTTGTCTCAACGATAGTTATAAAATCTTTTTTGTATACAAGACATATTTCATCACGGTATCTGCACTTCTTCATTCCGACTCGTTAAAAGCCATTTCATCCATCTTCAAGTTCGATTATTTCAAAACATTTTAACTACAAGGACAATGTACTTTTTGTGCTAACATTTTTCTTGTATAAACTGTTGCCTTTGAAACTTGTGTTTTCTTATTGTCTTACCATCTTAAAAATCCCAGGGAAATATTGAAATAGAATCAATGAAACTTCAAGTGCCTGTAGTATTCTGAGATGTTGTGAGTTAAGATTGAATGCAATGCATCCCAATGCATAAAGGCAATAGGATGGGAGCACATAACCTGTTTCTGTTGTGTAGTCATGGAAGTCAGAAAAATCTTTGTGATACAAAAGTCACTCATGTTGTGACTTTTTTTTGTTTAAAAAAGCATCATCAGTTCTTAGAACACAAGAGCAAATCTATCCTATAAAACATGACTTTGACTCTCTCGGAAGCTACCAAAAACATTTTGCATATCATTAATACAATAACTGAGTCTATGAGCTCTAAAAAGCTGTATCTTTTTTCCCACCACGTATAAGAACCAGAGGCCTCTGCCCTCCTGCCACTGTTTCCCCAACTCATAACTTTTCACTTTACCAGGGGAATTCCTCCAAGTTTATTTTGCTGGCCAACAGGGCCAAGAGCAACTTTAGTGCTGAAGAAACCATGGGAGTGTTTGGAACTAAAGCATTAATTGGTCTACAGTGAAGATGAATTTTCCAATTTTTTTTTCTGCAGAAACTTAGGTTTAGGTCATTTGAAAAGGCTTTTGTACAGGTCTGATTAAATATGTTCAAAACAGCCATTAATGCACACATTTTTAAAATATTCAGGTTCAAAGTCCAAATTTCTATAGAACACACATTACAAAATCCATATTTCATCTCATGTCTATCTATAAATGCTATTCCAAGAATTCTCAGGACAAGAATTAACAAGAACATTAAGTAATTGTATTTTATTTTAAGTCATCTGATGTTTTTAACATCCTATATTTGAAAACAGTAAACTGCAGCATAAAGAGCACAGCATAGGACCTTTGCTGCATGTTCTTCCACATTTACATCCATATAAGGTACAGCCAGTTATGTATTAAGAATTGTGATCAGAATGTTCTCGCTCATTATATGAGCAAAGTTAAAGATCTTGCTTGCTATCATTTCCAACCACACAGGAAAAATGGCTCAAGTTAAAATTAGCTAAATGATACTTGTAAGGAGAGTTCCCCAAAAAATAAAAAAAATCAGCCATAATGCCCACACACTATCATGTCAATGGCAGGTCCGATGAGGAGTTTTTTAGGCCACAAAACACAGCTGGAGTTTAGCAGGAAAAAGCATTGCCGTAATTTCCCAGACAACCAAAGTGAATGGACAAAGATCATTACTGCAATTAAATATTACCTTAGTTTACTTACAGGTTACAGTTGTTCTCATGCTCTTGTACCTAGGGAAGCTTTGTCAAGTAAATACAATGAGTCATTTGGACAAAGAACCGACCTTTGGAAAGTATAGTATGTTGTGTTTTTCCCTTTGTCAGCTACAGAAAGCAATTGGCCTCTGGCCTGAGAAAAGGTAGAAAAGGCATTTTTTTGCTCAAAAGGAAGAAAAGCTACAAGGCCACATCCATCCATCCATTTTCTTCTGCTTATTCCTGTTAACGGTCGCGGGGGGGGGGGGGGGGGGCAGGGGCTGGAGCCTATCCCAGCAGCTACGGGCAAGAGGCCGGGTACACCCTGGACAGGTCACCAGTCCATTGCAGGGCCAACATATATAGACAGACAACCATTCACACTCATCCCTGCAGTCAATTTAGTATCCAATTAGCCTAGTCCCCAATTGCATGTCTTTGGATAGTGGGAAGAAGCGAACCCACGTAGGCATGGCGAGAACATGCCATCTCCACACAGAAAGATCCCGTGCCTGAGCAACAGTGCTAACCACTGCACCACTGTGCCGCCGGCTACATCCACTGCTGTCCATTTATAGCTGTCATCAGAGCTCAATTTTTGAAAACAAACTAATTCTTAATACTCCATGTTTCATTTACACTCTTCATAGGCTATTCTATAATGTCTCACATCAGTTGATGCTACACTGTAAATATTTTTTCTATTTTTAGGTTTTTTTTTAAAACTTTTTCTGCTTTTTTAATCTGTTTTTCTATGTTTGCATTTTTAACAATATTTCTGTGTCATACTGCTTCATTATGACCACATTCAATTAACTGGAGCCACTACCTGGGCACAAGTGTTCTTCAATAACCTGTGTGGTCATTAGTGGGTCATTACTTTGAATTTCTCTCGGCAAAAGAGAAGATCACTCTTGCTGTTGTTAACTGTGTTGAACCAACATGCCAAACACTCTACATCCAAATTACTAAAGCATCTGCAAGGCCAGCACAGCATGGCAAAATTTGTCAAGAAAATACTGGGCGCAGACAGCAATACCTTAATTTCTACTGTTGGGTCCCAAGCCAGTGCCAGTGAATGTCCTCTAGCAAAACAACCCAAGCTGGATTTCTACTGTCCAACATCAGCTGTAAGTAGGTATGGTCTGATGAAGCTCATCATGGGGATTATTATGGAAGAGATGGTACCTATTTCCACCATTCACTTGCCTCAAATAAGTAACTATTAAGTAACTAGTAATGTTACTTCTAATCTAACTAATTACTTACAATAAATCAATTAAGTGACTCAAGTGACCCACACATCCAGTGTTTTGTTGCAGATTTTTTTATCTCACAATCTCAGAAACTGCTATGAACCATAAAGCTGAGGTACTCACTCGAGTGACTTGCGGACCAAGGATACGTAGTTGTTGGTTCACCCAGACCCTTCAGTTGACTTTTATACAAATCAACTCCTTGCTGAAAGTATCATAACTTTTTTCTCCATTTACAGGAGTATGTGTTTTATTAGAGTATTAGGTTTTAAATGGTGCAAGAGGTTTGTGGATGTTACCAATTGTTATTTTTATTGGTAATACCAATAAGATGTGGTTGGGCTCAAATGATCTAGGCTTATTGGGCACTACAGATCCATGAGTCATTTTATGGATCCGGGTGAATGATACAGTTAACAAGTGATTTGTACATCACCGAGCCTTCCACAATATGTTCTAGCGAGAAGTACAGTATGACATGGGTCATGTTGTGCTAATCACACAGGCTGTATGTGCTGGGGCAAGCTTTCTAAGTTCACGTTGCCTTTTCTTCTGTTTCGATTTGGCTGGGAGTGGTATTCATGGACTTGGCCTTCATCTGAATGTTCTGTGCAAGGAAGAACTTAGTCAACACAGTCAATTTAGAGTATCCAATTAGCCTATTGTCCATTTGCATGTCTTTGGATTGTGGGAGGAGCTGCACGTGGTGCAGTGGTTAGCACTGTGGCCTCACAGCAAGAAGGTTCCAGGTTCGAGTCCCGGCTCGGGTGTGGAGTTTGCATCTCCCCGTGCCTGTGTGGGTTCTCTGCGGGTACTCCGGCTTCCTCCCACCGTCCAAAGACATGCAATTTGGGGACTAGGCTGATTGGATTCTCTGAATTGACCGTAGGTATGAATGTGAGTGTGAATGGTTGTTCGTCTCTGTATGTTGGCCCTGCGATGGACTGAAGACCTGTCCAGGGTGTACCCCGCCTCTCGCCCGTAGATGCTGGGATAGGCGCCAGCCCCCCCGCGACCCTTACTAATAAGGAATAAGCGGAAGACGACAATGGATGGATGGATGGATGGATGGATTGTGGGAGGAAGCCGGAGAACACAGAGAGAACTCACAGGGACAGGGAGAACAAGCAAACTCCAGACAGACCCTGTGCCTGAGCAGGGGCTCGAACCAGGAACCTTCTTGCTGTGAGGTGACAGTGCTAACCATTTTTGGTACAGCTCAAATCCACTTCTGATCCCAACATTCGGAGTACAGTTAAAGAAGACAGGACTAACTGCTATGTTTTTAGCAGCTATCCAGCCTCAAAAACACATGCATTTTAAATGTGAATGAGGCCAAACATGTCTATTGAAGATCTTGAGGGTTTTTTTTTTTTCCATTTATCAAAGCTGGGTAAGAGCCAGACAGATGTGTGCAGGAAAAGCTTTGCCAAAATTTCTGTGAGGACATTGATATTCCATATAGTGAGCAAGAGCTCTTGTCCTTCAGTAATGCAAATAATTGCTAATCTGGCTAGCATTTCCACCACTTATGCTTTTGAATGGCTCATCTGACAAATTCTAACGGCTGTACCCAATCTGCATCGAGAACGTAGACTGGGTATGTATATATATGTGTGTGTATATATATATATACACATACATATATATACATACATACATATACATATATATTACGTGTATGCAAAGTAAATGTGTATGCATAGTAAACATTCCTGTCTCTGGTTAATATTCCTATTGGTGCTCCTGACCAAAACACTGACAGAAAGATATGAAGTTGCTTTCTGCTCCTTGGTGAATAGGTTGAATGCAGCAAATAAATTTTATGCACAACAATGTAGACTTCCTCTTTCTCTACATGAAAAGCTAAATCATTAAGTCAGTATTCAGACATGGCATATATCATAGAGCTGAAAGAAAGTGGTCATAACCTGTGCTGACATGGCCATCTCAGTCACAGCGTTTTAATGTAAATTTAAGTCTCTTAAATTTCTTGACAATAAACAAACATGTATAGATGTAAAGATGGCGCAGTGATAGAGTGGCTGTCTCGGGACCGAAGCATTGCTGGTTCGATCATCACTTCCCTCAGTTACCATGTCGCAGTATCCTTGATCAAGACACTGAACCCATTAATGCTCCTGATGGCCCTGCAACAGACTGACAACCTGTCCAGGGTGTACCCTGTCTGTCTCTCGCCCAATGTCAGCTGGGATAGGCTCCAGCCCCCCCGCAACCCGTAAAAAATGAGCGATATATACAGTATATATATATATATATATATATATATATATATATATATATATACACAGTATATATATATATATACACAGTATATATACACAGTATATATATATATATATATATATATATATATATATATATATATATATAGTGGGTCTAACTCTGCGTTGTGTTTGAGTTGAATTATGGAGAAGACACACACCACACACTTTGGCTGGTCTCAACTGGATTTATTCTCTTTTCTTTCTCTGTACTATAGAGAGGAAATATTCACAGATGTTCAAAGGTCTCTCATACAGGGTTTGACTTCCTCTTGCTCTCTCCGGGAAGAGTCACGAGCAAGAGGAAGTCAACCCCCCCCCCCCCTGCAAAACATATAAAAATGCGGCTTCAAAATAAAAAGTGTCATACTTCCTGAATTTCTCAAACCTTCCCACCAGCATCTATCTGCGTTTTTAAACCTTACAATGAACATTTTTAAACACACAATTATTTACAACACCATTAATTACACTCAAAAGAACGAAAAAAGAGTAAATGACAGAGAAAATTCTGTCCTTCAAAGTAAAAGTGTGCTTCAATATAGCGCAACAACATCACAACCTTACATATACACAGTATATATAATGTACAGCTCTGCTAAATGTCAACATCAGTAAGTCCTGTATCACTTTTTTTCCATGATTTCTACATAATTAAATCATTAAGTGTTATTAAGGTGCTTAGCTGCTCTGGTGCTGGTAGAGTCAAGGATGATTGGTGTCTGTTATAATATGGAAAGATCAGGCTACCATTCTGTCACTGTTAATCTGCAGATACTGGAAATGTGAAATACTTATACATGAATAACTATAAATGAATAAATGTCTCATACAAATTGTCTTTGTGCATTTTTCCCAAACCCCTAAAGAAAGTGAAAAAATTGCATTCACTGGGGACGTCAAAATGTTGACAGTGGGGAGGGTTAAAGGGGTTTAATGCTCTGCATCCACTTTGGCAAAAGGCTCAAGTGCTATGCCAGGTCAACATTTGGAAAATGAAAGGCTCATTATGAGTGGAAACACTTGTATTTAGATCATTACTTCACACAGTAATTATTACATACACAGTGTAATGAGTCATTGCAAGAAGATTAGTTTGTTAATCTCCAGGAAACAAAAGAGCCAGCTCGCAGAAAAACATCCAGAATGATTCAACCGTGTTTTATTCTTGCTATTGTAAACACAAGTTGTTTTGTAATAGAAAGCTGCATACATGGACGGCTCCAAAGTTCTGGATAACATTCACTTCTGCTCTTTTACCTGTTGCCCATTTTGACTTTTAAGACACTGACTAGGTCTAAAGCAAAATGAGTGCTATGGCTCATACCTCTCTAATGAATATCTGTGTAATAAGTCCAAGAGACTGTTTTAAATTACATGCTATTTGGAAACAAATGGCTTTTATTCCAAGTCTGTATTATACATGTTCATGTAAATACTTTGTGTACTAGCTGTTGGGGTAACAAATTGCCATATCATGTGTTACAATTACCTCCTCAGTTTGGCCAGCCAATACCTCTTCTCAATGAAATGGGTTGAAAGCTATGAATTATGGCCATATTTCAGTCTAAAAGAAACAAACCACTAATTGCAATGTGGCCTCTCAGTAATTTCAACAGAGAGCCCAGAAAGGCACTCCAGCATTGGGGCAATCATTTACTGCTGCTCCTGCTTTATTTTGGTCTCAAATAACAGACACTACTAATTCGGTGTGGGCCTGACCCCCCCCCCCCACACACACACACACACACACACACACACACACTCCCTCATGCCCCCTTGGGGAAAACTCCAATCAGCCAAGCTTTTTTTTCTCCTCCTTGTTCTTTTGTAAGCCCTCCTCACTACCAGCAGTGGACTGGAGACTACCTCTCTCAAATGTTTCTGCTAATTCCCATTTCCTTTATAATCACAACCTTTCATGTGAGTGGCTGGTGGGACAGGCCGGGGAGGGGAGTGGTAATTGCATGGAGGTCTCGTGCATTAACCTCACCAGGTGTCACTGGATGGCCTGTTTACTTCAGTGATTAATGAATGGACTGCTTGGCCCTCATGGCCCCCACCCTCTGCTCTTTTATTCAGCATGGAGCGTGCCACTGAAACAGTTTGCTGAACGGTGACAGGCCTGAGCCACATCAGCCCTCAGAGGACAAACAGTCCACTTGGACCCCTCTTTTCATACAAGGCCAACTCATTCATTAGTTTCATGCACAGAATCGCTGACAGCATGTTTGTTGTGACAATTAACCTGTTGGTTTACTAATAGCAAAATAATTACTACGAAGAATGCAAGTAAAAAATATTTTGTCCTTTCCACTGGAAAAGAAAAAGCAAAGACAAACTTGTCTATGATGTGTCACAGACAAGTAGTACATTTAAAGCTCTCAGACACTAGAAATTCAGGATCCAGAGCTGAGCTGTTAATAAGCCTTTACCTGGTTTTCATTAAATGATTAACTTTTCATCATCTCCTTTCTTCCCTTTGATTGTACAAGAGAGTAGACATGGCCTCACCTGGCCAACAACCATTTGGTTATTCAAAATGTCCTAGGCGGCAGTAAACCTACTCTTAGCTCTGTGATGAAAAAGGGTGCGAAACTGTGTCATCACCATGTGTCTGTCAGGGTGGATATGGAGGCAGAGGAGTGGGCTGGCTTTGTGTACTCAGGTGATTACCTGAGAGGGGCCAACAAGGGTTCATGTCACTCAGCTATCACAAGCACACCTCCTAAAGCCAAATACAGTTCATGCATATAACACCATAATACAGAGAGGGTTCATCTCCCAAAAATGTTTTTTAATGGTGGCAGCAAAAATTAGGCTGCTTTTATTTTAGTAATGTTTTTCACAGCAGACTTTAGTTTTGCAGCCTTTCTGCAGAACCTTGACTGGTGGAAGAAACATTACAAATATATACATAAAAAAATCCTCCAAATAACAGTTAGTTGAAGTGGGGTGAATGTTTATCTTGCATAAAAAATTGAAGCCTTCTTTTAGTAACTGTTCGTGTACTTGTGGCTAGCTACATGTGGCAAAGTAAAAAGCACAATTATTAACTTTTAAAAAAAATTCTAAAAGTGGACATGGGACTGATGATAACGTAGTCACAACTTTTTTAGAGCAAAACAGTAGGTTATGATCATGCGCCGTGTACTTCTGCAATTTTTTTCTTCTTGCAGGTGGAATAAGTCTGACTTGCCCTTTCAAGAACCTAATATGAAAAATGTAGGTTGATTGATTTGACCACGCATTAACCTCTAAAAAGCTAGCATAAGTTTTAAAATACAACCACCTGTCGAAATATTGGTGTGCACGGGTGCAACAGGTTAGTAGGACTTAAAATTTTGTCGTTTTCAGAACTTACAATGATGATAGTGCTCTCTAGCCATCCATCCATTTTCAGCAGCAGTAAAATAAACCTGCCGGATTAATAGTTTCCAGTTGATTTGTTTGTTTTGGGTTTTTTTTAAGGCTTTTTCTATAGGGCAAATAAAATCTGAAAATAACTGCTGGAGGAATTATACTGAATGACTTAGTGAGTTCTTACCTTCTGCACCTTTTCATATTTAATTTTATCTCCATATTTACAGTAAACCTGCTCTCGCCACAAATATTGTTATACTATTACATTATATGTATAACAATATTTGTGTGCTATTACAATTTTTTACTTGCTTTTTAGGGTCTGAGCCAGAAGGTACTTCAGGCGAAGACTGAATTTTTTTATTTGTAATTACACTTGTACAAGAAGGGCTTCTATGTTACATAACTTAAAAAATAATGTTTTTATCATGGTACCATGACCAAGACAAACTGACCACATTTGGGTACAAAATCTAAAATTGAGGGAAAACAAGTCAAAAGCTCAAAATAATGCATATTTTATAGGGGTTTGTACTTTGGATAGCATTAATGCTACTTCGTTAGCTGTTGTGAGATAACCAACAAAGTCAATAGAATGTAAAAAAAAATCATTTCTGGCTTGTAGGATCAATTATTATTGACATTCAACTGTCAGCCTCATTTTCCTTTCTTTAAACTTCATGACATTATTTACAAATATTTAGAGGAAACCAGGGAACAGCATTCTTTTTTAAAACAGACTTTTTGTAGTTTTAGATGAACATTATGCGAGCTAACATTTAATTTTGAACTGTGTGTACTTAAAGCCAGACGCCAACTATTATATTTGCATAAAATCAGCGGTGATTGAAGAAAGAATATGCAGTGTGCCCGTCTGGCACTGCTCACTTCAAACCTTCGGCAGCCTAGTCAAGTGAGTCGTTGAGATGTGATAATAGCATGATGCTGTTTGTAGTCATCACTGCATGTCACTACAGAACACATTCCTACTTATCTAGCATGCCATGACATCAGCGTGAATGTTAAGACAGGCCATTAACAAAGCTGATGAGTTACATACTGCTGCTGCTGTTATCCTGTAGCTCTTAATGGATTGCATTTTGATTGTGTCAGCCAACACTCAACCTACCTTCTACGTGAACGTTGAAACCACGGAGACCATTTCCAGCAGCTGTTTTCTCCTACTCTGTCTGTCAAAACAGCATGGTCGAGCTAGGCTAAGGGGGCTCTTACAATGCAGAGGAGAACTGATTCATAGTTGTGACTAGCACAGGTGGGGGCATGGGGAATGAGCTGTCAATGAGGAATGCTAAAGTGAAGAGGAAAGTGTTTGTGCTCACAGCACAGGTGTACTGGCTGCTCCGATGGATTAATACAGTGTTAATGAAACAAAAACATGTCAAAATTGCCTGTTACTCACTCCGGTATTTAACACCTGGTTTGCTCTGCTGTTTTCTCTAGTACTTTATGTCAGTTTATGGTGTATTATACATGCTGAAGGTAGGTCAAAAGAACTAGGCATTCACAACATGACGGTAAAATATTACACTTTTTCCATGCTAACTGGAAAGCACAGAATCGTGGTGATAAGTTTGGGACTTATGTTGTGATTTCATGTTGTTTTGTTTGTTTTAAGCACGATAATTATTCCATTAGCAGAATCATTACTATTTATGGCAAGATGTTTTCTTTCACACTACAACTATCCATCCATCCATACATCCATCCATTTTCTTCCGCTTATTCCTGTTAAGGGTCGTGGGGGGGCTGGAGCCTATCCCAGTGGCTACAGGCCAGAGGCGGGGTTCACCCTGGACAGGTCGCCAGTCCATCGCAGGGCCAACACATATAGACAGACAAGCATTCACACTCACAGTCATACCTACGGTCAATTTAGAGTATCACTACAACAATTTTAAGTTAAAATATTATTTCACAATTTTAAACAATATATTGGGGCAGAAGCATTCAAACTTTTGAAGTACTCAAAAACTCATAAAGACACCTACAGCCATATAAAGTGTGTTTTGTTTTGTTTGTTTGTTTTGAAATTCATCTGTAACCAGGATTTATAAGGAATGGATTTATATTTTGTAAATTAATGATGTATGCTTCCTCATTACCTCTGGAAAATTATACAATAGGAAAAATAATAATAAATACCAAAACTGAACCATAATATAAAACTTTAACAAATCTATGTTGTTACAATCCACTTCTGTTATTGCTGTCATTACCTATGTTTATTTGAAAGTGTTATGTTAATCCCAAAAAGAGACATTTATTTCAAATTTTTGATTCTGCAGTCTGTTCAGTGAAACTTGATAACTGGATTTGTTTCATACACAGGCCTGTCACATGCTATTCAGAATTCCCATAAATGTTTGAATGTTGGAGGAAATTAAACTTTTTTTTCTGTAATAATCTGTTCCTCGTTAAAATGATCAGCTATGTCTGTCTGATCCGGTCCTTGCTCTGTTGTTGGCTGATTTTCTCTTTGCTAAAGGAAACTTGCGAATTTTGTGGAGGACTAAAGGTAGGACTGATGTAAGAAACAAATGTCTGGTAAAGTTGTCTCAAAGTGTTTTAGGATTAAGCTAAATGTGATGCGTTTGAATTATTTATAACAAATTATGTGCTTGAGTTCTTTTACTCTGAAAAAAGTGACATCTGTTAACACCGAGAGGAGCTCGGCTGTATACTGAGGAGTAATGCTGCTGGGAAATGATGATTCCAATATGCAAACATGCAACAAGAGCAATCCTGAGCCACCATCCATCAGAGGCCTCCTTTGTGTGTGCAGGTCGTTGGCATGGGGTCATCGGTCAGTGTCTGGTTTACACCTCTTTCTCTGTGCTCAGACCTGAGTGGGCTGAACGGAGGAGGTCACAGTATTGATCAGAGCCTTGACCTTGGGCTCCATTTACAAGATGTAAAGGAAGCCCTGCTCCAATATAATGTTTTCCCCTAATGTGCAGGCGGAGGCGCTGGACACCTGCACTATGTCAGTCTGTTTAGATTGGGAGCTGAGGCTGATAGGGCCAGCTGGGCCTCTATCATTAGATCCAACAACGCTAACAATAACACAGAGCAAGGCAACGTAGACACACATTAGATTTGGACTTATTTATGCATCTGATGACAAGAGTACAGCTCATAATCCTACTTGGACATTGGCTGGCTAAGCTGATGCAAAGCACTTACGGAGCTCATCACTGGTCTAGTGTCTAGTGCGAAGATGCTTGTCTGCTGTAAATATTAGGGTTTGAGAAATAGTTCAGCTTGTCAAAACAAAGGCCTACGATTGCTTTTAACGCCCTTAATCTTCAAATGATGGTTGAAAACAGATTCTTAACTCACTCGAGCATCTGTTCATTTCCCTCCACAGCTGCAGAACACCATGAAGGAAGTTCAGTTTAACTACCTCTAAAACTAAATTAATTACTGTTTTCATTTTATAATTTCTCTCATGACATAAGATAGAAGATTCCCTATTAATTTTACCATAAATACATCTTTTTAAGTATATTACATATAACTTGCAAATTATTTGTTTTAAATTATGATGGTAACATCTGTATATCCAGCATATCAGTTTCATCTTGATAAATGTGTAAAAATATTCATAAACCAAATTGCTGTGCTTAATATGAATGTTTTGTCTAACAGTTAATAGGCTACATGGCTCTGATATTTGTTCAATTTCTTCGAGGAAACATAAAAAGAAGAAACGATGCTCAGAGAAACAGCATTTCGATAACCCTAGATTCAAACATGCTTCAGCACCATGTTTTTTTTTACTATTATCTTATTAATTGTAAATAACTATAAATCATGTGGAATTTGCCTTCCGCCACTCCCTCTTGAAATTCATACTAGGATGTTATGGAATTTATGCACTTCTCTCCATTTCTATTGTTTTTATTTGCATGGTAATTTAATCAGATAGCAGGTCATTTTAACACAAATGGTGACCCTATATATACTGTATGTATGTATGAATAAATAAATAAATAAATAAATCCCTACAGTATATCAACTACCCTTTTTTCATTTCAAAAATATTGATCTGATATTTTTTACTAATTTGTCAGTCATACTCGGGCTATTTTCTTCATGTTTAGACACCAACTGAGGAAAGAGCACTGAAAAGATAGGCACATTTTTTAACATGTATCGACATGGAAACACTTGCCAGACATGAACATTGAGATAGCATTAATTTTGGTTCTTTTATATTTCTCACATGGATCACTCATGGGCCAATTGGATTTTGATGTTCTTCTTATGGAGCCAATGAGTAAAAACCCAATTCAGCATTTTGTCAAAACCTCCCTGACAAGGATTGTAAAAGGACAATTCTTTTACAGTGATATGTCTTCTTAAGTCAACAAGTCTTCATAACCAACAAACATTTTGTGTTGAGAGGAAATTACTTGTTTTTCTTTAAATGCTACAGGAGAAGCCAGAGAGTAAAAGAGACAGCTATGGAGAGAGAATTCTCTGTGTGGCCAAGCAGCCTTGGGCAAGGTTAGCAGGAGGACGCCCATCTGGCAGAGTGAGTTCTGATTGGCATATAGTTAAACAGTGATGTAGTTTGACAAATTTCAAACAGAGTTTGAGAAAAGATAACATAAACAAAATAGTCAGTTCAGGCTCAGCATTCACCTGTGTGTGTCACCACAAAGTGTGAGTTAAAGGCCACTACTAATGAGTCAAGCTGCTTGGTGCTCTTGGATTAAGGTCTTTGTAAAGTAAATCACTGTCAGATAAAGGCAGTGTTTATAAAGTACCATTAATATTTTGATTGGTATGTTTGAGAGAGCCAGCTCCTTAATGCACACTGTCCTGGGCTTTAATGGAATTCATTGGTTTTACATGTCCCCCCCCCCACACACACACACACACGCGCGCGCACACACCCCAAACCCTTCACCCCATCACCATCAATGCTTGCACCCACCCACCCCCAGGTCATGAGTCCATCTCCCACTCAAACACCACAATTTAGACAGGATTTCTTCCTTTGGTGGAGGTATGTTTCTGTGTAAGGGTTGGGGAGAGACTCTCAGCAGCTGCATCATTATTTGGTTTCTGTTTAGTGTGGAAATGGGGGGATATCTAGATCAATATCAATCCATAAAACATTTTGATATGACTGTAGCACTAAAATAGATCTGAATGTGTCATTTTGACTTGGGTGACCTTATTTGGAAGAAAATCACTTTTCTTCATGCAAAATGCCATGGCCAAGCTAAATGGTGTTGACATGTGGTTTGGCAGCTGAATTTTCAGTCTTCACACATTAATTCCTGCAGTAAAACTTACTTACATAAAGAGGCAGTTTGCATTACTTCGTGGATTATACTGCAGGAGGGGTTTTATTAAATTGGGATAGGGTTTTCTGCACCTCTGTCACTGGTTTTGCGCTTCAAATGTGTTGCAATTGCTTAACTAGATCACCTCATTTAAAGTTAGTGAAGAATCAGTGTAAAAAGTTGAGAATTTAGTTTTTCACAAAATGAGGAAGAAAAAAAGAGGAAATATTTAATTATTCTGAGTCAGAACACTTGTTTTAATGTAGAGTTAAAACAGCCCAAAGCTCGTACAAATCCTACCAAAATGATATTGATTTTTGTCTGTCAGGCACTTTTTCTATCAGCTTTGACTTTGAAGTGAACCTTTTTGGAGGTCAGCTGCCATTGCTCTGCTTATATAGGGAAACATTGTCCTGTTCCTGTTTTGTGAAATCAATGAGCTTTTTTTGCCATTGATATTGTCATACTTCATACCCCACAATACTAATTCAAAATTCATGCATAAGTTATATAATGACTAAATGAATATAGCAATGACCAGATGATAGTTTTTGGATTGGATGTTTGGTCTGCAAATTAAGTCAAATTCATATCCAACGTGTTTTCCATGCACATCTTTCACATCCATGTTAAGGAATCTCTTTCATATATTTTGCCACTAGTCATGGCTATACAGCTATGATTATAACTGTCACCTCTTGTTACTGTCTCCAAGGCCATCATAGAATTACTTACAGTTCCTGTGCCAGGAGGTTCTGAGTTCCACACAAGGCCTCCGAGAAAACTTCTCCAGTGATTTCAGAGCCATGTGAGGCACATCTGGGAGATTACTATGGCTGTGTCTTCAGGTCAACAAGCATGGAAGGTCTCCTGCTATTTTAATCCATGCTGAATATTCCAGCAGCCTTCAATCAAAGATGCTTGGACATGCAACAGATGGCTGTAAAATTAAAAACAATTGTGGGAAATTGAGGAAGATGGTTGTTTTGTGCATGTCTTGTTCAAATAAATATTCAGCCAGCATGCATCCTAAAGCTGCAGCTATACTTTGAATTTGATTTAAGCATGTTACATGGAGGGCTTTGTCATCTATTCAATGTTTAGTGAAAAAAGACAAACTAAAAAAAAATCTGAAAAATCCTGATTGTGGCTTTTGGAATGACCACAGCAGTTTTGTGTTTTTTCTGTGATGACTTTAATCAACTCAGAATGATTCATTATTCCAATCTTTTGCAGATGTAGTCAAGCTGTCACAATAACATATAAGATGGAAATATCCCTCTTACTTGCTGTTTATAATTTAGTCTTATTTCTAACACACATCTCATTCCTAAAATTGTTGTCAGACACCTTTTAAAATTTGAAAATGCTAATTTGTCAATCAACCTGTATTTTTTGTCGGTGATTATCTGTCATGACTATCCTCATCCCATTTAGACATCATTAAGATATGAGTTATGTTCTGGCTACATTCATTAAAAGTTTTAGATTATTTAATACTTTTTGTTTTGCACTAAAATGTTACCATGCTGGGATTAAGGCATTAATGCATAATTTGTGAAATAAAGCCATCCATGTCATAATTGCCAAAAAAAAGTCTGCAGTAAAGTCTTTGCGGGACCTTTTTTGAGATTGCAGATGTAAAAACTCTTGTAGCACTCAACCCCCTCAATAAATGAGCTCCTAATTAAATTTGAAACATTTCATTAAGAGTTCTCCTGAAATTGTTTACAAAATCTTTAGTCATGTGAACAACTCTCTCAAGGAAGTCATCAATTTCTTTCACAAATGTCCCATCAGGAAACTCTACAGACTGATCAAAATCTGAATATTTGAGTTATGTGTTATTGCTGCTACTTCATCAGAATATTGTCTACATTATAAGCTCAAAACTTCACACACAAACACAAAGTTCTGCTCAAATTAATTGCAAGATAAAGTTGGCTTTTATGTCTATAGACTGATTTCACAGTATATCCAGGGTGTTTTTTTCTGACTAAGGCTTCATGAGATTGCATACAATAAATTAAGAGGTCAGGAAAAGCTGAAATATTACTAAAATGTAACCGATGCAGCAGGAAAAACAACTGAAGGATGGAACAGGATGTAAATAAACCACTCAACACCTGTAATGTCAGTAACAAAGCTTCATGGTGCCTCAGCTGAAGCTCCAGCAGAAATTAGGACCTTTTAATTGTGACAGCTTAATTTGATATCCTTCACTTGCTTTAAATAACAGACTAACTAGGTAATTTCTGGACATGTTGCCTGATTGTCAGGTGCTTGAATTTGCCAAGTTTAAACTACTTAATAATTAATAATTAATAACTATTAAGGTTCCAGGCAAACAAATAAAATGATGATATTAAGGTGATAGGCTCTGGTTGAACATATAAAGACTGTTCACAGGTCGAACTTTAAGCTATACATTACAAACCCATACCCATTATACCATTATTAATTATCACCAATGGTCTTTTTCGTAACAACACAAGAAAGTGGGACAGACTTTTAGGCTAGATTTTAAAAGAAAAGGGGTTTGTACAATAATTACTGTATAATGAGGCTCTCAGAGACCTCTTACTCCATCTTGGGATTTTTTTTTTAATTTACTCATCAAGTGAAAGGCTATGACTGTGTTAAACAGATGGAAAAATATACCTCTCCAGCATTTCTGCAGGAATTTGAGTTCTCCCAACAGCTGTCTTGCTTTATACAACCATGAAGTCAGGGAATCTCACATCTCAAATAAATCAGCCTGCTGATGTTTCCTGTAGCTGAGCTCGCTGTTGGGGGCAATGGCTGGAGAGAGGAGCATCACAGCAGAGCAGCTGACACATTAGTGTACTCTTTAATTGCTCTGCTATGGCTGCACTACTGAACCACAGGAAATCACCTGGCACCTGCAGGAGGATGGAGTTTCAAGTTAGCAGTTTGCAAGTTAGCCTATGAACAATAACACCTTCTACAGTGACTCACAATTCCATCCATTCTATTAATGTGAAACGTGTAACTTTGAAAGGAAGAAAAATACATAATTTGCCATTCAAATCTAAATACAATATAACTTTGACCATTTCACTCTGTAAGTAGCTGGGCCTTCTTAGTTTGCTATGACATCAAATATAGAGGTTAATAATGATCGCTAATGTTATCAATCTATTATCATAAAATTATGGATGAAGTCTATCCATACACTGAATGAGAAGAGGACAGACATGTGACATTGACAATTGGTTTATGGACTTTCATTTAGATCAGTTCCAAAAACTTTTAAAGCCATGCACTCCCTTCTATATCCCAACTGGGTTGATGCACTCCCCATTCCCCACACCTTCGGGAAAAAAACTCAACAATGCCACATACAGTGCGTAGAAGATAAATTCTTCTACACTTCATCTATAGATAATGTGCATTTTGATTAGCCTGCATTTATTCATTAATTAATATGTCAGCTTTTGATTTCAAATTTTAAAAAGGAAATATTTATTTACACATATTTATTGTGTGGGGGATCCCGCTAAAAAAAACCACCATCACATTTTTTATCTTGTGCACCTCCTAGTGCCAGCTCATGCGCCACACCACACTTTGGGAATCCTTGATTTAGATAAATTAAGTTCAGCATTTTGCCTTAACCTAAGTTCCAATTTGGTAACACTAGGATACCATATTGGGAGAAGTCGGTGTATCTGGAGAGAAGTAAGGGCTGGGCCTGATTGAGACAAAGACCATTTGCGATGATATGAATCAATAAAAAGATAGATATATTTCTTCATATTTGACTATAAATTGGACCATTAGTTATGAAATGAACACAATGTTGTATTGATGAAGACTTGAAACAAATGAGACCAAAAACACCCAGGGAAATGTCAGTTGTAATGCTGAAAAAATAAATTTAGTGAAAGGTGCATGGGCCCATCTTCTCTGTTTTTTCTTTCTTTTGCAACCACAGAGCTTGCCTGCAAAGCACTCTCTGTACTGTATGTAAACCATTGACATAGTCAAACAAGTTTTAAGTGGCTCAGGAACAACCCAATTATGTTGCAGGATGCCTAACAGACCATGCACCAAATGACCAAACAGTGTTGGGCTAAATCCAGTACTTTCTCGCGCCACCTCTTAGGCTGCTAATATGAACCGTGGCAAACCCTCCTCCTAGTCCCTCCCCATTTCTAAGCTGCAGTCACCCACCATGGATTTGAATGCTGGATGAAACCACTCTAGCACACCCTGGCTTTGCACAGGGTAGGCCGATGAACAATTATTCTTCAACCCCAGTGGTTACAGGCTCTCTGAGCAGATGAGAAGTGAAATTAAAACCTTGATCACTATGATTCACGCTACGAATCACAAATACAGAAATTCATTGAATTAGGGCTTCAGCGAGATTAGGTGCAGGGGAAATGCTGCAGGATATCTCACAGTGGACACATCGCAGTAAGGATATATGCAGCACCAGATTTTGTTCGAGGTAATGGCTCCTCACAATCTATTACCAATCTATGATCAAATGCTCAAAAGGCATCATAACTGGAAAAGGACTGAGAGGGGCGGGTTTAACTCCCTGACTGGGTTTACCCATAAATTGGCAACTGTGGGAGTTGTTCAAATATACTTTGAGACATTGCTGAGCGGAGTCCTTGCTGCACTTTATACCGATTTCCCATAATGTCTTGTAGCTTCAGAGCACTCTGCCTGCTCAAAAGCTGGTCCCCACTAGTGCGGTTATGACCCTTGCATGCTTTATCACATTATTGTTTGAGTTTGTTAGGCTTCATACAACAGTATTCATTTAGCCACTTTGAATTTTTTCCTCAACAAGGGGGGCTGCAGTTGCCTGGATCCAATATAGATGACCACCAACAAGAATCTTGTGGGGATTCCGAGCCACCTCTGCAGGTGTTTATTTTCATGTCTGTGCCCTCTACTGCAGACAAGGTGAAGTGGTAGACTGTAAAGAGCCAAATGGCACAAGGCCATACTGTTACAACCAGGTATTAAATTTGCCAGGAGTCCAGTGATTCATTGGTCTACTTTACTGCATTGATGATATTGGTTCAATCTATCTGTGAAACATCAAACCACTTCCCCAAGACCTTTATTGGGTTGTTGTTAACAGACGGGGTGACATCACCCTGGATTTAAGGACCTGAATTTGTGGCTCTGTGACTCTCTGAATGGTGCCCTGTATTTCTTGCCATGTGGGTTTGTTTTTTTTCATTGAATGCAGTAGACATTTTTTCTGGTTTGCCAATGTTCTGGTTTACTTCTAGTACCTGACACCTACAAGAATCACTGTGTTCATCCTGCAGGAATTTCTCCACCTCTGGCTTTAAGCTCAATAGTGTGCCTGAATTTGTTGACCAAACAGAATCCAAATGAACCTGTATGGGTCTTTGGCAAACTGCATTTGCCTTTCCTTTTTCCTTGTTTCTCAGGTGTCCAAGATATTCTGCCAACTGGAGTGTGCACAACTGTTGCCAGAGTTTGATGATTAGGTCCTTGATAACTACATTTTTATTTAGTGAGCTAGTTTTAAACTGCTTGTTGAGGGTCTTTTTGACATCTTATTTTCCATTACTACTTTGATCTCTTTTTCCATATTGTTTGGTTGGTCTTGTATTATGATTTCATATCATGATGTGAATTTCCAGTTGATTTCTCAGTTAATGTTGTTCATTTAAATGATAATTAAGGCCCTGTGCACATGTGATATTAAAAACCCATCCTGATATGATCGGATCATCAATGATGGGAATAATGGCATTAAAATAAACGGCGTTACTAACGGCGTTACTTTTTTTCAGTAACAGGTACTCTAACTAATTACTTTGTCAATCATTACAACGCCGTTACCGTAACCAACACGTCGTTACTCCGCGTTACTGAAGCGACTCATTGAAGCTGCCATCCGGCTCGGCTCACACAGACACAGGAGTCGCAAATGCGTGTTTTGTTTTGTTTTTTTCTCCTTTGGTGCGGGGGGAGGGGAGGGGCGAGATAACCGCCTAATGATGATTGGCTAAGATAGAGTAAAGATTTCACGTTGAGCCAACCAGGACATCAGGTGGGCGGGTGTTTACTCTCGAACCCAGCACATAGCAGCACACACGCAAACCATCAGAGACTGCGAGTCTGGAGTCGCAGGGAGAGACAGCGTTTTCAAAATGGAAATAAAGGCGCTACTTTAACTTTGTGGAGGTTAAAGGTAAAAACGTACATATTGAGTGGGCATTATGTCGTCCCATAGCGAGAGTGAAGAGGCTGTCAATGTACAATGTCAGCAACTCCACTTAGTTACTTTCTTTACTTTCATAGTGGAGTAACTCAGTTACTTTTTGGGAGAAGTAACAAGTAACTATAACTAATTACTTTTTCAAAGTAATGTGCCCAACACTGCGGATCATAAGTGGTAAGCTCTGCCGAGTGTGTTCATACTTGGCCTCATCAAGCATCTCACATGTCTTACTATGAGTACATCTCACACACAAATATGCAAATCAACACATACAAGACATTAGTTTGCAATGTTTAATCGCCATATTCACCTGTGAAAGTTTATAGTTATTACTGACGGCATATGCGAGTATGTCTCTCAGAATGCACAGAGAAGAAATACATTCATTTTTTGCCATGGGTCATGTAAATGAATACATACACTCATGTCTGTCACTGGCATTTTTAATACTAATGAAATTACCATGGGGGCGGCACAGTGGTGCAGTGGTTAGCACTTTTGCCTCACAGCAAGAAGGTTACAGGTTCGAGTCCCGGCTCGGGCACGGGATCTTTCTGTGTGGAGTTTACATGTTCTCCCTGTGCCTGCACGGGTTCTCTCCAGGTACTCCAGCTTCCTCCCACAGTCCAAAGAGATGCAAATGTCTTGATGTCTTATCCTAATAAGTAGATACACTAAATTGACCATAGGTATGACTGTGAGTCTGAATGTTTTTCTGTCTATATGTGTTGGCACTGTGGTTGACTGGCGACCCGTCCAGGGCGTACCCAGCCTCTCGCCTGAAAGGCGCTGGGATAGGCTCCAGCCCCCCCGCAAGCCTTAACAGGATAAGCTGAAGAAAATGGATGGATGGAAATCACCATGTTGTTTTGGATGATATCAAGTGAGCAAAGAGGCAGAGAGAGAGAGAGCGAGACATTAGCTGACGGCTGAGAGACACTTTCGCTCTTAACTAAGAACGGCAGTCGTTCTATATGGCACAGGATGCATTTTGGACATATTTGCGTACACACTACTGAAAGAGTGTTACCCCATTCACAAGGGACTCAGACCACTTCCGAATGTGGTTTCAGTGATCGGATCTCAAGAAACATTCAGGATGCATTCAGAGTGTGCACTCCTGATAATAAAGGGGATTACTTGTGATAGGATCACTCAGGACCAATCTTAATACCAGGTGTGGGCAGGACCAAGGTTCCATCGTGGTTGCTGAACAATTATGGGGCACAAAAGTTGCAAAATATGCTATTTTGTCCTAAACTAGTATGTCAAGCACATACTATTCATGGGGAACAGTTTGTAGGCACTGAACTATAGTGGCTGAGGCACAAATGCACTGCAATTTAAGAGAGCAAATGCAAAAAGAGAAAAAAACAGCATATTGAGAAAATAACCATTAATTTTACAACACATGCGCAACATAAAAGAAACATGCAGCAATTATACACAACACAGCCAAATACAACAATCAATCATAACTCATAACATTTTTATGAGGAAAAACACACAAAGTCAAAAAAAAAAATGCCAGAACACATGCACAGAAGAAACACTGCAAATCCAGTTGCCACAACGGAAGTGTTCCAGGGCACTAGGGGCAGCATTGAGTGGAAGTTTATGAACTGAAACAGAGAGGATGTAGAGGGATGAAATTTGGAAGCAGTAAGACAAGTTAAGTGAAGTGCCATACATATAAAAAGTCTATGCAAATACGGAGGTAAGAAGACTTTTATTTTTTTATGTTTGGTCTTTATCGTGCCCTGATGCCCTGGAGCATGTCCAATGTGGCAGCTGGATATGCAGCGTTTCTGCTCTGCATGTGATTTTTAGGGCCTGAGCCAGTACCTGGCGAAGACCCTATTATGTTTCGAAGGCACACTCGCCACTTCAAAAGTTAATTTGACCCCCTAAACATGCTGGAAAACTCACCAAATTTGGTACGCACATCGGGTGCGGCGAAAAATTAAATAATTAAACAAAAAAGAGGCGCTCTACTCAATAGCGCCACCTACATACACAAAAAAACACGCCACAGCCTGGAGGAATGTCCTATAGACATGGGACCAACACCATTGAACTCGTCTCATCAAGACGGATAAATCATACACTCACACCCCTGACCTAACTCTAACAGGATGTCCACAATTTGGACACGAATGTCTAATATTGGACAATTTTGCGCCCCAAACAAAATCTATCTCCTCCTAAATCGTAAATGCCAGGGCTTCCAAACTTTCACACATTACTCTCCCAACTGTGCTGATTAAAAATTGTTAAAGGTTAATATACTACTCGCTCGGTTTGGATTTTATAAGCCGTCAAAGTGGGGGAGACACTTTTCGCCTTACAATGGAAGTCTATGGGGAGAGCGTGTCCTCTCAGGGTACATACTGTCAAACAAATGCTTGTCACGTCTACACCATACATCCCACAGCTTTTAAAAACACACCACTGTATTCCTCACAAATATCCCTACAAAAATATGGTATTATGTGTGACTTTTGACCAACGTATGCCGAGTTATTCAGCTTTTACACACTTCATTCCTTTTCATCCTCCACTCTCTCCACTCTAGCACACATCAAAGAAAGTGCAGCGGGGGAGGGGTTCTTAAAGGGCCAGCTGGCAGCTTTGCTCTCACTCTCACCATCACACTGTGCACCGCACTGAGGCTCGTATCTCCTTAACTACAAGGCCTAGGGATTTGCCGATTACACCGTTGGATTCGGGCCGGTGTCAAGGACGCGGCCATGGGCCGCGCGGGGGCTCAGGCCCTAACAATGCTGCTGGCAGCTTTAATTAGGGCCTGAGCCAGAAGGTACTTCTGGGCGAAGACCCTATTATTTTTTTTTTCCTTTTTATTTCTTTTTATTTTTCTATATTTTTTCTAACAGACATGTTTTGAGTCATGCAGCACGTCATCGTATTTGGTTTTATTATGTTTTTGGAGTGCATTTCCTTTATGCTGTCCATGTGTTGTAAAACCTATGAAATGTTTTTTTAATATGTGGGTGTTTTTTCTGTTGGTGTTTCCATCCATCCATTTTTTTTTACCGCCTCTCCTGTTCAGAGTTGCAGGGGGGCTGGAGCCTATCCCAGCAGCCTTTGGGCAAAAGGCAGGGTACACCCTGGACAGGTTGCCAGTCCACCGCAGGGCCAACACATGTAGACAGACAACCATTCACTCTCACAGCTATACCTACGGTCAATTTGGAGTATTCAGTTAGCCTGTCTTTGGATTGTGAGAGGAAGCCGGAGTACCCGCAAAGAACAATGCAGGCACAGGGAGAACATGCAAACTCCACACAGAAAGACCCCATGCTTGAGCCGGGGCTCAAATCCAGAACCGTCTTGTGTGAGGCAACAATGCAAACCGTTGCACCACCGTGTCAACCTCTGGTGGTATTTGTCCTCTTAAATTGCAACATATTTGTACCTCTTAGCAACCACACTGTACAATATGTAGGCAGCACACATATCCCAAAATACAATGTGGTTATGATAATAACAATCACAGAGAGTGGATATCAAGCAAGACCACTATTATGGGAAGAGAATAATGGTACCCATCAAGTCTAATTTATATCATGCATTCTTCTTTGTCAAATTCTAAAGGCCAGAATCAAACTCGACTCCAGACAATGTGACTAGAGGTCAGGAGTCTCATTTATTAAACAGTGCATATGGATTTATACTATCAGTGTGCAACCTCCCCCCCCATAGTAATAATGAAAGATATAAAATATGGGGAAACGTTTCCCCCATAAGGTGGAGGCCAAAATCTCTCTCCTCTCACCTGCAAGCAATTTTTTTTACATTGATCTTAGTCTACCTGGAAATGTGTCCACATGCAATCTGCTTCACATCCACACCCAAGTTCAACCATAAATTGTCAGTGCAAAGCAGTTTGTGAATGCTGAATGAATGAAGAACCCTACCTGGCTGATCAGTCTTTCCTTAGGTAAACATGGCATGCAATCTTTAGATAGAGCATGGAAAGTGGATCACAAGTCATTAAGCATTAGTCTCACCATTGTTGCTATGTTTACAGCTATCAGACAGACAGCCTTGTACCACAATGACACGACTGTGTCAATCTGTAATGACCTGATATGATTTATTGAAAAGATTTGATAGGAGAAGTTATTTAAAATATCTTATAGTTCAGGAGCATTGCTGTAATGTGACTATATATTACAAATAAGGAGGATGAGGAGGCTCATGATTGAGAGAATTCTCAAAAGCTTATGACTGATGTATTTACAGACATTGCAAAAGTAATGATCCATGTTTAAGTGATGATGATAGCCAGATGAGGTGATCAGAATGCATATACTGCAGCACTGTCTCTCTGACAGCAATTTTTGAAAAATAAAATAAGATTTGATGATGTGCAGAGCATGAAATGACACTATCGCGTTTATTTCTCTAATGTTTCAATGCGGTCTTTGATTCAACATAATTGTAGCCTACAGTCTAGCACTACATAATTCAAAAGGGATTATGGAACAGTTATGGCTAACTACAAGTATAGTCTCCATTAAAAAAATGTTGATATGGAAGTTTATATTAACTTTAAGATAATCTGGAGTCAATCCTCACCTCTTCAGATGTAAAGCCAGTTTCCTCTTTCTCCAAAATGTTAGTAGGCAAGGGTCAGATTTTACAAATGGTGCACACAATATCTGGCTTAAGTAGACATGAACAGTGGCTACAGAGGTCTGTTTAGCTCGCATGATCTTCTTACATCTGACATCAAACCTGTGGTTCAGCCAAAGCTTAAATCTGTGCGGAAACAATTTTGGAAAATTTCAGATCTCCCCTGGAGATCTCGTTTTTTTGTTTGCTTTTTTCCAGATTGGCATTTTGTGTTCCTCAACACCTAGAAGCAAACACATATGGGGAAACATTTCCCCCATAAGGTGGGGGCCAAAATCTCTCTCCTGGTTATCTAAAAATCAGAAGTAGCCAGATGCATCAGCATCTAAAGAGAGAAAATGTGTGGGTGTTATTACTGCTGTTTAATTGAACTTAATTTTGATTTTAATCCTTTCAGAGAGAACTGTATCTAATAACAACACACTTGTTTTATGGAAATCAGGTGAGGTCATGCTCGTTGAATGTTTAAAAATACTTTCAAATTATTACTGCTCAGTTGATTAGCCTCTGAGCCCACATTTCCATCAGAAGCATATATAATATACTATGAATATCAACACTATCGGGTTGGAACCATCTCCACAAACAGAATCTCTATTTGCCTAAAACATCATGTTGTTAGGGAGCATCTAGTTAAAACAAAGACGAATGACAGAGAATGACAGAACTAATGTGGAGCCGGGCCTTCACAGGGTTGAATTTCAGACTAATTGGGATCATACGAAGCATTTGCAGTTTTGGAACATATGTTGGATTAATCAGGGCTCTTTAATCGTGGAGAAATTCTTCTGTGCATGGCTGGTGGAGGGGGGGGGGGGGGGCAGCCCCCCAGACCCCCAGCCTGGGCTCTGTCTAAGCATCGACCTTTTGACTCCATAAACACCCGCTCTCAAAAATTGGGGTCAACCTCTCATTGCTTGCACCAGAGCGCTATCATGCCACCACAAAGGGTCCCCTTAATGATTAAATTGTGTTGAGCATTGATGTTGTGAATCTGCAGATTCCTGGCAGCGGACTATTCCTCCTGATTGTAATTTATGTCGGAAGTCATTGCTGTCCAACACTCGACTGCTTCAAAGCCCAGGAGAGAAAGTCTGCGCATATGGATAGAGCATGCAGTTTTTTTCTGCCTTGCAAGTTAATCTGTGCATGTGTGTGCATGTATGTGCATGTGTGTTTGTGTGTAAATGAAAATATAAAGCCCTGTGGCTAATGCATATCAATTATATGAAACTAAAATTATTATATTATAAACTAATTATCACACAGTATGAGACTCATCTTTCATTACAGTGAAAATATCTGATTTTTCAAGCATCAAAAAATACCCATGAGAAACAAAATGCTAAGTCTTTGCTTAATGACTCAGTTGAGAGCAGGTCTTTCAAACTAGTTGGATACTACAGAAAATGTCCTTATAAATAATCTCAGAGAATAGCTGACACACTATGTTTTCATGGTAAACAAAATTTTGGACCCTTCTAAAATTGTGTGTATGAGGGTGGACTGGGTGACTACAGCCTTTAATTTTGGGATTTAAGACCCATTTCCTTTGAAATCAATGATCTTGCTCCTTCTCTTGTTTACAGCTCTTACTTGGTGAACACTCATGTTTGCAACATTATGATCCCTCAAACCTCTGCCTCAAGGTCATCAAACCAAAAATTGAACATGATGAAATGTTACTTAAACACATCAGCAAAAACAGAAAAACAGATGTTGAGTGTGAGACACTAAAAGCCTTTGATTTGCCCTGTTTGAGCCATATAGAGCAGATAAAAAAATCTACTGGTTTAGCTGTGATAAGCAGGAAAGTGTACTGTTCCTTGTCGCTTTTATTCAAATCAATCAGACCGATCGAGTTGAGTAAAATAAATGATGTGATTAAAACAATTTTTTGATTATTATGTATTTTCTATGTATTCAAATATTGTATCCCGGAACACGGGATGAAACGAAGAGGAAACGATTGATTCCTCTGTTAACAAAATGCGTCAATATAGCTGTAATCAAGACTGTCAGCAGCTGACGTTAAACTGGCCGATACACACTGGAACTCTTCTGTTCTACAAAATCCTGTGGCTGCTGCTGCAGCCTTCCCATTGACTTTTAAAATGTTGTGTTATCAGTGTTATTGAAACACTAATTGGCTTTACTGATGAAGTATCTAATGGGTGGGAGCAGGTCTCAAACTGCAGGACTAAAGAACGGACGGTCAAGCTCGTCGTTTAGAAAAATAAAAGCGTATTTGTGTTTTCAGGCATGCGGATTTTTTTTTTTTTTTTTACAAATTTACAAGTTCTTTATTTTTAACGGACACGGAACCATATATTTGGTTATGACAATGAATGACTGCCTGTAGTAATACTTTCTTTCAAAACATGGTGGCAGGAAAGGTGAGGGCGGCTTGGTCAGAGACATTATAGGCCTATTTAGTTTTATTAAATTGATAGAACGCGTTGAAGTGTTTTTCCTTGGGTAATATTTACACTGTACGATAGAATATGTATATACGTATTGGCTATATGTTCCCACTTTGCACACTCTCACATGTGTTTCCCTGGTATTAAGTACTGTCTACATTTATGTAAACTATACAAACATGGAAAAGTAATAAAGGATTAAAGAATTACTTGCGTCACTGACTTATTTTCAATTCGGACACAATGTATTTCTTTAGCTCCAATAACAAAGGGATCTAAAGGCTCATTTCATACACCATGATCTTTATTGTAACACGGTGCCTCAGCACCGAGCCAGCAATCAAATACTCACATCATCCTAAAAGGCACGGCAGGGAGAGCTTTCTGCATTCTTACCCTTAAGACAGGGTCGGATAGAATTGAAAAGAAAGGCCTCTCACGGAGTATTTTCTGATTTGAAAATCTTTTGAGTGACGAAACTTGTAAAAGTTTGTCTATGTCTAGTTGTAATTCAAAGCAGTCCATACAGAAAACACTAAACATACAAAGCGAAAGCAAATAAATGTCAAGGCCACGGACATGGAGATCAAATTCGGAAACTTGATAAATGGGAGTTCCTCTGCACCCAGCAAACAAAACGCACAAGCAGTTAGAATTATTGATAAAGTTTGTAAACTGTATGTTTGCGGGCCAAAACTGTACATCACAGTCACAATGCAGATGAAACAGATCTGAGTTGCATATTAAAATTTAGCCTTTGACTGTTTTCCCTGACCGCTTTCTAAAGCTCAAAACTCCCTTTGCTTCTTGTGCTAAACATAGCTTCTTCTTCTTCTTATTATTATTATTATCATTATTATTATTATTTATTATTTTTCCTGTTGAGGGTCGCGGGGGGGGGGGGGGGGGGTATCCCAGCTGCCTTCGGGCGAGAGGGAGGGTTCACCCTGAACGGGTCGCCAGTCCATCGCAGGGCCAACACATACAGACAGACAAACATTCACACTCACAGCCACATCTACGGTCGGTTTACAGTATTCAATTAACCTACTCCCCACTTGCATGTCTCTGGACTGTGGAAGGAAGCCGGACAACCCGCAGGTACGGGAAGAACATGCAAAATCCACACAGAGCCGGGTCTCAAACCCGAAACCTTCTTTTTGTGAGGCGACAGTGCTAACCACTGCACCACCACTGCACCTTTACTATTATTATTATTATTATTATTATTATTATTATTATTATTATTATTATTATTATTATTATTATTATCCAAGTTTCCATCAAATCAAATAGCTTTTTCCTGCACTACTTACAGGTCATAAAAGAAATGAGGCTAAAAAAAACTAGGCTACTCTATCAAGATTAAAACAAGATTGTTACAACTCCCTGATGAGAAACAAGCAACCGTATAATTTATGTACAGGCTTATAGTAGTGTAATAAAATGCCAAAGCTGATATCACAATGAATATAAAAACAGTTTGATATCAATTATGGCTAAACTAGGCACATTATCATTAAAATCATATATGTCTCTTCATCTTAATTGATAGCTGAATGTTGCAACCTCTCTTTTTTATTTTCTTGTTTTTGTGGCAAAGACAAAAATAAGGAATTGTAAAAATAATTTAGTTGAAATAAGTAACATAACTGATGTGTTTGCTCTGATCCGCTCCGCTCTGCTCTGTGTTTGCTCTATGATGAGTTCCGCAAACATGCCGCCATTCCCTCCTTCATTTCAAACAGGAGCAGTGGTTCAGTGTGTATGAATTCACACCCATATCAAAGCATTATATTCGATTGGTATGGTCTACAACATTTCTTAACCTTAAATCTATAATCCCCCAGTTATATCCTTGTCAGGATAGATAATCAGGGGAATAACAAAAGCGATGTTTAAAAAAAACTGTTAGGACTTCATCATTGTACATTCCATAGCTACCTCTCACAGTTACTACAGCAACTCTTCCATCAAAAATAATCAAATTTTTCACTTTGATTAGTAATGTCAGAGTTTTTAATTTAACAACATGTTGCTGCAATTGAGCTGAATTATACTGAAATTGTATCTGATATTTTGGCCACCCAATTTACATACACAAGAGGCAATATATTATAAATAGTTTTCAATATAATTTACTCCAGTAAAACACAACTGCCCACTTTGACTTATAAAATATAATAAACATCAAGTAGAGACAGTACTTTTCTGACACAGAGAACAAAAAGGTAAACATTCTAAACAGAACTGATTTCCGAGCTGTTGCATTGAATTGCTGGCATTGCAAAGGTGGACCAAATGAATGAATCATTGAGACTGGTTATTGTGAAGGGTGGATCATGCTAAACTTAAGTAAAGTGAACATGATATGATACTTTGCACACTCACTGGATTTAAGTCTGTCCTCAATGATAAAAGGAGAACAGTATTAGTGAAAATGCATTTAATAATTAAAAAAAACATAGTTACACAAAAGGAATGCAACACAGATGAGTGAATCACTAAAATAGTATAAAGGCAAGACCTACTGCAAAGGTTTGAGTTCCTTCCTCATCAATGGAAAGTTCATCAAATGAAGAGCTAAAAACACAAGGCTGCTGGAGGAGAAAGCCTTGTGCGCTACAGTTCAGACTCTGCATTGCCCGAAGGTCTCATTTTGCACCAAAGGATTCAGAGTGCACATCTTTTCCGCACAGTTTTGGAATTTGTCCACACTCAAAAGATGTATTTAGAGCATCCTCAAGTCTGAACATGTGATTATTCCTCCTGAGTGTTCTCTGAGTTGGAGCTGGAGCCCTCCGACTGTTGATCGGTCTCAGCAGAGGAGCGTTCTTGCTCAGATAACTGGTCACTGCTGAGGATGGAGTTCTTCTTTGGACGGCCTTTTGGTTTAGTTGGTGACTCCAGACCTCCTCCCTGCAACACCTGCAGGTCAGACATGATCAGGAAACTCAGGTTTAGGCACAAACACGCATGATGGAGAACATGAAGAAGGTCAACCCTTGTGACCTCTACAGCTGCCCTTATGATAGACAGACGTGCATAAGCTGCAACTGATGCTTTCTTTCACAATTTGCAAAAATTAATTAGGTAAATCAGGTATATACTAAGGCTGCATGGTGGTGCAGTGGTTAGCACTGTCGCCTCACAGCAAGAAGGTTCCAGGTTCAAATCCCGGCTCGGGCGTGGGATCTTTCTGTGTGGAGTTTGCATGTTCTCCCCGTGCCTGCGTGGGTTCTCTCCAGGTACTCCGGCTTCCTCCCACCGTCCAAAGACATGCAATTTGGGGACTAGGCTAATTGGATTCTCTAAATTGACTGTAGGTATGAATGTGAGTGTGAATGGTGGTTCGTCTCTGTATGTTGGCCCTGCGATGGACTGGCGACCTGTCCAGGGTGTAACCCGCCTCTCGCCCGTTGACGCTGGGATAGGCTCCAGCCCCCCCCCCCCCCCCTCCACGACCCTTAATAGGAATAAGTGGAAGACCATGGATGGATGGATGGAATTATATACAATAGGTGGCAGTCTCTATTCCCCACTCAGAGGGATTATAACAAACATCTGCCCTGTTGTGTTTTTTTTTTTTTTTTTACATTGATATTCTTTTTGATAGTAACCATCATGTAAAACTTACAATTTTCTTCCATTTCATTCTTCTGTTCTGGTACCATGTTTTCACTTGCAGTTGACTTAGGCCCAAAGACTCAGCTAGATCTATTCTGTGAGGTCAGAATACATCAATAAATTAGAAAAAACAAATATATATATATATTTAAAAATGTTATTCAATTTATATCAACTCACAAAATGACCCCAAAACAGGAGCAAATATCAGTTCCAAGCATACTATCAAATAAAATAAATTTAAGAATTGTACATTCGGTCATAAACCCACCTATCAGGGGTGGACAGATACTTTTGCTTCTCGAAGCGCTTCTCTAGGCCCATCAACTGCAGTTCGGTGAACACTGTGCGGCTCCGGCGGCCCTTCTTACTCTTGGAGCCTCCATCGCCTCCGTGCTCCAGCTTCCCACGGAGGTGGAGGTCCAGCGGCAGGTGGTGAGACGCCGCGCCGACCTGCAAGCCCGGACCCGCGGACAGAAGCGGAGAGCCGAGCGGGGAGTTCAGTGCGCAGGGCAGTGGGGACATGGGAAACTTCAGGAGGCTCGCCTGGTCGGCCTTCAACACTGCTAGGATCGAGGAGAGGACAGAGACACACAAACGAGTTTGCGCTTTGCTTGCTGTTTTATGTTGGACGGGAACACACGCTCACATGACAAGCCGCAGGAGAATACATAGGGACAAGTGGGCCAAACCTTAACTTCATTTCATACGCCAAACAATTCACAACGCCCAATAGTAATAGATAACATGCTTATCGGTCTGTTGACTCAAACAGGCCTTTTAGCCAAGGCAATCGCGGTGCACTAAATAGAACATTCTTCTTATCTATTGTGTTTATGCAATTGTCATCTTTCTATTAAATAACAAAAATCTGATTCACATTTTGTCTCATGCTTGGACCAGTGCCAACTGTATTAACAGAAATTCTAACAGAAATGTGCTCTCAAGGCCTTCTAGAATTAGCCTACAGTTGAAAAAAATGCTCAAATCTCTGTAAGCCTCTCCTGCCGCGTAACATATAAAGCGAAACACATCATTTACGCATGAAGCCTATTTCCATCTTCATTTTTAATTTCTTTTCAGCTAGATAATGGCTTACAGGCTATTGTTAGCTTTATCAGATGAGCGATGCTACAACACCCAGAAAACAGTCCCAAATTTATTTACACACTCTTCAGCTTTGTAAATAGTATCTATTCGGCCCACGCCTTACAATTTCCTCAAGTATTGTGTAATTAAAATAACATGTAGGCTAGTGTTACATATTGTATGCCTAGCATTTAATTCCTCTCGTCAAATCATGTCAAATCATTCCTTAGGACTAAATTTTTTGGAGTCGTCAAACCAACTTCTATCGGTATTAATATATTAATCTGATTTGTGGTTACCGATTCTTATGATAGGTACGTTTATAATAGTAAGGTTATTTTAAAATCAGTATGGGATGCACTTCGCCCTCGTAATATTGGCATAAATTATCAAGTTGAATTTAGTTTTTAATATATTTGATAAGATATTATGGGGTGAGACAACATTATGATCATCTGTTATGCATCATTACTTACCCAGCTGGCTGTGCAATGGCCGGGCGGACAGGAGAGCTTGCACTCCAAATTTGAGTAGCTCCCCTGCCGAAGCCGTCGCTTTGTGCTGCGGATGGTCGGTCAGTATCTCCTCGATCATGAAACTCCGATAGCGATGAGTTCTGTGATCATGGTGAACTTCTGGAGGATAGTAATGTGCCCCCATGTCCAAAGGATGCTGCATAGTCTGGTCACCTTTGAGGACACTAAACGCGCCCAGGGATTACCTCTCCTTCAGATGAGCAAACTAGCTCTCATATTCCCACTTTGATGCCTTTACAGTCCGCAGAATAATACAGTACATCAAGTATCCTCGGGCTCTCGATAATAAAAAGTACAGGCAGCCGAATTTACTGCGTCCGCAGAAACTTCAGGCCAGATGAGATTTTTCAGAGAAGCAGCCTTTTAGAGTGCCCCTGCCCCACCGGGAGTAAACTGCGGAGGACCGAACTATTGTCAGCCGCCGATCGAGTCAACTTGGTGGTGAGTTGGTGAATAATCTTTGGGTTTTATGAGCCTCGTCATAGCTCCACCTCTTCTCAGGTCTGTCTGTCTTCATACTAGCTGTTGCAAAAATACACCGATCCAGCGTGGATTTTTTGTAAAAATAAAAAAAAAATTTTAAATAATAATGATGATATTAATAAAGAAATGAAGGGAAGAAAATATGGCTTTTAAGGGACTATAGGCTAAATTATGACCTACGGAAGATTTTGCAAGTAATGCAATCTGTTGAAGCGCAAAATAGTTCATACACGTGTTAAGATTGAACAATTACAATTTACAATTTAAAAAATATAATTTTTGCGTTTGTTGGCTAAAATACAGAAAACGGTGTAAGATGTTATCAATCTCAGATGGTGATTTTCCCTCTTGATCTCAGGCCAACTGAGGGGTGAGAGGAAGAAAGTAGGCTGAATTATGACCTATGACTATAGTTCACAAGACCTGCTCCAAATAAGGGTTAATACTGTAGGTGGACCTTTGATGCTTTGGTCATCTAAGATGTGAGTTTATGAAATGGCTCATAAATGTAATTATGATTGTACAGATAACATGGCAGGGACAGAAGGAGCTACTTGACTCATATTCCAAAGCACAATATATTAGAACATTGCTGGAAAAGAGATGTCCTTTAACAAAATGAGGTGTAGTAGTCAGGCCACACACACAGATCAGTGAACATTTAAGGTGGACATTTGACATTTTAGAAATGGTTCCTAACAAGCAGGGTAAAATGGAATATTGTTAAAGGACATGCAGCAAAATATGTGAACTAAGATGAATTTTGTTGTTTAAGAGATTTTTGGAAAAGATGATGAAATGCTTCATAAATATGAGTTTGGAAATAGGTTTAAAATTTGATTATGTTTCATAAAACTACAAGTCATCATTTGTAAATTGTAGTGATGTGTCACATAATGTCAGGTTTCTGACAAAAACAACATAAAAAATGAAGTTCTTTGTGAATGTTTTTGTTCTAGGCCTATTCATAACTCAACTTTACATCAAACCTTCAGCTTTGTTTGTATTGACTTAGTGTGATGAAGTTATTTTGGTCAGTTACTTTGTCAATTATCAGGCTTTACTGGGCGTCAAGTGTTTTTTTTTAAGATTTGTGGCTTAGGTTACTAGAAATTAAGTATGTCATGTGATTAACAGTAAGTCTCAAGTAATTTTGACAAAAGGTACTAAAAAATCTCTTTCAAGCACATGGGCTACTACACTAATCTGCCTAGCCATCATATACACCTTACGAATTCCTGGAAAAACTCCTTCCACAAACAATTGGCAAATTTCAGTGATGATGTTGTTCAAACATATTTCCAGAAGTATGTTTTCAGCTCCATTGTTAGAGAGTGTCTTCCTCTGGTGGTCACTGCTGAAAAAGCAACTCACCCCTCCCTCACATGTTACATGTCCTGTCGGTCCTCCCCTGTAATGTAAACAAATGATTGATGTTAAAAAGAACACTAGTAGCATTATTTTAACCTTCAAATTATGGCCCAATCAACGAATCCAAATATCCCTGATCACACAATCTAATAGGTATACATGTTTGACTCAATGTAACCTACATGGAACATTTTTAGGGCCTGAGCCCGCAGGTACTCCAGGGTGAAGACTCTATTTTGTTTGCTCGACACACTTGTTTACATCTACCTTTCCTTTAACATTTCCGAAAAGTTTTGATCATGTTTGTTTCTGTACCTTGAAGGATCTAAGATTTAGCAACAAGTAGCAGTGAAGTTGCTTCTTGGGAATCTACTAGATTATTCATGTAACTAATAATAATAGTAATAATCCATCCATCCAATTTCTTCTGCTTATCCTGTTAAGGGTCATGGGGGAGCTGGAGCTGGAGCCTATCCCAGCGGCTTTCGGGCGAGAGTCAGAGTACATCCTGGACAGGTCGTCAGTCCATTGCAGGGCCAACAGATATAGACAGACAACCATTCACTCTCACAGCCACACCTATGGTCAATTTAGAGTATCCAATCAGCCTAGTCCTATTTGCATCTCTTTGGATGGTGGGAAGAAGCCGGAGTACCCGGTGCGAACCCATGCAGGCATAGGGAACATGCAAACTCCACACAGAAAGATCCTGTGCCTTAGCCGGGACTCGAACCCGGAACCTTCTTGCTGTGAGGCAACAGTGCTTACCACTGCACCATTATTATTATTATTATTATTATTATTATTATTATTATTATTATTATTATTATTATTGGCGGCACAGTGGTGCAAGCGTGTGGTCACAGCTGCTGGGATAGGGACTTTACTGGATAAACAGTAGAAAATGGATAGATTTATTGTATAGCACCTTTAAACTGCAGCTTTAAAGTGCTTTACAACAAAAAGTAAACAATTAAAACATGAGCTTGAGGGCATGTATAATGAGGGATTTAACAATGTAGCTTGGTCCTAGCACATTAAGTGCTTTGTGTGTGAGGAGGACCTTCAAGTCTGTTCTATAAATTACATGAAGCCAGTTAATAGCAGCTAGAACTGGACTAAAGTGTGCTCTCCTCTTGGTTTTGATTAACAACCGGGCTGCAGAGTTCTGGATCAGCCTGAAGTCTCTTCGTGGTTTTCCACATGCGGCCAGTGAAAAAGGGCGTTACAGTAGTCTAGCTTACTTGATATGAAAGTGTTTATAATTTCTCAGCATCTTTTGGGTTTATATGTACTTGCACATTAGCTATATTTCTGAGATGGAAAAATTATGCTTTCATTACCTTGTTAATGTGGGACTTAAAAAGCTCAGATCTGATTCGAAGCTAACACCAAGACTGGACCTCAGGTTTTATCCGGCAAGTTAATTCATACCGATTATTAATCAATATATCTCATTTTGATGTGGGTGTGAGAAAGCTTTATAGGTCAAGGTCCAACAGCACCATCTATTGGTGCAAAGCATGAACACTGCCTGAAAAAGTCATCGGCTACACTGGCAAGCAGCAGGCCAGTTAGTGAGCAGACTGTGTGAAGCTGCATGGGCTTTCTGCATGTTTCGTTAAGTGTGTGTGTGTTCTTGAGGAAAATGTAAGTTAATACCAATATTGCAACTGGGTTTATTTGTTGTGTTTGTGAAATGTAAATGTAAATCATTTACTGTGCTTAACATTTGATATACAAAGGCTCCCATGCTATTAATCATGCTTTGCCTCTGCTAATGTTATGTTGGTAATTGTACTGCTTGTTCCACTACTAATATTGTGTTTTTGTTGTTGCTCATATGGCTGTTCATTTAGGAATGTTTATTTAAAAATATGCTAAACATTTTTTTGTGATACAGTTTATTGCCTTTCTTTATTTTCAGACCACACATAAGTTGTACAATTATGTTAAAGCCCAACAACCAGCATTAAAGGGATACAAATCTCTCTCTCTCTCTCTCTCTCTCTCTCTCTCTCTCTCTCTCTCTCTCTCTCTCTCTCTCTCTCTCTCTCTCTCCATCTCCAAGTGCCTTGATTCTCTAACCGGAATCATCGTCCATAATCTGCTGCCTCAACCGAGGCTCCCTCTCAAACGTTGGCCCTTCAAGCTGGATTGAGTGCAACCTAAGAAGAAGATCATGGACAATGCCTCAGACACTGCAGTGCACCAAAGCCATCCACAGATAGAGCACTGCTTACCTGGGTGATGACCAAGTTGGATTCCAGCCCTCCGTGCACCCAGCTCCACCTGCTACTACGACTCAAATGTCATGGTCTTTTGAGTAACAACTTCTTGGTGGCCCACCACCTGCAATAAGTTCATACTTCAACAAACCTCAATCCTGTAAAGTCTCAGTTCAGCAGTGATCCGCACCACATACGAGCGCACTGCAGACAAACAGACAGATACCCTCTGACCGGCTAGGAAAGATCAGCCAACCACCCAACTCAAAGAGAAGCTAACTGTTGTGTGCGTCAATGTGGCTGAAGGGGCAGAGCCTACACAGGCAAAGGCCAAGCCCAAACCTCACTACCCATATTGTGACAATCGTGACCATTACCTTAACTCCTGCGAGGAATTCAAGAAGCTGACAACTGACTAGATGGTCCACCACAACAGAAAAGAAAGATTTGTCTCTGACTGTTCTTTCCAATACCAAGGACAGTCACTGAATGAGCTACGGTTGCCTGGTCCAACTTTAGGGCCTTCCCTACTTTGTGTCTTGGTGAGGTTCTGTCAGCACTCAGAAGCTGTAAGCTGGGACGAAAAGGCGATGCTCCATCAGATCTGTCTGCAGCCCACCGACACACCAGTGCTGAGGTTCATCTGGAGAGACAAGCAGAGGGAAGAGTAGCCAACCATTTACAAATGGCAGGTGCTGCCATTCAGCCCTACTTACAGCCCTTGTTTTGTGTGTGTGTGTGCCCCCTCTGGTGCTATTTTTGGGACAACTGTGGTAACAAGTCCAACTTGGTTGAGGTTTGGGAGCACTCTTTTTACGTGGACAATTGGCTACATAGCCCCCGTACTACTGCTGAAGTCAAAGCTTGCATTGGCGACCTACGCCAGCTACTCCAGAAAGGTAGGTTTGATTTCAGGCAGTGGGCAAGTAATATGCCAGCAGTGATCAAGCACCTTCCTCCAGAGGCCAGATTTTTTTTTGGCCTCTGGGGGACGATGTCTAAGGGCAGTAACAACCTGCAAGATTTCACCTTGGGCCTCCAGTGGAATTGTTTCATCGGCTGTCTCACTTGGCTTTTACCTCCATCCAGCGGACCACCTTGCACCAACCCTGAGGAACATTTACACAGCCCTAGGTCTTTTTTGGCACACGTATAGCAGAGATTCAAACTCTGACCAAGGTAGCAAGCTGGAGGTATGTGGATTCCATGAGAAATATGGTGCATGACATAATGCGAGGTCTGAGGTTTTCAGATTTGGCGCAGCCTCACTGATAGATTAATGGTCTGGATTTCCTCCATCAGCCTCCTGACCAGTGTTCAATCATTTCCACAGCAGCAGTACCTGAGCCTGACTGTTGAACTTAGCAAGTCCACCCTCGTAGGTATTACATCAGAGACTCAGAACCCAGACCTTTCTGAGCTGACTCAGTTCCACACCTGGAAGGATCTTGTCCAGACTACTTCCCTTCATGGGGCGGCTGCCTCCTATGATTGTGGGACTTCAGATGTGGCCAGCTACATCACAGCAGAGAAGTTACTCTTGGCTCAGACTCAGCAGGACTCACTCCTGGTGAGTTAAAAGCCCTCAAGGCCAGTTGACCCATTCCAGCTGACAGTCATCTGGTCACACTCTCACCAGAATATGATGAAGGCACAAGACTACTTTGCATTGGAGATAGACTGTGGCATGCAGAGGATGTAGAAGCAGATGCTATCCATCCAATAATGCTGGACCCAGCACACCAGATCACAACTTCAATCTTCAATCACAAGCTTCTCCATCTGGGACCAGAATGGATACTAGCTTAGATGAGACACTAGTACCAGGTCCTGCATGGCCGGGAGGTGATATGGAGGCATCAGCACAGCTCTGGCATGCCAAGCCAGATGTTCCCAAGATGGCAGATCTCCCACCCTCCAGGCTGTACATCTACAAGCCTCCATTCTATTCCACATGAGTGGACTGTTTTGGCCTATTTATTGTTAAGACCTTTCCAGTTCAACCCTCCAAGTGCTCCACATTTTGGTGGGGCCTGGGAGCACGCAGTTCGACCTATGAAAACAATGCTCAGAGTCATCCTTCAAGAGCAGTCAGTGCACACTGTCCTCATTGAAGTTGAGGGGATCTTAAATGCTAAACCACACAGATATGTCTCAACCAACGCTGCCGACCCTGACCCAATTATGCCGCAAGTTCTGCTTAAGGGACGTCGTAACTCATCACTGGCACAGCCCTTGTATGACTCCAGCGGTCGTCTGGGGACACGGCGATGGAGGCATAGTTAGGTACTAGCAGACAATTTCTGGTCAAACTTCATCCATCAGTACCTGCTACGCCTGCAGGGAAGAACTAAATGGCAGACCAATGGAGACCAGCTTGCCGTAGGTGGACCAAGTGATCCACAACTCCCACAAGCAAAGCATGAACACTGCCCGAATAAGTTGGAACATGCTCAGCCACACTGGCAAGCAGCAGACCCATTAGTGAGCCTACGTGGGTTCTCTCCGGGCACTCTGGCTTCCGCCCACAGTCCAAAGACATGCAAGAGGAGACTAGATTAATCACATACTCTAAATTGACTGTAGGTGTGGCTGTGAGAGCCAATTGTTATCTGTCTATATGTGTTGGCCCTTCGATGGACTGGCAACCCATCCAAGGTGTACCCCACCTCTCGCCCGAAGGCAGCTGGGCTCCTGCCCCCCTGCGACCCTTAACAGGATAAGCGGTAGAAAATTAATGAATGGATGGGATTATGTCAAAGCCCAACAACTGGCTTTAAAGGAAGACAACTCTGATTTCTCAAATCCCAAATGCAGGAGCCTGCTGCAGTGCACTCTACTTGGCCAATTAGTCAATCAGAAAATGGGGCGATGGTATATAAACGACCGTGCCTTTCCCTTGAGCCTCTGGCTTTCTGACTTGAGGCCCCTCCCACTGCCTGACCTTTTGTTGTCCCTCTGCTCTCCATGCGAACAGGTAGGCTGCTGCGTTTGTTTGTAGCTTGTTTTAGCTCTTGTTATAGTCTCTGTAACAGACACATTTGTCTTTGTGTAGTGATCCACCATGGCCATGACTTTGGGACTTCCTCCGAGGGGGCCAGAAGAACCACAGCAAGTAGTGGACGCTAAACGCCCTGACATCTCCAGCATACCAGTACTTCTCAGTAGCCCCGGACCCGTGTAGATCTTCCTCGTCCATTTCCCCTCTGGCAGGATGCCTGCTGTTGAATCTTGCTTAATTTTATTTATTGGTTATGCATTTCCCTTGTTATGTTTATGTATTTTTCTTTATTAGATGGGAGTTATCAAGTAATGAGCTAATGGTAATGCATAATGCCTATGAACTGTGCAGTTCATAAGAAATATATAACCAGCTTTAACTATTTTAGACCTGTTAGTTTCTCTGCTTCTCCATAAAAGGTCAGGCAGGATTTGGTAAATCGTCACAGCTGAGACTTACTGCAGACTTAGGGAATCTCTATAGGGACTGTTAAAAGCACTGATACAGTATTAGGGATGTTCATGTGCTGACTTTACAAATGTATGTTGAAGGACAAACCACAGGTCCCAACAGTCTTTTTTTTTTGGGGGGGGGGGGGCTCAGATATGCTCATGTGGCATAACGGGGGGGGGGGGGGTGATAATAGTTCAACAACGCCACCTGGTAGCAGTTAGCTCCCAGGAAATCCTGTATTTCGCAGGCACACAGGTTTGAAAAGCCCACAAGCAAGAGACAATATAAACAAATATTTTTTTAATAATTCATACTTTAAAAACAGGGGAATAATACCATTCCGTTAAAAACAGCAGTTGCACAGGCCAGGGCAGTAAATAAAATCATGCAGGTGTGTGGCTTACCAGGCGGCAGGGGGGCAAACCGAACCAAAAGAAACTCCTCAAATCATAACACCCGTGATGTCACACTCACACTGCAACAAAAGAAATTTGTGAAGAAGAAGCCACCACCAGGAAAGAACTGCCGCCGTCAGCACACGGCACCTGTCCAACAAAACACAAGAAAATCAAATGAAGGCCAGAGAAAAGAGAACTTAATCACACTGATATAATTGCAAAAATCTATAAGAAATTAACAACAATGTACAATAATTAAATGCAAAGAAAAATAACAGAACAAGCCCCAAAAGTATGGGAACCAACACAGCCAAAAGAGTCAAAAGAAAGAGTTAAAAAAAAAAAATCAAAAGACAGAGCCAAAACAGCAGTGCTCTAGTGGAATGGCAGCCGGTCCGGGACAGCAGCACGTCACAGCACTGCCCAGAGACACTAGATTAATAAATGAACAACAGAAACATACTAAATGATAGGGCATAGGAGTGAGCATGTCAGAGTGAACGTCACACTTGTGCGTGATTCAACATGGCGGCACACATCTGAAGATACAGAACAAGCTAACTCCTTAAACGCCGATTCACACAGTTAGATCAATCGGAAACTCAAACCACGGTAAGAGATTTTCAACTCTCTCATCCACAAACAATCCTCAAAATAGATCTGGAAGAAGAGACAGTGGAAAGTCTGCAGGAGTACGTCGACGAGTGCAACCACCGACTCGTCATGGGCAAGACGGACAACGCGATGACCCCACTTCCTAAAAGAAGCCGACCGTCCAGCGCACCCTCATCGCCAGATAAGGATTTCGGAGACATTCTGGAATCAATAGACAAAAAACTGACAAGTTTCGATGCAAGACTCTCTCTAGTGGAAATCCTCCACAGAGAGTTCCAGGCTCTCCGTGAGTCGCTGGAATTTAGCCAGCAACAGGTGGCTTCACTGGCCGCTGAAAATCAAGCCCTTAAAGCCTCCATTAAATCACTCACCGAGGGGGCGACGGAGATTACTGCGGAGAACAAGCGGATGAAAGAGGCCATCCTCGACATCCAAGCTAGGAGCATGCGGGACAACCTGGTATTCTCCGGCATACCTGAGCAGACGGAGGAAGACCCCGAGATGTCCATCAAAGACTTCCTCCACAAACAGCTGAAACTTCCGATGGAGACCGTGAAGAACATCACCCTCCACCGGGTGCATCGCCTTGGAGGGAAGAGACCAGAGAACCGGCGGCCCAGACCCATCATTGCGAAGTTCGAGCACTTCAAGCAGAAGGAGCTGGTGAAGAGCCGGGGCAGGGAGCTGAGAGGAACGGACTTCAGTGTGAACGATCAATTCCCTAAGGAGATGCTGGAGCGCCGCAAACGCCTGTTCCCTGTAAGGAAGAGGTTCATCGACGGAGGATCCTGCGCTGTCATCGCGGTGGATAAACTGTACGTTAATGGCCAGTTGTTTCGTGATCCGGAGATCACCCCTTGGCTCTGCTAAAGCGCGTCTCCTCTCTCTACCCGGAACTCACCGGATTCAGCCGAGAATTGTATTAGCATGATGAAGGTCATGGATTAAGGTAACACCAGTTTCTCTCATTCGTTGTTGTTTTTTTAAATTTTGTTTTTTTCTTCTTTGTCTTTCAATACTGTGTTAAGCCTAAAACATAAAAACGCACATGGTAGACTGCTACATGCCGAGTTTACTCACGAGTGTGTATTTATGTGTGTATTTATGTCTCCCCTTTGTCTTTCCTTTCGTTGTTCTGTGTTACATGTTAGTTTTAAATGTGATGTTTATATGGTTTGTAGTGCAGGGATATAATATTGTTACATTTGCCACACACATGCACTCTCATCCTCTCTGGCGCCACCACACACGCGCGTGCACAAAGATACAGGTACACATTCTCTCTCTCACTCACCTACTTGTTACAATTTACACTCAGTAGATTAGTTTAGACACGAACAAACTACGGTTTGTCACTTGGAATGTACGTGGAATTGGCTCAAGTGAAAAACGGCTTAAAATTTTAACACACCTACAAAATTTACAAGCAGACATTGTCCTATTACAGGAAACCCATCTACCTAAAACAGGTAATCATGTGTTAAGCCCACAGTTCCCGCACACATACACAGCGAGTTATAACACCAAGCAAAGAGGCGTAGCCATTCTGATTCACAAAAACGTCAGGTTCACTTGTAAAAACACCATTGTAGACCCAGAAGGTAGGTTTTTAATAGTCACCATATCCACACACAACACAGAGGTATGCATGGCCAGTATATATGGTCCAAATATTGATGACCCCTCCTTCTTCCACAGCTTCTTCACTGCACTCTCAGCCCACTCAGACACAGCACTCATAGTGGGAGGGGACTTCAACCTGGTATTGAACCCACAAGTGGACAGAATCCGTAGAGCAGCTAGTCAGCGCAACTGCCAATCATCCGACATAATAAAGCAGTACATGAGTGATTTCGGTCTTTGCGATGCTTGGCGCTCACACCACCCCATGATTAAGGAATACACCTACTACTCACCAGTGCACCACTCCTCCTCTCGTTTGGACCACTTTTTAATTAGCAACTCAATTGTGAAGGATGTCTTTGACACCAAGATTCACCCCATTGTCATTAGCGACCACGCACCAGTCACTCTGACACTCACAAAAAAAACTAGAACACCGCTTTCTAAACAATGGAGATTTAATACATCATTGCTCAAGGACCCTTATTTTATTAAATCCTTTAAGGAGGAATGGACAATATTCTGTGAGATAAATGACCAGCCTGATGTCTCAGCTTGTGTGCTATGGCAGGCGGCAAAAGCAGTCATGCGGGGCAAAATAATATCTTACTCTTCATATCAGAAAAAACAGGAGAAAGCTCTCGAAACAGAATTAAATGAAAAAATTAAAGCCTTGGAGACAACTTATGCCGCCTCCCAAGAGGAACACCTACTGAGAGAATTAAGGGAATTAAAACTAAAACTAAATAATTTACTCGACATCAAAACACAATTTCAGCTGCAGAGACTACACTTGGAGAACTTTGAACATAACAATGAATCCAGCAGATTTTTAGCAAACCAACTAAAACGGAACAAAGAAAGAGCAACAATATCCTCCATTAAGGACTCCAATGGGGAAATAACCTGTGACCCAGAAGAAATCAATTACATTTTAAGGGAATTCTATAAAAAACTTTACTCACCTGAGATTAACCCATCCAAATCTTGCATTGAAAACTTTCTAAGCACAATTGACTTGCCAAAATTAAATCAAGACCAAATAATGGCTCTGGAGTCACCTATTTCTATCGAGGAACTTCAAGAAGCCCTTAAACATATGCCAAACAAGAAAGCCCCGGGACCAGATGGCTTTCCTGCAGAATTCTACAAAGAGTTTTGGCCTGAGCTTGCACCAATATTTTACAAAACGTTCACTGAAATACAGGAAACCTCGACCATGCCACCCCACATGAACCGTGCGATTATTAGCCTTCTCCTTAAACCGGACAAAGACCCAGCACTTCCATCAAGCTATCGTCCAATATCACTTATAAATGCAGATATTAAAGTCATCAGCAAGGCGCTAGCTAGAAGGCTTGAAAAAGTAACACCTCACATAATACATCCTGACCAGACCGGGTTTATTAAAGGACGGCACTCTACCAACAACACACGTAGACTTATCAACCTGATAGACTACTGTAACAATCAGAGCAAGGATGCCATAATTGTCTCCCTAGATGCAGAAAAAGCATTCAACAGGGTAAATTGGAACTTTCTCCTCACCATATTACAAAAGTTTGGGTTTGGAGATAACTTTGTGAACTGGATCAAAATATTTTACCGCGCTCCCAGTGCTTGTGTCAGAACAAATGATCAAACTTCTCCAAGCTTCTCTCTCCAAAGAGGAACCAGACAGGGTTGTCCACTTTCCCCTTCCCTTTTTGCTATATTCATAGAGCCACTCGCAGCTGCAGTCCGGCAAAACAACAACATCAAGGGAATTGACACTACAAATGTGATCCATAAGATAAGCCTTTATGCTGATGATGTATTACTTTTCCTACGGAATGCACAATCATCTCTCCCTGAAACGATAGCACTCATTGACAAATTCTCAACCATTTCTGACTACTCTATTAATTGGAGCAAGTCAACTGTTCTTCCCATCAACTCAGGTTTCCCGAGTACGCTCGCCGTACCATTACGGCCAGGAAACATTAAATACCTGGGCATCAACATCTCTGCCAAATTGTCTGACTTGACACGGCTAAATCATACCGCCCTAATCAAAGAAATAGAGGACGACCTCACCCGGTGGCGCACACTACCCATATCACTTATTGGAAGAATAGCAACAGTAAAAATGATGATCTTGCCAAAAATCAACTATGTTTTCTCGATGGTTCCGACCCAACCTCCCCGGACTTGGTTCAAAACACTCGACTCTAACATCTCCAAATTTCTCTGGAAAGCTAAGCCACCACGTATAAGCTTAAAGACTTTACAAAAGAGTAAAGACTATGGTGGCTTGGAACGACCAAATTTTTATAATTACTACTTGGCCAATAGATTACAATACATACTAAAATGGTTAAAGCCAAACTCATTAGACCAAGCATGGCGCGATATTGAACAAACATTCTGCAAAGAAATCCAAATATCTGATCTCCCTTTTATCAGCCCTGTTATCAAGCATCACAGCTGCTTTAAGTACATTAGCATCAGCAAAACCCTCATAGCATGGTGGGAATTTCTCAAAAGCAATGGGCTCTCGAACACCCCTTGCAGGCTCACGCCTATCTGGAACAATCCTGACATCCTGCAAAATAAAAAAACAATACATTTTGCTGCATGGGCCAATAAAGGGATTAAAAATCTAGAGCATATCTTCCAAGACAAAGAATTCATAGAATTTAACCAAATTACAGCAAATTATGGTATCAACAAAAAAAAATTTCTGGAATATCTTCAGCTCAAATCTATAATACAGGCACGGTTTGACCTTACCCAGTTAGACTTAGAGCTTCCACCTAGAATAACAGATTTTTTACAAATTTCACCCCCTAAACTACTGTCTAAAATTAACTCAATAGTTTCAACAACAGAACTTATAGTCTCTATTCCTTCATCCAAATGGGAGAAAGATCTGTCGATCAACCCACACCCTAACTTTTGGATAGAAATCTGCTCCAACACATTTAGAATGATTCGCAGTGGTAACCTACAATTAATAAATTACAAGGTTCTCCACAGAACACACTACACAGGACAAAGGATGTTCCAGATGAGCCTCACACAAACAAACATTTGTCCATATTGTGCGACTGGCTCACCAGACTGCTATCTGCATGCTATATGGCTTTGTACACCTGTTAACAATTTTTGGCAGAGGGTTTGTAAAGACCTATCACGGTGGTTAGGGTACCCCATCCCCATCTCCCCCTCACTTTGTCTGCTAGGTGACCTCACTAATGTTAATATGGAAGTAAACAAATCCTGCATGCTTCTCACTGCTCTAAGCATCGCAAAGAAGGCCATCCTGATGAATTGGAAATCCAAGAACAACCTAAGCATTACTCAATATAGAAACCTTTTATTAGACCACATTTCCATGGAGAGAATGTCTGCTTGGGAGGAAAGTCGATCGTCAGAGTTCGAACAAATCTGGTCCCCGATAATTAAATCCATCACATAGTTTTGATTAGGGGGGGCTGGGCTTCGTGGCTCTGGCCCTGGGGCGGGTGGCTATGGACGCTGGCTGCCTTGGGTGTCCGGTGGCTCGCTGGGCTGGTGGGCCTGGGGTTACTGCCTTCTGGGGCGGCTTTGGGTCTCGTCTGTTGAGGGACGACGTGGGGGGCGTGGGGGTGGCTTCCCCTATCATGGCGGCACCCTATGGGATTGGGGGTTGGGGGTCCTTGGGCTGGGTCGGGGCCTCCACCTGGCATGGGGGGGTCGGGGGCCCTGTGCTCTGCTGCCGGGGATTTGCGCCGGTCCCCCAGTGGGGTCCTGCGGTGGGGGGCTGTAGTCGCCCGGTCCCCGGGCCCCGGCGGGGCGTGCTGGGGCCTGCCGTGGCGGCTGGGGCATATTTGCCCCCGGACGATGGGAGGAGGGTGGGGAAGGAAGGTTAGGTGGGGTTAGAGAGGGAGGGGGGTAAGGGGGAGGGGGGTCGGGAGGTCGGGAGGGAGGTAGGGGCTGGAGAGTGAGGTAGAGGTGGACTGCTTGGCGCCTGGGACTTGCTGACCTGGGGCCCTGCCGCTCCCCCGGGGGGGGGGTCGCACCCACATTTGGGAGGGGTTTGCTAGCCTCGGCCCACCCTCGGGCGGGCTGGGCTCTGGCGCGGTGTCCTGGACTGCCACCACTCCGGACAAAGGGAGGATGGTAGGGGACGTCTGAGGATGGGGGCTGACCTCCTTGATGCTGATCGAACTGGGGGCCCTGACCACGGGCTGCTGGCTGGGCCCTCCCTGCCCTCTGACTGCACGGTGGTGGGCCCTCTGCCCGGATCTCTGGACAGTGCCCCTTGGTGCTCCAATCTGACCTCTGGACCAGGGAGGCTAGACTCCCTGTCGGCTGGTTGCAGGAGTGACGGGGTGGTCAGCGGGGCCAGTCTGGAAGCTGACCCCCTGCAGGTCTGGCCCATTCCTCAGCCCCTCTCATTGCCTCTCTGTCCCATCACATCACATCTTATGTATCACTAGGCCTTGAGGGGCTGGACCCCCCAATTTTAATCACATCGTAGACATTTAGGGCTTGGGGGAGTGCATGAGGATGTACTGTGAGACTCTGCCGTCTGCAACCGGCGGGGTTCCCATGCCCTGGGTGCCTCCGCCAATTTTAACCACATTCTAGTCATCCACATCATCACATCTACATTCCCATGCACAACATGCACCCTGCACCATGTTGGGATGGGGGGGCAGGTGGGGCAGGGAGTGGGTCCAGTGCTGCCTCCTTTGCTAACTGCACCATTGCGGGCCTGGGGGCCTAGCCGGGGCTCTTCGGGGGGGGGGGGGGGTGGTCCTCTTCCCGGCATGGTGGTTGGGCTGGGGTTGGTCACGGGCCCTGCTGCTGTACGGTGGATCGCTTGCTGGCGGTTTCACTAAGTCTGAGGTGCCCTGGACCGTATCAGCATCTGTGGTGTTCTCAGCCCCTTTATGGAGGAAGATGAGAGTATGATTGTTTTGTGCGGGGGTGGCGGTCCTGGGCATGCGTGCCTTCAGCTCACCCCAGCGGGTGGGCTGTACCTTTCCGGGGAGTGGGGGGTCCCGGCTGGCTGGCTGGTGGTGCCCTATAGCCTGAAACCCTCCTGCTCTGGGGGGAGGGGGAGAACAGGGGATGGGTAGAGGGGATGGGGATCAAGGGTTGGGGGGGGATAGCTCTGTTCGGGGGCGGTGGGCCTGGTCGTTGTGGTGGGCTGTGGCTGCCCCGCCTGGGTGTGGGGTGTGGGTGGGTGTCGGCCTCGCCGCTGGCGGACCCCTTGGGGGGCTCTGGTCGGGTCTCGGGCTGGGGGGCCCTGTGCCCCTGGGCTCTGCTCATGCTGTGGGGGGGGGGGAGTGCCCGGCGGGACCAGGGTCATCTCTGCCCCGTCTCTCTGTGGGTTGCTTCCGGGTGGGGGTTGCTGCTCCTATGCGTTCCTATGGGTCCTGGCATGGGTTGGGCCTGTGGCTGTTTCCTGGGGGAGGGGTGGCCTGGGGCTCCCCGTGTCCTGGGGATTTCAGGGTGCTCTGGTGACCTGGTCCTGACCTACCTGCCATCCTGGACTGGGGGTGCGATGTCCTGGCCCCCCACATCAGCTACAGCCAGCTACGCACAGCATCCAAGATAAACCATAGCACATACACATACACGTACACACGCGTATACACACATACACGCATGGAGCGCACAGCTGACCCATAAACACACACTCAGACATTTATCTTAAAATTATATTAAACCAAATGGTAAGCCTGCACCGGAAATTCTGCAACCATTGTTTTTTGTTTTTTTTTCTTTCTTTTTCTTTTGTTGTTGTTACTTTTTCTTTGTTTGTTTATTTGTTTTTTGTTTGTTTTTGTCTTTGTTTGTTTTTGTGTTTTTGTTGTTGTTGTTGTTGTTGTTTTCTGCTATTGCTGTTGTTTTTTTGTCTCCCCCCTCCCCCTTGTCTTCCCTATCCTGTCCCTGTTCTCTCTTCCTGTCCACTCCTGAGCCTCAGTCCGGTAGCTTCATCAATGAACCAACACCATTCCTAATAAAGTTAAGCATAAATGGCAATAGGAGGAGTTTATCAGATTCCTCCTATGCAGAATAAAACTGCTTCAGTACAACAAGGCACCAGGAACACTGATGCTGCTTGCCTCAGCTACTGAACAGGACAGGTAAAAAAAAAAAAAAATACAGGGAAAAAAAGAAAAGAAAAAAAAAACATACTAAATGAAACATAAGGCCAAGTAACCAACCCAATTACGCACTGCTTGATCTGGAACAGCTGACTCAGCAGTGACGACGGCAAATCCCGCATCACAGGCCACCAAGCTGTTCCAAAGAATTGAGGTGAGGCGGAAACAGAACAAGGCTGGAAGTTGGGACGGAGCTAAAAAACAACAGAACTTACCACAAGGGAAACGGAACGCGCACCAGGAGCCCTGGACTGCACACAAAATTCCCCGCTAAACCAGCGGATTGACCCGCTGCAGGAGAGGCATAATGTCATAAACCATGACGTAAGATATACGACAAACCTAGTGGTAGCACCTTACCTGGATCAGGCTAGGGAGCCTGCGAAGCCCACCACACTACGCTAGGCGGGTGGCCACACCAAGCCGTTCCAGCAGTCAAACAATCAAATCAGCACGGCTCCAGCAGCCAGCTGCGCCAAGCCAAATTGGTTGAGGGAAAGGGCGCACGCCACACCGAAAGTGCCACAGCCGTGAAGGCACAGGTGGAAGTGGAGAAAAAGAAAGAACAATGTGGTCATGCCAAAATCACGACACGGCAGAGGTTGGCACAGTGCCACGCTGTGGTAAGGAGGATGACAGGATGCAGAGCAGACGAAATTGTCTTTAGAACGGTGTAGGTTGGATTTCATGAAGGATGGAAAGTCTGTTGCTGGTGCTTCTGGGGAACTGGGAGGTTCATCGGCTCTTTTTGAGAACATGGGTGAGTGTTTTGATGTGCTGGGCAACTTGTGGCTGCTGCCAATGTTTAATGAGAAGGATCCAGACTCTTTTTTTTCTTTGTTTGAGCGCGTCGCCGACTCGAGAAAGTGGCCGGAGTCTGCGTGCACGTTAATGTTACAGTGTGTTTTAACCGGCAGACCGCAGGAGGCCTGTTCGTCTTTGTCTGCTGTTGACAGTCAGTTATTCGGTGGTAGAATCCACTGTTCTTAAGGCTTACGAACTGGTCCCTGAAGCGTACCGTCAGCGTTTTCGGTCGAGGAGGAAGGCTGAAAAGTCACGGGCGAACTCCAGGTGAGTTTTCTTGTCAGTTCATTTTACGTGCTGGTGTGCTGCATTGAAGGACTCTTTTGAAAGTTTATGTGATCTGATAGTTTTGGAGCAATTTAGAAATTCAGTTCCTGAGAATATTGCCACCCATATTAGCGACCAGAAGGTAAGGACTGCCATGGAGGCGGGTGCTATAGCAGATGATTATGTTCTGATGCACAGGCATGTGTTTGGACACAGGCACGCTCGCAGCCCTGGTCCTACTGGAAGTGTAGTGTATTCTCCTGCTTATCCACCTAGGGCTGGTGTGAGGGAGGCAGAGAAGGTTTGTAACTTCTGCCATAAGAAGGGTCACTGGAAAGCTGATTGTTATGCTTTAAAAACTAAGACTAAACAGCCCGTTACACAGGCGAAAGGTATGTGTTTGGCAATGTCAATGCCCGTGGCTCACTCAGAAAGGGAGGGGGTGCACCAGGACACTTCACCCAGTGACCTTGATGTTTTCTTGCCTTTTGTGTCTGATGGTTTTGTTTCTTTGGTGGGAAGTGATGAGAGGGTGCTGGGTCCTCTGTGACACAGCTGCTTTTGACTCCTTTATTTAGGCTTCAGTGTTGCCTTTTTCTGAAAAGAGTGACACTGGGCTCACTGTCTTGGGTGTAGGCATGAGGGTTTTGCAGGTTCCGCTGCACAACATTGAATTGTTTTCAGACCTCGTTCAAGGTTAGGTGGCGGTTGGCTTACGTAGGGCATTGCCAATTGAGGGCATCACACTCATTTTGGGTAATGGGGTGGCGGGGTCCCGTATTTGGGCTGATAGTCCAACGTCTCTTCCTGTTGTTTCCTCTTTCCCATTGGTTTGGAAAAAACCCGACGAAAATGAAGTGAGTTTTCCAGAGGTTTTTACCGTGTGTACAGTGATGCGCGCCATGGCATGTGTGGATGCTGCTGCTCACGGCCGTGACGTGAAGGGCGTAGAGCTTGGCGCGGCAGAGTTGGTTGCATTTTCCATGTCGGATGTTCCCCTCTCACTTTCATCGGAAGACCTGAAGATTGAACAGCGTGATGACACTTCTTTAGTGGTTCTATTTGAACAGGTGCGTCTGACAGAGGATGTGGATGAGAGCTCTCAGGTCAGTTGTTCAAAATGATGTTCTTTTGAGAAGGTGGGTTCCCCATGGTGACAATTTTGTTGGCGACCCAGTCTTTCAGGTTGTCGTGCCAGTTAAATTTCGGGATGCTGTGCTGAAGTTGGCACATGATGATGCTGGACACTGGGGGGTCAGGAAGACTTACGATCGAGTGTTAAAGCATTTCTTGAAGCAGGATGTTGCTATGTACAATAAGACCTGTCATACATGCCAACTCTCAGGTAAACATAATCAGGGAATAGCCCCTGTGCCTCTGCTTTCGATCCCAGCGATCAGTCAGCCTTGATTATTGACTGTGGGTCCGCTGCCTTCTTCCAGGTCTGGTGCTGTGTACCTCCTCTCTATAATGTGTCAGACTACACGCTATCCGGCTGCATACCCGTTGTGCACGATAACGGTCTGTTGTGCGAGCACTCAGTCAGTTTATCTCGGTTTTTGGGATTCCAAAAATTATTCAATCAGATCAGGGATCAAATTTTTCCTCTCATCTGTTCTCCCAGGTATTAAAGCAGTTGCTCATCAAACACATTAAAGCCTCTGCATATCATCCGCAGAGTCAGGGGGCCCTCGAACAATTCCACCAGACGTTAAAGTCCCTGTTGCGTGCATATTGCACTGAGATGGAACAAGACTGGGAGGAGGGCTTGCCCTGGTTGTTGCTGACTACACAGGAGACTACTGGGTTTAGCCCAAATGATTTGGTGTTTGGACACACAGTGCGAGGGGCGTTAACTTTGCTTTGTCATCAGTGGAAAGAATCGGATGTTTCAAGGAACTTAATTGATTATATGAACGGTTTCCGACACAGGATGTATGCTGCTGGGGTATTGGCAAACCAAAAGTTGTCATTGGGTTGGGTTGTATCCTGGTTTCTTCGGTGACACTCCCACTCAGACACATTTAATCCAGCATGACATAGATGTTGGAGACACTCAGCCAATAACCCAGTGATTTTATCGTGTTAACCCTGAAAAGCGTAAGTACCTTGACACTGAAATACAATATATGTTGAACCATGGCATTCCTGAGCCCTCATCATCAAGTTGGGCTTCACCTTGTCTTTTTGTGCCCAAACCTGATAACACCTTCACCTTTAGTACCGACTTTCGGAAAGTGAACGCTGTCACTCGGCCTGATTCATTTCCACTCCCTCGCATGGAAGATTGTGTTAATCGGGTCAGCCAGGCAAAATATGTTAGTAAATTTGATTTATTAAAAGGTTACTGGCAAGTTCCTTTATCCCAGCGAGCACGAGACATTTCAGCGTTTATTACACCAAAAGGATTGTTCTCTTATAAGGTCATGCCTTTTGGGTTGCGAAATGCTCCGGCGACCTTTCGGAGGTTGATGACCAAGGTACTGGGTGACATGGAAGGGTTTACTTAGATGACGTCGTTGTGTTCTCTGACACTTGGTCCCAACATCTGGAATGCATCCGAGTCCTGTTTGGCTGTTAAGCTGAGGCACGACTCAATGTCAACCTTGCCAAGTGTGAGTTTGCAAGGGCGACAGTGATGTATTTAGGTCGGGTGCTTGGGCAGGGCACTGTCCTGTGAAGGAAAAAGTCCAGGCAGTTGCACAGTACCCTGTCCCAGCCACGAAGAAAGAGCTAATGCGTTTTCTTGGTTTACTGGGTTACTACAGGAGCTTCTGCAGGAACTTCTTTTCAGTAGTAGCACCCCTTACTGATTTGCTGAATGCCAAAGTAACTTTGTCTGGTCCCCTGTGTGTCAGCAGGCTTTTGAAAGAATCAAAAGTATGATGTGTAATGCCCCGTGAGCGCCCGTTCTCCTTGCAGGTGGATGCTAGTCAGGTGGGTGCAGGAGCTGTTCTCCTGCAGGAGGATGATTTTGGTGTTGCTAAGCCTGTGAGCTCCTTTTCTAAGAAGTTTAATTCATATCAGCTTAACTACTCCACAATTGAAAAAGAAGCCTTGACTTTAGTGTGGGCCTACACACACTTTGACGTGTATGTGGGTTCTGGTGTTGTGCCTGTGGTGGTCTACACCGACCACAACCCTTTGACATTCCTCAACTCTCTAAAATGTCCAAACCAGAGATTAATCCGGTGGTCCCTATTGTTACAGTCTTATTGGTTAGACATCTGGCATGTCAAGGGTTCTGACAATGTAGTGGCAGATGCATTGTCAAGGGCACCTTGACTCCTCCAGTGTTTAACTTAGCTTGGTGATGCATGTTTGTCTCTTTGTGTCTCTGTCTCTCCTTCTCTCTCTTAAAGTTGCTTCCTTGGTACCAGGTTGCTGAGGGGGAGGGTGTGAAGATGAGTACCCGAGGTAAATGAGCAGGTGTTGAGTAAACTGAAACCTGAGTAACCTTCGCACACATTGTTACACGCATCCAACGACAGACATCCACACTTCCACATCTCATGTTGTTAGCATAATTTACTGTCTTTATTTGAATAAATATTGTTACTTGGTCTGCGTCTCTCCCTCTTTTGTCGTGGCTTTTGAGCCGGTCATGACACCAAGCATTCAGCACAGTCGTTAAGGCTCTTTCATAGCCGCTTAAGTAATGCCAACAAGTGTTTGTGTTTATGGCTTTTTTGTGCCCGATGTATGTGCGGTTGTCAAATAATGTATGTTACCAAACACCACCACATAGTGTCACCAACGGACCAAAGTGCAGTCAACGCAAGAATCGGCTTTCCGCCAACTTCTATGGCACCTCCGGAGCTGGCGTGAAACAGCGCAAGAATCGATGAACTTTTCGCATTGATACATCTGAACATGAGCGCCGATCCTGGCGTATGCAAATTTTTCTTGCGTAAACAGCATTGTTACATGAGGCCCCTGGTTCCAATTCCAATCAACCCAATCACCCAGCTTCAGTTTGCCAGTACCTCTGCTAGTCAGTTCTCAAACACTGTGGTGGGAAGACAATTGCCTACTGCAGAGCAACTGTTTGGAGAACCCAGAGTGACTGGCGGTGAGCTGGCTGTGTATTTGTTTGATTATTATGAGTATTTGACCTTATTGATTGATAGACAATATCAATGAATTAAATTCTATTTGCTTGACTGGTTTGTTCGATATCTTAAGTTCACATTGACTTTGATTGACCATGCTTAAAGGTGACGTATGCCATTTTGGCGAGATATTATTTTCTCTGTTAACTTGTGTTGTCAAGTTGATTCCTAATGCTGTTGTATTTGTGTTTTACTTTTTCAAGGTTTTTCACCTGAATGAATTGTTCATGGCAATTTAAGGTCTAACCCAACAAAATAAATGGTCAAAGATACTTTCTGCCTGATCCTTGAAAGCAAAAGAGTGAAGTCCAGTGGACTCTGGGATACAGTTGATTTACCCTTTTCAAGATAGGGGGACAGAACTGAAGATAACTTGACAGCGAAAAACCGCCTCCCACTGGATAACTCCAGGAAACAGAGACTGGAGAAAACCAGGATATCAAAGTGGCAAGTCTGAACAGCTGGAGGAGAAACCAAGGATCCTGAAGATCGAACTCACTGGTTGCAACCAATGTTTTGTCTTTTTTTTTCTCTCTGTTGTTATTGTTGTTACTGGTTTTTTGTTGTTTGTTTGTTCATTTTTCTGCTATTGCTGTTGTTTTTGTCTCCCCCCTTGTCTTCCCTATCCTGTCCCTGTTTTCTCTTCCTATCCACTCCTGAGCCTCAGTCCAGTAGCTTTATCAATGAACCATTACCATTCCAAATAAAATCAAGCACAAATGGCGATAGGAGGAGTTTATCAGATTCCTCCTTTGCAGAGTAAAACTGCCTCAGTACAACAAGGCACCAGGAACATCGATACTGAACAGGACAGGTTAAAAAAAAAAGATCGAACTCACCTTCAAATCCTCCTCACTAACCTCACTCCCCCTCCACCCTCACCTGTGCTGCAACCATGGCTGAACATCTCAAGAGGGACAGAACAGCTGCAAAAGCATGCTTTACCCGTCTTGTCAGCAGCATCAGAAGGAACCATGAGGACATGTCTGAGGAGGAGTTCAGAGGAGACTGCCTCAAGAACTGCCTCAAGAACCTCACAGCGGCAGCCAACAAGGTCATGGAGGCCAATGAAAATGTGGAGGCTGAGCTTATTGAGGAGCTGTAAGAGGGGGAGAACAAGCTCACCGAAGTGCAGAAGGCTGATTTGGCAAAAAATGCAGAAGAGTCAAAGTCAAAACTGAAGGAGGTCAAAGGACTGCTTTAGAAGGCCCTCTGGGACAACCTTAGAGGTATTGAAGTGTCCACAGCTCTGGAGGCTGCAAACCAGGAGTGCCAGCGCACTACCACTGTTGAGCCCAGTTAGAACCAGAAGGGATACGAATTCATGCTCCACCACCTGGAAGGACTGATGAAGACCACAAAGGAAGCACACAAGCGGTGGAAATGGTGGATCCCCGAGGAAGAAGAGGGATGGATCCAGAACGACCTGAAATCAGCCATCAAACTAAAACCAACAGCCCTTCCCAAGTTCACTGGCCACAAACATGATTTTCACAGGTGGAAGAAGGACTGGGAGGCACTCCAGCAGCAGGGTGAGCCAACAGGATCCAAGGAGGTGAAGAAAGCCCAGTTGCTCGACAGCATTGATGAGAAAATCATAAGAGATCTTCACCTCACCACCCACTACACGGTCGATGAAATCTTTTGTGTCCTTGAGAATCGCTATGGCAACCAAACATCCATTGTAGTTGAGATAGTGGAGAAGGGAATGGAACCAGTTAAAAACAGAGTCTATTGCTGAATTCATGGCAGAATTGAGAAGACTGTCTGAGCATTGTTCATTTGGAAGAAATCTGTCAGATTCACTGCGAGATCGATTTGTGTGTGGGCTGCACAACAAAAATATACAAAAACGACTGTTAACAGAAAAAGACCTGACGCTGAAACGTGCCATTGAACTCACTATGTCAATGGAAGCTGCTGCCAAAGGCGCTACTGAGCTGCAACAGCAGATGGCGCAAGAATGCCATGTACACGAGTGCAATATGCACAACATAGACAAAAGAACACAGAAAAATTATGCATGCTATCGCTGTGGAAAGAAGTCACACGCTCCAGCTGAATGTTGGTTTAAAGATAAGGAGCACAACAAGTGCCATAAAACAGGCCACATACAGAAAATGTGCAAAACAAAAGTGAGAGAAAAAGTGAAAGAGAAAAAGTTCCACAAACGTAGGGATAAACAAAAACAAATGCAAGACATTGAAACTTGCTCTTCTGATTCAGACAGTGCACAAGACCTAGCTTGCTTTGATGTACGCTCATTAAAAAGACCCAACAGAGGAATCATACGGGTTTCACCCAAAGTGGAAGGAGAAACACTGACTATGGAATTGGATACTGGATCTGCATTATCAGTCATCTCCAAGAAGGATTACCAGGCACACTTCTCACATCTGCAATTGCAGTCTACTGATGTAATGCTCAAAACTTACACAGGGGAGGGCATAGCCCCAATGGGGGTGATCAAGGTGAATGTTCACTACGGTGATCATCGGCGTGTGCTGTCCCTGTATGTGGTTGAGAGAGGAGGTGCACCCCTGTTTGGCCGTGAATGGCTTCGTGAAATAGAATTGGATTGGCAGTCAATTAAAGAAATGCAAGCGACAGTGACCAAAAAGCAGAGCAGCGGCTCTACAAATGAAAACTTGAACAAAATACTTACCAATGCAGGAGAAGTTTTTCAAGATGGCATAGGCACGCTAAAGCACCTGAAAGCCCAGATTGTACTGGATGATGACGCTGTACCCAAATTCCACAAGGCGCGTCCAGTTCCATACGCTCTCTGCCCCAAAGTGGAAAATGAACTCCAAAGGCTGGAAAATGAGGGCATCTTATCGAAAGTGGACTGGTCTGAATGGGCGACGCCAATAGTGCCAGTGGTAAAGGGAAATGGCTCAGTACGCATCTGCGGAGATTTTAAGGTGACAGTCAATCCGGTCCTCAGGGCTGAACAGTACCCTCTACCGCAAATTGATGACATCTTCGCAGCGCTGTGCCAGGGCAAGCGATTTTCCAAGGTTGACCTAGCGAAGGCATACTTACAGATGGAGATGGAGGAGTCGTCTAAAAAGTACTTGACTATCAACACCTCCAAAGGTCTCTAACAGTACAACCGCCTGGTCTTCGGCATCGCTTCAGCACCAGCAATCTGGCAGAAGGCAATGGAGGAAGTCCTACAAGTCATACCGAATACACAGTGCTATTTGGATGACATAGTAATTACGGGAGCTAACGACGACGAACATCCTGAAAACCTGGAAAAAGTGCTTAAAAGATTGAATGAATTTGGATTACCCGCTAACAAAGCAAAATGTGATACCTGCTAACAAAGCAAAATGTGAATTCTTCCAGGATGAAGTTGAATACTGTGGCCATAAAATTGATAAAAACAGGCTACACAAATGCAAAGACAAAATCGATGCTGTTTTGAAGGCCCCACCACAAAATGTCTCTCAACTGAGATCTTTCTTGGTCCTGGTGAATTATTACGGAAAATTCTTGCCCAACCTGTCCTCAGTACTACACCCATTGAATTGCCTACTCCAACAGGGCAATAGGTGGCACTGGTCCCAGGACTGTGAAAAGGCCTTCAAACAAGCGAAGCAGTTAGTGACATCAGACAATGTGTTGACACACTATGACCCCCAAGTGCCTTCAAGCTTGCGTGTGATGCTTCCCCTTATGGAATTGGAGCCGTGCTATCACACCGGTTCACTGATGGAACAGAGCGACCAATAGCATTTGCCTCCCGATCGCTGAATGCAGCTGAGCGCAACTATGCACAAATCGACAGAGAAGCTCTTAGTCTGGTCTGGGGAGTGAAAAAGTTCAATCAATATTTATATGGAAAGCCCTTTACCCTCCTCACAGATCATAAGCCTCTAGTTTCCATCTTTAACCCAGCTAAGGGAGTGCCAGCCATGGCCGCTGCTCGACTGCAACGTTGGGCCTTGTTCCTGAGTGCTCACACCTACAGCATTGAGTACAAGGGCACACACCATCATGGGAACGCTGATGCGCTGTCCCGTTTGCCACTACAAGTCGCACAGCCAGTAAAGACCAAGGAAGCAGTGGGCATGTTCCAGATGACACAAGTGGATCCCCTACCAGTCACAAGTGAGGAGAGATCGCACAAGAGACAGGCCACGACCCTGTCTTGTCCAGAGTCTACGAGTTGACGCTGAAAGGCTGGCCACACCAGGGTGACTCATCCTTACCGGGCTATTCCAGTCGCCGTGAACAGCTCACAGTGCATCAAGGATGCATTTTGTGGGGGGCGAGGGTGGTAATACCACAGAAGCTGTGCCAGATAGTTAGTTATAGTTATTGTTAATACTCAGGTAAACCCCTTTAGTTTTAGTGGGGATATTAATGCTGGAAGGGAGGAGTGTTATGTATGGGATATTGGGATCTATTTTATTTCATTATTGCGCACAAGTATGTAATGGTTTTGAACAAGTTCTTAAGTAAAAAAGAGCCTCAGCTCATAAAATGGCAATATCTGTGTCTGTGCTTATTGTGGCACATCTAAGGTAGAATGTGAGTGTGTGTAAAGGCACTACGGAGTCACAACATACACAACAACACTGGAGTTTTTCCATGTCCCAAGCTGCGTGCAGAACACCATCAGCCAATACTTCAGCAGCTTTCACATGTGCTTCACCCTGGAGAGGTACACAACAGGATGACAACAGTTGGAACGTGGGATTGCCATGGGATGTGTCATCTCCCCTATCCTGTTTGTAGTAGCCTTTGAAGTCATCCTGAGAGGGTCCAGGGAGGTAGTCGGTGGCATGAAACTACCTTTCGGCGAGAGGCTTCCTCCACTCCGGAGCTACATGGATGATGTGACGAGCATTCTCCAGACCCTCTCCCCTCAGGTGCTCCTTGAGTGCCAACAGCCAATCAGAGTCTATCTGACAGATGAGAGGGTTTTTCAATTATATACAAATTCATGTAAAATTATAGTAATAAGCAGTGATTAAATGTGCAGCTTGTTATTACAAGGTAAATGTTCATAGTTACGTTTTACAGTTTTTTTTTCTGTAATTTTAGGATGAATCATATTAGTTTTACATTTAATTGCATGCACTTTCATATTCAAATTTTCAAATTCTAGATGTGAATACAGGGAATTTTTTTCATTGTGGACAATGTTTTTTGAATGGACTAAGACTACAAAGCTGTTTACCAGGAGACCTTGGAGCATCTTCAGTTCTGGACACAAAATTGTTAAATTTAAGGTGAGTGAAATGGCAGTGAATTTAACTTAAGTAAAATGAATAACAAATGACAAAAGTGAGAGGACAGATGTGTTTACTATTTATGAAAGCTTTGGTAGAAAAGCCATTACAATATAAAAGTGTACAAAACACAACACATAAAAACCAATACGCACAAACTGGATAGTGTTGTGAATTCACTGAATACGAAACAGTTTTTTTATCAATATTTGCTCTCTTACAAATTAAAACAGCCATCAGAGCAAGAACAACAAAGCATACACGTTTGTATGTACACAGACCAGTGTCTCTTTGTAGTGCTGGAGGCAGTGATTCTCTATCCCCACCTGTATCCCTTCTGATTCTTTCAGTTTCTTCTTTCACATCCGGAAAGGGGATCTTTCAAATGTCAACTGTCTGTAAGGAAAGGAGAAAGAACAAAAAGTAACAAATCATTTTCATTGATAAATGTGTGAGGTTTGTCATACCGTTTTTACAGGGAGGTAATTAATGAGGTACATGTGACTGAATTTATGATTTATATCTAAGAATGAGTAGACAATTATTATGATAAAAACTAAATCCCTAATGTCTTATTTTTAGTTGCAGTGAGCTTTTCCCATTATTGTTAGCTGCAGTGATCAAGGATAGAGCATCATCATTTAAGACTTCATCCCATTGAAATCTGTGTGTACTATGAGCTCTGGAGGAGGTGCATCAGGTAGCACTGCCATGGCAGGCTAACATCTACCTATGCAATCAAAAAAAAATATGTATATACCTTTAAACTATATTTATACAATTTTCAGGGTATATACAAGGAAAATATCAGAGCAAAAATTAGATCTATGAAGTCAAAAGAACTGTCCCAAGAGCTCAGAGACAGAAACAATAAATGCAGCAGAATTTTTTTTTGATAGCTTTGTTCAAATCTGTGTCTTGCTACAGTTCTAAGAGCTCAGTGGCTGAACAGTTGGGGCAGAAGAGACTTGATGAGAAAGGTAACTAAGAATTAAAAGATCACTCTCAATGAGCTCCACATATCCTTTGTGGAGTCCTGGTTGACCCAAACTTCTTACATATAACAGTTATGGAGACAACTATGTTGTTTTGTGATGACTATGAAGCATCTTAGGAGGAGACTGATTACATTTTAATGTATCTTTGTAAACTATCTTGTGTGCAATGACATTTCTAAATTGAAATGAATCTGCGTTAGTTCATATGAAGGTAGAATATCCAGTGTTGTCATGTAAGGGATAATGTAGAGGTAGTCGCTTGTTATGAAGAAATAAACCCTTTAGGGTGTGTAAAACCCCTCGGCTCTGCGTAAGTGTTTCATACATTCTATCTGGGTTTATTTCTGTACAACAACCTCCTCACTCTACAGTACATTATTCCTTACAAACTCTCCTCAACACAATAGAACAAAATGTTAATAAACTCATCAATAATCCCAGAATCAAGAACCAGACAATCTGCACTTTAGTTAGCTATTGTTTTTGCGATGTACATATAAAGTATGGTCATAATATGTTATATTTGTTTTATTTTGACAAAGTCATTGCTCAAAAAAAGTATCACATGTTTATGCGAACCAAAATGGTTGATTACTGTCATTTGGCAATAGGATAGGATTTACATTCCTCCCTACAGCTTTTTAGTGTTGCCTGCAGGAGGCAGTATGGTGCTTTGCTTCTCCCCCTGAGACTCTTTTCATACTTTGTTTACTTCCTCATTGTACTGAGTAAAGTTACAACTGACATAAGCAATGGTCGTTTGTCTCTTTCCATTTCCTGTTTATACAGGTTGGTTATGTTTCATACTGTGAAACTACATGATGATTACACATTTAAGTTCAGTTTCAGATGGAATACTAAAGTATTGAATATGTTTATAGGGGTTTGTGAATCAGTAGATATCTCTTATTACTACTGTTTTTAATAAAATAAAACTTTTTGTTTCCCTTTACCTACTTTACATGTTTTGAGATCAGCTGACGCTCCTCCAGGACAGCACTCCAGGTGTGCAACAATGTTTAAATGCCCTCGTCCTGGTTCATGGTGTTCTGGGCCTGTCCTAGAGGAGCGATCTGACAGCAGGAGTGACCAGACAGGCGGCTGCACCTCAATAAGGTCAGCTGATAAAGGCACATCGCCACATGACATTTGGTGACGCTTCTGAGGAAGATAAAGGAACAAGCGGTCGAAACATGTAAAGCTGGTAAAGACAAAATTAACATGTTCAATATAGTAGATCTTTTCTTTTATGTGTCAAATATGGCTATTGGTGCCTGCCTCTAATTCACTTCTCTTTTTTTGTATATTCTCGTGTTTTTGCACCTTCCTTGGATAGGACAGTCAGAGAGAGACAGGAAACAGGAATGCAGAGAAGGAAGGATGACATGCAGCAATGGGCGACTGGAGGATTCAAATAAGGGCTGGTCACAGCGAGAACTAAAGCGCATAAAATTGATAGTACAGTTTCAGATATTAAGGCAACACATTCTACGTTTCATGGTATTTTTTGTTTAAGCATTTGTAACTCACATACTTGCTCATTTCACTGACTGAATGGGACATTGTACACTAGCACCCTGGACAGTATGATTTTATGTAAAACCGAAAAGGCAGTATTTTGGTTTTAATATTATGAATGATTTTTGAAGATAATCTCACATTTAGGATGGGATGAAAGGGGGAAGATATATTTTGCATATTTTTAAATAAATTCAAATGAGTGAAGCTGTAACCAACAGAAGCTATGGTTGCCTGTCAAGTCTTTCTCCTGTTTTTATTGGATACCGTACCTGTTCTATGGATCTGACAGTCTGACACCTAAAACATTTCCAAAATTTCACAGGGCACAGGAGCCATTCAATGATTTTTTTATTTGATCAAGTGTTTGAGTGTTAATTGTGTTCATTTGGTGATATAGTGATCATACCTTCATTCTCGCCACTCAAGATTTGCAATTTTTGAAATGACGCTTAGCACCCTTGGGTTAACGGCATACTGGCGGCCCTTTTCTTTTTGTTTGACTTAGGTCCCTTTGTCTGGGTTGATTTTGAAGATGCACCTGTTGGAAAAAGAAAGAAACATTGTATTTGAAAGGATATCTTTCACAGCTTCAGTTACCAAATAAGGTGTGTTTTTTTCATAAATACACACACATATTCCTACACACACATTACTTACCACCGTAGGAACTCAAGTGTAGCTCCCATCTCCATTGGATAATCAATGTTATGTGCATAGAAGGAGCAGAACATCATCTGGAATGCCTTGGTGAAGCTGGTGAATTGTTCATCAGTTCAGTTCATCAGTTTTTCCTCAGTCGATGTGAGGGTCTAAGGGCAGAGGATGTTGTTATGATGCCATGTGAAGCCCTTTGAGACAAACTGTTTGTGAAAACGGGCTATACAAATAAAATTGCCTTGCCTTGCCTTGCCTTGCCTTCATTCACAATTACCTGGTCAACTGCCAACATGAAGAGCTTGGCAGTGAGTTCAGTGTTACCTGTGAACAGGGCAAGTGGACCAACACAGTAAATAGCTTGCCTTGTGTTTTCGGATTAAATTACAGTGAGGTTAAGAAAACCAGGGGAATCGCCCATACTGTGTCTTTACTGGAAAACTAATCCTCTGCCAAATTAAGGACAGCAAAAAAATGTCAGGTGATTTCTTCATCTATTAACATGTATGATTGGCAGTGTATGATGCACTCCCTGAGATCTCTAAACAAAAAAGTTTACACAAATCACTTTTGGGTAAAAACTTACCACAGACCAAAAAGCAGGGTGTCCATGGGAGTTTAGTGGTGTCAACATCAGTTGCAATAGCTGTGTCATCAACATTCACAAACATCTTCTCCTGCTGCTCTTTAAAATGGGCAAGAAGAAACATCACAGCCGCACATGTTTCGTGTGCTCCTGTCAGGGTCTGGCTGAGGATAATGTCAACGTTGCTTGATGGCTCAATTTGGGCAAACTGAAAGTAACACATCACGCTTCTGATTTTGGTGATTGTGGACACCTCAAATTCATTGTTTATCTGGACACCAGTAAACTCCTTGAAATGAACCCTCATTCCAATTTCCTGGAAGAGGAAAGGCCACTCCTTTAGGATTTCTTTGGTTTCCTTTGTTCCTGACAGTATGTCTCTCCTCTGTGATGGAAACGTTTCCACCATCAAGCTTTCAATCTTCTTTGCATCTTTTTCTTTGTTTCTGTACATTTTCAACAGTTCTTCCTGTTTTTGCTTTTGCATTTGTTTATTTTCTCCAAGAGGTAACCCTGGATCAGAGTTCACACAGCCATAAGCATCTCTGCTCTTCTTTCCATCAGATGTACCGGCATTTTCTGAAAGCCTTTTCTTGCAAGGCACTGATCGTAATTATCTATTCGCGATACAAATTGTTTAACAAGTGAATCATAGCCGGTGTAAACAACCTGGCCCTCAATCTCATCTTGGAACGATTTGTGGTACTGCATTACTATTTGTCTCAAAATTTTGGTTATGTGTCTTTTCCCAGGTTTTTTGCAAACAGCAAGTATCTCAGCCACCAAAATTCTCACTACCTCTCTGCTGCAGAGGGCCTCTTCTCATCATCTAACAGCTTCTTTGTGTTGATGGGATCTTGTCCCACGGAATCTTGAAGTTGTAATGCCAGCTGTTGTCAAAAATAGATGAGGACCCACTCTCCACAGATTCAGTGGGTGAGACTTGAGTCATCAGAGAATATGAGGCTGAACTTGGCAGAGGAGATGAGGTTGAAATTCTTACACGTGCATGTGTGCTCCTATCCATAGCTGTGTCTTCAGAGTCACTAAAACACAATTCGTCCTGAGTGCTTATTTCCTCACAAAGGCTGGTTGATAGGGAGGAGGACTCATCCTCTACTCTCCTGGCACCATGTGACACTGAAACACACAAAAATACATTTATATCAGTGAATAATCGTTCACATATTCCCTTACATATTTTCTGCAATAATATCTACATGTATTAAAACTTCAAAATGAGAAAAATGCTGTATGGAAAATATTTTTACAAGTAGATTTTTATCTGGTTTTCACTACTATTTTCATTTGGACTTACATTTGATGCAGGCCATGAGTTTTCGAATCTCATGGGCTTTAAGGCTCCTGCAAGGTCCTCCGCAGCAACATACAGTACATCAAATCCTGGTCAGATTCCACTCTGAGGTCTTTTACAACTTGAACCATTTTTTCCATAACAGCCTCTTGGCTGAATGTAGCCTGCAAGGATGCAGTCAGGTGACTCTCCCAACCTGCCATGCCTGTAAGTGACAAGATTTCAGGAAAGCAGATGACTCATTACATCACAGTTGCAATTTATTGATATCGTTCTATACATGTACACACATTTACCATGGAAATTATACACATTACAATACTGGCATTCATCTACCTCAGAGGCAGTACAGAAGAATAGTTCCATCACCACTGATCCACAACACTATGCTTTAGAGAGAGGACGTTTTGTCCATTCAGACTGTACAAGGCCAGTGGGTAAAAATCCAGGCACTGTTCTGCCTGGAAGCAGCACATACCCTCGGCAGTTTCTCTGACTTCATACAGTCCAAACTCTGACCAATATAGTGACATGAATGGTGTCACCAGAAACCACACATCATTGTTATCTTTCATCAAGCTCAATACGCCCAAATTTGTTTGACTCATCAGTCTCACATTTCAAACAGAGAAAGGATTCCTTTTTGTACAGGGTTCCCTTCAGGTTGACTTCTGTGCACACATACTCAGGTTCTGAGGGCATGTTAGTTTCAACTGCAGTCACTGTGCAAGTTAGCATGGTAAGGAGTGGAGCTGTTTGACCTCAACACTTGTGGGAAAAGGATTTTGAGTTGAGAGTAGTTAGGAGGAATTGGTGCAGGTTTGCGAGAGTGTGGCACACATTCTTGAAGTTTTGTATCCTCCTCACACACCTCTTGAAGTAAGATTGTTTATTCTCAAATCGCATTGTCCTTAGCCATATTAGTGGACCAAGTTTGAGAGTCAGTGAGGCATAGTGGAGAAGATAGTGGTGTTTGGGTTTGAGGTGCTCACAGGGAAACAGTGTTTTCCTCGTTTCTAAGTATTCTATCACAACAACATGGAGGTACGCAACCTGGGCAATGGTGATCTTAGGTGCACACACTAGTTCCACTAGCTCTTTTAAAGTAATCATTAAATTCCACACTGGGTCATGAGAATCCACTTTGTCACCAATAATGACAGGCAGGAGCCGAAGAAGACACCAGTTCTCTGCTGCTTGGCCACCTGTTGTGTTGGCCTTTTCACTCACTTGACAAGGAGATGAGCTGGAATGTGACCCATTGTAGGCAAATTGTGAAATTCTCCTGTTCAGTTGAGAGTATGTAAACCATCCATTCATCGTCGTCTTCCGCTTATTCCTTTCAATCAAGGGTCGCGGGGGGGCTGGAGCCTATCCCAGCGGCTACGGGCGAGAGGCGGGGTACACCCTGGACAGGTGTATGTAAACCAATGCCTAATTTTTATGAAGTAGTGCAGGTAAATGACTGTTGGCACAGCTGACAGCACCTTTGATATATATGTGATACCTTCAGCCATAGAAATATATATGGAGATGCCTTGGTCCGTGCTGTCTCATCTATGGTGCCATAGCATTGCGTTCACGCCATGATGGTTGCTCCAGGACTAATGCCAGGGCATTCCCCAGAGCTCCTGCTCAGCACGGTGAAACCCTTTGGGCCTCGGGGAGCACCACCACCCAGTCAAAATCATGGTTCTCTGATATGTTCAGCTTTCAAAGGGGGGATGGTCTAGAGGTGTGTGGCCGCTCATGGTCAATCATCCCCCCCCCCGGAAATCTGAACGTCAGAAAACCATGATTTTTAACCAGGTGGTTGCACTCTCTGAGGCCGGGGAGGGTGGCCACATACCTCCCACGCATCCCCCCTCGATACTTTGAAAAGGCAGACCATGATTTTGTTCAGGTGGTGGTGCTCTCTGTGGCCCAAAGGTCACATCGTGCTGGCCAGGAGCTCTGGGGAATGCCCTGGCATTAGTCCTGTAGCAACCAACATGGTGTGAATGCAATAATAATCATAAATCAGGATGAGGTTCACCTTTAATCCACAGAGGAAATAATAAAGATACCTAGAACATTATTTTCCTGCCCTGGACATCAGTTGGACAAACTATATCCTGCAGCAACATCCCTCACATTCATCTCCACCGTCCTCTTCACCAACGCCCCCTTTGCCAACTCATCTGCCCTCTCGTTCCCCTCCACCCCCACATGTGCTGGTACCCATAAAAACCTAACCTGACCCCCCCACTGAACTATCCTTGTGACTGCCTGAAAAACCTGGTACAAAACATCCTGACGACTACCCGTGTGACATGACCTGATGCTAGTTAGGACTGCTGCTCAATCTGAGCAGACCACCACCCTCCCCACTTGTGTACACTCCACCCACCTCAGTGCCACCAGCACCGCTACCATCTCCACTGTGTAAACCCACAGCCCATCTGTCGTGCGCCTACTAAGCCCTATCCCTCTCCCCGGTACTGCCACCCCAAATCCTGTCTCCCCAGACTCCGCCCTTGATCCATCAGTATAAACCTTCTCCCATCCACCATACACCCTTCTCATACACCTGTTGTGAGCCCTAACCAAGTCCTCCCCCTCCCCCTTCCTCCTCAACTCCAACAAACACCAGTCCACCTCTGGCCACTCCATCCTCCATGATGCCATCTCTGGGTACACCACTGCTTGACTCACCCTAATGTGCCCTACTCCTAGCTCCCTAGCCAGTACATTCCCTATCCTCCCAAAGTGCTCCCTGTGTCCCCCCGCCCCCCCCCCCCCCTCCCGTACTCCCAACACTCATCTAACACACTCTTGGTCAGATGCACCCTTGAGTGACCCTGCAGGTTAGCCCAATACCTCACTATTAATTGCTTCCTTCTTAGCTCCAGGGGCATCTCACCCATCTTCACCTGCAGTGCTGCCACCGGTGTCGTCCCTAGTGCCCCACAACACACCCTCAGTGCCTTATTGTATACCACATCCAGGACCCGCAAGTGACACTTAGCAGCCGACCCATACACTATACACCCATAATCTAGCGCCGCCCTCACCATCGAAATACAAATAGTCTTCAGTGCCACACAGCTAGCCCCCCAGTCCCTACCTGACAAACACCTCATCACATTTATTACCTTCCTACACCTGCCCTCAACCCTCCTAATGAGCTCCACCCAAGTCAACTTACTATCAAAAACTACTCCCAAATACTTAAAGGACCCCACTCTCTCTAACGCCCTACCATACGTCCTAAGCTTTTCACCACTCACATCCCTCTTTCTAGTGGCCAACCTGACTGAATGAGCAAATACCTATTAAATACCCCTTTGCCCCTCCCCTGGGCAAACCAACAAAAAAATTAATAGGGTTTTAAAGTATAACTTAACAACTGTAAACAAATATTCATGAATCAATTATTAACTGCAACCTCAAAAAAGTACTAAAAAGCTTCCGTATGGCTGTATATTACACACATAAAACATGACAAATCAGGAAAACACATTCAATCCACTATAATGGCATAGTCCATGGTCACGGGTCTCTCTGTAACGCACCACCAAGCGCTATTTAAAACGAAGCCAGGAAGTACCCTGGTTTGCCCGAGGATCCAAGGCAACCGAATGCAGCACACACACACACACACACACACAGTGTGTGTGTGTGTGTGTGTGTGTGTGTTTGACCTCGGGACACAAGTGCGGTTCTGCAGAGAAACACTCAAACGGGCTCCGCGAGACAGTAAGCACACTGCGCACCGGCACGATCAGGCTGAGAGTGAGAGAGAAAGTGACAGCGCCGGACAGGAAATGACTGCCATCGGGCATTTTGTGCAAAATCACTGCCAAAGAAAATCGTTGAAATAAAAAAAAAAAGTAGGGTGTTAAAAGAGAAACACTTCCACTTTGTTTCAGTGGATCCAGGAAGTATTACATCTCTTTCTTTTAACAGAAGATGAACCCTTTTCCCTGCAGATAATGCCAGCACAAAATGGTCTCTTACTAACCCATATGATGTGACTCCATGAATCCCTCTACTTTTGCATATTTGTCATGCCTATTCTTTCTTTTCAGATACATGTTAAAAAAAGCACAACAACTGGAATAAACAGAACATTCTGTGTTAACAAGTGAATTGAACCATTGATATAAAAGGCCAGTATAAGCATATAAAAGATTGGCACAGTAAACACAAGCATTAAAAACATTGCCCCTGCAAGAATATTTAGGGTAAAGACCACACTATTGCTTTATTTTGGGTCTACACACATTTTATGTGTGTAAAAAAAGAGAATGCTAGGCATTTGTCACAAAAAAGAGAAATGCTCATGAATAACCTTGGTCTAAGTATGTTGGAGTTGCTTACCATTATCCACTGTCTACAATAATCAGAACTGCATCATGAGACACAAAAAAAATCGTCATTTGTCATCTTAACTTTTCTTTACTTGAAACATATAAAAAAGCGAGTATAAATCAAAATACAATAAATGCAAAAGTGAGGATATCAAAATGTTATCTTATTAATAAAATGGCCTATACAAACGCTTAAATACACATGACGCAATTGGGCCGTCATACTCATGCATGACAACACGTCAGGTTGCTATGCTAAGTTAGCTAGTCAGCTAGTTGACTTAGCTGACAAAACGATGTGGCTAGAGGAACCTCCGGTTTGTCGTGTCACCGACAAGACAACCTTAGTGTAGATATATATACATGGACGATGTTAGATATTCTAACAGACCTCTGGACTCGCCAGATAGGAAACGGGTAAGTCAGGTCTGTGAGAGCTACCATGCTAGCCTTATGTAACACTGTAAATCTAAGCTAATAAGCCAGCGCCAAGGTTTAGCGCTGCAGCATCAGTACCAGACACTAGAAGCAGTTACTGTACAACATTCAAGATGTTGATCTAATGTTAAATTTTCTTTGTCACACGTCAATGAAACTGAATTTCAAACTAAGTGTACAGACAACATAAGGTCAGCTAGCTCTGAGATATCGACATTCAAAACGTTAGCCGAAGAACTGACATTTACCGTTTTGAGCGTTCGCTGAATTATCTTTCCAAACATTAATTTGTACTCTTTGCTCGTGACATTTCAATGCAAAGCCTGGCCACCTGATGACAGCTGAAGCCTTCACAAACGAACAAGCATCAACTGGACCCCAGGTTAACAGAAACAGTGTAGCATATGACTTCAGTATTGAATCCGACCATTGTGAGGCCTATTTATGTTGTTGTTTTTAAATGTCAGTAGAGGATACTGATATTGAACAGGAGGAAGCAGCTGGTCATGTAGGGGCCCAGCCTCACTCAACACTTTACGCAGAGGGCAGTGCATACTCATGTTTCTATATCGTGTGTATATAGCATTTGGCATTTCACTATTAGTGAGTGGCTGAGTATTTTGGACACGTGTGCAAATGAGTGTCATAGTATCACTCAGGCTTTCATAATCGCTTGCATTTACCATTCAGCTACTGGTTTAGACCCGCCACCATGCTGTAGATTAGAGATGTTGATCAATCATCTGTGGTCTGGTGAACATGACAGCTGACAAAGTAGGTAGAAATGTCATTTTTTTCTGCATCTGCTTGTTGAACAGGTGGTTTAATATTTACTCTTTGACTTATTCTTGTGAAGGATTTATTGCTGTAAAAAGAGTGCAATTTTCAACTCATCATGGCCCTTCTGACCTGCGCTGTGTGTGTGTGTGTGTGTGTTGAGGTGCTTGCCCTGCTCAAAGAGAAACTACAGAGGCAGAGAAATTGCACAACTTGATGACATTGCACCCTAGTAATTACAGGTGCCACATTTTCAGTGCTCAGTATTACCAACCAGCAGTACACAGCCCTACAAAGTAAATTGTCGTGGTTTGTCTTTGATCTTGCGGGTCAGGCAGATTTATCATGTGGATTTAGCCCATGACCATACCACGCTCAGCTTTGCATTAGGAGAACTGTGTAGTGGGTTATTAACTATTTGGCTTAATTAGTTGTCAGTATTTTGTAGTTAATAGTTTCTGCCACTTGAGGTCTTGGCTTTGATAGAGTTAGATGGTTACAGAGGTGCTCAGCATTTAAAACTCTTCTGGTGCAGGCATGTGTCTGATCCAACAATGTGTTTGAATCCTTGTGCTGTCATGTGTCTTGTGCTGTCATTTGCACACAAAATTCCTTTCATATGAAAAACATATATTTTAAGTGGTTTAGATACTCAACTTCGCTGTTAACTGGTTAGTGATTAAAATGATAAAGCAAAAAGTGGTAGCTGTAGGGAAGGGTTGCAGATTGTTAGTGTTCAGTTCAGTGATGGCTCTTGGGAGAAAGTTGTTTTTCAGATTGGAGATTCGAGCTGTAATGGGGCCTGTAGTGCCTCCCAGAGGGCAAGAGCGAGAAGAGCTGATGATGGGTGAGTACCAGCTGTCAAGATGCTGCTGGCTCTGTAGAGGCCTCTTTTGGACTCAGATGATTTTGTGAGACGTGTTTCGGATTCTTAGGAGATTTTAATTTTATGCCTCTGTACATTTTGCATACTGTGCCATGATGCAGTGCATTAATACATTATTAGTACATTATTTAATTGCTGCAGTCTTCCCAGCCATTCATATGCGTGGTCCGTTAAAGTCTGCTGATATGCAGTCCAGATCAGCACCAACATGAAAATGAGCAGACGATGCTCCATGATGTACATTAAAAATTGCAAGGGATTTGTTGTCTACCCGCCTTAACTGTATAAGCAATCACGGAACGGCTTTGCTGCCATGTGACAATTTTTGGACCGTTTGAGTTTGGCCTTTGTGAACGCGAACCAGACCAGTTTAGAAATTGCAACAATGTATTGTTCTTGCTTTAGTTTGAATCAGAAAACGGGCCTTTTGGTGTGAACACAACCTTAGACACAACTAGATATACAGTAACCTATTTTCCGTAGAATTTTATTTCTACCTGTTTCCATTTAGAGAACACTTTTATTTATTCTTATTAGAGTTAAGTAAGAAAAGATCCAGTTACCTAGTGCAATTTGGAGGAACCCATGAGAGTAATATTTTCTGTAATTTTTATGTTTTCGTAATCTATCAAATATAGTTCTTCGACAGAAAATCTAATCAGCAAAAATCAGTCAACCTAAAAAGAAAAATCTGAAAATGTACAACATAAAAAAGACACATTTATGATTAAATCATGGATAGTAGCTGGAAATGTGGGAAAATTATACCAGACAAACTTTTTTTTCTACCACCAGATCTTTGTGTTGTGTATTATTCAAAGTAACACATTGTGGTTCTGACTAAAACCATTGTCAAATCAGAGTGAGCACATGAATTATAGAACAGTGCAAAATAAAAAAATCTTCATTTGGAAAAAAAAATTATTTACATGTCCACTCAAAGCCCTTCTTTTGGCTGCTGCTGTTCAATTTTTAACAACTTGATCTGATAGTTCTATTCAATTTTTAAGATTGGATTCGGGGATTTTGCATTGCAGTATGATAACTGAACAAGCCTAAAACCTAAACCTAAAAGTGATGACATATGTATGATACATCAATTCTGGACAATAAGAAAAATGTATATAAGCTTTACCATTTTAAACCCATCTTTCTTGCCTTTTGAGAATTGATTTTTGAGTTTACCAGTTCCACTTAAATGTGCCTTGAAGTCAGTTGATTAAAGTCATGACCAAAGCTTAAATAAGTATTGTTGATAGACAATTGATTTAAGTTTTTAAATGATAATAGTGTGTCTACTCTCAAGTGTAGATAATATGATGTATTATGCAGGGCAAAAGTCTAGATATGTAGATAGGTGAGTCTCTGACTTGTCATAAACAATGAAAACTATCAAAGGTGTATCATTTTAGAAGATTATAGATTTAGGTAGAAAGGCGCTCTTTAAAAATGAATCCATTTGTCATTTACCAGTCCAAGAAGGAGAAGACAGTATACTGGAGAGACTAAGAGTGTCAGAGCAGGTGAAGGCCACAGAAGGAGGAACAGATGAAGAAATGAGTGAAGAATAGGAAAAAGAAGTGAATGCTGAGGATTCTGAAAGAGAGAGACAGGTAGGGAATGATAAGGAGGCTGATGAGGGAGGAGATGATGTTGACAGGGAGCAAGAGGGTTCTACTGTAATTCCAGCAGGACCACTTGTCCACATGACCACTGCTGTCTTTTCATTTTCTTTCCATATAAATCCAGTACAGTTTACATGTATGAATATGTATATGGGGATTCCCACTTACTGCATCCCTTGCCAACCCATGTAAAACTTTCTAGGTTAGCCACTACTTCTTTATTGTTATTGTTGAGGTTATAAGCATGCTGTGTAAAGTTAAACAAGGCTGCAATTAACTGCACAATGCTTATTAAATAAACATAAAATATACATGATCAGTTTAATTTAATTTTTTTTTTCAAATTTCTTATTTGGACTGGATTTTTATTTCACATACAGAGAGGTAGCTGCAAAGACATAGGTTCAATCAGGCTCACATTCAGATTTAAAATTCATATATGAAGTTTGCAGCAGTCTTTTTTTGTCTTGAATCACTTGGGCCCTGTTTACACGTACACGGATATTTTAAAAAACTGAGACATTTCTCTTTGTTTGTACCCTTTGTTCACATGCAAACGTGGAATCTGCCTGTTAAAACAAATCTTTCTAAAAACTCTGGCCGGAGTGGAGATTACGGAAAACGGCGTTTATGTGTTGCCGTGTAAAATGGGCAAAATGGCGTTTTCAGTGCCCATCACAACATGAGACAGAAAATGCTTAACCTCATGTTTGCAACCGGTGTTCACACTTTTTTTTTTTGGCTACTGATTTGTGATCATGGATGCATTCAGAGCAGCAGTGTTGGAGCAAACTATTTTTGTATGTTTGCATTTGCAAATACAGCTGAGGAGCAGTGATAGAAAAGTGCTCAGAGGTCAGCAATTTTGTAGATTTCTCCTCCCTCCAACATGAAGACCACGTGATTGCCAGTGTCGCCAGTTTTGGGTTCGACTTGGGCGAACAGCTGTTTGTTGGGAGAACTTTGAAAATGAAGTGGTTTTCCTGGAGGAGTGGCATGAAAATTTTAGGATGTCATCGCTGCTGTCACTCTCCGAGTTTCTGCGTCCCTACATTGAGGGTGAGATGACTGTAATGCGGTCTACTGTTGCTGTCATAAAAAAAGTTGCCTGCACCTTATATTATCAGTCTGACAAGGGTAGAATGCGTAAGACAGTCAATGCTTTCGGTCTCTCCCAAACAAACGTTTCAATTATAGTAAGGGAGGTGTGTGAGGCAGTAACTGTCCACTTAGGTCCCATGTACATAAAACTGCCCATATCTGAAAAGTCTGTACAGCAACTAGTTCAGAAATTTGAAGAGGTACACAGAGTCCCTCAATGCATAGGTGCTGTGAATTGCACACATGGAAATAAAACCACCGTCTGTAAATTCCACAAATTATATCAATTGAAAAGGCAGGTTCTGTTTGAATGTTCAGGCTATCTGTGATTATAAATATTCTTTCATTGATGTGATAGTGGCCTGACAGCATTCACTTTCGCAAATTCCACTCAACGACCATCTGAGAGCTGAAAAATACCACCATGTCCCAAGCAAATAGTTGAGGATGAAGAGGCCATACCAGTGTACCTACTTGGGAATCCTACATACCCTCTGCTCCCATACCTAATGAAAGATTATGTGAATTGGAGGAGTGATGCTCAGGAGCAGTACTTCGGACTGTCTTTGTGCTGTGCGCGGTTGGTCATCGAGACACATAGCACCTCTGTATTTCCCCCGAACTGCCTAAAGCTTGGTTGTGAGGATGGTGCATGTTATGTCCTCATTTTGATGAGGAAAATTGGCAGATGCGTTGGGGTAGTGCCCTAAAAAGAGAGTCAGTATGTCGACATATTTACTTGCAATGTTTTCTTGTAATTTTGAAGTTTTGTAGTCTAAAGTTACATTCAACAAGAGCTCTACATCCTGACCAGTCCACACGAACGATGGTACCGGCACCATTTTTCTGCAAACAAGAAAGAGGATGTGTGATTTGTTGCTGGTGTTGCTATTTTCAGGATTCCAGTTGCCTCATGTGGCAGAGCATCCTCCTTCCCAGACACTAGTGCACTTTGCCTCTCCCTCAAAAGCCCCAAAAGAAAACAGTTTTAGTTACAGCAACATGCTTTGTCTTAAGGTGGAAGAACAGATTGCTCGTGTTACCTCTCTGTGTAATCATTGTTGCCTGGCATACTTTGCAGATAATGTTTTTCTGCTCAGTATCCGACACTTTAAATCCAAACCATGTCCACACTATTGATGTTGCACAAGCATTTTAACAATCTCCTCCTCCTTCATGCGCTCACTCCTCGCATCCATTTTGACAAACAAATGCGCAATTCAATGACATCCTAAATTTTTGTGGTAGGGCAGTATGATGAAACCTCTACTGTTGGCCAAATTTATATTGCATACCGCTTATACCAGTTATGCCCAACAGGGAGGAGGCCTCAAGGCCGACCCAGGACATGCTGGAGGGATTATATCTCTCAGCTGGCCTGGGAACGCCTCGGGATTCCCCCGGAAGAGCTGGTGGACGTTGCTGGGGTGAGGACAGTCTGGGCTTCCTTGCTGAGACTGCTTCCCCTGCAACCTGGACATGGATAAGCGGAGGACGACGACGAGAACAACGAAAAAGTTATTCCATCCGATCTGGTTGAACACTTCCTCTGTGTCAAGTGTATGACAAAGTCAGTGGATGCTCCTGTCTTTGAATACATAGTTTTAAAAAATTCTCTGAGTTTAAGGGTAGAGCGCCAATGTCGTGCAAAGCCAGTCTGGTCCGAGTGAACTTGATTTTCGAGTTAGGGGTTCATTCTAATAGTACTGCATCTTGGCAAGTACTTTTTCCATCAACATCAAGGAATGAAATTAAATGTAGAGGGCAACCTCCTTTTGATCTTTCCCTTTATTATGAATCAGCATTATCACAGCCTCTTTTTTTCATGTAGAGCATTAGAGGGGGGGTGTGCATTGTTCGTCTAATTTGATTTGATGGGCTGGAGTGAGGTGACCTAGTTCAAGTGGTGTGTGGTGGACTTTTCCAACTCTCAGATACTATTACTTTGTGTATCCGTAGTCTACTTGAATGCTGTAGGGTTTGAATGCAACTTTTTTTTTTTAAATAAACTTGTTCCCAGCTTATCTCTGAATGCCACATATTCCAATCATATACATGTGTCAGTAGTGCCACATAAGTCATCTTTCATCTGGGCGATTTAACTTTATAGAGTAACAATAGCTGCTGAAACCACATGATTTTGATGTGTTTGGCTCCTCAATATGGCTCCTCAATCATATTGTCAGAAAACAACACCTAAATTGAGCTTGGTGCTTGGTCAGTGACTGCTCCATGTTGATGGCCTCTCTGGGTTTTTGTTTCTTCATGGTCAATTTATCCTCTATATCTGATGCTAAAATCTTTGTATGTGGACCTGGAGTAGTTTTGTGCAGATAGGAGGCTTGTATATTTAGAGGAGGAATTTCATCAGAGCTATCACACACATGTCTTACTGCTTCATCCTTCATTGCTCAGCAGTGCCCCCCTTGGAGGATTTTGTTGTTCTCACGTGGCATAAAATGCCACCAATTTTGAATGACATGCCATGGAAATATTTCAGTAAAGTTTGAGCCCCTACAGACTACTGCCCCCCCCCCCCATCTGCTGCAGTCTCATATCTTAAAAATCCAATCTATCAAAAATGGAGGTAGCCATTTGTGCTGTGGAGAGCTGTAACCATGTTTCCTGTCATAGGTTGCATGCTGCACCTGCATGGCTGCATCTGAGAGACTGCTGCTAACTTTGATTCCATGAATATTCAAATATATTTATGATTTATGATTTGTTATAGTAACAGTTTGCAAGTTTACTGTTATGAAACTTGTCTCTCTTTCATTCCTTGTCACAATGCTATGACGTTAAACGTAAACTTGACAAATTATGCAGGCTCAACTCACTCAATTATTGATGCCATCCTTACTGGTTTTAGCAAAATGGCAAGAAAAAGTCAAGGTCAGTTAATCTTTTGCCCTTCAAAAAGTAAGCATCTGTGGCACACTGATCTTGCTCAATAGTTAATTTATGACAGTGAGGCAGAGGACAGTGAAGGTGCAGAGTTTCACTCCTGCAGCACTAGTCAGCACAAGTGATGAAGTTGATTAGGGCTCTGGGTGAAATCTGAGAAGCAGTTGGTCCTTAGAGTTAAAATGACTTCTGTATGTCCATGTGATACTGCATGAACTGTTTCAGGCTACATAAGTAAGGTGTCCAAATCAAGTATTGCTCTGTGTAGTTGACTCTGGAGTCAGTTTAGTTTGATCTTGATGGTACTCCAAGTTCATATTGTTGTCCCCAGTTGTTAGATGGATACATGAGCTGCTGACCTTGTGGCTCACTCTGTATGTTTCCTCTCTCTCCCCTGGGTTACCATGCCAGGCAACGTTGCTCATGCGTTTTATGTCTCACTTGTGAGCAGACCTTGTGACTGTTTGCATTATTAGTAGCCTGTGCTTGTAAGCTGACATTTTTCCTCCTCTCTTTGTCACAATGATTCTCCACACCTTTCAGCATCTGCCATGGCAGCTGGTGTCAGCATACTGAGTGACCTCCCTTACTCTATGAGTGGAGCCTGCGGTGCCGAATTCAGCATGGAGATGGAGACAGGTAAGGGAGCCTGGCAGCACACAAACTGCATAGGGAAAGATGCTGGTTATTTAGAAAGCCACTGTCCTTGACTATATGGAAGTTTCAGGTCTCTACATGCTTTAATTAAAAATATGAAAATTCATATACATCCTATAGCGACTGTAGGTGCTCAATGTAGCTGTTTAATTTTGACGGAAGAACAAAGATGGTCATTTCTCAAGCTCAAATGGAAACTGTAAATTGTCTGAGAATTTTGCAATTGTTCATTCAAGACAGAATTACAAAATATGCAAGCACACTATGTTTTATTGGCATAACTTTATTATTGTGTTGCATTGTTATATCTCTTAGCTTTGCTGTTGCACAAAATGTTGACTTGGTCTGGTATTCTTACACACCAGACAATGTGCAGTGACCAACATAACTTTATTTGCTGTTGGCCCAATGTATATTTTTACTGGCCCAGATGCCAAAAAGTTAAAATAATTTCTTTCCTGTACTTTTCTTAATTTATCAAATATTTTTCTTTCAAACATTTTTTCACAAGTTAATTTGCTAGTTTAAGGGCTAGGGGGCTTGTGGAAAAAATGTCTTGGCTTGAAACTAACAATGAGGCTTGCACTTAACAGAGCCCCAGCTTATGCCCCATGCTTAAAATAGGGCCCTATATATTACAATTTTGGTAACTCATTACAGGTTGATGGGCCTTAGATATGTTTGGTACATGTGTATGCCTTTACATTCTTTAAGATGGTGTCTCATCAATTCATTTTTGCAGTCTTAGGAAGAGCACTTTTTCTTGAGACATCAATACATAATGAAGTCCTTTAATGGGAGTGTGTGCATCTCTATCTTCACTTGACCAGAATACCGCAACATTGTTTTTGCACAGTTCGTAATTTTATTGCTTTTGACTCCACATAATTCAAAGAAGGATGTTTTGAAGGAAACTTGAGCACTTTCCAAGTGTATTGGAAATGGTGAGGTATGTTTCATCTTTTCATGTTATATTTTATGGAAAGATCCATTTACATGTTGACATGCAGGTTTTCATGAAGTATTTTAGTCTTACTTGCCCATGCTCAGATATTTATTGTGTGTACAGGTTTTGTATACCTCCTATTGACTAGCAGCTTCAACATTTTCCTGACTCAGATCTGTGTGAGATGTGTGTGCATACACCTGCCCCATCGACCTCCCTCTGATGGAAATGGTTGTCATGGTGACCCCTAAAATGTCGCTACTGGGCTGATAAATTGTATTTGCATCTATTAGCAATTTAGGGACTGTTGTGTGATGATTTACGGTTGGGCTCAGATCTGTTGTGCCACAAACCTATGTTATTACAGCAGTGAAATGCTGGCACTGCATGCCTCAGTGCCATAGCCTTGCTATAAGATGCATCAACAGAGAGTCCAGTACTCTTTTGCTGGAGAGATTACAGGCTGCAGGAAGAGGCCTATTCTGCTGAAGATCCTGCAGTCTAGGTGAAGTTTGGCCCTGAGGAGCCTCTCTTCCTCCCAGAGAGTTATGGTGGCCATCAGTGTGAACCTGCCTCTCACTGAGCACAAGACAAGGAGGTGTAACCTTATTGACGACATAACCAGTGTTTTTGCATCAAGGATTTTGATGATGACTTACACTCTGAACTACTGTATAAGTTCAACTTGATTCTTGTGTGATTACATTTACATTGCTGCTTTACTTTTTCACAGCCAATGTGAGGATCCCTACAGCTAAGTACACCAAAATGGGAGAGACCCTGAGGTATGTCATCCCTGGTCACATGCAGTGTTCCATGGCCTGTGGAGGGAGAGCCTGTAAATATGAAAACCCCTCTCGCTGGAGTGACAAGGAGCAAGCCATCAAAGGATTATACTCATCCTGGTATGTCTTGTCTCACGAATTTCATGCTTTCAGTGTCTCAGTATTTAAGGATAAATCAAAACATTTTTTGTCACTTTTTTTGAATAACTTTCACTTGTTAAACAGTCCTAAGGAAATTTTTATCTTTGTTCAACATTTTTGCTCAACTGTCAAATTTTTTGTATCTTTCTTCATTTACAGGATTACTGACAACTTGCTAGCTATGGCAAGGCCTTCCAGAGAAATCATAGAGAAATATAATATAATTGAACAATTTCAAAGGTACAGTGATCTTCTTTCATACCTTTTTGGTGTTTTTAATAACACTTTGTCAGATATCAATGTGTACACAGTGCAGAAGTTTTTGAACATTATTTTGGAATATCAATGTACTCAGGTGTGGTTTGAAGACAGTCATAAACCTGCAGCGGCCTGGAGAACACGCCAGCTGTGGCAACCCACTGGAGCAGGAGAGTGGTTTCACCTATCACCCAGAAACCTTCATGGAAGCAGGCAGTGAGTTTCTCTGTTTTCCCTCCAGCACCTATACCACTTTCCCCCAATGCATATACTTTTTTAAACCCTGGTAAACCTGCTAATCAAAGCAGATTGATCGCTTTACCAAAGGAAGTAGATGAGGAGTTCCCTTTCTCTTGTATTTTCTTTCCTGTGTTACGTGATTTAGTGCAGTCATTGCACTGGGAAAGAAATGAAAGGTGTTGTCAAAAATGCCCTGGAGTTTAATCTCAGTGGCTTGTTACTTATTACTACTTAGTGATATAGGTGAGAGCAACATAGAGGGCTGTTCTGCTTGTGCTCTGTTGTATCATTTGCTCCAGTCTTTTTTTTAAACTCAGTGTTAATTAAAAAATTTCAGAGTGCTGTGTGATTGCAGATGAGTGAGTTGTAGAAGTCACCAGTTGAGTCAACAAGCATTAATTGCTTCCATTGTGTTCATGTCGATAGTGGAGCTCCAACACTAATCATAACTGTTTCAGAGACTGGAAGCAGGCCGTAATTTACCCCATTGTCTCGGGTTTCGTGTGATGCTTTCTGATTTGATGTTACCATGAAATGTTCAGATGTACAGTATGACACAAGGAAATCAGGATCTACAAAGTGAGTGTATACTCCACAAGTAGGCATTGAATCAGTAGTGCAGCCTGCATGTGTGTCAGGAAGAGTACAGCTCTTTCCACATTTGTACAAAGTGGAGAGTAGAGGTACAAAATGAGTCTGTGTAGAACACCAGTCATCTGTTGTACATGTTGCTACCCTAAAATATTTGCATCCTACATGAAGATGGATGGATCATGTATAGATGGTGTTATGTGCATAGAAGGTCTTACACAAGAGACTAAGTTAGACGTGCTGGCAAGGTTGTGCTGTTGCCTACATCTGCCATGTGATTTGGTTCTTAGTAACCAAGTAGTTACTTAGGGATTCCACATTTCTTTTGAGGATTGGTTCTTCTTAACAAGCTCTCTTGAGATCTTTACCCAAGTCACATTGTCAAAGCATCAGCTGCATTTTGAATAGTCTGTCAATGGACTCCATAAAACCTCCAGTCTAAACAATCTAAAAAATATTTTGTTTCTCTTCAAGTTCATCATACACATGTAATATCCAGTTAGGAAATCTGTACATCGGGGCCATCTTAGTTTGTGCAGACAAAAAATGCATTTAAAAAATAAAATCACACATGTTCTTTGATCACTTGCTGTATTGAAAGTGATGAGGGGTGGGGGGATCAATTCCAGAAAATGTTTGGGTTATTCATTGGATTTCTGGAATTTCTAAAAAATCTACAATATCTGATTTAACGTTCACACCTTGAACTATTGACGGCTAAAGGTCACGTTAATGTGTGGTGTACCAGTTGTGCTGCTCGATCATCTTACGGAAGAAGTACATCATCCTCAAAAGGTTTTGACAAATTTATTTGGAAAAAAGTAACTGAAAACTGTTGGATTTAGATAAATGTAGGGTTGTGAAAGTACAGTGTTTGATCTATGATGCCACTACATTTCAAAGCAAAGTATCCTTAATGCAGTTACTCAAGTAAACGAGGGATACCTGGACATTCTACTTAAGTAGGGTACCTCAGTAAAAACTGTCGAGCATGCGCACAAAGGCAGTCAATAGACATCTAATGACTCATAATGTGTTTCGGGCAAGACATCAGTCAAACCAATCAAAGTACCTCCTGTCATTCCCTTTAAAGCCCAGGTTGCGCCAGGACTTGGCGTGTTGCTATTTCAGTGGCGCAGGCATTTCAACTGAAGAGAGCACTTCTCATCTGAAGAAATGGACATCCTTGTGCATCAGGTAAAGGCGTGTGCACGTGTTACGTTCGTATACTCGGGCAGAAGGCATCCACTGAAGCCACTGGAGGAAAGGCAGGCCTGGGAGGAGGTGGCAGCCAATGTACCCACGTTGTTGGTCATCAATAGAACTGCATTGCCTTGCTGCACATCTGCTCATCTGATCGATGCGCCCTTTTATATAGCACTCCACACCTTCAGCCCCTGACCAAAGATCAGCGTCTTTTTGGTCTATGGTGCAAATGTTTTCTGGTGTCTCAAAATAGCTGGTTGTACCAGACTACACCTCACTAACATACTTTAGCAACTGTAGATACAGGTGGACCACAAATTAACTTGCAAGTTAAAGGGCGAGGGCCCTTGGCATGAAAACCACATATGCAGCAACTGGAAATTAGCAATGACACTTGTGCTTGACCTAGTGCCAGGTTGTGCCATGCTTAAGATAGGGCTCAGGAAGTCTCCACATGAATGGCTAACCCTAACTGTGCAATTACTAGGAATTTTACCAGGATATTAGTTTATATACATATAAGCTACAAAGAACAATGAAAGATTCCATCTTTTCACCAACACAGACTTTGTACCAATTGTGTAGAATGGCCGAGTAGATGGTAAATTGTGTTTTCTGGCTTTGTGTATTTCAGTTTTTTACTACAACTTTGGTTGGAAAGACTATGGTGTTGCATCTTTGACTACCATCCTTGACATGGTCAAAGTCATGTCATTTGCTGTCCAAGAGGGCAAGATGGCTATCCACTGCCATGCTGGTCTGGGAAGAACAGGTTTGTTATTCCAACAAAAAATCATTTGCAAACGGTATGGTATGTTTCCATTTATAGCTCATCAGCAGTAGCCAAGTAGCGTGCAGGGCTTACCACCTACAGTAGCATCGCTAATGCAGCATCACCTTTAAAGCTGTGGAGTACATCATTAATGAATTATTTGTGAGCTTATCACTTGGGTTAATAGCCTTACCCTGGACCAACACATAAAATGCTCTAAGTTGTTTTCCCAGCATTGGAGTTGCTCAATTAATCAGAGTCTAGGCTTACTTTAGTTGCTCTGTGCTGCCCTCCATTGGGTTTTGCGCTCCAGCAGTTCCAACCAGACCAATCCATCGGGACAGTGATGAGTTGGCCAGATTTATTAGTTTCTTTCCTTGATCCTTATTTCCTCTAAGAATGAAGTGGACTGTTTCCAAATAGAAAAAAAAAAACATGTGTTGTCTAACTCCACTAGGTTTTCTATTTTGAGCATTAAAATGGCGTTATTTTACAATTGTACTGTAATAGTTAAAAAAGCGCACCACCTTCAGTAAAAGGGAAAAATTAATTCATGATTTATACGTTCAGAGTAAGTCTTCTCGTCTTAGTTGACATGGTTATTGATGACTATAAATAAATAAGAGGTAGAATAAGAATTAATGCAGTATTATATCATACAAATAATTATTGGGAAGACAAATGGCCATGTGGTTTTTTTTAATATACGTAAATGTTAGTGAATTGTGTTAATACTGAAACGCCAATTTCAATTTTCCCTAATTTGAATTGAGTTTACTGGCGGCACGGTGGTGCAGTGGTTAGCACTGTTACCTCACAGCAAGAAAGTTCCAGGTTTGGGTCCCGGCTCGGGCACGGGATCTTTCTGTGTGGAGTCTGCATGTTCTCCCCGTGCCTGCGGAGGTTCTCTCTGGGTACTCCGGCTTCTTCCTACTGTCCAAAGAAATGCAATTGGGGACTAGGCTAATCGGATACTCTTGACTGCGGGTGGGAATGGTCGTCTGTCTATATATGTTGGCCCTGCAATGGACTGGCGACCTGTCCAGGGTGTACCCCGCCTCTCGCCCATAGCCGCTGGGATAGGCTCCAGCCCCCACCCCACCCCCTGCGACCCTTAACAGGAATAAGCGGAAGAAAATAGATGGAATTGAGTTTACTGATTTTTCTTAGTAGAGCCTATTTCCAACATCTGCTCTTATACTGAGCAGCAAAATTTAAGTGCCTCAGTCTTAGATGTCATAAGAGGATCAGTTTTCTTCTTGTCAATAATTAATTACTGTTTGTCTGTTGTTCTCACTTTTTTAATGAAGTTTTAAGCCCAAAATCCAAAGTATTCCATACATGTCCAAAAGACTGTTCAAATGGCCCAGGTTGCAGATCACTTTCTGCATCTGCTACAGACATGTTTGGTGTGAGAGCTCACAACCTCAGTTACCACTCTTCAAATTAGCAGTAGCAACAACGAGACTCCTGCCCTTCCCCTTCTGGAGAGGCTTCAGTTAATTGGCATCAGCAAACAATTACAGGTGCATTACAGCCTCTCACTTATCAGGAGTGTGAAGTGACTTTTCCAATGTGCATGCATACAGTGAGAAGCAGCCTAGGCTCATGCCAGAACTCAGTGGCCAGACAGCAGTGGTCTCATGATAGCGATTCAAATATACACTTGAATTACAATTTGAATATATATTAAAACTTGGAATATTTCTAGATATTTCTTACTCACAGTGGGTGATCCACATTGTGCCTGAGCACATTTGCCCCCTCAAGACTTATTTGTTTGACTATTGTTAGTCTGGCCTCAACATGGTTGGAAGAGTTTGGCTTCAGCACAGTATACTTGCACAAGCACAGACTGACTCAGCACAAAATCTGCCACATATACAGCAAGGATGCAACTCAAGTAGATAGAGAAAAAAGTCAATCAATATGATGGGTAATGATGTGAAGGGAGCATGAGAATATATCTGTGTGGCATTTGCCTCTCCTTTGTTGCATACACACTTTGTGTTAAACCAAGTAGCAATCCCTAAGTTTGCGGTGCAAAATTTCCTCGAGTGCAATATGACCAAAATTCACACCCTGATATTAGTCATCTCATATTGGTAACAATACATATTCTGAAACTTCTGCAAATTCAATACTTTGTTGAATAAATTACTTGTATAGAATTACTAAATGGAAGGACCCTATTATACACTCCTGATCAAAATCTTAAGACCAGTTAAAAAATTGGTCTTCACTTTTTTGATCAGCTGATGAACAGTTAAACTATTTCAGTTAAATTATTGTTTTCAATAAATGCCTGCTCACAACTTTTGGTCTCTTGTTCCCATTTCTTCTTTTTGCATTTTGAAGCTCTACTTAGAACCCTTCCTAAGATCCAGCAGTGCAAAATGCAAATTCATGCAGTTTTTTTAACTGGTCTTAAGATTTTGATCAGGAGTGTATTACATATTCTATTCTTCATGAATGAGTACTCTAAATACTAGTATTTACTGATGTATTTTTCTTTTATCAGTCATAGTGACAAACATTTTCCATCATGTCAGGCAGTCATACGATACAGGATACTGGAGTATTTAAAAAAGTGGTGTCAGTCATTACCATCATAATTGTGACATCATTAGCATGACAATTATTCTGTTTTTTTGTTGTAAATATGGAGCACAATCCTTACCAGCCAGCAGTGCACTTACCTTCTTAAAGACAACAGTGTCAGTTTTGTCTTTTATTGAGAGGGAGGAGGAGATAGATATGATGTGTTTCTCAAAGTGAAGAACATAACAGAAACGCAGCACTAATTCAGTCAGTGGTCAAGGAAATCAAAAAGAAATCTGTGGAAACACCACACTAAAGTAGAGTGTAAGAGTTGTTACACATTCAACATTCACATTTGTTCACACATTTACTCCTTCAAAATTTTTTCCCAATGACAGCTTGTAATTGAATCTCACTTCCCAAATTTATATGCAAATAAAAAAACAGTATTTGAGCTTTCATAATTTTTAATCATGCATCTGGTATGGATTTGTTGCCAGCCAAGTGTAGATGCTCACTAAGACTCATCGGTCAGTCATTTTCAAAGGACATCTGAGTGTGAACAGAAACTTGAAAGGCACAACTCTGTGACATTATATGTGTCTTTTTCTTTATGCAGGTGTGTTGTTGGCTTGTTACTTGGTCTTCACGTCCCGGATGAGTGCTGACCAAGCCATCCTGTTTGTGAGAGCAAAGAGGCCCAACTCCATTCAGACCAGAGGCCAGTTGCTGTGTGTCAGGGAGTTTGCTCAGTTTCTGGTACCTCTGAGAAGCATTTTCTCTTGTGCAGAACCCAAAGCAAGTGCTGTCACCTTGGCCCAGTACCTTACCCGGCAGCGCCACCTGCTGCATGGCTATGAGGCACGGCAGCTGAAGAATGTGCCAAAGGTAGTCCAGTTGGTGTGCAGGCTTCTCATTGATTTTGCTGAGAATAGACAGGTGGTGATTGAGGATGAGTGGCTGGAAATCCCTGACCTCACAGCTGAAGTGGAGAAGACTGTGTCTCAGCAGGCACTTCAGCAACTTGGGAAAGAGATGAGAGGGAAGGGGATTCCTGTTTCACCTTGTGTATCAAGTCCTTTCAGCCCTCTAGCTTCGCAATCCAGACTTCCTCATGACCAGCCTCTTGCCAGTGATAATGAACTTGACCCTCTTTGGAGGCAGCAAAATGCTGCAATCCATCTGAGATCTGCTCTCTCCAACATAAAGAGCCTCAGTTACAGTGATTCTGTCCTTCACAAACTTGGAACACAGCAGAACCATTTTGAACCATGTCTGAAGAATAATAACCCAACAATCCACTGCCTGATGAAGCATTCTTTGTCTCACAGCAGCCTTACAACCTCTATGTTTTTTCATGAGGACATTATGAGCACCATTCAGGACAGTGGATCCCCATTTTTTAAAAACCCACTACATAAGGGTCATCAGAATTTTTCTTTAGATCTATCTGAGTGGAAAGGAAAAACGCACTACAATGCCACACTACCACCCTTATTAGCCAAGAGCAAATTGATAGCCACTGAGGAGCAGCCACACATGCGCGTATCAACAGATGAAGCAGGCAGAGTGGATTTCTCAGAGGTTCCCTTAATCACGATTCAGTCACAACTCCCCCCAGAAAGCAGATGCCTGCTGGTGGCCAAAGCTCTGGCAATGGACCTGACGGACAAGGATCTCCCTTCCAAGATCTCAATGTGGCAGGTACTACTGAAATCACAAGTATCACACCTATGATTAGCATCTCTAATGACTTTTATCAGAACATTTTATCATGACTTGTAGAATATGAGAATAACACTGAAGCAAGCCAGAGGTTTTTTTTTTTTTTTGGTACAGTCAAACCTAATGTAGCTTGATGATTTCAGTACAACCCAGTTCATCATGTCCACTGTGTTCTTTTTCTATAAATATTAGTAAAAATGCAGCACTACTGTATTAAGATGGCAAATTGTAATTCTGTTTTTGTTGCTAGGTGGAAGACTTGAGCAAGAGGAAAAAAAGAATATCAGCACTCCAAAGTTCTCCCATTCACACAATTAAATGTGTCATTTCCAGCTCTATCCTCTTTTTTCCCCCTTGCTCAGTTCTTTCTGATTCAATACCCATCCTATTTGGATACTGGATGTGCATGTATTTTTTTCATTTCATCAGTTGGAAGCCTTGCACATCATTGACACACAGTCCACAAATTCAACATCACATAAAACCAGTTGGTCAGTGAATAATCAGATTATATGTTTGAGCTTCCCTGAGATTAACTTGCTTGTATGTGTGACATGACATCACAACTAGTTACAAAAACAGTTGTCATTATGCCAAAGAGAATGATCCATTTGTTTGAAAGAAACATTTTCACATTGATTTATGTAGATCATGTAGAGAAAAAGGAAGGGGGAGATATCAGTTTAAGACATAACAATTACTATTTTTTTTTAGCTTCTGAAAGCAGAGTATTTCTGTGTCTTAAAGTCTACACAACATCTTTATACAAGTGAACAATTCACCTATTAGCTTATTGATATTTGATTCCAAATGCTCTTTGTTGTGATGGCAGATGGAGCTGAACTCGAGAGAGGGGGCTTGGGAGAGGCTGTGTATGGAGCGAGATCCTCTGGTCCTGGCCGGTCTTATGTGGTCTTGGCTTGAGCAGCTGAAGGATCCTGTAATCAGCAGCGAGGATGTAAAATCCCTCAGTGAGAAGAATCTAACTCCACAGAAGGCCCTTCACTCTCTGGAAAAGGTAGTTGGTTTCCCTTGTCAGATGTGCCAAAACAGAAGTGTGCGAAGCAGACAGTGATCGGGGTTTTTGGACCACACTCAATAAAGCCTTTATATTTGGCACAAATCATAGCTTTTGGTGTAAGTGTGCTAAAAAGTTCTTTGTCTTCGTCTTCATCGTCCTCGTTGGACATGCCTGGAATACCTCCCGAGGGAGGCGTCCACCTGAACTGACTCCTCTCGACATCTATTCTGAGTCCCTTCCAAATGACTGAGCTTCTCAACCTGTTTCTAAGGGAGAGCCCAGCCACTCTGCGGAGGAAACTCATTTCGCAATCTTGTTCTTTCGGTCATTACCCAAAGCTTCTGACCATAGGTGAGAGTTGGAACATAGATTGACCGGTAAATCGAGAGCTTCACCTTTCGGCTGGGCTCCCTCTTTACCACAACAGACTGGTTTCAGCTGCATCACTGCCCTCAGTTTTGAACAAGATCCTGAGATACTTAAACTCCTCCACCTGAGGCAGGAACCCCCCCCCCCCCCCCCCCAACCTGGAGTGGGCAGGCCACCCTTTTCAGGCTGAGGACCATGGCCTCAGACTTGGAGGTGCTGATTTTTATCCCTTCCGCTTCACATTCGGCTGTGAACTGCCCCAGCAAGAGCTGTCGTGGCTTGATGGAGCTAAGAGGACCATGTCATCCGCAAAAAGAGTCCGGTGGCAAAGGGCAGCCTTTGCGGAGTCTAACCCTCTCTGGGAACAAGTCCGACTTACTGCTGGCAACGCGAACCAGACTCTCACTTCCCCTTGTAGAGAGACTGAATGGACCTTTGTAAGGGGCCATCCACCCCATATGCCCGGAGTACCCCCTACAGGGTGCTCCTGGGAACACGGTCATAAGCCTTCCCCAGATCCACAAAGCACATATGGAGTGGTTGGGCAAACTCCCATGCCCCTTCTTGCAACCAAGCGAGAGTAGAGAGCTGATCCATGGTTCCATGGCTGAGACCAAAACCACATTGCTCTTCCTTGATCTTAGGTTAGACTATCGCCCCAACCCTCCTCTCTTGTACCCTGGCATAGACCTTTCCAGGGAGGCTGAGGAGTGTGATCCCCCGTTAGTTTGAACAAACCTTCTGGTCCCCTTTCTTAAAGATGGGGACCACCACCCTGGTCTGCCACTCCAAAGGCACCACCCACAAGCACAATGTCTTTTGGAAAAACAGAAAAAAGGCAACAAACTAAGACATTTCTGCACCTCCAGCGGTTGACAACACTGCTGCACATTCTAGAGACCTTCTGGACAAACTGTAGTGACTTTACACTGAAGACAGTCAACAGTACTTACCCACAAAATCAGAGACTGTCATCTGTCCTCAGATGAGATTGACATGGAGATTCAGGGCAGATTCAAGTCACCTAACACAAGCATGAATGAGGTTCACAGATGAAACCTGTACTGTTACCTCTAACTCTCTGTGTGACTGACCATTTTGCCTGTAAATATTGCCTCAAACAGCCCAGCCATAGTATTTACACTTTGTTAATGTATGTATTTTTATGCCTATGCAGACCTTGTCACATGATGTCATCAGAAATGTAGCAGTACAGATTCGGAGTACCTACTGTTAATATGAAGTGCCTTATTTAAACCTGAAGGAGCCCTGCCCATGTCAAAGCAATTGACAGAGCAGCTAAAAGGAGATGCTACTAAGATTGAATCTCTGTTCTAACAATGACATTTTTAGTAGAGTAGCTGTAACACATGTGAGATGATAAATGAAACACTGAAGAAGAGGTCCAATGATCTTTTCTTTTTTAGCCAAAACACGCCTGTGAGCCCCAGGGTCAGTTCAGGACACTTAATGTCATGTATTGTAAAAATGTGATGGTATCTCCTTCATCTGTTCACATTCCTCATCTCCACAAACAGGGTCACCGGCTCACTCTGTTGTGCATCCTCAACTGTGCTGCTCATCTCCTACCAATGCCTGAAGAAATGGAGACCAGCTTTCTCAACCAAACAGTAAAAATATTTACTAAGGTGAGTTTTAAACTACTGTATGGTCTATATATATCATTCTAAGATGTGTATTTTGTATCCAATGAATTTGTTCTTTCCCTCAAGATGGACCCTGCCTCAGAGAAAAACAAGTCTTCATACACAACTCTTAAAGCAATCCTGAGTCGGCTTCTGCATGAGCTGAGCGAAAAAAGCTGTCAAGAGTGAAGAATCCTGATCTAGCCTCAGCCAGATCAACCTGGGTTCCAAACTCAATTCTGGGCATTACTTTATTTGAGGCCAGTTTCTTGAATCAAATACTGTTGATAGCCAATCTTTAGTTGTTCCAGATATTTGCATTTATTTCATTTTCCTTGAAACTCTTAATACACTTTACACACTGCCATTCTTTACTGTATGTGCCACGGTGCTTAGTTTAAAAGCATTCGCTTGTTTGTAATATTTGTGAATGTTGCTTTCAATACCTGATTTTTTTGTAGGAATCTGATGAGAATCCCTTTCAAGAATTTAATGTAATGTCACATATGTGTATGTCAGCTGTCACAGCTGTAGGAAATATGATTTATTTAAAACAAATATGTTTTTAAACTGTGCATATGCTAAAATGTGATTGTCTATCCAGATCTGCTTATTTGAAATGCAACAATTCAAATAGGATCTCTAACCTGTTGACAAGCCTCCAGGTTGCTCTATTCTTTTTCAATGTGATGTGTTTTATTTGAGTGAAATGCAAGCTGTGGCTGTTGTTCCAGCAGTGCAAATTCAACAGGCCACAGTGCATTTGCTTTTCCTGTTATATGTTTTATGTGTGTTGTCCTATGTGTAGTTATGTTGCTCCTGCATTTGTAAAACATCATGTGTAACTCCATCCTGCCAGTTTGAGGCTTTTATGACTGAATGGCTGCTTCTCACCTCTGTCTCATATACAACACGTTGTAATGAAGACCTGTCATCACTTGCTGACTATAACCAAAGTATGAACAATATGGGAATTTTTAACAGCACTATTTTTTCAGTACTTCAACAGACTGCTTTTTACACACTTACTGCAGACTGTGTAAGTCTTTCTATGGAAAAATATTATACAATCCATACTGAATTTTTGCAATGTTGGGTGAATAGAGCTGAAAATTGAAGTCAGAAAGGAAGCATGGAGTGCATTCTGCTGATGTGTCAGAAAATTAACATCCAACTTCATTTGTTCCCAAGAAGGCATAGTTACATATTTACTTCTGGAATATTTTTTGGGATCAAAAACTATCATAAGATGGCACTCACACCCAGGTCACCAGCAGAGCAGCGCCACCAGAAGTAGATGGTTTGTGATGTCAAGTTTGTCCATGTGTGTGGCTGTTGATGTTGATGTCCTCCAGCCCAAATCAAATTTCCCACATGTGGAATAAAAAATTACATCTTATCTTATCACCATCACACCTATCACATATTATTAATTTATCATTTGATTAAAAGGAACATGGAAATCCAAATGATATACCTGAATTTGACATGATTTGTATTTAGCAGATGAAATTGTGGGGCTGGATGTTGACAGTGTTGCCAGTAATGAAATTTGTTACACTTTGTTAAGGTTTAAGGTATTAATGTTTGTATGTATACTTTGGGAAATTGGATTAGAAGAAGATCTCAGTTGTAAGTGAGACCTGAGCACAGAATTAAAATGGAATAAATTAGGTTAGAAATAATTTATTCTCAAAGTTTTAAAATTTCAGAACAGTCACACCTGAAACCCATAAGAATCTTGATAAAATTTTTGAATTGACCTTAGAATTAAGCCAAGACATGCTAAATTGTTCAGAAAAAAATCACTGACAACCTTTTATTGACAAGACAGTGAGTAGATGATAACTGCATTTTAAATTTGGGGTGGGGTAAACTATCCCTTTAAATCGTTTTGCCTCATACCTGAGTAGGAATGTGTGTTTAATCTGCACCACCCAGAACAAGTTATCAGAGTTGTGAATTCATTATGAATATCAACAAAAATACTGATATTGTATAAACATCCTCAGAAGAAAGGAATGTTGAACGAATAAGTATGCATTTAAAGTGATACCTGAGGACAAAGTTCTCTGCGTAAACAAGCAACTCATGCAAATTGGAAGAGGCAGCGTAGAAGTAAGTAGAAGGCTGAGACTGAAGTTTGACTTTATTAAAATGCATATAAGGACAGATTTCAAAGTATCAAAATTGAAAAAGTATTATAAGTCAAAATATGTTAACTTTATTTAGACATCATAGTGCCTTGAAAATAGCTGTTTACAGACGCAATTTATTTTCATCAAATTTGATTGCTCTGTATGTAAGAAACTGCTGAAGATGAGATATTTTCCACTCACTGCAATAGCTTACATGAGGACAGGATTCTTTTTTTGTTTAAATGTAGATTAAAAAAAAATTGATAATTGAAAAAAATAACACCAGACCATTTGTCAAGGATGTTTTCAAAGTACAGTAGAGTATGTTTGGTGTCAATTGGACAAAATTTGGGCAGAGACATCTTTAATATGTTTTACAGTTTTCAAGAAAATGATGAGATAGACATTAAATATGCTGCCAATTCACAGATTGTCAAATTTTCTGTCTGGATTGGGTCTACTTTTCTGATGTAGGTCAGAAATTGATATGTTATTCATTAGTTAGGATTTTTAAGTTTTTAAAATTTGATGGCACATGGCACCACCCTTGAGACTGAAGGTGAAGAAAGAATTCATAATTTGTTTTATTTTCATGCATGGACTTGTGGATTTCCTGGAAGAAAGAAAGGCAAGAACGAGGTAAGTGGATTTGTAGAGAATTCTAGGAACAAATGGCATAATGTGTGGGACACACAGAAGGGTATTATAATTATTATTAAACACCAGTGTGTTTATTATATCATTTTTAGTTGAATAAAGGGTAAATTACATCCCGTTGTAAAAACTCTGGTGGAGTAAGTAGTGTTCTGCTCTTCAACAATTTGATATGGAATCCGAATAAACCCATGAAGGTGGAGAAAGCGAAGGCAGTTCGGTGAGCCTTTTGACCACAGTAGGTGGCGATATGCATCTTGAAATTGTTTGCTATCCGCCAGATGAGTGAGAGAAGAAGAGCCTTTTTCATGGAGGTAGGCAGTAGTGGACTGTACCAACAATTTTAGTTAAATATATTTAAACTCGTGTAGCTTTGTTACTGAAAGCATGTGTCAGTGACATTGATGTAATTCTGTAGCGCAGGAGTCAGCTCTTTTACACGACGTTTCATTGTCTGTACCACCACGCTAGAATGTGCTACTAGCTAGCTGTTCACCTTAACTCCATAGCATTGGCTAGCAAGTGGTAAGGAGTGGTTAACTGACGTAGCTGCCAGAGTACGGTGTAAGGATTAGAGCAATGTGGATGTGCTTTTCAGAAGTTAATAATTATATTATCTTCATAGTAGTTAACCCTTTCAGTTATCTTACTTGATTCGGATCAGTTTCAGCCAGCTGTTACGATAAAGTCAGTGCCCCTCTAAGATATGATTTATTAGGCTTTGCCTGATTAGACTGAATTCCATAACTGTTGATCCCCTCAAAAGTAAGACCTAATGATTCCATTCTGTCAATGTTATCATTTCTCCGCCCCAAACAAAGTGACTGTTGATAAACTGACAGCAGCAAGTTACATGGGAGTGTTTTTTTTTTTAGTTTTCCACGAAAATGCTAGTAAGATGTTGTCATTACTTCAAATATAAGTTTATACAGCGCATTAAAGGCGGAAAGTTGAATATTGCGGCGCTATCTCTCTTTGCCTAGCTACGTTTATACACTGCCATAAATCCAGCCTCCACTTCGAAAGTCATAGTAATATTAACCCAGACTGTTTTACGCTAGTTGTACATGCTAGGCATTACGGTAAGAGCGAGGAGAATCTGCTAACAATTTGAAAGGATCATCTCGTGAACATGTTTTCACATTCATTGAGTAACGTATGAATGAATGGAAATGCAAATACCTGAATGAAACAGGAATAGATACTACATCAATAATTAACAAAGTAATTATAGAAAGGCTTTCTCATGTCAATATACCAATCTGTTCAGATGTAAGATTTTAAAAGTTATGCCCTGTATGTAAAACAGACATTCTATCATAAAACATATTGATATTTAAGGGAAATTGCCTGTTTCCACAGACCTGTTTCACTGCAGAATAATACTTCACCTCAACAAGGTGTTACCCAGAAAAGCTCAAGCCAATCTGAATTTTTCATTTTTCAGTTGTATTGTACAGAATGTGACCTTTACCTCGTTGACTGTTAATCTGATACATAAGGTCGTGAAAAAAAGTAATTTTTTTCAAGGTCTTTTCATAAAACTTATTTGAAAACTCATCAGGATATTACCTTTTCAACTTAATATATTGTATGGGAAAATTACTCTGACTACTACTCGCAGTCATCTCTGAGAACAGAAATCCTGTCCAATATTTATTATAGTCATTTGTAATTTCTTATTAGTATGTGCACACTTTTATCAGAAATTTTGTCTGTCAGATATCTTCCCGAGACACACGTATTTGATAAAGCAATTGCAGTCAATATCAGTCATTCTTGAGCACAAAAAAATAGTGCAAATAAAATGGTAAAGTGTTGGCATCCCTAAATGTGCTTGGTCAGCCACCACCTTAACTGACGGATCTGCTGCTCCAAATGCTGTTGTTTAAGTTATTGTTGCTTATACCCTTCACACTTAATAATAAACCCATGATGAGGACAGTAGATCAGACCCAAAACAGAAAAAAGTCACTGAAATTAAACACCCTCACATGAAATTCAAGTATGGGTACAATGAAATAAGATGCAGTTCAGTTTAATTCAATTTTTTGGAACAAAAAGCACAAAGGCCCACCAAGCGGTTCAGTTTAAAAGAAACCAAAACAAAAAAGACAGCTTTTTGATAAGGTTACCCACACAAGTCAATCTAGAGAAGTCCACTCAGTCAACTTTGTCCAGGATGTTGGAACTTATAAGTACTGTTTGTTTTGAGAGGCTGCAGCTTCCATGAGACTGTAGACTGTCTTGAAGTGAGGATTGGAAGAAAAATGATGAAAGGGATTAACAAACTCACTCACTTTTATAATCCAGTTTGTGAGCTGCAAAGTGATCTCTACATCCTCTGACCCCAGCCTCTATAACAAAACTTTCAAGTAGCAGCATGAAACAGAGCCAAAATCCTGCAAGCAATTTGATGATGACCATCATCACAATCTTAGGGCACCCACACTTGACTGGTTGCCTTGTACCATGCTGAAGCACAAAACTTTATTGAGAGATGAGTGAGCATCTCTCGCAGCCCAGCCCTTTTTTTAAAATTTATTTATTTTTTCTCCAGAGCTTCCACAGTGACAGCCTGACAGGCGGCACAGTGACAAAATCAGATTGCAACAGGAAGGTCGCGTGAAACCTGAGACAATGCGGTTTCCTTTTTCACACTGCAGGCAAGCCAAGCAGAGCCGAGCCGAGTTGCTAAACACCTAGGTCACTTGGCAAGTCGGTCAACGCGGGTTGAAATGCCAAGTCGACCCTTTCAGAGTGCCCAAACACCCGTGTTCACCCGTGTTTTTGGTGCAGTGTGAAAGGGGCTTGCGTTACCTCTGAAGCTATAGTAGGAGGAGTGTTCTCTCTTAGTAAGACACCAGTTAGACAGGTAGGTAGGTAGGGTAGAGGCCTGATGAAATGCAATCCACTAGTCCTTCGGATAGAAGGTTGGACACAGGGCATAGAGAAAACACTGCTACAGGCAAAAAAATGACCCCCAAAAGTGTGTGTAAAACACCCCCTGAAAAAAAATTGCTGCTGGAGCATTATGTGCATCCATGATGGCCCCTTTACATTACTGAGTGTCCCCTCATATGTGTCTGCCTTAAATTGGCCCTGATGCTCAGTGCTGTCATGCTCACCACTCATATATCTGGACATTTCTCCACACACTGAAGTTTGCCCACTGGCTGTATGTGTGGCCACTGCTCTTGCATATGCAAGTATACTGTGCAGAAGCCCCACTTTTCCAATTGTTCCATGCCAGACAAGAAGAATTTTTACCCAAGCAACACACTCAAATTAGTTAAATGAACAAGAATTTAGGAGAGAAACCAGCTTAGGCACAGCATACGAGGTGGGAATGGAGGGAATTATTCGTACAGGCTTGCATTAGTAAGTCATGCAGAGTTGGTGTCACACAGTCTGTGGTAAAACACTACATTAATCCTTGGATTTTACCTCTGTCCACAGTTTGAAGCCTCAGCATCCAGCCCATTCAGCTGGTGGTATTCCAGGAGTCTCTTCATTAGTACGAGTGTTGGTCTGCTCTTTGACTGCAGCTGTACAGGTTTGGTTGCACTGTGGGATGAGGTAGTAGGTTGTATAGTTTTAGGGTCACACCCACATTGGGAGATAACTATCCAACCTACTGTCTTTCTCAAAGTGACAGTGATGCATCAAAGTCCCTCCAGTGATTCATTCCACTTTTCTAACAGTTTAATAAGTGGCTCAAGCAGTGTGAGGTAGTATATTGTATAGTTGAGGGGTAGTGATGTTGCCTCATTTTGGAGATAACTATACAATATAATACCTTCCCTGAGAAGTGGCATTTATTCTTCCTTTCAAAACTGCTGGAACTCATACAATCTTTCAAGCGATCTTCAAGGGCAAGGGAACTCTTTATGAAAACGCTCAACTTTTGAACACCAATTGTGTATTTCCTCTATGAGCTGCATTTAAAGGAACACAAAACATTTTTGGGATGTTAGCCATCCTGCATAGCGCCAGACAAGAAGCTAGAACTTATAGGCCAGCTGACCACTAGTTCCCTTTGACCATAGGGCTGTGCCATATCTTACACTGCGGTAGCTTTTACGTGATTAACAATTGCCATATTATGATATTAACAATATGGCTGCATGATGATACATTTATATCATACGTGTTGCAGCCCCAGAGCATGTAGTCTCAAAAACAGCGTAAACTCGTGTGGATGTTAGCCAGTGCAGCATGTTAGCTGCTAAATTGGATCTTTTTCTTGGAAGTGTTCTGGCAGTCAGTTCTCTATGCACAATTACTCACATATTCTGCAAGAAAGCAGTGACAGCCAAAGGTGGAAAAATAAATTATGTCACCAGTTAAAACAAAAACAATAAATATGATTAGACTGCTGAAGGACATGAAGATAGCAGCTGAAGACTTATATGTAGCCCAAAAGTTTAAAAGAAAAAAGAAGCAGAGCTCAAGCGCTCGCATGTTCCACTCCATACTACAAAAGCACAAAAAATAGCTGAAAATAACTGATGTGGTTTGGCTAAGAATATGATGCCGATGCAGAAAGCCATGACAAGCTCAGAGCAACGCTATCATCCATGGACATGGTCAAGTCAATCAGTATCACCACACAGTGACTGAAAGCTTAAAAGAATTATCCTGAGGATCAGATTTTCTGAATGGTTTAAAAGGGAGGGTTTCCTCTGTCATGGCATCCGTTAGAGGAAAATGTACATGTATTTTAGACTAAATAGATTAAGTTAGATGATAAGTAACTTTTCACAAATGACGCCAAGGCAGGAAGGCAACTTTCTTCTGTTTGTTTCATTTTTGCTGTGAAGGTACAGTCATCAGTATAACAGTTGATCATTGGAAAAGACAGAAACTGCACTCTTTTGTTTGCACTAACAAATGTTGCAGCGAGCATTCACTAATAAATATTAAGCATTCTTTTGATATGATAAATATTGTTTGCATAATTTTTTCTGAATTTTTGTTAAATTATTTTTGGGCAATATCACCCTCCCCTATTGTACCATTTATTACGCTAAACTAATGAGTAATCAGCTGGTCTCTGTGGGTCTCAGCTCAACTGTAGCACAGGAAAGAAGGTTGTCTGGCTCTGGGAAGGATGGCTACTAAATGTTGTTGTGTTTTTTACAGTGATACTTCGTCCCAAAATTGTTACTACTTTTCAGCAGCTTTTTTTTTTTTTATAAAGATCAGTCTTGTTCACTGTGCTAACATTATCTGCTCCTGTTTCTGTCAGAGTCCCCTCGAGAGATTAAGGCTGACCATTTGAGAATGTATGTTTTGTTTTGTTTTTTTATCAACATATAAAAGTTATGGTAATTGCAGAATATGAAATCTCACCCAATAACAAAAATGTATTAAAAAAAAAGTCAAACTTGAAATGTGAATGTAAAATGTCAGTGCATCTGATTTTCCTTGTAACTGCATATTCATCCATTCATTATCCATACCACTTATCCTTTAAAGGTCGCAGGGGGGCTGGACCTTATCCCAGCTGACATCGGATGAGAGGCGGGGTTCACCCTGGATGGGTCGCCAGTCCATCGCAGGGACTGCCTAATCAAGTGGAGTGTAATAGTGTATGTCATGGTCAAGGGATAGAATTATGTGGACCCAAAGGCAGGTGCAAGGAGGCAGGCTGGAATTTGTGTGAGTAATTTGACTTGAAAGCCACAAAAAAGAGGGGTTTGAATTCTCTTAAACTCTTAGGAAAGGAACTCTACTGCTTCCTATGTCAGCTCCTATAGTGTTGGATATACTTAAGCAACATTGCGATACCACACTAATTGCCAACAAAATAAAAACATATAAGATGGATTTCTGTTGTAGGCAATTAGCTCTCAAAATTGTAACAGGAATTCTAGTCTGGTTTTTCAAAAGTTGTGATGAAGTGAATGAAGAGATCTGCTCCAGCTCTGGTAGTCATGCTACAACATTGCGATGAAAATGGCAAAGTAATTTTTTTTAGTGACAACTAAGCATTCATGCTGATTTGGGGGCACTTGAAATGTCTCATTGACCAATTAGACTGTGTGGTTAGAACCACTCGTATAAAGGACCGTCCTTCCACAAAAAAGGGGAGACTGCCACCCCAATTCCTTGCAGAAGCAACTTTAAATGTGACACACAACTCAGCTGTTCACCCAAACAAACAATTTGCAAGCAGGACTACATAATGTATATTTGACACTCCATCTAAAGCTTTGTTCAACTACTTTTACAATACGTAATTTGCAAATATGCACTATTTTTTTTCCTTTTTCCCAGTTTAAATAAATGTAAATCCCCATTCTGATCAAAAGTGATTTGATGATAATATTTTGACATCAAGCAAAAATGGATAGACAAGATAGGGACCTCTGACCTACTTGAAATGCTAGATTACCACTCAAAGTCAGAGTTCCTACTTGCAAACCTTATCAGTTTTCTAACATGAGAAAAAAATGTCAAGAGACATTTCATTAATGTTAAAGGTTTTTTTTTTTGTTTTATTTAGCACATTTGCTCCCAGTCTTTTCAAATACATACAATCCCAAAGTAAATCATTCTGCATGAACATTGATATCAAAACATGTCACAAATGTGATTAGGTATCTGGTCAGAAATCACAAAAATTTGGGACAATGTTCTAAAGAAAAAAATGAAAACAGAAGTTCTGACTTTTGAAAAGCATCTGATGTAGTCTGACAGAAAAACACGCGAAAAATGGGCAATATGGCTTCACATCTGTTTTGCTGTCTTACCACAAAAGAAGTTTTGTGTCAGTCTGCCATGATTTCTGTGTACATTCACCTGGAGCCACCTGGGATTTGCATAGGTGTAAAGATTAGTGAGAAAATTTAAGGCTCAATTCTTGATTTTTCTGTACTACATTGGTGACTGACTTCAACAGAATACATGGGAACATATGCTAAAATTCTAACCTGCTCCAGAAAAGGCAAGGACCGAAGACATGACACATCTATGGTGTGTCCTAAATCGCATACTTCCATACTGCATACTTAAAATTTTCAACTTGAGTATACTAAGCATACTACTCACTGTACTCAATTGCGCAGCACACAGTGCGCGAGTTTCGAGGGTGCGGTGCTGTCCCAAATGCATACTGCCGTGCTGCGCACTTACCGGAAATGACGACGCGATGTTGTACACCAATTTGTGACTGCCTACCACCGCATCAGTGCTATTTGTCTGCCTTCCCTCAGCGGAGGACTTTCCTCACCTTAGTGCTGGTTTCGCCAGTTTTGCTGGGTCAGCAGCCTTCAGTAAGGTTATTGGCAGCATTGATGGCTGCTATGTGTGGGTCAAGCCACCATCCCAGCATCCACGTTGTTATCTGAACAGAAAACTAGTTCAGTTCAGTTGTAGCCTGTGTGCGATCACACAGCCAAGTTTATTGACATTTTTGTGGGCTTCCCTGGGTCAGCATATGACCCCAGGGTGCTGAAGCACAGCCCTATTTACCTGCAGCAGAACTATCCTCTGCCAGGCTTCTGCATCCTTGCTGATGGTGGCTACCCCTGCCTCAGGCAGCCCATGGCCCTCATCATCCCCTATTGGCAGCCTCTCCAGAGCCAGCTCCAGGTGCATTTCAATGGCCACCTGTCAAAAGCCAGATCCTTGGTGGCGGGAGCTTTTGGAATTTTAAAAACCAGGTGGAGTTTCATCATCTTCAAGGCACTGGAGGTGGATGTGACTTTAGTGCCAGCGGTCATTACCTGCAATCCTCCAAAACATCCTCCCACGTCATCTGCCTGTGGGAGAAGCAGCAGGGGACCTTCCAGATCCAGCACCTCTGGGCACCGTCTGTGGAGCAGAGTACAGGAAAGGGATGGCTGTGCAGTGTGACACCAATGATTAATTGGAAAATGTCAAGTAAATTCTTATGTTTGAATGTAAATATAATCTGTAAATACCCTAAAACTGATATAATGTAAATAGTTCATTGTACATAGACAAAAACTGATGTTAATGGTTCAGTATATGGTGCAGAACTCACACTGTCCAGTTACTATTGTTGTCTCTTATTTAAATGTCCTTTTATGTTCCTTTGCATTGTTGTTATGTGCTCAGTTTTCAATCTGCTTTTAAACTTCACTTACACTTGCCTTCTCATGTCTAAACATTTATTATGCAGAACAGAAAAATGACAAACTATTTACATATTAAACATTTAAAACTACATAACTAAAACTATTTACATATTAAACATTTAGAACTACATAACTAAAACTATTTACATATAACTACTTTTTAAAAGTGTTCCCTCTCAAGATCCTCTCTTCTCCTTTCCTCCCTTTCCAAGTCCTCCTTCTTTCTTCTTTTTCCATGTCCTCTTGCCTTCTCCTTTCCTCCCTCTTCACGCCTAGCCTCCCTCTCTTTTGTGTCAAACTCCAGCTGGGCCTCCTTTTCCTGCAGCTCCCTCAAAGCCACCACAACATCCACCTGCCACCTCTTCAGGATGGATGTTGTGGAGCTGTTCCCTCCTGGGCTGACCACAGAGGGGGGGTGAAACAACCGCCACATCCTGGGACTGGTACAGAGAGGCACTGAATACAGGCAGTGTGATGGACGGCCTGCCCCGATTGCCTCATCCATAAGTGAGTATCACTTCCAAGATTTGGCACCCCCCCTCCATGCTGACCCTAGTTTTTGGGCACTTGAGGTCCTGTGCAGGAAGGACAGCAAATTGCATGAAAATAATTAGAATTATCTAATAATGACTGCGTACCGAGAGTGCACACCATAAAGAAACAACTTATTGCCACATTACATTGAACCAACCTGATATTTTTGTTTTAGGTTCTCACATTTTTTTTTTTAATAAAGGCTGGGGTCACCCTTCCCTCCAGCCCCTTTTCTGCAATGAATACCCTGGCAGAATATTTTACATAACGTTTCATACAATTTGTAACAATAGTTTAATATTATGACTTGTGCATTCACTTACTCATAACCATTTACAGTGACATTATGCCTCCCGGTGAACAGGGAGGTGTTCTGAATCCGCCAGGCAATAAGGGTCCTGGTTTCCTCGTCTGTCCCTAGAGAAAGCAAAACATAACGTTACAGATGAATAAAAAGTAAACATACAAATAATGACATGATATGCTGCAGACAAACCTCCGTGGCTGATACTGCCTCAATTCACAGGCTATCTAGCCTAGCTAGCCAACAATAGCTGCCGTATTTTGCAAATATTTATGATGAAGCGAAGGCTTTGCTGATATGCAGGCGACTGAGAAAGCACCGCAGTGCACCACCGCTGTTAAAATACACATATATTAAAATATCAGAGTCAGTGTTTCTGGCCGTATAGTCCCTGAGCAAGCTCTACTGGCCTGCTGGTTATTTTTACTTGCCATGGGTAACACTTGGGAACCTAGCAGCTATTAGCTAACCAGTTCTAGCATTCGTGATACTGTTTGCAGTCAAAGACGAACAAAAAAAAACAGGTTACACCACAAATATGCTCAAATCGACAAGTGCTGGTGGTGCTTGGTGGAAAGAACATTTGTAATAGACAACTTATTAGTTACTTTTGTACAAGGCTGACACCTCAGTCGACCGACCCTCACCACAGCTGTTCGCCGCCATTTGTATCGATGAAATGAGTGCGGTGAGTGTCCACAGTCGCATACTCAGAATCTTGCCCGATTTGAGTACATCATCTGGGTGCTATTGCATACTCAATTTTTGCATACTATCCATACTTTTTTTCCAGTTTGAGTTGAGTGCACTCAAAATTGTAAGAATGTAGTATGGAAGTATGCGATTTGGGACACACTTGACCAATTTGAGCACTTCATCAGGGTACTTTTGCATCCTCAATTTTCGCATCCATTTTGAGTTGAGTATACACCTGACCCCCCCGCCAACCGATCCAAGCAGATGGCCATTCCCATTGAGTCTGGATCTATTATGTTCTAAGGGCTAGCCTAAGCCCGCTCTAACTGTAAGCTTTATCAATAAGGAAGGCCTTAAGTCTGCTTTTAAATGTTGAGAGGGTGTCTGTATCTCAGACTGAAACTGGGAGACAGTTCCACAGGAGGGGAGCCTGATAACTGAAAGCTCTAAGGACCACAAGTACCAGGGAGGAAAGGGTTCTAGCTGGATAATAAGGGACTATGAGCTCTGTCAGATATGAAGGTGCCTTGTTGAGGGCTTTGTATGTTAGAAGAATAAGTAAGGGTAGTTTACATAAAAATATGTAGCCAGTGAGATAGGTCACTGTGTTACTCTTACATTTGAGCAAGCAATAGAACAAAGGGCCGAAATATATCCCTCTATATTTCTTTTCAAGTGACCCAGCTGCAGCTGAAAGAATGAAACCAATGTTAATGTTACTAATGTTAAATCCTATCATTTATACATCCCATTAATTTAATGTGATCATAACTGATATCGTCTGATTGTGCTGATGAACAGTGATATTAAAAGTATAAAAAATGCAACAAAAAAAAAAAATGTTTACATTCCTTAAGTCTGCTATTGGTTACCAGCTCTCCTTCCTGCTTTGGCTGCATCAGCTGTGTATAATGAATATATACTTTATATATTAGTTTTATATATTAGTTTATATATTAGCAGTATCCCCCGCCACACCTCCAGCTGCTCCCCAACCTGCCCCCCTTGTCACACTCAGAGTGCATCAGCTGTGTATTATGAATATATACTTTATATATTAGTTTTATATATTAGTTTATATATTAGCAGTATCCCCCGCCACACCTCCAGCTACTCCCCAACCTGCCCCCCTTGTCACACTCAGAGTGTGTGAAGATGAGCTGAGGCAGCTGTTCCAGAAACTGAAAATCAAGAAAGCACCAGGCCCAGACGGAGTGTCACCATCCTGTCTGAAAGCCTGTGCTGACCAGCTGGCTCCAGTCTTCACCAGGATCTTCAACAGCTCCCTAGAGAAGTGTGAAGTCCCCGCCATCTTCAAACACTCCACCATCATCCCGGTCCCAAAGAACCCCTCCATCACTGGACTGAATGACTACAGGCCCTGACGTCTGTGGTCATGAAGTCCTTTGAAAGACTGGTGTTGACCCATCTAAGGACTGTTACAGGACCCTTGCTGGACCCCCTGCAGTTTGCCTACCGGGCAAACAGGTCGGCGGATGATGCTGTCAATCTGGTACTGCACTACATCCTGCAGCATCTTGACAGCCAAGGGAGCTACGCAAGGATCCTGTTTGTGGACTTAAGCTCGGCATTCAACACGATCATACCTGAACTCCTCTCCTCCAAACTCTCCCACCTCAACGTGCCTCCGTCCATCTGTCAGTGGATCACCAGCTTCCTGACAGACAGGAGTCAGCAGGTGAGGCTGGGAGATTTCACGTCAACAACCCGGACTGTCAGCACTGGCACCCCCCAGGGGTGTGTCCTGTCCCCCTCGCTCTTCTCACTCTATACCAACGACTGCACCTCCAAGCACCCAGCTGTGAAACTCTTGAAGTATGCAGACGACACAACGGTCATCGGCCTGATCCAGGAGGGAGACAAGTCTGCATACCGGCAGGAGGTTGAGCGGCTGGTGTTCTGGTGCAGTCAGAACAACTTGGAGCTGAACACGTTCAAGACTGTGGAGATGACGGTGGACTTCAGAAGACAGCCCTGGCCACTTCTCCCCCTCACCATCAGCGACAGCCCTGTGTCAGCCATCGAGTCCTTCAAGTTCCTGGGAACTACAATCTCTCAGAACCTGAAGTGGGAGACAAACATCCACTGCATCCTGAAGAAGGCTCAGCAGACGATATACATCCTGCGACAGCTGAAGAGACACGGTCTGCCTCAGGAGCTGCTGATCCAGTTCTACACCGCTGTCATCGAGTCTGTCATGTGCACCTCCATCACCGTGTGGTTCACAGGAGCCACACAGCAGGACAAGAACAGACTGCAGCGCACAGTTAAGACTGCCGAAAGACTCACTGGAGCCCCCCTGCCCTCCAGAGTCAGGAAGAGGGCAAGGAGCATCATCAGAGACCCTTCTCACCCTGGACACAAACTGTTCTCACTCCTCCCCTCTGGCAGGCGCTACAGAGCCCTGCGCACAAAAACCACAAGACTGAAAAAAAGTTTCTTTCCCACTGCCATTTCTCTCTTAAACAGTTACTCTGTTAACCTACTGCACTGTTGAGGGGTCACACACTCATGTTCAACTGGATACCCACTTAAGTCTGCACTACATTGTGGACCTTGCACCAATTGTGTTTTTGCACTGACCATATTTTGTACATATCTTCTTTATATAGGTGTATATACTTTCTATTATTTATGTTTATTTTATGTTTCTTCTGCGAATTTCATGAGTGACACCAACGGCCGGAGTCAAATTCCCTGTATGTTGTGAACATACTTGGCCAATGAAACTGATTCTGATTCTGATATTTTTGAATGATAATATTACATGCCTCTTGAGTGCAGCACACAGCTGTCCAACTCTCTTAACAACTGGTTATATAGTGCAGATGCTTCCCCTTTCATCTGAATGCACACACAGGTGAGAAAACGTTAGCTTGATGTAGTGAGTTTATGATAGTACAGATAGTCCCAGACTTTGGTTATTTAATTTTTCCAAATCATACAACTGGAAATATCCTACATATGCAGTTCTTGCTTTGTAGTATTGATACCTGGAGTGCTTTGATGCCAAAAGTCTGTATTTTCAGCTGGTAAGTTCCCAGTTCAGAGTTGTCTGGAATGAAGCGTGCAAGATTTACCAGTAACTTAAAAATGGCGGAGAAAAACAGGCAGGAAGTAAATACATGTCAAAATAAAACAGGAGGAGACAAAGGATCTGGTCAAAAAACATGGCGAAACAAACCATAATCCAAGGAACCACTAAAAAAACACTAATTAAAGCTAATGTCTATGAAAGTACAAACTGTAAAAAGTCAAAAATCAAAAGTCCAGAACTAAAACTCAAACCACTCACACTGTGAATGTGCTATTAATTAATCAATCAATAATATCTTAACTTTCATTTGAATCTGGATCATGATGCTACATTACCAAATAGACCGATCACATAATTGCTCTGTGATCTAGGGGCTGCAAAGACCCAAGGTATACTTATTGTCAGTTTATTAATTACAAATCTATGGATTAACGTCCACCATTTAACCACAATTAACATTAATATTATAGCAGCTGGCTCTCTGGTCATTGCTTGTAGAGATATTTTTGTTGCATGAAATGACCTCAAGCTAAGTGACATAACAGTGGGGATACAATACTCAAGCAGAGCTGAGAACTTGATGCTGAGGCGTCAACAAGACTGTCAAAAAGACCAACAGAGGGTGCTAGAGAGTTTTGAAACTGCAAAACAGCCTCACCATTGAAGACCACCACTGGAGGAAATAATCTTCAAAAAAATTGGTCAAATGAAGAGAAAAAATAATGCTGCCAATGGTTGAAAAGCAGGCTGACATTCTGTCCTATTGCTGATGAAGTGGCTTTAAAATGCATTGAAACGTCAGTCACATATCTAACTTTTTGTTGCAGAGAGGTAAAATCTGTCTTGCAGATTTCATATTCTGTTTGTGTGTTTTTTTCTTGATTAATTATGGGTCAGGCAGCCCAGACATGCACGTTTTTTTTTTGGGGGGGGGGGGTTGTTCAAAGTTATCTATATTATTTCTAAGGCAATCCATCTTCCAGTACATTAAAAAAAAACATATTGCATAGAGGCACAGTCCTCTGTTGAACATCTTTGGCTGGCTTTGTTGGCCAGGTGTCTTGATAGTGGTGCTATGGCAACCATTGCTGTTGACAAATGCAACTGGAATGCAGCTAATCATTTGATTTTGATTTTTTTTTTATAATCTTTATTGATTACTCATGACTTAATTTGTCAAGGCCAGTACACCCAACAGGGGCCCAGACAATTTTGTCCTCAGTTTTTGAGGAGGCTCCAAATGAGTTGATTTTGGGCCCTTCTTAGACTCCATAAAATGCCCAGGAGGCTGAAGTTTCAGAGAAGGTAAAATAATTTGGAACCTATTCAGTATCCTTGTTAATGGGCTAAAACTTAAACCTACTTGAAAACCTATCCATGCCAAATTGAAGCCCCCATCACCCAGGTAAAGGTGAGTGTGCTGCTGCTATGTTATACATCTACAGCAATGTGCCATATGTTATAAATGAAACATTTGGTCAGACTTTTTTGTTTCTTTTAAACAGGCCTAACTGTAATTCTTATGAATGTGTAATGCTTGCAAGACGCCATCCTCACAAATGTTCTCTCCAGCTCTGTTTGGTTTGTGATGGGGACTAGAATGGGCTTGTAATGTGATGGAGATGCGGTGTCAGACGGGATGAGGGGGCATGTATTAGTGAGAAACAGGCTGGACTTGAGATCATCTCGAGGTAACTCAGTTAAGAACAGAGGAGCAGTGGACTAGGATAGCTCAGACTGGCAGCAGACAGGTGAGCTAACATGTAGTTGCAGGCTGAGTGTGTGAGCGACCCAGAGGCAGAACCTGCGCTGAACACGCCCTGATAGGAAAGGTAGATACATGCACACAGCGTGATCACTGAGGAGCAGAGTCTTTTTTCGGTGTTGTTGATGTGTTTTGATTTTCTTTTGCCTGGACACAACAGCCCCAATGCTCCACCATAGGATCTCACCGCTGGACATCAACCAAATGAAATCAGGACGAGTGTGGTTAGGCCCAAGGAGTTTGATCGCCGTCTTCTGTTCGAAGCACCTGGACATCCAGCGGGAGTCGACACACAAGTAGAAGAGAGCGTCTGGCACCATGAGCAGGAAGACACGGCGCTGGATTTTACATTTCTCGCTGTGCCTTGGAATAACCTACTTGAAATTGGGGTGAGTTATGGGATGGCCAGGGTTTCGGTCATTATGATGGATCACGGGTGAAAAAAACGTAATAAAATTGGTGCAGGAATGGAGGTTTGACTAATTAGGAGGCCAAACGGTAGAGGGCTTGATGGGCTTTCTGGCAGAGCGTTCGCTGCAAGTGAGTAGAAACAAAAATTCCCTCTTAAATTCAGTAGGTCTTTATGCTCATGCTGCTCTTTATCAGAATTGCGATTCTGATAGTCTGTCAGATGGAGCATCTATGTGGAAACACGTGCTGAAAATCCTTTGGAAAATGCCCTCTTGTATTGCAGGGGTCTTTTCTCGGTGGTCGCACTGGGAGCAAGCATCATCTGTAATAAAATCCCCGGTTTGGCCCCTCGTCAGAGGACAATTTGCCAGAGCCGACCCGACGCGATCATTGTGATTGGAGAGGGGGTCCAGATGGGCATCAATGAGTGCCAGTTCCAGTTTAGACACGGACGCTGGAACTGTTCGGCCCTGGGTGAGAGGACCGTGTTTGGGAAGGAGCTCCGAGTCGGTACGTTGAAGCTACTCTAAACTGTTGTAATACTTTAACACATAGACAGCTTTTATGTGTTAATAGTGGCAGCAGGCCTCCTGTAATGCTTGTTGTACCACGTTCTTACACAGTTAGTATTGCTGCATACCATCTTAGAGTGAGAGACCTGTCTGGTCGTGACAGTGGCTTTGAATCATGTTAACAAAATCTCAGACACAGCCATGATAAGATTTGCCTTTTTTTAAACAAATGAATGGTTAAAAGCGTTTCATGTGCCCTCTAATTACAGGGAGGCATCAAGCTTTAAAGTACATTATGTTTGTCAGGTTTTTCCATGTTTTCTGTACAAATAGGTTTTCTTCAAGGTAACTAATGAGTTTAGATATACATAATGGAGTATAGTACAATAATTGTTTTGAAATACTTTTGAATAAAAGTACAAAGTCCCCCAAAAAGGCAAATATACAAAGTAGAGATACAGATACCTCACCATTGTACTGGAGTATTTAAGTGAAAACACTTTTACACCACTGATAATTACACCAACATACACAGCATGTCCTTCTCATGTATTACCTTCTCATGTATTAACCATACAGCATGTTCACAGTATGGTATATCTGAGGAAAGTGGAATGATTTTAAATTGTTAAATGTGTTCAGAAAGGTACAAAGAAAAAGAGATTTATTATGTAATCACCTGAAGTCTGCTTTTTATGGCCCTCTTCACATGTGTATCACATTAAAGTATGTTTCCTGTGACTGCTTGTAATTGGGTCTCACTTCCTTGATGTATATGTTTACACTTACTCAAATTTTTGTTTTCAACATTTTATTCTGCATACTTAACTATTGTGAGCAACAAACATGTAACATGGCAGATCACTGTCATTGTTAGTTGTTGCTCTGAATTGTGTTGACGGACACATCCATTCCCTTACAACACTGACATTTAAATTACTGAAGGAATTCCGGTATTGTTTTGGATGAGCTGTCTGATGTATTTGATTGTGAGAGAGAGAGAAGGAGAAATTCGAAAACAACGGAGACCCTAAATTGGCCATAGGTGTGAATGTGAGAATGAATGGTTGCCTGTGTCTGTGTGAGACCTGTGACCCATAATTTCCACAGGAACTTGTCACTGCAATTCAAGTCAATGCTGCAATCCCCACTATATGCACTGTCACCCTTAATCTACAATGTCCCTCAAAAATAGACCCACTGGATGTTCCTTACAAAGCAGTGTGCCAGGCTGCTTCTAGTTGTGCCTGACATTTACCACAGTCCTTCAGGTATAACCCAAATCATTGATTAGAACTGCCACAATCAGCTACTGTGACTCTGGCATAGCCGAGGCGCAGCACACAAATCCTGTGTAATTAAGGGGTCAGGTATGTTCCAGGAGCACCATGGCAGTCTGCTTTGTGAGGTATATGTGGCAAGTTTTATTTCCCGATGGATAGCACATCAACCTGCAAAGAGCAGATCAAGCCAGACAGGAAGTCCCTACATGAACAGCATAGTGAATCCTGTCAGTTTTCAAAATTAAACAGCATGTTCAATAACAGACAGAAAAGGATACAATGTGACCATGTGGCCTACATGTATATGGTATTTTTCATATTATTTCTTTTTTCATTTTATTTATTTCACATCATGGAAACAATATTTAATTACTGTTTCTCCATCAAAATTTCATATGTATATGTATAAACATGTAATTCAAGAGACAGCTACCAAATCAGCAGAATCTGAGCAAGTTAAAAAAAAAGTTGGGGCAGGCAAACTGCGGCACGGCTGAAATGCTGCCGGTGGAAACTGCAGCTATGGGGAGGGCAGATTTGATTGATGTTGTAGTAGGAAACGCAAAAAAGTTGTGCCCTGTGAAAATTCAGGGTGATCGACCAGCAACATGTCCCCGCCTCCTGCCTAGTGACAGATGGGTAGGCTCCACTCCCTCCCACTACCCTCAATAGGATATGTGGTGTAGACAATGTATGGATGGACTGAGTCAGTTTTTTTTACTTGTTCTTTAAAACCAAACCTCTCAAGATGTTGGCTGCAGCATAATATTGATCTGAGCTTTTCACATTATCAGACATTATGATCATAAGCTGTGCTTAACATCAGCTGATAGGGCTCCTTCAATATTATTGCATTGTTTTCTTCATATTTAAAATGCAGTACAGCCACCTTGTGCCAGGAAATAGTATAGCTAAAAATTGTCTCCACACTCCAAGCCATACAATGTAATTTTTACATGGACTGTTATAATGTGTACTGGGGTAATTGGATACAAGCCCACCTCTACCCTGCAAAGCAGTGTCACTTTTTATGGCCATCTTTGGCTACCTTCAATGATCACACAATCTGTGTTCCAGGAGCCAGCAGGTCAGCGGTGACTCAGTCCATTGTTTGGTTTCAGCAGACGGGAATGCTGATAACTGACATATTAATCTGAACTTCTTGTCAGCAGGGATGCAGTAATGCACAATAGTTTGACATTAAGATCAGGTCCCTACCCACCGACCAAGTTTGCTCCTTGAATAATTCAGTGGGTACTTGGTTCTTCATTTCTGGCTCTGTAGACAGCTAGCAGTTTTTGTAAAAATCAGTATTGGAAATTTACAGATGGGGTTCTGCAATACTGCTGTTTGTTAATTGTACAGTTCCATTTTGAGAATGTCCTCTCCTTTCACTTCATCCATTGAGCTCTTCACCAGCATGTTTAGCTAATGTATATCAGTGAATGTATGAGAACCGTGATCTATGACCCTAGATTTCCAAAAAGATGATATAATGCTTTAATTGTTAGCGATGTTGAGTTAATGTGAGTGGTTTTGCAAACTTCTGGCCTTTTCTGGAGGATCTTCACATTCTCCCCATGGATTAAAAAACACATTTTACCTTAGACACTCATATTAATGGAGCTGAAATGCGTCCATGTAGGGAGGCTCTGCAGGCCTCTAAAATTCACCTCCACAGGGTGGATCCCAGTCTGATGGTAGCTGGGACAAGGGCCAGTGTTATGCCTCAGTATTTGATATTTTCTCTCCCATTGGGGCATATAAACACACATTATTATTATTTACGTGTATTGCGCAGACTGACTGTTGTTTGATGAGATAGTTATATTACAATTCTCCATTTGATGGCTGGTTAGCTGGCTGCATGTTTTTTTAATCATGATTCATCATTAAGATTCCTTGTGAAGTTCTTTCTCTGTCCCAGACTGTTTCATTCAGTTCTCTGCAAGATTCTTCCAGAAAATTTTTAAGAGAGAGCTTGATTAATGAATCTCACTCTGCTTGGGCCAAATATTTTATGATTTGGTTCAAGGCTGCTATGCCAGGTATGCAAGGAGGCTTGACAGCACCTGAAACAGCGAATCCTGTTGCCAGCAATTTAGAATAAAATATCTTTTCTTGTCCAACACAGGCAGTAAGGAGGCTGCATTCACCTACGCTATCATCGCTGCTGGGGTTGCACATGCAGTCACTGCAGCCTGCACCCAGGGCAGCCTGAGTGGCTGTGGTTGTGACAAGGAGAAGCAGGGTTTCTACACCCACGATGAGGGCTGGAAGTGGGGCGGCTGCTCTGCAGACATCCAATATGGTGTGGGTTTCTCCAAGGTGTTTGTGGATGCACGAGAGATTAAGCAAAACGCTAGGACTCTCATGAATTTACACAACAATGAAGTGGGACGAAAGGTACGTTTGTGTGACTTAAAAGTTTCTGTTCTGTTGATCCCAAACTTAAGTACACTGCACTATTTTGACAGAATTCAGACAGACTTCTATCATTTGCTCTGCATATTTCATTGCATTGCATTTCATATACAGTGCTCTCCCAAAATATAATGCAAGATGCCTTCTGAAGCAATATGCTGATACTTACGTTTCATCTCCTTCTAATGTGATAAATTTGATTATTGTTAAGCTGCTTGAAAGGAACACACTGATATGTGCCAGAGTGCAGAACATCCCACAGATGCAGAATAGGGTACATTTCTGTTCAATATTGGACAACAGGAATGGTTTCAGCTTCCACAAACTGTGTGAACACCATAGTGATGCAATGTAATATGTTGATGGTTATGGATGAAGAACCTCTGGTATGGGACTCCAGTATCCAACTACATACATGTTTGCTTGCACCTGTGCCAGATGTCCAAGACATGATGTCCAGACTGGAACTCCACCTGTACCATGGTCCCCTCTGCTCACCAACACAATGCTATACACACCTTTATTTGTTTCCAATCGCAAATTTGTCATTTTAAGGGGGTGGCTGGTTGGGGGTGGGTTGGTGGATGCCAATACCTTGCTATTTTACTTGTGCAACTATTTTTATTCAGATGACAAGTAATGAAAACATACATTCAAATACACCTCCTTACTGCCCAAGTGTTACCAAAAACATTGATAGTTCTATTTCAAAAGTATTAATCAAGCATAACTTAAATAATGATAGTTTTACCAATAGCATATTCATTATTATTGTTATTCATCTTGTGTGCAACACTAGAGTTTTCAGGAGTGGGAATGTAAGGTGGCTGTGCCAAGGAGGACATCCTGTTCGTTTATGAAAAAGTTGTTGTATTTTAATGGGTAACAGCGGAAACTAAACTATTGGAAGAAGGCACCAACATTTAGGCTTAATTTCTTTTCTCTTGCTCTCTGTGCTCATGACGTTATTCTACTTAATTAGCCAAATTCATGATAATGCTGCCTTGGTATTGTTTTCTGTTCTTAGACAGGGCAGCACGCTGGTGCAGTGATTAGCACTGTCGCATCACAGTAGGAAGATTCCGGGTTGGAGCCCCGGCTCAAACACGGGGTCTGTCTGTGTGGAGTTTGCATGTTCTCCCTGTGCCTGTGTTGGTTCTCACTGGGTACTCCGGCTTCCTCCCACAGTTCAAAGACATGCTGAAGGGGACTAGGTTATTCAGAATCTCTAAATTGACCATAGGTGTGGCCATGAGAGTGAATGATTGTCTGTCTGTATGTGTTGGCCCTGTAAGGGACTGGCAACCCGCCCAGGGTTTACCCTGCCTCTTTCCCAAAGGCAGTTGGGATAGGCTCCAGCCCCCCCACAACTCTTAACAGGATAAGCGGTAGAAAATGGATGGATGGATGGATGGATGGTCTTGGCATATGCTATTTCAGTGGTGCATGAATTTCAACTGGGAAGAAGTGCTTCTCATCTGAAGAAACTGACCTTGTGCTTGTGAAGGTGCACATGCATAACTTTCATTTGCACAAGGGAACAGCAGGCTTCCACTAAAGCAGCTGGATGTTTCCATGCTATCGGGCATCAGCGGAACCACATTACAATGCAGAGCATCTGCTTGTCATTTTGCTGCTCCCTTTAAATACCACTTCACACATAATACCATTAACTAAAGACCAGCCTTGTCTTGGATGTATGGTGCAAACATTTTCTGGTGTTCCCAAATAGCATTGTGCCATGGTTGTGCCAGATCACTCCTCATTGGCATACTTGAGCACCTGTTGTTGCAGGCTGTGTCTAAGTTCATTTGTTAATTAAAAGGTGAGGATACTTGGTGGGAAAATGTCATATGCTCTAACTTTAAACTGGCAATGACATTTGTACTCGAGTGAGCACCAGCTTGGGCCACGCTTAATATGGGGTGCAGAGAGTTTGAAATTAAGGAGTGTCTATTCTGAAATGCTACTCTTGTTTCTGTGCTGCAGTGTTAGTGTTAGCTCCCTGCTCTGAGCTGCTGATTCTTGCTGCCATAGAAGAACAAGAATCTTGGAGGGAAATTATGACAACTGTTCTCGGCAGAAACTCACTAAAGTTTGTCCATAAAGTCAATGGAGTTGGAAGCACTTGTATACAGTATTGGGCTTCTTCTTCTAGCCCCCTAAACTGTACATCTATCAGAAGTGTGACACCTGGTGGAAAAATTTTAATTTTACTTACCGTCTTACTCGCACTACTTGTGGGTTGCTGAGGGGAGCTAACAGATCACCAAATTTAGAGAAAGGCTGTGTTAATACAGTGGTAGTGAAGTTGTGTTTTCTAGGCAACTTCCTAAATTATAAAGCACTGCAGGGAACCCCTGACCTTACCATCTGCATGGGAGAGGTGAAAACAAGGATAATCTGTGAAGAAAATTCTTAAAGTTGAAAGGGTCCATCGAATATGAAAAACCCCTTCCAGAGAGCAGCCAGGTCAAGACCTCTTTGGCAACAAAAGACTACCTTTGCCTACTTTTTTAGGCAGATGAACTGTCTGGGCAGAAGTTGTCATGCAGTTGCAGACAAAGAATGTTCTGATCCTCAATCATGTTGTAATATTGCTGGAACTGACTTATAAAACGCAGTTTCATGCATTGGAGCTTTCTGTTGACTTGTGGCATCTGTGGCATTTTGACATGACAAGTCTGGAGGATTTGTGTTGTTTTTTGACAATCAAAAGAAGTCTTTAGTAGTGATTGTTGCTTTTAATTAGCAGCTTGATATTGTATATCTTTGCATTATTTGGATTCTCTTGGGAAAGACAAAATGCTTGCTGACAGGTATAGAAATGTATTTTAGAGGAACAAGATATTTTAGGTCACAAAATGAATCCTGCAAAAAATAAAAGTGTGTTTATATTCAGTGTACATTGACTAATGTTGGCAGTGTGAAATGCTTACTTCTGGTTAAAACTGATGGTGCACTGGCTATATATCGTGACTTGTAACTAACAGTCAAGTCGGGTCCATATATCAATTCACAGTACATCAGTGCACACCCAATCCCAGTTAATGATGCAGGGCTGGAAGGACATCCAGCATTAAGTAATCCAAGTTAAAGACTGTAAGGTTTCAATAGGTTTATGCATTCAGATGTTTGCTAGTTCAGAGAATTCTGTTACAGATACAGTATATGCATTATATCAATATAATTGGAATATATCATATAAGTTACAGAAGTTAGACCAGTGCAATTTAACTTTGGGAACGAGAGATTACATAGTCGTCCAAAAAGATTCATAATGTCTCAAATATTTAAGTTGACATGTTTTGATTGTCAAAACATGTCAATGTACAACAACAATTTTTATCTGAATACAACAAATAGAAAATTATAGTCAGCACTGGCACTGATACTAGAACATAAACAGTGCTATTATTGATAATATACTAATATCAATGCTAGTAATATTAATAACACTATTACTGATGCAGTACTAACAATTCTGACACTAACAATAATACCAATAAAATGCAATACTAACCCTAATACTAAAACTAAGCAGCCTGTAGCAGATATATAACTGTCTTCTATAGCAGCCACAACATCAGTCTGGAATATGCAAAGCAAGAAAGCACATAAAGACTAAGGTGAAGAAGTGAAGTTACTTACATGCATTTATAGGATATGAATGTGTACAGAAAGAGAGGGAGAGCAGACAAGAGCGAAACTTAGTGCGTCATTGGGAATCCTTGGTCTTAGACCATGGCATCATAACTAGGAGCTAGCCTGAGCCAGCCCTAACTTTAAGCTTTGTCAAAAAGGAAAGTTTGAAATCTGGTCTTGGATGAAGAGAGGGTGTCTGGCATCATGGAATGAGACTGGGAGATGGTTTCACTGGAGACGCTGAGAACTTAAGTTCTGGTTTCCATTCTGTGTACAATGGGCCCTTTTAGGAATGAAGATGCTTGATGATGAGGGGTTTGTGTATTAGAGGAAGGATTTTGAAATAATTTCTTTATAGGACTGGGAGCTACTGCACAGAATCCAGTACAGGCAAAATATGTTTTGTACTTGCTTTTGTCAATATATGCACATCAGCAAGTTAGACCAGCTGAAGAGTTTTTACTTTTGTGGGGCATCCTGATAAGAGGCAAAGGCAGTAATATCAGCCTCAGTGTAACAAGTGCGTGCACTCATTTTTCTCATCTTTTTTAGACGGGATGTGCCTGATTTTAGCAATGTTACATAGATTAAAGAAGTCTGTCTCTGGGATTTGTTTTATGTGGGAGTTTAAGGATAAATCCTGACCAAAGATGACTCCCAGATTCCTTAGTGTTGGAGACCAAGACAATTCCATACAGGATGACTGTCTCACTAGAGAAAGTGTTTCTAGTGTGTTTATGACCCACCACAGATACCTATTTTTTTTCTGAGTTTAGTATCAGAGAAATTGTAGATCAACATATTGATCACATTTAGCTAATATTTTATATGTTCATTTTTCTGAATGAGATTATGGATCTGCTGTTTACACTGTAGGGAAGCACCATGATCCAAATATGAATCTAGACAGCAAAATAAATGAATTCACAATCCAAATAATGGTTCCGCTGAATGGTTCACTATAGGCATGAGTGACTACATCATTATTTATGTATCAATATTTGTACCATTGTCTGGGAAAAAACAGGAGTGTGGGCCTGAGGAAAAGCAGGGGCCAGCTAGTGGATTTAAGTGTAGGCTTCTGATGAAGAAGTTACGAAACCTGCAAACTTATTTCTCAATGGAGTCAGAGAGCAGAGTGGTTGATGTCTTGCACATTGGCATGAAATTGAAGGAGAGATGTGGGATATCAGCATTCACAGCTGTCCACTCATCAGATGAGTATGCTTTATAACACTCTATAATTATATGAGACTCGTGAAAAGTGCATTATCCATACAAGATACTCTTTTCATCCAGCTTTTCCTTAGTTAAACAATCACAATTTTTAATCAAACATGTATCCTGTTCTTGCATGTCAACAAACACATTTAGTACAAGCACAGGCTGTTCTCGAAGTGCTTAATCAGTGTTTGATCCCATTAATGTCATGGCCATCTCAGTCCTCATTGTGCACTGAGATCGATTCTTGGACGTTTCTTTAACACAAACACAAAGTTCTCTCCTACGACAAAACAACCAAAACAATGATTACAGCACATATTCAGAACATTAACATTATCATAAATGTAAGTAGTCAAGTCTTCAAGTCAGTTTTAGTTGTATAGCACAAAATCACAACAAAAGTTATCTCATGACACTTTATAAGCCTAGCACCACACTCCTTCAATAAATTTATACTCAATAATTATCCATGAGCAAACACACCTTGAAACAGTGGCGACGAACTCCTTCCTTTTAACAGGAAGGAACATCGAGTAGATGCAGACTCAATGGGAATGGCCATCTGCTTTGACCGGTTGGGGGGAAGAGAGCAGGAGAGTGAGGCAGAGTTAAACACAGATAATGGAGAGACAGATAAAAGAGGAAAAAGAGGGGCAGAGATAAAGAGGAAGAGGATAATGGACAGACAGGGACGTGAACAGGCCGGAAGGAGAAGGACAACAAACAATAACAACAACTACCCACCAGTACCTGATCTACAGGTTCAAAAACAAGCTATAAATTCCAGCATGATATGAGCAATCATTTGGTAACTAACCATACCACACAGTATTGAGTATACTGATAAAAATACTAGTACTAATAATGATACTAAGGGTGGCTGCTTGTTTGCAGCATCAGTCAAGGATCTGTTAAGTGGGGACCCACAAAGGCTCTGGAGAGGATGACGAGTTAGTTACACGTATCAGTACAGGAGGACAGAGCGGACAGAGCACCACATGAGGACAGAGAGGAGGAGAGTGAAGCCCAGTGCATCATGGGAGATTCCCCAGCAGTCTAAGCCTGTAGCAGCATATCTAAAGGCTGGCCTAAGCTAATCCTACCTTTAAGCTTTATTAAAAAGTAAGGTCGGAAGTCTTAAACATAAGTGTGCCTGCATCCTGGATCAAAACTGGGAGACAGTTCCACAAGAGGGGAACCTGATAGCTGAAGGCTCTGGCTCCCATTCTACTTTTAGGGCACATGAAAGCTTCCAGAAGACCCAGGTCTGAACTCCCGCTGTGAGGGCTGCGTACCTGTGTTTTTCTCTCTCGTACATCATTGCAATGACAACGTCATCATTTCACATAAACGTGCACCGCAACACTGAGAGGTAAACAAACAACAACGTGGACGTCGCCAAGTCGAACGTTAGCTTTGTCATTGCACGCATTGCAATGTTGTCTCTTTTGCAAAGCATACAAACTTGGCGCAGATTGGAAAATATCCAATGCAGCGAAGGAGGATGGAGTTTTTGGCTCGTCTGGAAGGGAGCCAAAGAAGCTACAGGCGAAGCCTGACAGGCGGCAAAATCAGAATGCGACAGGAAGGTCGCGTGAAACCTGAGATGAGGCAGGTTGCCTTTTTCACACTGCAGGTGAGCCGAGCTGCTAAACACCTGTGTCGCTTGGCGAGGTCGAAGTGGGTCGAAATGCCGAGTCGACCCTTTCAGAGTGCCGAAAAACCCGCGTTGACCCGCATTTTTGTGCAGTGTGAAAGGGGTATTAGATATTCATTAGCACTATTAAACCAAAGAGTGCCTACTGGCATTTTAATACCAGTTTGTTGCAAGATAATAATTTTAAAGATGTTTTTAGTTTTTTTTTTGAGTCAGTGTAAGACTACAAAGTCGTCCTTTAGGTTAATACAGCAGTGGTGGGATTGTGCTAAAGTTCAAATAAAAATGTTGTGTCAACAGTATAGTTTCAATGTCATGAGGGACATCTCCAATCGTATGAAAACTTTAGAAAATGAGATACTGAACCTTCAAGGGGTATCAGATACTGCAGGTAATCTCCATGTGGGTCGAAATGCCGAGTGACCCTTTCAGAGTGCCCAAAACCCCGCGTTGACCCATGTCTTGGGTGCAGTGTGAAAGGGGCTGTAGAGACTCTTAAGAACCTCAAGTAACCCTGCATCCTGGGAGCAAAGGGTTCTAGCTGGACAATAGGGTACAATGATCTTTCAGATATGAATGTGCCTGATTGTTAAGGGCTTTGTATATTAGAAGAAGAATTTTGAAGTCTATTCTAAATTTAACAAGGAGCCAATGCAGAGAAGACTGCACAGGAGAGATATGCTCTCTTCTACCAGTTCTAGTCAATACATGGGCAGCATTGTTTTGGATCAGCTGGATCATCTTCAGGGACTTAGTACAGCCAGACAAGAGGGAATTGCAATAATCCAGCCTGGAGGTGACAAAAGCATGGACAAGTTTTCCTGCATCTTTTTGAGACAGGATGTGTCTGATCTTAGCTATCTTTTGCAGATGAAAGAAAGCAGTCCTGGAGATTTGTTTATTGTGGGAGATACAGGACAGATCCTGATCCACGATAACTTCGAGGTTCCTTACAGTAGTGCTGGGGGCCCAGAGTAAGGCCATCCAAGGTAACTATCTCATTAGATAAGGTCTTTTTGAGGTGTTTTGGGCCCGGCACAATAATTTCATTTTTTATCAGACTTTTATTGAAGGAAATTGTGTGTCATCCATTGTGGCTCAGTTTGGTCAGCTGATTTGTTTCATGTGGATGCATTGATAAGTACAGCTGCATGTCCTCTGCATAACAGCGACAATTAATTGAGTGTTTCCTTATTATGTGACCTAGTGGAAGCAGGAACAGAGTGAAGAGGACTGGTCCAAGCACAGACCCTTGTGGAACACCACAGCTGACTGTAGTGGTTTCAGAGGAATAATCATGAGATCGACCAAGTAAATATGACCTAAACCAGTTCCTTTGATGAAAATGACATGTTGTAGTCTCTGTAATAGGATATGATGGTCAATGGTATCAAAAGCTGCACTAAGATCTGTGTGTTCACACCAAACACGAATGCCAATTTCGCGAATATGACCGCCGGATCATTTTAGTGTCCATTTGTGTCATTCGCGTGAATACGCGAATTCGCTCACTTGGCAGAGTAGCGACTATTTCCGGCAACGTTTGTTTCCGCCATTTCACCGTGGATATTCAAAGAACTGTTGTTTAACAACCTGCTAGCTAGGAGCGGTGACAGAATTTCACGAATAGACACCAATTTTTTCAATCAGTTCTTGTAATTTTGACTTGTAGTGTCATATAGCACCAGGTTCCCACACATAGCCACAATCAACCTGTCCTCCATCTTGTGAAACAGTCAGCTGTGACGTTGGGACAACCTCAACGCTGATTGGCTGTCGTAATGCGAATTTTTTGCCAAAGTTGAATCTTTTCAACTTGTGCTAATGCCGAAATTTCGTGCAAATTCGCCTCATTCGCGCCACCCGACTGGAAATTAGCGTCATTCGCGCGTTTGCATAGACTTTGTATGGAAACTGTTCACGCAAATGCGTGAATTCGCGTTTGGTGTGAACACACAGTAATAAGACCAGGACAGAGATGAGTACCTCATCTGATGCCAGTAGGAGGTCATTGGTAACATTACCTAGTGCTGTTTCTGTCACCTGCCACCCTTAGCACCACCTGCTCACATCCCCGTTAGTCCATCGTCTTTATCTCTGCCCCTCTCTTTCCTTCATTATATCTGTCTTTCTCCATTATCCTTCTTTGTCTCTGCCCTGCTCTCCTGCTCTCTTTTCCCCCTACCGGTCAAAGCAGAAGGCCATCCCATTGAGCCTGGATCTGCTTGACATTCCTGCCTGTTAAAAGAAAGGTTTTCGTTGTTGCTGTTGCAGGATGTGCTTTGCTCATGGGGAATTGTTGGGTGTAAATTAATTGAAGGAGTTTGGTACTAGACGTACTCCACTTGTCAAGTGTCATGAGATATCTTTTGTTTTGATTTGGCGCATACAAAAAAATATTGACTTGACTTGACTGACTGGAAATCTTCTAATAAGCAGTTGCTCTCAAGAAAGTCACAAAGCTTAATAAATAAAAGAAAATCGTGTGTCATCCATGTTTTAATTTCCTTTTGACAGGCCTCAAGTTTAGTCAGCTGATTTGTTTCATGTGGATGTGTTGATAAGTACAGCTGCATGTCGTCTGCATAACACTGAAAATTCTTTGAATGTTTCCTTATTATGTGACCTAGTGGAAGCAGATATGAAGTGAATGCACTACATATGTATGAAAAGACATGGGGACATACAGTGAACACAGCCAGGAATCTATAGACTCAGCAGTTTATCTTGTTCAATATTAGCTTTGATCCATTTGTGAAAAGGTGTGTAGCAATGCTCTGCAACTTACCAACATTTCTGTCCATCTGGGTGTTTTTATTTTGAATGAGGTATTTATAAGGAGTTTTTCTATACAGTTTGGATTTTATTTGGGTTTAAACCAGGTTAATTTCCATGTGGTTGTATGCACGCATGAAAATGTTTGATAGTCACAAAACATCTTGGCCCTCTTTTATCAATCAATTGTTGAAACCAGGATACATCTTAGCATAGGAATCACCATAAGACTGGAGTCATGTGTGATTTATTAAACTGGTTGTACCTCACCAAACATGGCAGACAAATGACCTGCCATTGATAAATACAGCAGCTGAAAACAATTGTCATTTAAATGCCAAGCCCCAATATATTCTGGTACTGGAAGCCCCTTCTTCACGATTTTAAAACATGAAGAAGCATAATCCATCTGAGAAGAGGAACTTCTCCAACCTGGCAATTGAAATCCTCATCTGATCAACTGAAGAACCAACTAGTTATATGTGACAGACTGAATAGTGAAACAAAAGGAAGACAGAACATGCATTTTAGATCAAAATCTCTGCTATATTTTCAACTGGGCTATGGTCATAACTCAAATGCCAACAGAAGTTTTAATGTTCAATTGATTAATGGAGGAATGATGATCGTTATTAATATATTTTCATTAGATAGTCTGAGGGGCATGTGGTACAACATTTCCCTGATGTGTAGAGCATTGAACCCCTGAAGAATTGACAGAAAAGCAATTGCACTATTGTTTGAACTTGAATGTTGGTTCTTAGGGCCACACTGGTCTGTATGATTTGAAGGCTTTTGCAAATACTCCCTGGACTCCAGAAAGTGGAGTTGGACAATTAAAAGGCTGGGCGAGGCTCCTACTCACTGAGGAGGAAGGAGCTGATGTCAGCTCATGTTTTTCAGCCCGAGGCATCCCGAGTATAATTTGCTGCTTTTTAACACAGATAGACATCCCATTCTCAGCTGCAAGTCTGCCCAAACTAAAGTATATGAACACACCACCACGACCACCACTCATTGATTCATTCTAATCAATTCATATTCTCTTTGAATTAATCACCTTGAAGCACTTTCCACATATTTTAATTTGTGATCAGCAGAATCATGCCTCTTTGACTCCTCAACCATCCTTCTGCACAATGTTACTTGAGCACGACACTAAATGTGGTGCTGCTTTCATGTACTGAAGACTAGCTTGGAATTCCTGTGACCAGAATCTGTTAGAGACAAACAGAAAAAGATGAAAGTCATGTAGGAAACTAAAAGAGAAAAGGAAGAGCCTACCCATTGGTAATCCCTCTAATCAATATGATGATAACTGTTAGCATTGTGGCAGGTATAAAACTTCAGTTTGTTCAGGTGGCAAAAGATAAAGGACATCATTGTAAAATCAAATTTTTCACATCATATTGAAGCCTGCCTCTGTTCTTTTATGCCATGTCGGCCAGATCAATTGATTATCTTTAAGTCATTTTAAATTAGATTTGAATGCACTTGTGCCTTTTTTTTTTTTTTTAACCATTTGTATCAGCAGAGGACGCAAATGATCATCAAGGTTTGGGGAAATACTGCAATCATTACTAGAGTTAGAGTGAGGTTTGAAAATAAATCAATGTATCTAACATGTTTCCAAGTAGCCATAAGTAGCTGCGTTCCCATTACCCCTATTACGCAAAACTTAAATATTGCAATAAAAACTGGTAATGGAAACACATAAATTAATAAAAAAAAAACTCTCAAACATCACTAAAAAGATTTTAACACTCTCATGAGGTGGTTTTTCAGACGTGTCAGTGTAGAAGAATATCGCAAATGTGCAATGGAAACATTTGTTTTTGTTGTATTTACCGCACGTGACGCAGGAAGTTACACTAAATCCCTTATTAATCCCTTCTTCATGTCTGCTCCTATAAATACGGACTTCACCTTTGAAGTATCACTTGATGCCTTTGTCTTGTGACAAGAACAGCATTAGTTACAACTGAAAGAGCTGCTCCAAAATGCAAAATGTTTTGTTCCTCCTTCCTCCTCAAAGAGGAGTCTTGCAGGACAAGATTTTATGAGAATTACGGCTTATGTGCTTAACACCATTCAATGGAAACAACTGCAAATCTATAATTATGGGCAATTATAGAAATATCGCTTTTATTTTGCAAAAAACTCGAATGGAAACGCAGCTAGAGTTACCAATACTGTAAAAATCCACATTGACATTGATAGAAATTGCCCTACTGATATGTTCTATAACTGTTTCTGGGTATTTCACATCCTGCAGCCTGCAGTTCAGACCAATATGGCCTAAATTTTTGCAATGTGAATATTGGTCTCATGCATCTGAATCAATCATGGCATCATGCTTGAATTTCATGCTTTTTGCAGAAACTGCATACTGCAAAATATTTTTTTATGGAAATTTAATAGACATTTTGATCAAATGTCACAATATGAGGATTAGACTTAGTTATTTTCCTGGAAGAATACATCACACGATCTGTTGTCACGACAGATTCTGACAAGACTTTGAGTGAATTCAAAGGACGTAATTGATTTTTTGTGAAATCCCCCTTTTGTGTATATAGCTTCTATCTGATTAATTACAAATTCTGGACATTTTTAGTACAATTTGGGGTTTCAGAAAAACTACAGAAATGTTAAAATTGCCTCAGTAAAGTATTGATGATTATTATCTTTAATTTTTTATTAGTATGTTTTTTGTAAGCTTTAAATCATCTGTGATTCTAATATATTTAAGTTCAAGATATCCCTGTATTGTGGAAATGTTTCAGGCTCAGTACACATAGAGATACTAGCCACAGGGTGACAGACTGTAATGGCTTGCAGATCTCTGGAATGCTTTCTTTCATTTGGAATGCTAGAAAACATTTGTCCAAACCTGTTGAACCATTCTTGCAATATGCCTGACTGAGTATTCCAGTGGATGTTTTTACCTGCTCTTTATTAAAACAGCAGAAACAGCTGAAAATTGTAATGTGCATGCATATGTGAGGGGGTGTGTGCAGATGTGTATTTGCAAGTAAAAGTCAGGTTTTGTGGTTGATAACCAGATGTGACCAGATTTAAAATCAGTTTTTAAAATATATCCCAAATCAGTGTTGTGACACTGAAACATGACTTGATCCTGACTTGTCTTCTATGTTGTAGGTCCTGGAGAAGGGAATGCGTTTAGAGTGCCAGTGTCATGGCGTGTCAGGATCCTGCACCACTAAGACCTGCTGGACAACGCTGCCCAAGTTTCGCCAGCTGGGATACATCCTCAAGGACAAGTACACTCAAGCTGTGCATGTAGAACCAGTGCGAGCCAGTCGTAACAAGCGTCCCACCTTCCTGAAGATCAAGAGGCCCCACTCCTACCGCAAACCTATGGACACAGACCTTGTCTTCATTGAGAGGTCGCCCAACTACTGTGAGGCTGATCCTCTGACTGGCAGCGTGGGAACGCATGGCCGCCTGTGCAACAAAACGGTGCAGCTGCCGAACAGCTGTGACCTGATGTGCTGTGGTCGAGGATATAACACACACCAGTACTCACATGTCTGGCAGTGTAACTGCAAGTTTCTTTGGTGCTGCTATGTCAAGTGCAACACTTGTGGTGAGAGGACAGAGGTGTACACTTGTAAATAGAAATATTTATTGGACTCTCAACAAACTGGACTCTGTCTGTTTGAGTGTCTGTGTGTATATGTATTCTCTCAGACTGTGGCTGGATACACACACCGAGTGACGGCTTCACTGTCTTGGCATCTACAATCACAACTACTGCATCCAACGTATGTTGTCTATACTGATGCCAATGAAGTATGCCACAACACTGGACTCAACCCCATTTGTATTTTCCAGAATAGACTTGATTGCAAACTCAGCTCAGCTGTGGTCTGCTTCGACAATGATAATTCATTTTACTACTGATGATTAAGAAAATCTGTCGACGAAATCTAATGTTTTAAGTATTTGGTGAAAAACATTAAAATGCACTTAAATTAAAAATACTGGAGCTGAAAACTGAAAAATATTCAGTCTTCTGAATATCTGAGCACAATGAGTCTGTTCTTGAGAGTCAAACCTAAACACGACACAGTATTTGGGAGGCTTCAGGAGACAAACTACTGATGAGAGGCTTGCTGCAATAGTATTGTTTCTATTCAAACTCCAGTTTGCTGCTAGTTGTCAGGGAAGTAAAAAGTTTGTGACAGAGCAGCCACTCTGACTCGATAACATCCCCAGGAGCTTCCAGACTGAAATAAACCCTATTGTTAGCTGATAGAATATATTTTGTAAGAGATTATTTTATTATTTTTAAATTATTTATTTTCTATTTGTGATGTGTTCTCCCTCTGTTGCATTGTTAAAGGTTCAGAACTGATCTACTGAAAAGTTTGCCTTGTTCTTAAGCAGCGTAATGTATACAGATTAAGTAAAATGTGAAGCATTGTGATTTATTTTTCAGAATGAACTCAACATCACCCCAGGCTAGCTGCTGTTCCATTAACATTAACTTCTGTGACATTTTTTTAAGATCAAAAGCACCAAATTTTGCTGCATGTTTCTCAATTTATTCCTGTTGTCAACACTTAGACACTTCTAAGTAAGGGCCCAAAGTAGTTAAGGTTATATCCATAAGCTTTTTCTACAGAAAAAACACATTTTTGGAAGAAAGACTTGGTCAGGGGTTCCTTGTTAGATAGATGGTTCCATTATTTACCCTTTTAGGAAGAAAGAGATCTCCGAGGATTGTTGCAAGAAAGGGTGTCGTGTCAGGGAGACCTGTATTTTGTATCCGTATTTGTAAAGGCAGCAATATGATTTGTATTTGAATAAAAATAGAAACACCAAATTGTTCCAAATACAAGACAGTGATTTTTTTTTTCTTGGAAATACATCTGAAACAATGGGTAATCTTGTAATCAGGGTGTAGACTTTACATGTTGACAAATCCACAACAAAGGTGGCTCCAAATACCTGTTGGACATTACCTCTCAGAACTGAAGCAACCTGCTCAACTAACTAGCTTACAGTGCCAGGGGGCTGCATGATGGAGTGTGACCCTCCTGAACAGAGCAACTCAACAGTTGGGAAGTTAAACCAACAACACAGTTGTAGAAGAAAGAGAAAGTCAGTCAGAGAAAATCTTACCATTGTCCTATAAGCAGTGACTCCCAAGAGATTGTCAGGTGAGCACAGGAATGGTAAAAGGACTCCTTTTTATTTAGCACCTTTCTGCCTTACTGTAGTTTATGCGCTTTGCAATGTCATCCCATTCCCCCATTCACATACATGCTCACACACTGGACATGGGGGCTGCCATGCAAGGTGCCACCCTACTCATCAGGCGTAGTCATGGGTTCAGTGTCTTGCTCCAGGACAATTCAGCACGATCACCAGGGGAAGTGAGGATTGAACCTTTGGTTGCTAGACAGCTACTCTACCTCAAAGCTAAGGAGAGAAAGAGGGACACTGTAATCCATGAATTATTTGACATGTTTGTTTGTTTAGTTGTTTGTTGTGATTTTGGGGGTATTTAGCTTTGCACTGGATGGTCTACACTGCCAGTGTGTCCTTCAATAGCTAATATTACTTAAGTCACTCTGGGTTACATGATTTGAGCTGATGAAACTGTAGAATCATGAATTTAGAGGGTTTTTACAGGGGTTACTATTATCATTGATATTCAGTGTGCTTTAGGAAACTGGGGCCTGTACCGAATGCAGGGTTAGAGAGTTAGCTAACTTCATAGTCAATGCAGGATTTTCTGTACTCAGAGGATTTACTTTTAAATGGAATATATCACTGTTGTAACACATGCTAAAAACCTAACCAACTCTTGAGCAGGCTTGGAGCTGAGATACATATACTGAAAGCATTCCCCTCTTGGCAGTCATGTCTTATTGAAACTGCTATTGCCTTTCTACTCATTGATAATTTTGACATTGGTGCGCAGATTGTGAAAGAGTCTCTCAGGAGTTTAAATAAAAACTATGGTGGTAAATCCCGTTGAGCACCTCAATAAACAATTCAAATTTTTTTCTGTGGAGGAAATTAGTGGCTGGTTAATGAAATGTATGTCAATACATCACTATTGACACAAAGTCTGGTTCTCACAGATTGTGTGTTACGCTGCATTTCCTCTCAACTTCCATGTTGATGATGAATGAAAACCCAGTTGCATCTAAAAGAATGACACTAATATTGATAACACTAATATTATACATGCCCTAATCCACACCACCTGTAGAAAATCCCTGCCTCCATCAAACACCCCTGTCTCATACAAGACAATATTTCACACCACCCATTCATTTAATGTCAATCAAACATGATAATATCGCTGATCAATAGTGATATTAAAAGTCCCTCATTTTATTTCTACATATTTGTGTGGACCAGATAACTTACAATTTAGGGAAGATTGAGGATATCAAAAATCCTTGCACCATTTAATGTTAAATACAAAAATGTGTGCTTGATCATTTTGTTATTCATTTCATTTAGTGAGAGAAGTTTTAGTTCAAGAAAGTCTGAGGGGGTCTTTTAAACAATGGAAACAATAGGCACTTTCATTCACAATGTGAAATAATGTTATTTTTTGTTGCATATTATTGTAATAAACAAACAAGCCAACAAAATACACCTTCTAGAGCACGTTCACTTCCTGTCTACGATCTGGAAACAGATACAGAAAGAGATAGACAATTTTTTTCTCACTGTCAGTGATCAATCACAGTTTATGGGATGTCAAAATGAGACCAATATAGAAATGGAACTGTACAGAATGCAGGATATGTTATCAACCCTTGCCACCCAAATATAATGAAATAAAGCAATATCCAAGCCAAGTTGATATCAAACATGAAGGCTCATTAAGTGAGATGGGAAGGAATGGGGGTAGCTGATACTAAATGTTTGCTGGTGCTATACCTGGATATAGACACAGAAGGTCAGGGAAAGACATAATCCTAAAGTCCTTGCCACTTCAGAAAATGCTAAGCTAAATCATTTGGCAAGTTTGAGTCAAGCTAAGAACTTTTATTTTGGAAGGTGAGCTGGCGAACTCTATATGGTTCTTGTTGGCACTTTTTCTCATAGTGAATGAATATTCACTCTTGTTGATTGGAAGACTGGGGAGGAGCAGGCTACCCAACTTCAACTTCAAATCAAACAGTGTCTTGTCTGTGCCCAAGACATCATGTGGGGGCACATATGACTCTGAGCTCTGTATCTGGATGATAAAGGTATGTCTCCACCTTAAAAATATACTCATAAAAATAATACAGATATGGCGACATCATCAGCTTGCTACCTGGGCAGTAGAGAAATTCTTTGGATAGGAGAGCCACTGTTTCATTCTTTCAGCTGTTTGCATTATTCACGTTCCTCTTTGACTTTGACTTGTTATAAAATCTTGTTATGTTTGGTCTTAAAACAACAATAAAGGGTTTATTTCATCCTCCTAAATGAGTCAAATGTGTTTAAATAACACTAGATAAACTAATGTACACAACAGCATTTGCCATTAGAATTTAACTTCTATTCAAACAATTAATTAATTTACAAGACAAAATCAACAGCTACTCTAACCTTTCAATGTAGTCTTGTATACCACTTTAATCTGTGGCTTCACCATATTCGTTACATGGTTCTTGGCCATCGAAATACATTTACCCTTGCTGAGAGAGTTATGTTTTTCTGTCAGCAGAATTGGAATTACAAAAAACCCACTGTGTGACTTTTAGTGCATGATTGTCACTTTAATCCTTACTATGTACATATGTGTTTTGTAATATTGTGAGTATTGTAGTGTTTAGAGTTTTATCAATTTCTTTAGTGTTGTGAAATGTTGAATTTTTTTTAACCCCGTTGTTAATCCGTGGACTAACACTGACCTGAACTAATCCACTCCTCTCACTATCCCAGAAAAGTCTGTAGGAGAATTTTGTATGTTATTATTGTCATTGATTAGGTATTCAATCATCAAATTGGGTAATTTGGGGCAGAATTACTTATACCCCATAAATCATAATAAAAACAAACAAACAACATATCAAATACATCAATTTTAGCATTGTCTCTCCATATATGTTGTTCCGATGTGCTCTGTTATTAAATTAGGTATTTAAATACCTGCGGGTTTGCTAAACCAATGAGCAAATGTCCCTTTCTATTTTTATTCAAAAAAAATTATGTTGCTGCCTTAACTATACATAAATCCTGGTCTCCCTAAACCCCCCTACTTTCATCAATTTTTGAAGGGTTCTTTGAATGGAAAGGATTTTTCTTGGATTTGACAAACAACACTTGACACTTGTGAAAAAAAAGTATTTTTGAGAAATAAGAAATATATAATTCTGGTTATGACTTAAGTTCTTCAAGAGGGACTCCTTTGGAGTAATTATTTCTAAAGCTGTACCGTAATATAGTTTTTACTCTCTATCTAGTCCCTTATTAAAAAAAAAGGTATTTCATGCATGTCACGATCCCTGTCTCGTGCTTCCTGTTTTATTTTGTAGTAATGTCCTGTCTTCCTGACCTCCCTCCTGTGATTACCTCTTGTGCCGCACCTGGTTGATTGCACCACCTGTGTCTTGTTTTCCTCCTTGTATTTAACCCCTGTGTTTTCTCCTGTTCGTCATGGTTCCATTAAGTTTTGTGATGTGTGTTTAGTTTATGTCTGATGTGCCTTCTTGTTTTTATGAGCGTTGCATTCTCCAGTCGTCGTCATCCTCCAGTCAAGCCGTCATCAAGTGTTTCCCCGTCTCTAAATAAAAATCCTCTTGTGCACCTTCTCACTGTCTTCGCCTGGGTCGACTCCCCCCTGACCTCCCTTTTCATAACAGAATGGACCCAGCGGACAGTTTCCCCCCCACGGATGATAACGCTCTTTGAATATTTTTGCCGTCTGGCACAACGGACTGAGAGAGAGTCACGGGGGGAGGAGGACTTCACGGGCACCCGGCTGGCCTTCGGGGGTCCTCGCTCGGTGCAGCGAGCCTGCAGGTCGGCTTGGCCCCCATCCGGGAGACCCAGGAGCTCCCGGCCTAACGGAGATGAAAAGGCTGGCCGCCCTCATGCTCCTAGGCAGCCAGGTCCAGCCCTCATCCCAAGCCCAGCAGCTGCTACACCTTCTCCGCCGCCATGGGTCCTGGCGGGCGTCACCCCTGTTCCGGCGCCGAGGGTTCTGGCGGGCACTATCCCTATCCCAGCCACTGCTACACCTTCTCCGCCGCCATGGGTCCTGGCGGTCATCAGGTCTCCCAGTCTCGAAATAAAAATCCTCTTGTGCACCTTCTCACTGTCTGCGCCTTGGTCTACTCCCCCCTCACCTCCCTTTTCATAACAATGCATTTGCTTAGATGAAATGACAGAGAGCAAAACCAAGCGTAACAAGGCCAATAATATTTTCTAATGTCTTACATTTATGCTCTTACATTAAGACATAATACATTGTGTTATATCCATCCATTTTCTACCGCTTATCCTGTTAAGGGTTGTGGGGGGGGGGGGGGGGTCTGTAGCCTATCCCTGCATCCTTCAGGTGAGAGGTGGGGTAAACCCTGGATGGGTCGCCACTCCATCGCAGGGCCAACACACATAGAGAGACAACCATTCACAGCCACGCCTATGGACAATTTAGAGTATCAATCAGCCTAGTCCCCTCTTGCGTGTCTTTGGGCTGTGGGATGAAGCTGTGGCTGTTTGTAGAGATACTGGGAATCACTAAAAGACCTGCATTCTGGTAGGACAGTAGGGACTAATTAGTTCTTTCAAATAGGATGGGGCTTTATCATTGAGAGCCTTATAAGTCCATCCATCCATCCATCCATCGTCGTCTTCTGCTTATTCCTTACAAGTAAGGGTCGCGGGGGGGCTGGAGCCTAACCCAGCATCTACGGGTGAGATGCGGGGTACACCCTGGACAGGTCGCCAGTCCATCGCAGGGCCAACATACAGAGACGAACAACCATTCACATTCATATCTACGGTCAATTTAGAGAATTCAATCAGCCTAGTCCCCTCTTGCGTGTCTTTGGGCTGTGGGATGAAGCCAGAGTACCTGGAGAGAACCCACGTAGGCACAGGGAGAACATGCAAACTCCACACAGAAAGATCCCGTGCCGGGGCTTGAACGCAGAACCTTCTTGCTGTGAGGCGACAGTGCTAACCATAAAATCCCAATAAAATACATTTATTGTGGCTGTTATGTGACAAAATGTGGAAAAGTTCAAGGAGTATGAATATTTTTACAAGTCACTGTAAATAAATGAGCTAATGATATAAAATTATATAAAAACCTGATGTGAACTGCCCCTGTCTCTGTTCTAACAATGACATTTTTAGTAGAGTAGCTCTAACACATGCAAGATGTTAAATGACCGATGCCAACGATACAACCAGCTAACCACTACACCACCATGCCGTTCCATTGCCTAATATACAATATGGATAATAAAAAAAACATTTTTACTTGAGACGCTGCACTGTGTTGCCTCACTGCAAGAAAGTTCTGAGTTTGAGCCCTAGCTTGAGCATGTATTTCTCTTCCACATGAATTTAAAAAAAATTGTATTTCATTTGATCCTATGATCCATTCAAATCTTTTATTCTCTGTCTTGTGGTCAATCCTCCTGCTCGCTCACATACTGCCCTTTTCATGTGTGGAACTTTGGTTCTCCATTAAAAAAGACCAACCTGGGTCCATTGCTTTGTCAGGTTAGCTGGGTTTGTCACCATGTCCCTTGCCATTCATTTTCCAATGTTCTGCTTTAGTTTGGCAAGAAAACCATTGAATCATCTGTAAAGATGGGAAGCAAGCCCTGATTCTACAAGAGCCCAGTTTTGAATTTCTCAAACCTGATAATCAAAAAAGGTCTGAAGTCATCCATACAATTACAGAGAGTAGAGGGTGTATAACTTTGTAAATTAAAAATTAAATTTGTGTATGTCATCCTTAAAAAGCAATAAACTGTGCAACCATGCTTCTTGCAGCATCTGCTGGTAGTTTGAAATAAAATGCAGACTCTAGTAATCTGGTAATGATCAGTCCTACCGGGGTTTCAGAAGGAACAGTACACATCTTCACGACTGTCCCTGTTGCAGATAGATAGATAAATAAATCAAGAAAAACAAGGAATATAAGTCAAGTCAAGTCCATTTTATTTGTATAGTGCCAAATCACAACAAATTTATCTCATGACACTTTACAAGTACCACACTCCTTCAATGAATTTACACCCAACAATTCTCCATGAGCAGGCACATCCTGCACAAAAACCTTCCTTTTAACAAGGAGGAATGTCAAGCAGAGACGGCCTTCTGCTTTGACCGGTTGGGGGGAAAGAGAGCAGGAGATTGTGGCACAGAGAAAGACAGATATACAGAAGGAAAGAGAGGGGCAGAGATAAAGTGGGAGAAGACAGAAAGAGACTGATGGACAGGTGAGGACATGAGCAGGTGGTGCTTCGGGTGGCTGCTTGAGCTTCTTCATATCTGTAGCCTCTTTCAGCGGGATCTGGGATGTGGGGAGCCCAAAAGCTCCAGAGAAAAAGATGAGTTAGTAACACATAAGTATGATTTATGTATAACTCATACAGGAGGACAAAGAGGAAAGAGAGGAGGAGAGAGAAGCCCAGTGCATCATGAGAGATCCCCTGGCAGCCCAAGTCTATAGCAGCTTATCTAAGGGCCAGCCTAAGCAGCCCTAACTATAAGCTTTATCAAAAAGGAAGGTCTTAAGTCTGCTCTTGAACATAGAGAGGGTGTCTGTATCCCGGACTGAAACTGGGAAGCGGTTCCACAGGAGGGGAGCCTGTTAGGTGAAGGCTCTGACTCCCATTCTACTTTTAGAAATAATAATATAATAATACATTTTATTTAAAGGCGCCATTCTTGGCACTCAAGGTCGCCATACAGAGCACAATTTTATAAAAAAAAACACACCTAAAAACATCAAAACAATAATAAAGGATAAAAAGAACAGAAAGAGGCACAGAGATTTCAATTAAGTTGGATACACAAATTTGAACATATGAGTTTTGAGTTGTGATTTGAAGTGGGCAAGTGAGTCAATTTTTCTGAGTTGGGGTGGTCATGAATTCCAGAACAGAGTGGCTGAATGCCCTGCTCCCCATGGTGGTGAGACGGGCAGAAGGGACAGACAGGTGTATGGAGGAAGAGGATCTTAGGGCATGGGAGGGAGTGGGAAAATGGAGGAGGTCGGACAGATATGGGGTGGGGCAAGGTTGTGAATGCCTTGAATATTAGCAGGAGGATTTTAAATTGAATGCGGACCTAAACCAGGAGCCAGTGGAGCTGTTGGAGGACCGAAGTGATATGGTGGATGGAGGGAGTTCAAGTAATGATGCGAGCAGCAGAATTCTGGACCAGCTGGAGTTTATGAAGGGATTTGTGAGGGAGGCCGAAGAGGAGAGAGCTACAGTAGTCCAGGTGGGAGGTGATAAGGCTGTGAACAAGGATGGCAGCAGTGTGGGGGATAAGGGAGGGGCGGAGACGGTTGATGTTACGTAGATAGAAAAAGGCAGACTGGGTAACGTTGTTGATATGGGATCGAAAGGATAATGTGCTGTCCAGGAGGCTCTTAACTTGGGGGGGAAGGTGAGACAGTGGAGTTGTCAATAGTGGAGAGAGTGGATTTGGTGCCAATGAGGAGAACCTCGGTTTTATTGCTGTTTAGTTTGAGGAAGTTTTGGGTGAACCAGGTTTTTATTTCAGAGATGCAGTCAGTGAGGAAGGTGGGCGGGAGACGGGATGAGGGTTTGGTGTTGAGGTAGAGCTGGGTGTCATTGCTATAACAATGAAAATGAATGATGAATTTGCGGAAGACATTGCCGAGGGGAAGGAGGTAGATGATGGGGCAGGACAGAGCCCTGGGGCACGCCAAAAGTGACAGAGGAGGGGATGGATTTACGAGACTTGAGCTGAATATACTGAGCGCGGCCAGAGAGGTAAGATGTGAACCAGTCCAGGGGAGTGTGGGGGATGCCAATGGAACGTAGTCTGTTGAGGAGGGTAGTGTGACAGATGGTATTGAAGGCTGCACTCAGGTCAAGGAGGATGAGGATGGTGAGGAGTCCAGAGTCAGCTGCCATAAGGAGGTTGTTGGTGATTTTGATAAGTGCTGTTTCAGTGCCATGGAGTGGGTGGAAACCACACTGGAACTGTTCATACAGGTTGTTGTGGGACAGGTGTGAATAGAGTTGGGAGGCAACTGTTTTTTTCAAGGATTTTGGAGGTGAAGGGGAGATTAGATATGGGGGCGGAAGTTGTTGAAGTTGGAGGGGGTGGCACCGGGTTTTTTCAAAATTGGGGTGATGGAAGCCATTTTGAAGGATGTAGGGACAGTTCCAGAGGTGAGAGAGGAGTGGATGATGGCAGAGATGAGGAGGACCAGGGAGGAGCAGCAGGCTTTAACAAGTTGTGAGGGGAGGGGATCCAGTTGGCAAGTGGATGGTTTGGATTTCCGGATGAGTTCTGTGATTTCTGAGAGAGTGGGGAGATGGAAGGCGTAAAAAGGGTGTGTGGATAGTTGAAGGTGTGCTGAGATGCTGATGTGAGTAATTGATCCGAATTGCTCATGAACGTTCTTGATTTTATCATTGAAAAATGACACAATAGAGTTGCAGAAGGAGGTTGTGTAGAAACTCTAGGAATCACAAGTAACCATGAATCCTGAGAGTTTGGGGTTCTTCTTAGATAATAGGGGACTATGGGCTCTGTCAAATATGAAGGTGCCTGATTGTTGAGGACTTTGTATTTAAGAAGAAGAATTTTAAATTCTATTCTGAATTTGACAGGGAGCCAATGCAGAGAAGCCAGTACAGGAGAGAAATGGTCTCTTCTACCAGTTCTAGTCAACATGTGGGCAGCAGTGTTTTGGATCAGCTGTTGAGTCTTTTGGGACTTATTGGTGCAGCCTGAAAGGAAGGAAGTGCAGTTTCAGCTTAGTTTAAGCAGAGCTTAATGCTTGAAAATAGAACTTTCAAGTCAGGGTCTTGAAGAAGGACCGTGCCAGTGGTTATGGAAGATGTCACACGTGACATCTCCAGGAGTCTTGTTTTTAAGAAATCTGAGTATTTAAGATAGGTGTTGCTGAATAACTATCATTATGACAGAAACCACAAATGCTTTGGCCAAAAAGGGACCAAATCAAAATAATCTTTTCAGACAATGGTGTTCTAACTGAATGTGGAGAGCGGGGTTAGGTGGGGTACGGTTAGAGTAAATAACGAATTGGACAGAGATAAGTTTGAGGATTGCCACAACAACGCCACCTGGGGGGATTTCATCCCCAGGAAAGTAGTTTAGGTTCGTGCACTCGAGACTAGACGGATTTATTAAAAATTGACATTTTTATTTAACAATATATTCTAAAACAAAAGGGCATTCACAATTCACACCAACAATTAGTTTTTTTCTTCTGCAACAGATCCACAACTACTGAAAGCAAATAACCAAATTGAAGAAAAAGAAAAATATTTAAAATCAACCAAATCACAGTAAATAAGGCATGGAAACAAATTAAATAAATCACTCAAAACCAAACAAAAACAGAACTTTGATAAACAAACAAGAACTAATCAAAATAGCAAAGATCAAAATAAACAAAAATGCAAACAAAACAAAAATGCAAACACAACTGAAACAAAATACTCAAACACAAAACAAACCCACCAATTAATCGGGAATCACTCAAAAGAAACATGCAAAATTAATAATAAATAAAATTAAATTAACTAGTCAAACTAATCACAAAATAAAGCATGCCAAAAGTTAATAATCAAAAACAAAAAAAAGAATAGTTAACACCAAACAATGAACAAACCCAAAGAAAACCTAGCCGCTTAATAAACCAACCATTCGACAAAAAAAGGAAACGTGCAAACTAAATAAAGAAATTAACAAATCGAAATCCTAAATACAAAGAAATTCCGCAGTGCTCTCGGGTTAGTGCACCAAACAAAGAAAAGGGAAGCTGGCTAACACATGCCGTCAGTGTGAAGATGAGTGACTTGGACAATTAAAACATGACAGGGGCAGCAGGGATTAACTCTTGAGTGGCGGTAGGCAAACATGGCCCACAAAACAGCAGTGGACAAGACAGCAGTGGAGTCGGTGTTTAGGTCGCCACTACTTGCAATTCCTCCGGTTGCCACTAACCAACAGCGGCAGCAGAGCTTCCACAGTGGAGGGGGAGAGCAGCGAGCCCAGCGAGAGCGGCCCCAACAGGACAGCCAGACAGCACAAACAGTCCCAGCTCCCCACAGTCGGCTGGGGCTCCCCGTGTTAGGGGAGGGGCTGGGGGCGTGATGTCCTGGTCCCCCACATCAGCTACAGTCAGCTACCCACAGCATCCAAGACAAACCGTAGCACACACAGACACACATACATACACATGCGCATACACACATACACATATGCGGTGCACAACTGATCCATAATCACAGACATTTATTTGAGAAATTATATTAAACCCAATGGTAAGTTTGTACTGGAAATTCTGCAACCAATGTTTTTTTCTTTTTTTCTCTCTGTTGTTATTGTTGTTACTGTTTTTGTTGTTGTTTGTTTGTTTGTTTTTCCGCTGTTGTTGTTGTTTTTGTCTCCCCCCCCTTGTCTTCCCTATCCTGTCCCTGTTCTCTCTTCCTATCACTCCTGAGCCTCAGTCCAGTAGCTTTAACAATGAACCAATACCATTCCAATTAAAATTAAACAGAAATGGCGATAGGAGGAGTTTATCAGATTCCTCCTTTGCAGAGTAAAACTGCCTCAGTAAAACAAGGCACCAGGAACATCGATACTGCTTGCCCCAGCTACTGAACAGGACAGGTTTTTTAAAAAAAAAAAGAAAAAAGGAGTACAACTGCTTTGATTAAACTTTACTTAAGAACAATTAAAGTTGCCAGTCTAAACATTTACTCAAGAGAAGTAAAATGTAGTGTTTACTTGTCAGTAGACAAAAAAATATTACAAAAATATTACTGTTCATCTATTTAATTAATAAACGGAGCTACTAATTGTTCCCTTCCATTGTTGTGATAGAAAGAGGTGGATAAGAGGAATCAGAGGATTGAGACACAGGTGTCGGTTGGGGAAGTCTCTTTATTCACAATGGCCCTATTAACAAAGTAGTTAAGAGAAGTCTTGATTGATTGATTCTTTAATGACCTCACAGCCAGGATGGTGTAATTTTTTCTGTACAGCTCCTTGGTACAGGTTCCGACATTAAACTTTAAACTGTCTGTGTTGGTGCAGTAGACTGCTGTGGTTCTTTTCCCCCACATCCCCGGATGTACTCATCATCTTTCTGGCAGCAATGATATGGTGGAGGATTGCAGGTTCAAGCTGGTCACCTCCATGGATAAGTATCAGCCCCAGCTTCACCTCTAGCTTCCTGACATTTGCTTCTATCTGGTATAAATTCTCAAATACCAATAAATATAAAACTTAGATTTGCACAAATTTTTTTCTGTAATTCTACCTGAAAATATGAATTGAAGAATACTGGTATCTTCATAAGAGGGCTTGTGTAAAGAGCTTTTTCTTTACAAAAATCTACTTAAATACACAGAAAGACTGTCTACATCCAAACCTACCAGTGGGTCAACACAGATATAATTATTGTACTTCAATCATGCAATTTAATGCACCACTGATAAATGATGTTATTTTTTGCTTTTTGCCTTAAAATGTTAGTAATAGCTAATAGTAACTATAGGATCTTTTCAGCAGATACAGGGATTCAGATAAATGAAATGTCCAAGGGAGCATCAGAGCCATTCAAAGTGCTGTTTACTTACAAAGTGGTACAGTTACAACATTGAATATTACATATTTGTCTTCAAAAAATACACAAACATAACTCATTAATCAGCTTTAATGTTTTTCTATCAGCTAAGATTATGTCTAAAATTTGGTAGATTTTGACATGTTAAACCCATATTGTTTTAATTTCCACTTAAAATAAAAATATATTTAGCTAAACCTTTGGCTCACCCCAGTTGCAAATTTTCATTGAAAACTAATGACTTACAACTTATAACAATGTTCTGAAACAAAAATATATATTCAGAGGGTGTCAGGATTTAAAGGGACAACGGGACCCAAATGCAGACAGCAGCCACGGGGAGTTCAACAAAAGTCTTTATTCCAAAAATCAAGACAACACAGGGGGTTCAAAAGTCCAAAGGAAGAGAAAAACCAAGTATCAACAAAAAGGGTCAACATGCCTAAGTCCTGAGAAGTATTCCGGGTGGGAGGTTCAACAAACTCAAAGAGTCCATCCCTGAACTCTGAGATGTAAAACTCTGAGTATCCGGTTCCAGAGCAACTGATCTGAGTTGGTTCAATCAAATCTGAGTATGGTCACCTTGGGTTGCGCACGTACACAACCACTATAAGAACTATAAGAAGCCATCATCAATGGAGCCCTGATACCAAACAACCAAGAAAAAAGATCCTGTTATTTTACCCCAATGGAGTTAGAGGTCTTAATACAGGCCTATGGAGAGTATGAGCCCATATGAGCATGTATTTCGCCATGAATGTAACATCGCTCAGCAGCGAAGGGGAGAGAAATGGCATGGGAGAAAATTGCTACCCGAGTCAACGTGAAAGTCTGAATGTACTATTTCACTGATTTAACAATTAACCGTATGAGACACTAGCTTACAGTCATAAATATAATTAAAGCTGCAAGCAGCGTTGTTAGGGCCTGAGCCCCCGCGCGGCCTACGGCCGCGTCCTTGACACCGGCCCCAATCCAACGGTGTAATCGGCAAATCCGTAGGCCTTGTAGTTTAGGAGATACGAGCCTCAGTGCGCTGCACAGTGGGAGTGCAGAGCTGAGAGCCGGCCCTTTAAGAGCCCCTCCCTTCTCTGCTCGCTCTCTGCCATCTCTGTCAGATCTGAGAGCAGAGCTGAGAGCAGAGCTGCCAGCTGGCCCTTTAAGAACCCCTCCCCCGCTACACTGTGTCTGAACTGTGCTAGAGTGGAGAGAGTGGAGGATTAAGAGAAATGTAGTGTGTAAAAGGTGAATAAGTCGGCATACGTTGGTCAAAAGTCACACAAAATACCATATTTTCGTAGGGATTTTTGTCAGGAATACAGTGGTGTGTTTTTAAAAGCTGTGGAATGTATGGTGTAGATGTGAGAAGCATTTGTTTGAGAGTATGTACCCTGAGAGGACACGCTCTCCCCATAGACTTCCATTGTAAGGCGAAAAGTGTCTCCCCCACTTTGACGGCTCATAAAATCCAAACCGAGCGCGTAGTATATTAGCCTTTAAAGATTTTTGAAGAGCACAGTTGGGAGAGTAATGTGTGAAAGTTTGGAAGCCCTGGCATTTACGGTTTAGGAGGAGATAGATTTTGTTCGGGGCGCAAAATTGTCCAAAATTAGACATTCGTGTCCAAATTGTGGACATCCTGTTACAGTTAGGTCAGGGGTGTGAGTGTATGATTTATCCGTCTTGATGAGACGAGTTCAATGGTGTTTGTCCCATGTCTGTAGGACATTCCTACAGTCTGTGGCGTGGTTTTTTGTGTATGTAGGTGGCGCTATTGAGTAGAGCGCCTCTTTTTTTTTTTAATTATCGAATTTTTCGCCGCACCCGATGTGCTTACCAAATTTGGTGAGTTTTCATGCATGTTTAGGGGGTCAAATTAACTTTTGAAGTGGCGAGTGTGACTTCGAAACATAATAGGGTCTTCGCCAGGGACTGGCTCAGGCCCTAATTAAAGGTGCAAGCAGTGTTGTTAGGGCCTGAGCCCCCACGTGGCCTATGGCCACGTCGTTGACGCCGGCCCGAATCCAAAGGTGTATTGGTCAAGTTTGTAGGCCTTGTAGTTTAGGAGTTAGAAGCCTGAGTGTGATGCAGAGAGTGAGAGCAGAGCTGAGAGCTGGCCCTTTAAGAACCCCTCCCCCACTGCTCTGTCTTTGATCTGTGCTAGAGTGGAGAGCAGAGGAGGAGCAACAGAATTTTAGTGTGTAAAAGCTGAATAAGTCGGCATACATTGGTGAAGAGTGACACATAATACCATATTTTTGTAGGGATTTTTGTCAGGAATTCAGTGGTGTATTTGTAAAAGCTGTGGGATGTATGGTGTAGACGTGAGAAGCGTTTTTTTTTGACAGTATGTACCCTGAGAGGAGACGGTCTCACCATAGGCTTCCATTGTAAGTGTGAAACGTGTCTCCCCCACTTTGACGGTTTATAAAATCCAAACCGAGGAATTAATATAAAAACCTTTAGCATCTTTTAATCAGCACAGTTGGGAGAGTAATGTGTGAAAGTTTGGAAGTGATACCATTAATGCCCTAGGAGGAGAGAGATTTTGTTTGGGGAGTAAAAAAAGTTGTCATATTGACAGTTTTGTCCAAATTGTGGACATTCTGTTGTAGATAGGGGAGGGGTCAGAGTGTATGAATTTTTCGTCTTGATGTGACGAGCCCAACGGTGTTGATCCCATGTCTGTGGGACATTCGTGCAAGCAGTTATAGCGCTCCAAATTTTTTTTTTGAGTTTTTGGGCTCCCTAGGTGGCGCTATTGAGTTTTTATGAAAATTTTTTTTAAATATAAAATTTTTTGCCGGACCGGACGTGCCAAATTTCAGCGAATTTCATGCATGTGTAGGGGTTCAAATTAAGGATTTACTTGGCGTGGAAGAAAGAGAATAATCTATGCGCATATTGCACACTCATTAATAGCAAGAACGGTCTTATACCAGCTTTTGAATGGCTGTGTATGTGAAAACCGGCTCCAGGCCGTCTGGCCGAGCTGCCTCATGGGTGTTGGGGGGGGGGGCTGGGACACTGTTTAGTGTATGTTTTTAGTGTTTTCACAAAATATATGTCCAGAGATTGCCTTCCCATTGGATTACATTGTAATGTGCAATGTGGCACAGCAAATTCTGGGGCTTACAGAATCCAGACTGTTTGAGTTATTATAAAGTGTTTTATAGTGTTTGTTCAGCATAGTGTCATAAGTCATGTATTAAAGTTTGAAGGTGATACCATTAACATCCTAGGAGGAGATAGCGCTTGTTCGGGTCCAAAATTGGCGCAAAGCTGACCGCTGACTTTATTCACCCCCCTTCCCCCCTGTGCCCTGTCATTTTGATGAGGATTTTAGAGCACTCTTCTTGTGAAATATCCTCAGAAATCCCATGCCTTTGGCCAAATCTTACATTATAATTCATGATTTAGTTGGAAAATTCGTCCTGAATCCAGTTATACAGGTTGGAAAATGGTCAGACTTGTAGTTTAGATATCAGAAGCCTCAGTATGAGACAAAGTAATATGTCTAGAGATTGCTTCCCCATTGGTTTAGATTGTAGGGTGCAATGTGGCACATAAACTTTCGGGGCTTACAGAATCCAAACTGTCTGAGTTATTGCAAAGTTTTTAACAGCTTTTGTTCAGCACAATGTCATAAATCAGGAATTAAGGTTTGAAGCCAATACAATTAACGCCCAGTGAGGAGATAGCGTTTTTTTGGGGTCAAAGTTGTGCTTTCCTGTGCATATTGTGGACTTCCTGTTGGATTTAGGTCAGGGGTGTCACTGTATGATTTGTGGGTCTTGATACGACAAGTAATTGAGTTTTGGTTCAATGTCCCTACGACATTCCTTCCAGCCTGATTACCCCTTTTTAGATACTTAGATGGTGCTGTGGAGCACATTTTGGCGCTTGGGAATGGAGGAGGCTGCTTTGGAGGGTGGAATAAAAAAGAAAGAAAGAAATACAATGGGTCTTCGCCCCCCTTCAGGGCTCAGGCCTTAATTAAAGCTACATGCAGCGTTGGCATGGGCCTTTGCATCTTCGCGGGCATCGAGGAAAATGTGTCCTGAATCGAGGGATTTAGTTAGAAAAGTGGTCAGACTTCTAGTTTAGAGGATAGAAGCCTCAGTCTGACACAAAGTCTGTGTGTAGAGCTGAGAGCTGTGCCTTTAACCTTATTTTTTAGAAAATAATTTTTGAATTTAGCTGAATTCAATCATAAATATAGTTTGCAAAAAGCTGTGCATTAATGTGCACTCCTCTTGTTCTCATCTAAATAACTAACGAACTCGTCATCAGACAGATACTCCACACATATATGAAACGGCAGAAACTGAGCTTTACAATGATATAAGATACATACATGTGCATCGCATGTATCTTTTTACAACAAGACTGATAAAAGACAATATAATAAATAATATAATAACTTGCCATATTTGTTTGTTTGTTGTTTGCTTATTTCAGTAAAATTAGTTTTATTCTCGCCATGCACAAACCACTGTTTTTGCAAACTGTGAAGTCATAGAACATCCCACCATCATGATGCCTATATAGTCAGATTCCAAGGAAACTCCCCAAACTCAATATACAAAGATATGAGTCCTGGAAACCTTCTCTAATGAGGAAAATGTAGAGAATCCCCAAATTTTGTAATACCAAAATGTTTTTTTTGTTTAACATTTTTTACAAAATATATGTAAGTAGCACCAATTGAACTAATGGCATATCTGGATAAAACAGACTGTCCTGAAAAGAAAAAAAAGATATAGCATGTAGAGATTGACCTTAGAATGACTAAGATAGTAGCTCAAAAGCAAAGGTTGTAATTACCCCAAAATCCGCTTGTTACAGTGTATTGTAATGTATACATTTTCATGCAGGCTACAAAAATTTTAAGATGATAGGTCATTTACCTGGACATTGATGCTGTTAAAGGATTTTCAATTTACATCGTCTTCTTTGTTGTCTTCAGGTGCTGTAATAGGAATTTGTGTCCCATATGCATCAAATCACATGTGATTTGATGCATAGATGTGATTTGATGTTGGGTTAAAAACAAACCAATATGGGTTATTTTTTAACCCAACACTGGTTAAATATTGGACAGAACACATGCCTAGTTATTTTGACCCAACAAGTTGGTTTGGTTTCCTTAAACCAACAGTTGGGTTGTTTATACAACCCAGTTGGGTTGTTCATATTACCCAACCACAGGCTCAATTTGACTATACTGCTGGGTTCTTTCTACTCAATCAGTTGGGTTGTTCATATTACCCAACCACAGGCTCAATTTGACTATACTGCTGGGTTCTTTCTACTCAATCACTTGGGTTGCTAATTTCTAATTATTAATATTTTATTATAATTATATAATATTGTTATGGTCATTATTTATTGATTAAATATATTCTGACACAAAAAATTAAGACAAAATATTTATTAAAATTCACAAAATACAAAATATTTGAAAGAACAAACTTTCAAAAATAGGAAACAGTAAACATGAACTATTTTGAAACATTTTTTAAAATTTACAATACAAAAATATTTTAGTCAACAAACTTTCTTTAATTGTATTTAAAAAAAAGGTGACAGTGACTTAATCTTTTAACAAAAAAACGTTAAAAGTATCTAAAAACAATATCTTAAAACAATTGTAGGAACTATAACTTAACTGGAGGCCAGTGATTGCAGCTGGCTCCCAAGAAAGCCAACCGCTGGTGTAACAATTCCCTCCATTTCAAAAATTACTCTCTGCAGAAATTGCCATGTTGGCGTGCACTCTTTTGGATAGTGCAAGTCAAATACATAAAAACTTTTAAAACATGTATCGACCGCTGCAACTGCTGTTTCGGCCTCAATCGTCCTCCCTGAGATGACCGAAAACGCTTGAGAATACTGGGTCCCACGCTCCAGCAGGAGGACATAGGGGCAGGATCTCAATGTTTTTACCTGCTCAAGGTATTCCACCATGTTGGTTCCAACCTATGATGAGAAATCAAAGAAATAAGGTAAGTATCTCTACTGGGGCAAAGCAAGTATCATTACCTCACAACTCAAGCTCTTTCAACCCATTCCTACCCCAACTTTGTTGAACCCCCTTCCACTGCAGTTACATCTAAAGTCTTCTGGGGTGTGTCTCCAGCTTTGCAAATCTACACACTGCATTTTTGTCTGTTCACAAATTCAAATATTTTTCATTGGGGTTTTCAGTGATTGACAAACACAAGGTAATACACATTTGAGAAGTGAAACAAAAATGATACATGATACTCAGTCATCTGATACAGGGGGCGCTAAATACTTTGAACCACATTTCACTGCAGTTACATCTAAAAGTATTCTGGGGTGTGTCTCTACCAGCTCTGCACATCTACTCACTGCATTTTTTGGCAATTCTTCTTTGCAAAACAGCTCCAGCTGGGTCAGATTGGAGAGCATCTGTGAACAGCAGTTTTCAAATCTTGCTAAAGATACTCAGTAGGATTCAGGATTCATATTTAGCTCCATCCATCCTCCCATCAACTCTGAGCAGCTACCCTATCCCTGCTGAAGAAAAGCCCCCCGCAACACGATGCTGACACCACCATGAACCTGGACCCACCATCCACAGTGTGAAACATGGTGGTGGCAGCATCTGCTGTTTACAGATGTTTTGTTTTGCAAAGAAGAATAGACAAAAAATGCAGTGTGTATACATGCAAAGCTGGTAGAGATGCACCCCAGAATACTTTTAGATGTAACTGCAGTGAAAGGTGATTCTACAAAGTATTTAGCCCCCTCTGTATCAGAGGACTGAATATCATGTCATTTTTGTTTCACTTCTCAAATGTGTGTTACCTTGTGTTTATCACTGAAAACCCCAATAAAAGCTGTGGGATGTATGGTGTAGACGTTTGTGGTTGCAATGTGACAAGGGGCATATAAGTTCAAGGGGTATGAATACTTTCACAAGGCACTTTAATAAGTGTGAATAACAAAAATTCATCCACATGACTTATTTAATAAGCAAAAAAATATATATCTGTTGTAACAATGACATCATGCGGAATGTGCAGTCTTATGTGAGTTATAACTTTTAAGAATTGTGCTTTGTGAAATGAGTAACATTATCTAACGTTGCACTGTCACTCATTCCAAGGATATAACGTTTTCACCATGCCCTTTGTTATATAAAGATGAATGTTTCCTTCCAACTTTTTAAAACAACTGGGGTTGTTTCTAAATGAATTTATGTTTTGATTTATGCTCAAAGGTGAATTACTTACAGGTTGCACATCCATGAATGCTCTTCTTGATTCGTCAATGCTGGCCCGGACCAGTCATCTGCCTTTTTTATACACTGGCGGAGGGAGCATGGTTGGCAGCAGCGCCAGGGCTACTTCCCCCTTGGCATCTGTAGGAGAACAATTATGGGCATCAATATAGATTTGAATAGCTGTAATACAATAAAAAAAGTCAAAATGCCTTCCAAATTGGCAGCAACTGCCATCCATATCCATCTATAATTAGAACCAAATCCCATCAAGCTAACTTGCATGTAACAATCATCTTTGAACATCCCCCTCTTTCTTCTTCCTTTCTTCTGCAGTTTACACAGGTGACTTTCATGTTTGAGTGTTTTTGTAAGTTAAGTTAAAATTTTAAGTGTCATTAGGTTACAAGAAAATCATGGTATAAAATAAGGTATTTGCACAACATATACATTTACCCTGAGCTCTCCGTTCATACGCATTGGTGAGTTTCCCTTCGCGTTTGGCAAGACTTATTATCTTGTCTGCATAAAGAGGAACCCACTTCTCAAACAGCTTTGGGGCAGCCTCAACGTGAAGGATAGCAAAGTCCTGTGCAATCTAAAAGATGGAGACAAATTGAGAAACAATGTCATTTAAACAACATGTCAATATACTCACATATTCCTAGTCCACAACAAAAAAGTACATTTTCCTGACCAAAAAGTAATCAACTTTTAAATGGAGGACAAAAAATATTGACTAATTTGGGCTGATTAAAAAAAAACTACAATGGCTGAGCTTGAATATTTAAAAAGATGCTTAGTTAATAAAAGTAAACTTGGAGGCAATGCCAAGCTTTAGCATTTTTGAATTTTAACTTTAGACTTGTGACAATGCATTAGATAATGGGCACAGGAATAAATATGTACTAGCTCGTCTACTTCAGAGGAGTGGCAGGCTGCTTCGTATATACTTTTAATGAATAAATGGCAGTTTGAATACATACAAAAAAAAGCCACATGTGTGAAGAGAAATGAAAATGATACAAGGTGTTTACAATATTTTATAAATAACGATGTGAAAAGATTAGTGTGCATAAGTGTCGCTCCCCCTGAGGTTTGACATACCATGCGAGTATGAGAATATATAGCACTGCACCTAAAGAAATGGAGAAGTTAATTACTTAGAAGTAAAAACAGGGTTAATTAGATGGAGGACCACCGCACCTACTAGAAAGGGGAAGAATAAGTTAATAGTCAGACAGACAGACAGACTACTTTATTAATCCCTTTTGGACGTTCCGCCAGGGAAATTGCACTCTCCTCAACATGCATTCACAGCACTGTTACCACAGAATAGACTAAAAATAGCAAAGAAGAGAAAACAAAGACTATATATATATATATATATATATATATATATATATATAATTAATATTATGATTATTCCTGTCACTATGCACATATACATAACCATCCAGGTACACACAGGCACACGCACATGTATATATGCATATATATATATATATATGTATATGTATATATATATATATGCATATATACATGTGCGTGTGCCTGTGTGTACCTGGATGGTTATGTATATGTGCATAGTGACAGGAATAATCATAATATTAATTGTTCTTAATTGTTATTATAACAGTAATAATAATTATAACATTATTATGATGATGATATAATATAATAATGATGATGATGATATAATATACTAAAAAATATAACAATAGTTATAATAATAATAATAGCAGCAGTAGTAACAAGAATTATAATAATAATAATAATAATAATAATAATAATAATAATAATAATAATAATAATAATATACAGTCTCTTATATTGCACATGAATGTCTGGTTGTTATCGGGGCAAGTTAATGGTGCTCAGCCCTCTCCTACAGTCCTTCTGTTGGCCCTCCCCCCTCCAGTGAGGAGTTTAACAGTTTAATGGCTCGGGGGATGAATGAGTTCTTCAGTTTGTTGGTCCTGCACTTGGGGAGGAGCAGCCTCTGGCTGAACAGGCTTCTCTGGCTGGTGGTGACAGTGTCACTTATCAAAAAAAAGCTTTTCTAACCAGGTGAGTCTTAAGCTGGCCCCTAAAGCTATCAAAGGACATGACCCCCCTCAGGTCCTGAGGGAGAGAGTTCCACAGACGGGGGGCCACAACCTCCAATGCCCCCCACCCTTAGTCCTTAACCACGCCCACGGTACTGCCAGGAGCCCCTGGTCAGAGGATCTAAGGGAGCGGCTGGGGGTGTAGTCATGGAGGAGGTCCCGAATATAGCTGGGAGCCAGTCCGTTGAGGGCCTTATAGGTGATTAGCAGCAACCTGTACTGGATTCTAAAGGAAACAGGAAGCCAGTGCAGTTCAGCCAGGATGGGAGTCATGTGACAAGACTTCTTATACCTGGTGAGCAGTCTGGCTACTGCATTCTGGACCAGCTGCAGACGGTGGAGAGAAGAATGGTTAAGACAAGTGTAGAGAGAGCTGCAGTAGTCAGTCCTGGGAGAGACAAATACATGAACAGCCATCTCCAGCTCCTGGTGGGAAACAATCGACCGCAGCTTGGAGATGTTCCTCAGGTGGAAAAAGCTGTTGATACAAAGAGCCTTAATATGTTGATCAAGATGCATCGACTGGTCAAAGTGCACACCAAGGTTCCTAACACTGGGTTGGACGTTGTCCTTTAGAGGGCCCAGATGTTCCTGAACCCTGGCTGCTACACTGTCAGGAGCAAAAATCAACACCTCAGTCTTAGCTGCATTGACTTGCAGGAGGTTCTTGGACATCCAGCCCTCAATGGCAGCCAGACATTCCAGCAGGATGCTGAGGCTTTGTATGTTCTCAGGATTGAAGGAGAAATGAAGCTGGATGTCATCAGCATAGCACTGATAAGAGACAGCCGGGAAAGTGCTAATGAGATGACCAAGAGGGAGCATGTAAATAGCAAACAGTGTCGGTGACAGCACTGAACCCTGAGGAACCCCACAGAGAAGAGAAGCAGGATCAGAGCTGAAAGGACCAACTGTCACAGAAAAAGATCTCTCACTAAGGTAGGATCAGGCACGGACATTGTATTACCTGGTATTACTGTCGTCCTTGGCACAGAGGGAGACGGAGACGTCTGTGGTCTGGGCCCGGGCCCGTCTGACCCCCGCAGTCGCTTTCTTATGTTCCTGAGCCTCTCCTCTAGAAATCCAGTGGCTGGGTACTTGGAGCGCCCCTGAGTGTCCCACGTATCCTTTCAAGATAAAAAAATACCCACTTAAGTCCATGAGCCTAAACGTCTACTTGACCCTGAACATTTCATTTAAATTACAAAAAATCTTAGTCTTTTAGGATGCATTTGGTTTAACGCCACACAAAATACTCACAAAACCACTGGCACTTGCATCTTTTAAGCAGGGGACAGAATTTATTAAAGCTGAAGCCAAGGCAGTTTTTGTCACAGCTGATGGTCTGAAAATGGCAAACACATACAAATAATATCATTAGTTGTCACACTGTGAAAAACTAACTAAATGAATGATTTCCTTTATTTGTCACTTATACATGTAGTGAAATTCCATTTACAGTTATGTTAAGACAACAAGTAGCATTATTTAAAATGGTTAATGGTCTATTATATTGAGCTTCACTTTTTTGTAATCAACTTTCTGAAAAAAATTATTTCATTGGTATAACGCTTTAACATTTCTGAAACTATACCTAAAGCATTGCATTCACAGATTCTCTCTCACATACACACATACAGTCTTTGGCCAGGAGCTGATTTCCTGTGTATGTTGCATCAGACAGCTTGGAGAACAAGTTAAAAGTTGGACTTCATCTAAAAATCCTGCCATTTATTCTGAACCAGAGCAGGGACATATCAGGTGCCCTTTTTAAAAATCTATGGTATTATTTGGTCAGGAATCAAACACATGACATCTCAAGGTCAGGACAGAAACTTAAAAAACACAACAACCTTCATTAGATTTTACTCACGTTTCTCCGCACTTTTCTATCAGGTGGGACACCAAAATTCGGACCATGGCACGCCTCTGTTTAATCGTTATCAACTGCTCTGTGTCCAGGCTCTGAACGATGGCCCTGCCCTCAAGAACGTTGGAAAGGACAGTGCGGATATCCTGAAAGAATACGGACAAAAAAGGCAAATAAACTACATGCATTGCTATTGTCCAGCTTCAGTGCTAGAGAGGACACCAACACAAAGGTCATTTATTTGGAGATTACTTACAAATGTGGGAACTGTCTGCAGCACAATTGTACTTGGAGGTGCAGTCATCTCAGTGGTTGCAATTGCAGTCACCTCTGTGGGTGCAGGTGCAGTCATCTTATGGAGGTCATTTGATGAAGCTGGCAATTGGGGTCCTGAGGGTGTGGCTTGTGAGCACACCATTTGCCCAACCTGTGCAGGGCAATTCTTGGCAGCTTTAAGCTAAGTTTATGAGTTGATAAAGCTTTAAAACTTCAACTTCTATGCAGCCTACCACATCCCTGATCAAATCTAGTAAAAGATTTCTGCAGTAATAAGCAAAAGGTGTGGTCCTGCAGGGTGTAATAGAAGTCTGCTCTGGAGGTTGGCCCGGAGTTAAATATAAGCAGTATTAAAGCATCAGGGCAGATCTGAAACCAACCCCCTCTGAAACCACCCCCCCCCCACCACCTAGAATACTCTGTAGCAAAGAGAAATGTATAAACAGTCAGAATGTTCTTTGTATGCTTTTACAGCATGTAATGGGTGATGGTCAACCAGTTCACTTGGATCAACAGCTGCCAAAGTTTGCGTCTGGATCACACTGTAGGTATGAAAATGTCTTTCAAAACCTTGTGTTTCCCACCCCTGTACAACAAACTTGGTTGTTGGAGTGTTCGTCATCTGACAAAGAAGTATGATGGACTTTATGAGGCCAAACTGGGGTTCACCATCAGGGTCATAAGAGAGGAACACCGTCATGCCTGGTCTGTATTTTGTGCCCTTGAAGGTCACCCAAGATGGCACAAGAATCTCACTAAAGGCAGGGAAATCTGAAAGATCTTTTTGGATTTCTTTAAATCCATCAATGGTTGAAAGAAAGATGCTTGTTCCCCAAATGCATTTGGGGACCCTGCAAAATGACAGCTGTTACCCACTGTGAGGTCGCAGCAGAATGTATTTCATTTAAAATAATAGAATATATGATTTCTAAATTAGTAACCTGCAATCCTGTGGAATTCCTCTTTTTTGTTTCTTTTAGTTTTGTGTCCCAGGAACATTACCATCATTGGTAACAGCCTTTTCATTGCAAGGGCTACTTTTCTCAAAGCTCTCCACAATGTTGCCTTTCCATAGTGCCCTGCATCACTGATGTTGTACAGATAAATACTTTTTGAAAAAATGTAGCGCTATGCATAAAATTTGCTATGACGTGAGCGCACATCCACGGTGTGTGAAGTTGTTGATGTATGGCCAGAGAATGTTATTGAGATAAATGATAACCGCTGAATGAAAAGAGGTAGCATTCGAACAGACACTCCTCTGGAAACAACAGGACATCTAATTTTGGTCAGAAGATTCTCTCACCACTTAGGGCATTTTGAATTAGTTAGGCTTCAATATCAATCAGATTCAGAATGAATGGGCAAATCCATGTCTAACAGTTTTATGTGGGAGGAGACAGGTAGAAACTCAGGGTTTCTTAAAGAAAACCTGCCAGTGAGCAGGTTATGTTTGTCAGTATGTGGCACTGTAAATTATTGTGGAAGTTCAGATTACTGGCGATTCATGGCAATTTGCAGGCGACACAGAAAACTGCCGTAAATTGTCAGGAATTGACCTGGGCCTTGCTTGGCCCATGACCCTCCTCCCTTAATTCTGGAGGAGGCTTTAACATTTATATAAAAATGCTGTGAGCTATAAAAATGCAAATCAGGTTTGCAATCAGGGCTGCAGGGGGAGTTTTACTCTCCACTGACCAGATATTTTTTTTTTTAAATTCTTTTTGTGTTATATTTTTGGATGTTTCTTGTCCTTATTTAATGCTGGTCTCCTGCCTTTCTTGCACTACCTTACTGATTTACAGTATTCTCAACACACATGCTGTACAGGGTCTATCCCTGCTGTCTCACTGCAAGGTGATGCTGATGCCACCCTGAGATCATTTATATGAACTTTTATTCTTCTTCATTGTCCGTAATATTTATTCATGTACACTTTTTAAAAATATTTTTGAGTTTGTATGTGCAGGATAGGTGTAATGTTTTTGAGGCACTGGCACCTTGAAATGTCCCCTTGGGACCAATAAAGCATCTATCTATCTATCTATCTATCTATAAAATGAAAGGTAGGTCACATCTTGAGACCATTAATGCTATTATGCTATTCAGCAGTCTTGAGCATTTTCACCTCTGCTTAATAGCTAATGAGATGTGTTGTAATAGGGCTGTCACTTTAACACATTAATTAGATTAATTAATTACACCACAAATTAATGCGTTATAATAATGGACGCAAGATTAATTATAGCACACTAAGTGGCAATTCAATGCAAATTTTACCCAGACATGAGCATTTTAAACTTGGCCCATTGAAGGACCCGTACTTGGCAGCGGCACGTCATTTCACACATGCGTCGCTAGTCAAAGTGCCTATTTGAGACTCAGCCTTAAGATGCCCTGACTTGGGTTTTATTCAATCACCATGAAAATGTGGATTTCAAATCTTCTCTTCTTTGTGTATTTATTTGATTAGTTATGCACTACGATTTTCTAATGTCCTAGAATTCAAATTCTTTATTTGGGGACCTTAAGCGGATATGAGATTAAAATGCGATTAATTAGGTTAATCAATCACAAATCCTGTAATTGATTGGATTATTTTTTTTAATTGCCTGACAGTTATAGTATAGCCATCATCGTTTGTGATTGGACTTAGTATATTTTATAGTACTTTGTGAATGAAACAACAGCAAGTTCAAAGAAAAACTGGTATAAATAAATCAGACTCAGGACAGCCCAATTATAGGCTCTTAAATTTTAGCTTTAATTGATGTATTTAACAAAAGTAAGCCTGATTAATTACTGTGTATGTCTTTAGTCCCGCCATTTGAGTCATGACTGGATGCTAGCAGCAGGCTCTCAACTATGATATCCCTTTTGGATTTTTTCTCTCAAAATCCATTTTTAACTCAGAGTATAGTGTTTGGCACAGTTCACTGTCGCTATAGTCACAGAAGTGCCAAGGTCTTCTCATTGGTCTCGTGACTTCCATCCTTCAACTGACGAGAGACGAAATAAGCACCATTTTGGTTTAGAACTATATCATAATGCTGATCTCACAATACAAGCTCATATAGCAAGTTCTTCCAGTGTAACAATGACCTCACATGTGATTGTGTTTGTAGAGTTGTGTCTTTGTAAATAGTTGTGTATGTTTGTGACAATAAACCGTTTTCTTTGCATAAACATGTTCTTGTTCATTGTTCCTTTCCTCAATAAAATACTTCATGGTAATAATAGTGCAATCCTCAGAATATCAATTCCATGGTAATACAACATAATAGCAAATCATAAAATTTATGAATGAATAAATATTAATATTTTAATCATTATGGGAGGGGAGGGGTTTACATTTGTAATGACCCCAGGGTAGCTAATAGGGACAGATCTTTCAACCAATCACAATTGTTTTTTCTTGTTTAAAATTAGCAGTTTCATCCAATAGTGAGTGAGGAAATTCAAGCTAGTCCTGAGGTCATTCTTTGGCCAGCTGCAGTTTCACCGCTATACATATGCAAATCAGACCCCGTGCAGGCTCACATGGTTCGTTTCCAAAAAATTCTGGCACAGCTAACGTATGGCTTTACAAGCTGTAAATTGCCATCTACTGCCAGAAATTTGTGGGATCTATGGGAGTTTATGAGGACGAAAATCCCATTTTTCATGTAATGCATGGTGATTGACTCAGTTTCAGTTACCCATCTTTCTGGAACAGATAACTCAGAGTTTCCCTCATCTCAGGGGAACATACTCAGAGTTTTCACATAACCCGCTTTCTGGAATACCCCTCTGGAAAATTCAAAGTACAAACAAAAGCAAGAAAAACACAAAGATGGAGAAGCAAGAACTTACGGGACACACAGGTGCAGGGAACATGATGAGAGATCGACCATGACAGTAGGAATGAATATAATAATCACAGTGAACTGACAAGAGACTTCTTTTTCATCTTCTTCTTCTTCTTCATCTTCTGTTTCTTGGCAGATAACTATTTATATTATACCGCCACCAACTGTACAGGAGTGTGTTATACTGAACGTCGTAGAGTCTATGGTATTCTTTCAAACTAAACAAACAAATGATAATAATAGTACCAAAACAAAATAATCCATTTTCTTCCGCTTATTCCTGTTAAGGGTCGCACGGGGGATGGAGCCTATCCCAGCAGTTACAGGCAAGAGGTAAGGTACACCCTGGACAGGTTGCCAGTCAACAAAATAATAGTAAGAAAAAATATTCTTTTCATTATACCAATACTATTAATAAAAATGAATAAGTCTTTAAGCCTCTCCCTTTGTCTTCCCTTTTCTTCAAGTATATCCTGTATTAAGTTCTCTCCTTCCATTTCCTGCCTGACTGTTCTACTGTCATTGTATTTCTCACATGCAAAAAGAACATGTTCTTTCCTTGGGCATCCAATGCATTATCCATTGCTCTTTATGACTATTTCTCATGTAGAATTCAAGCTTGTATGCCCTAATCTAAGTCTGGTGCAACCACTTCTTCCCTTCTGGTTAAACTTATTGAGTCAACTCTTTTCCCTGTCACAGTCTTCTGAATTGTATGGTAGTGTGGCGCATTAATTTCTTTCTCCCATTCCTTTTGCCGTTTTTGAATGTTTACAGATTTAATCATAGATTTGGCTTCACCCTTTCCCATTTGGACATTAATTCCTATAGATGTCCTTTCCAACATTTTTTTTGCAATTTTATCAGCCCCTTCATTTCTTGTAATGCCGATACTGTATGGGCTGGAACCACCCCCCCCCCCCCCCAAAAAAAAACAAAAAACTGAACAATGAGTCCAAGGTTTCTGACTAGCAACTTTTGTCAAGGCTATGTAAAGCCACCATGAAGTCTGTACATATAACTGCTCTCAGTGGTTTAACCTCTTCAATCCACCTAAGAGCTGTTTTCATCCCAGTCATCTTGATAGAGTATATAGACAGATAATTGTTTAACCTGTACACATCTCTTTTGTTAAATTCTGGAATCTATATCCCAATACCACAGTGTCCATCATGTTGGTCTTTTGATTCATCTGTATATATGTTAACATATCCATAGAAAGATGAATTTAAATATCTTTGTCAATATAGTGCAAAACTTTGTTCATTTTGGTTTTCTCTTTGCTTTCAGCAATTCACTATAAACTTCTGATGACGGAATAATCCAGGGTTGACAGCACTTAATGCCAATGAAGGCCTAAACTTTAGCTCTTTGACTCCACTTTGATTCTGTTTGGTATTCCCAGCAATCATTAAGAACAGAGATTCCAGGGTTATTAATACTTACCAGTAACCTAACCCAGTAAATTAGAGATAGCTTACTTTACCTTAAACACTGGAGTTTCTACTGCTTCTCTTAATAAAGCACTTGTGGGGTTGTTTTGATAACTCCTAAAGCAATTCTTATAGCTTTAAAATAAATCTTTTCAAGCTTTCTTAAAGAAGTTTTACATAACTAAAACTAACTAACTAACTACACATCCATAGTCTATGGTAGCTTTTATTAGAGCTCCATATAGCAACATCAAAGACTATAACTTTCTGGAATCTACTTTCTGGTAAGGAAAAATATCTTTGTTTTAGGGATGGAAAATTTAAATCCCCAATCAATGCCCCATTGTTTTAATATTTGTAACCCTTTTTGAACAGCTGTAATTGTGTGTGTGCTATGTTTCGTCCCCTTTTTCATTTGACAGCATCATCTGCGTACAACAACCCTTCATTCCTTTCTCCTATTTTTTCCAAATATACATCATTTATCATAATATTGAATATGGGGCTAATAGCACTCTCTTGAGGAATACCACTTTCTACCATAAACTCCTTGCATATTCCATTACCAACTTTGACTCTTATTGTACGTCGTGATAGAAAATCTAGAATATAGTTATACATTCTCCCACTAATTCCCATTTTATCTAATTTAATTAGTAGAACCTCTCTCCACATTGTATCATAGGCTTTGTCAATGTCTAAAAAAACTGCCACCATGATCTCTTTCAGTCTTCACTGTTTCATTGCTTAGCTTTACTAAGGCATCTGTAGTAGATTTACTTTTCCTGAACCCTGTTTGATACTTTTCAAGTGGACATTTATATTCAAGAAAATAATTTAGTCGCGCCACAACTGTTTTTTCCATTAGTTTCTCTAAATGGGTTGTCAAGGCAATGGGTCTGTAATTCTCTGGATTGGAAGGGTCTTTTCCTGGTTTTGGAAATATAAGAATAGTTGCACTTTAGAGGACACTGTTGTCAACCTTAGTCCCTTAGTCCCAAATTGATCATTTTATCAATAGTGCTGCAGGCACCTTAAAAATAACTTTGGACTCAATTGCCCCACTAAAAAATAAATCTATAAATCCAAGGAAACAAGCACCTTGGTACAATTCAGAAACCAGACAGCTTAAACAAAAAACCCAGAAACTAGAGAGAATATGGCGCTCCTCCAAACTGGAGGACTCACATATAATCTGGCAAGACAGCCTTAAAAATTATAAGAAAGCCCTTCGTATAACTAGAGCAGCCTACTACTTGACACTAATTGAGGAGCAGAAGAACAACCCCAAGTTCCTCTTCAGTACTGTAGCCAGACTGACAGAACCTGGAAAAGAATATCCTGTATTACTTAAGGCCACTTTACGCTGTGATAAACTAAATTCAGGATCCAATGTAGACATATTTTCTTCTCTGGGATTTAGACTGTCTCTATTCACTTTCAGAATCTCTTCCTTTCTTTTCTTAAAATCACTCATCCATATGATGACCTTTGTGAATCTCTGCAAATTTATATCCAAGCAAGTTGGCTTTTTCCACATCCGATATTGCTTCATTTTGCCCTTCGATTAGTACAGGTATATGTGGAGGCTTGTACTTATCTATCACCTTTTTGACCATTATCCACATTTCATTCAGTGTAGTTTCCCTTCCAATTGTTGTATAAAATTGCCCCCAAGATTCCTTTTTTTGCTTCATTGATGACTTTCCTGGCTGACGCCTTTTTTCTTTGATAGTCCATAAGTTAGTCCACTGTAAGTGTTATGTGTAACATTTTAAAAGCTCTGTTTCTATCTTTAACAGCTTCTGTGTATTTTATCAACCTTAAATTCAATATCATTTTTACATAGTGCTGGGAAATGATTTCCTCCAATACTTGTGTTCTGATTAACTTCCCATTCGCACTTTCTGGCTATTTTCCTGTCCACCAAAGTGAGATCAATACATGATGTCTCTTTTTTATAAGTAGCTATTTATCCTGATTCCTTTTCCATTATGTAGACACACTAGCATCCTATCATTTATCATTTCTTCTACTACATCACCATTCAGATCTGTGTACTTCATTCCCTTTAAGCTATTATATGCATTAAAATCTCCACACCATATTTCTCTCTAATTTCTCCTACTAATACTTCCCATTAAGTCATTGCATTACATGGATTACAATAATTAATGACAGTTAGTTTTCCTTTGTCTCCATCATAAATTTCAGTGACCACATTTTTATGTTCAGTCACTGTATTGCTGTGCCTGAATGAGATCCCTTTCTTGATAAATGTGATGCAACCACCTCCTGTGTCTTTTATCATGTCAGATCTTATACTATGGTACCCTTTCAATATAAATCTAAATGAGGTTTTAACCATGTTTCTTGAATACATATAATGTCTGGCTTATCTGTCAATTTGTGAACATACCTTTTAAACTCCTGTCTTGTTCGCTATCAGACTCCACGCATTCCACTGAAGAATAAGGAATACCACTATTGTTTCAACCATTCTGAGATCCTCCATATTTCTGAATTAATCTTTCATGAATATCATCTGCTTTTGTTATTAACCCCAAAAATCATTAGAAGCTTCCACAAATGATTTGTTTTTGTTGCTTTTCTTAACATGTTGCTTTGTGACAATAACTATTGAGCATATGAAAGCAATAAGATCTTTTTTTAACCAGCATCCTCTCATCTGAAATTCTTGTTTTACAGTCACAACAATCTGGAACTGCAGGCCTATATGACTTGTTCTGTTGACTTGCTTTCCTTAGATTTCCATTAATCTTGTTGGCTGTGTTTGTTCTATTGCCCTCTGACCTCCTTTGTTCTAGTGAATATTTAGAAGCTGAATTGTGTTCTTTTTGATTTTTCACAGTGTTTTTGCTTGCCTCAGCATATGACATATGCATTATCTTATACTTATGAATTTCTTTAGCTTCTTTTTGTTTCACTCATCCTCTGTATGCTGTATGCGTAGGCCCCCACAATTGCAGCATTTTAACTCTGCTTTATCTCCACATTGTCCATACTCATACTCACATTTCCACACTTTGCACTTCTGAGTTTGCCTTAACATTGGCCAGCTATATGTCCAAATCTCTGGCACTTAAAACATCTTATTGGATGGGGAATGTACTCTCTTACTGGTTAGCACATGAAGCCCATTCAAACTTTAGAAGGTAAATCTCTCTCAAACTACAGTAGTATAGACATTCTTTGTTTTTTTAAATTTTCCCTTAGTTAATCTCTTTGCATTAACATCTTCTTCCCCTTCCAAACTATTCTTAATTTCTTCCATAGAAACTGAAATGGGGATTCCAGTTATGACTCCTCTCTCTCTTGATGCTACACCTGGAATGTGTGTCTTTATCTTGGCATTATTCAAACTTTTTTCTTTAAGATTATCAGACACTGCAAAAGTAATCTCCCATCTCCCATGAACCATCCATGGTTGATTTTCCCTATTCCTTTCTTTCTCAGTTGCTTTGGTGATATGGATTGGATGTAAATGTGGTCCTCCCTTTTGCTCAAACACAATAACTACTTTCCATACTTCTTTATTTAGCTGTTCTCTTGCCTTAGCCTTAGTTCTTACATCATCATTTAATTTTCTTTTTAGCAGTGTCTGCTGCTTCAGCTTTGCTGTCAGACCTACGTCTGCATTTTTTCTTCTGATCGTCCTACCATTACATTTCCTCTCTCTCCAAAAACTCATTATCTGACCATTGATCATCTGACTCATCCGACATCGTTCAGCTTACATTCACTGTACAGTTTCAATTATAAAATCAAACAGACCACAGCAGGTGTGTTGCTACTCCCTCTAATCCTCTTCCAAAACAGAAAGTCCCCAACAAGAGACAATGGGAAACACAGAGGTTTAAGACAAAAGTAAACGAGACAAAGGTGGTACAATCATACAAGGGTTAGACACATGAGGTAATCACAGCATGAAGCACACAGGAAGACAAGACCTGAACTTCAAAATAAAACAGGAACTCAAGACAGACCAAGACAAAATGGAGGGCACAAGAAGATAGGATTTATTTGTAAGATATGAAGTATTGGACAGACATATTGCACAGTGGTTTTTCATAAAGTTGGATCAGCATAAAATGACAAATTTGGGACAATATTCTTATCACATTTCTCTGTTTTTGTTCTTTTTATTTTCAAAGGAGATTCACTCTCACAATCCTGGATTTGGTGCACAGTATTGCACTTATACTGGAAAATGAATTCAAACAGATAATCTGAATAGTCAACTTCGACAAGTGTGAGAGCATGCAGAACTCTGTCATCATGGGGAAGGAGGGCCTCATGCAAGTGTTCGAGACGCTATGTGAGGAACTCAACATTGAGGAATTGTGCAAGGATGCTCATTCACAGATATCAGTCCTCTTCAGTGAATTTGTTATTGTATTTTGCTGTAGGAGGTTGTTTCAATCCAATTCTGTGCATTGAGTCCCAAGCCACAATCATCACCTACATTGTTATGAATGCATTATGACTTACCATATACCGTCTGACTTTTTGGTTCTACAGACATCAAAGGGAAATATAAAGATCATGGCATCTGACACACCCTGGACATGTGGCATGGGTCCAAAAGTTTGAGGAAAAGAATTCATGCGGTCAGTTCATGATCTCTCTGTTGATAGATATTCCTGGATTTTAAAAGAAAAGAAAACAAAAAAAAACTCAACATCAATTATCTTCTATTTGACATCCGAAAAATGTATTTGTGCTACAATGTCAAGGCAGAGCAACAAAGGAGGTACACCATCATTCAGATGTGTAGTAAGGATAACTGCAACCACTCCTGGTAAAGCTGCAAGACTGCAGATACATATGAAGACTTCTTTGTAAGTATTATCAAAATTCATCTATCTCGGTCAGACTCTATTGCTGAATAGTTACTGGGCAAAAATGGCAACAATTCTTATTGACCACATTATTCACAAAATGTGTCATAAAAAAAAACAAAACTAAAAAAGCGAGTGCTCAGTGGGTCTGAGTAAAAGTATAAAAAAGTGAATAAAAATCAGGTGCTCTTCATAGGATGATACATATAGATGAAAGGTGGATGACTGTCATTTGACTAAAAGTCTTAGTCAAAACATGTTCGAAGCGAAGTAAAATCTGGTCAACTGGACGTAAGTTTATCTTGAAGACGTTTCACCTCTCATCTGAGAGGCTTCTTCAGTTCTAGTGAAGAGTGTGGAAACTCCAGCTTATAAACCTATGTGGGAGTGGTCAGTGCTATTGTGGTGGAAACGACCCTCCCGAGACTCACCTGGCCTCCCCAAACGACAGTCGTTGTGCGGTGTCAGGGAGTTTCAGGGGTGGTCGTTAGGGAGTTTCACCAACCACTCAGATGCTAATGGGCTGTGCTGGCAGCAGCCTTTCCACATGGGTCTTTCAGCTGAACTCTTTAGGGAAGCTTTGAAAGGACTTGGTTGTAAATAGGTGAAAGGAAATGTCGCAGTCCACCTCCTCTGTTCAAACATGGTTTCTCTATCCTGACGTGGATGGCTTCTTTAACTCCTCTAACTCTTTCAAACCATCTGTCCTCTCTGTCGAGGATTTGGACATGGTCGTCCTGGAAGGAGTGGCTTTCCTCCTTGAGGTGGAGGAAAACCGCTGAGTCCTGTCCTCCAGAGTTGGCTCTTCTATGTTGGGCCATGCGCTTGTTGAGGGGCTGTTTGGTTTCCCCTATGTAGAGATCCGTGCAGGCCTCACTGCATCTGACAGCGTATACCAGATTGCTTTGAGGGGTGGGATCTTTGGGGTGAACCAGTCTTTGTCTCAGAGTGTTGTCTGGTTTAAAAGACACAGGGATGCGGTGCTTGTTATAGATTCTCCTTAATTTCTCAGAAACCCCTGCCACATAGGGGATCAGTATGTTTTTTCTCCTGCCTTCTTCATCTTCCCTCCTCCTGGAGCTCTCCTCCTTTCTGGACCTGGAAGAGGATTTTACAAAGGTCCAGTCTGGGAAGCCACAAGTTTTAAGTGCTCTTTTCAGATGCTGCTGTTCTTTTTTCCGGCCTTGGACGCAGGTGGGGATGGTCTCCGCTCTGTGTTGCAGCGTCCTGATGACACCTAACTTGTGCTCCAGAGGATGGTGAGAGTCAAAAAGCAAGTATTGGTCAGTGTGGGTGGGTTTCCTGTACACATCCACCCTCAGGCTCCTGTCCTCTTGAACGTAGACGTCGCAGTCCAAAAAGGGCAGATGGTTGTCTTTCACACCCTCTCTGGTGAACTTGATGTTGACGTCTACCGAGTTGTTGTGTGCTGTAAACGGTTGTACCTCCTGAACCTTGATCTTCACCCAGGTGTCATCAACGTATCGGAACCAGTGGGTGGGGGAGGGTCCACTGAAGGAAGTCAGGGCCCTCTGTTCCACCTCTTCCATGTATAGGTTGGCCACGATAGGAGATACGGGAGAACCCATGGCACAGCCGTGTTTTTGCCTGAAAAACTTCTGAAAAACTGTGGGTGTGGTCAGTGCTATTGTGTTGGAAACGACCCTCCCGAGACTCACCTGGCCTCCCCAAACGACAGTCGTTGTGCGGTGTCAGGGAGTTTCAGGGGTGATCGTTAGGGAGTTACATAGGGGAAACCAACAGCCCCTCAACAAGCGCATGGCCCAACATAGAAGAGCCAACTCTGGAGGACAGGACTCAGCGGTTTTCCTCCACCTCAAGGAGGAAAGCCACTCCTTCCAGGACGACCATGTCCAAATCCTCGACAGAGAGGACAGATGGTTTGAAAGAGGAGTTAAAGAAGCCATCCACGTCAGGATAGAGAAACCATCTTTTAACAGAGGAGGTGGACTGCGACATTTCCTTTTACCTATTTACAAACAAGTCCTTTCAAAGCTTCCTCAAAGAGTTCAGCTGAAAGACCCATGTGGAACGGCTGCTGCCAGCACAGCCCATTAGCATCTGAGTGGTTGGTGAAACTCCCTAACGACCACCCCTGAAACTCCCTGACACCGCACAACGACTGTCGTTTGGGGAGGCCAGGTGAGTCTCGGGAGGGTCGTTTCCACCACAATAGCACTGACCACTCCCACATAGGTTTATAAGCTGGAGTTTCCACACTCTTCACTAGAACTGAAGAAGCCTCTCGGATGAGAGGTGAAACGTCTTCAAGATAAACTTACGTCCAGTTGACCAGATTTTACTTCGCTTTGATCTACGATGACCTGGATGAATGAGAACCTACACAGACATCAAAACATGTTGGTCCCCATCTTTCATCTATGTGTAATTTTTTGTTCCATTGGACAGGTGGGCTGGAATACTTCACCATATGACAGGAGAACATGCGTGGGCCCTTGGTGCCTGTCAGCATGGTCCCTTGGTGGAGGACAGAGAGAAGGAGTGGATGCAGAAGGGGTTCCATGGCACAGCAGAGACTGACAGAAATAGTCCTTGATGCATGCTGGCAGAAGGGCGTACACAAATATCTACATTTTAGGCATGTCAGCATAGGTCTATGTTCAATTTTCTGTTTTCCCCTATGCAAATATTTCACTGTACTTCTGTATTTGTCTTACTATTTCTTCATTTGTTTTACCAGAGTATAAAGTAATTGTATCTTTCCTCTATGGTCGCAGGTCAACTGCAGAATTGGAGTCCTTCCACAATTATATTTTAATGTATGCCAGGAAATGCTTCAGCTTTTCACTGCATGTCAACATGCTCGAGTCATGCTGGCTGGCCTAGACTACAGCCACTACATTGACAGACCAGCCAAGAGAAGGGCTGATGGCTCTATTCAGTATGTTTTATTTTATGTGGAAAAATGAAATACTCTACATTGTAAGGTTATATGAATGTATCACAAAGCCTTTAATCTTTTCTCTTATGACAGATACGGCAAGGTGTACAATAAAATGTCCCAGAAGTGGAGCCTTTACACACTAAAGGTGGAAAAGGACTACAGTTATTTTGTCAATTACTGGGGGTTTGCCACAAATCACAAGAGCCTGACAATCTCCATCAACATGGGGTATTGTCAGGTGTCCTGGCCCCATCAACATGGGAGCTTTTGCAGAATCAACTCAGCAGAGGGCTAGGTGAGTTTTCTTACAATATTGTAACTTGATCATGAAGTTCTAACATAATTATGTGCAAAAGGTAATTAAAAAAAATCCACTTCATATCTTATAATCTAAAATAATTATCGAAACAAAGCCAGGGGTAAAACCCTCAGAAAACTGTCAAAAATGTTTGTTACCATGTGAAATGGAAACCGAGTTCTAAGTGTTGTCATTCATCTTGTATCAGAAGTGTAATTGTGATATTCTTCTTAAAGATTAATCATTGTCAAAGGAGTAGATCACCAAGGCTGACAATGATGCCTCATGCATGGCCTGACCAGCCATCCCTTGAGGCACCTTTTCCTATGGGTAGATACACTTAGGTGGCATTATTCGTTTATTTGAGTATGTTACTCATTTAGAATATATGCAGGTGAGAAATGTAATAGCTTGTTTAGTAACGGAAAGTCATTTATCATATAATTTTTATGGAAATGTGACAAATATAAATAACAATAAATAAAATATAACTAATAATAAAAAATAGAACTTTGGACTGTACAAACCTCAGTGCAAATTTTACAGTATAAAGCAGCAGGGCTCAAAAGTAAATGCTATTTATTCTACTGTGCTTACACCCTACAAGGGATGAGATCCCTCTGGCAGGTTGCAAGACCCCCTCCTACAAAAAGTATACTTTCTGGTGAGGCGGTATGGAAATACAGGAGTTGGGCTGTCACCCACAGCACATTCTTTCTACATCTGTGGGCATCTCATGGCAGTTTTAGCTCACACATGAAGTGGGTTAACCTGGAGCTGGACAGCCCGGTGGAAGAGCATCCAGCCACTCAAACCTCCACGACTGAGCCTCCACTTCAATGCCAGATCCATGGTACTCAAAACGTACAATTTGGAAATACAGCTAACTGGGAATCGTTATGTTCGTGACTGCTGTGTGCCTATCATCATGGAGACATGGCTACATACACAAATCCCTGAAGCCTCGGTGCAACTAACAGGCCGCACGCTACACACATGGGCCAGGAACAGTGAGTCAGAAGAACAGAGGAGAGGGGCTCTGCATCTATGTGCATGAAGGTTGGTGTAACAACAGCACTATTTTGGATAGACAACTCCAGACCCAGAGTTCATGTCAGTGAGAAGCAGACCCTTTTTTTCTGCCCAGAGAGCTAGCTGCTGTTGTCATCACTGCAGTCTACACACCACCTGATGCTAATGTAAACATGTCTCTCTCTGCTGCTAAACGCCATCAATACCCACCAGCGCACCCATCCCAAAATTATTGCTTTAATAAGGCAAATCTCAAGACTGTACTACCAAAATTCCACCAACATGTAAAATGCCCAACAAGAGGGGAAAACACTCTGGATCATGTGTATTCCAACATCAAGCATGGGTACAGAGCCACTCTCCTCCCCCAATTGGGCCAGTCAGACCACCTCTCCCTGCTCCTTACCGCCGCATACACCCCCTCAGTCGACAAACAAAGCCCACTAAGGGCACGTTTCCACTGGCTCACTTTGGCTTGGGTCAGGTGGGGTCGGGTCGGTTTGGCCCTGTTTCCACTGGCCCCAACACGGTACGAACCATTGCCATTTTGGTCCCTGCTCCGCTGGGGTTCCAAGTGAGCTGAGCAGGGACTAAAATGTGACATAAACACATAGCGGGGTGCTGATTGGGTTACTTACCCGCTTAAATCATCTACTTCGTATCATCTTGGCCGTAGCAGAATACTGCTAAAAGTCTTTTATACTTTTCTTGGGTGTTCTGTTTTGCCCCTTGATGCCTTGCCTGTCTGCCGTCCCTTACTTTTAGTTTAAGCAAAAACCACTGACCGAGCAACAGGGATAATGCTGCCTCCATGTCGTCCGTTGTTGTTGTGTTGCACACAAATTATGCCGGGGAACTCTTGGCTAGTGAGTCCACCCACACTGACGTGTTACCCAGTGTTAGTGGAAACGCACTCGTACCAAGCCGTACCGACCCAACCCAAGCCAAAGGGAGCCAGTGGAAACACACCCTAAGAGGTCAATACCACCTGGGCTGAGGAAGCCCTCCCCTGACTGCAGGACTGCTTCAAACACACACAGTGGGATGCCTTCTACCATGAAGACCTGGCAACATTCACAGACACAGTACTGTCTGACATCAAGTACTGCATTGGGAATATCACTGTGGAAAAGTACATGTTGGTTTTCCCTGATCAGAAACCCTGGATGAGGAGCCAGGTCCACATGCTCCTCTGGGCCCGCAACTCAGCCATCAGGCCAGGTTACAGAGCTTTGTACAGTGCTGCTCCTGCTGACCTGAGGAGAGGCATTAGGATTGCCAAAGCAGAATACAAGAGGAGGATATAGGAACATCTTAACAATTCCCAGCAAGTGTGGCAGGGCATACAGACCATCACCAACTACAGAGGCTGTGTTATGAGACCCGGGGACTAAGACGGGGCAGTGGCAGAGGAGCTGAACAGCTTTTTTGCCTGCTCTGAGTCTCAAACACAGCACTTAGCCACATCACTCCAACCACGTCTACAACCCACCAGCCTCCACCACCCCGCCACCCACTTTTGAGCCACCGGACATGAGGACGGTGCTCTTTGCAGTGAACCCTAGGAAGGCTGCAAGTCCAGATGGAGTACCTGGGAAGGTGCTCAAGGGATATGCCAAGCAGCTATCACAGGTCTTCACCAACATTTTCAACCTGTCTCTGGAACAAGCCATCATCCCACCCTGCTTGATATCTGCCATAATCATCCCCATCCCTAAAAAGTCACCCATAGCACTCACCCCAGTCATCACTAAGTGCTTGAAAAACTGGTTTTGAAATAAAGCCTGTCTCCCCCCTACCCTGGACCCACACCAGTTTGCATACCGGACTAACGGATCCACCAAAGACGTCATAGCCATCGCTCTCCACTCAGCACTGAGTCACCTGGAGCAACAGGGGAGCTACGTCTGGATACTCTTTCTTGACTACAGCTCAGCTTTTAATACCATGATACAGAATATTCTAATCCCCAAGTTAGCCAACCTGGGGCCCCCACCACCCACCTGCTCATGGATAAAAGAGTTTTTCGTGAACAGACCCCAGCAGGTGAAACTGGGTCCTCGCCTCTCCTCCTCCCACACTCTCAGCACTGGATCTCCCCAAGGCTGTGTGCTGAGCCCACTACTTTACTCCCTCTACTCATCCGACTGCAGTCCTGCCCACCCAGAGGACATCACTGTCAAATTTGCTGATGATACAATGGTGGAGGGGCTGATTACAGGGGGAAATGAGACAGCCCAACAGAGATGAGGTCCTGAAACTTGGTGAGAGGTGAGCATGAAACACCTTGACACAGAACATCACCAAGATCAAGGAATTCATCCTGGATTTCTGGCAGAACAGAGCTGCCCCTGCCTTTGTTGAGTCCTTCAGGTTCCTCAGGGTCCACATCTCCGCTGACCTCTCCTGGTCAGTCAACAACACAGCGCTGGTCAAGAAGGCCCAGTAGCAGCAACACTTCCTTTGGGTGCTCATGAAGGAGCAACTAAACACACAGCTGCTGGTGACCTTCTACTGCTCCACCATCGAAAGCCTGCTAACAGGAAGAGACTGCAGAGGGTGGCAAACACTCCACAAAAGATCATCAGCTGCCCTCTACCTTCCTTGACAACCATCTACAACTCCTTTTGCCTCAGTAGGGCCAGAAACATCCTGAAGGACACCACACACCCCAGCTTCCATCTCTTCAACTTGTTGCCCTCTGGCAGGTGCTTCAGGTCCATATGGACCAGAACAAATAGACTCAGGGACAGCTTCTTTCCAAAAGCTGTTATCATACTGAACTCAAATTTACATTAATGTAAACTGCATTGACATAGTTGCACTGACCACTGCACCACCAGACATAAGCTACCTCTATCATTCAATACTCTTTCAGTTGCTATTTTGGACTCAAGTCTGTGCTCATAATATTCTGTTGTCTGTTGCTATTTTTTATTGTTTATTTATATTTATACTGTACAGCATGTTATATTGTGCTAATTATGAGTGCACTTTTATGGAGCTGCTCTTTAAATCTCATTGTACTGTGTATAATGGCAAGGCAAGGCAGGGCAATTTTATTTGTATAGACCGTTTTCACGGTTTGTCTCAAAGGGCTTTACATGGCATAATAACAACATCCTCTGCCCTTACACCCTCACATCGACTGAGGGAAAACTCCATAGAAAACCCTTTTAACAGGGAAAAATCTGAGAAACCTCAGGGTGAGCAACAGAGGAGGGATCCCTCACCAAAGACGGACAGATGTGCAGTAGATGTTGTTACATGAAACAGTTTACAATACAAAATGTGGGAAACATGGAAATGTTTGAAGAAGGAAGCTAGCTTGTGATAGGGGAGGCAGGGAGAGCAAGCCAGCTTGATTGGGGACTGGATGGCAGACTGGTTCATGGGAGGGGAGTGCAGGTCGGTGTCACAGCAGGGGAAAAAAAGTGAGGGTAGGAGAGGCGATGCAGGCAGCGATTAGAGCAGAGAGATGGAGCTCAGGTGGATCTGTGGAAACACAGAGACTGTGAGACACCAAGGCCAAAGTACAAAGTGCAACAAGTAATGGTAATGACAGTTCCAAAATGTGCGGGGAGGAGAGAGGAGAGGAGGGGGCTCCATGTAACCTGATGTGTCCCCCAGCAGTCTAAGCCTATAGCAGCATAACTATAAATGGTTCAGAGCTACCTGAACCAGTCCTAACTGAAAGCTCTGTCATAAAGGAAAGTCTTAAGCCTGGACTTAAAAGTAATCAGAGTGTCTGCCTCTCTGATCCATGGAGAGAGCTGGTTCCACAGTAAAGGAGCCCGGTAACTGAAGGCTCTACCTCCCAGTCTGTTTTTACAGATACTGGGAATCACTAAAAGACCTGCATTCTGGTAGGACATTAGGGACTAATTACCGTAAATTCCGGACGATAGAGGGCACCGTTATGTAAGCCGCAGATGCTTATTTTAGGGAAAAAAAATCAACTTTGTACACGTATAAGCCGCACCAGTAAATAGGCCGCGGTGCACGATGGAAACACCTCGGCCGCCTGTTCTCTGTGTGTTGACCCAGTCTTCCACAGCGTTTTCAAGTTCGGGCCATCTGCTATTATGACCTCTGAAAGCTTTTGTTGTCTTTTTGCATTGGGTCAGTTCGTCATGTTGCCGCCTCCAGCGTCTCACCATCGATTCGTTAATGCCAAACTTACGTGCTGCAGCTCTATTTCCATCTTTAACCACCAGATTGATTGCCTTTAACTTGAAAGCTGCATCATAAGCATTCCTTCTTCTGCTCTCCATCTTGAGGGTGAGTACAAATGACAATATCGTGTGATGCCCTTTTTACACTGCACCGCGGCATGGACTGGACGCTCCAAGTACAGTACTTAGGGAAATTCCTAGCCAAATGTTATGGTAATTTCTCTAAGTACGGTACTTGGAGCTACCATCAGGAACAATAGCGAATTACTGCCCGCTGCCGCTGCCCGCCACACCCCAGGGTGAAGGTAAAATCCTCGTAAAAGACGCACCGGAGTATAAGCCGCGGGGCATGAAGTGTCGAAAAAAAGTCGCGGCTTATAGTCCAGAATTTACGGTAGTTCTTTCAAATAGGATGGGGCTTTATCATTGAGAGCCTTCTAAGTCCATCCATCCATCCATCGTCATCTTCTGCTTATTGCTTACTAGTAAGGGTCGCGGGGGGGCTGGAGCCTATCCCAGCATCTACGGGCGAGAGGCGGGGTACACCCTGGACAGGTCGCCAGTCCATTGCAGGGCCAACATACAGAGATGAACAACCATTCACATTCATACCTACGGTCAATTTAGAGAATTTAATCAGCCTAGTCCCCAAATTGCATGTCTTTGGACAGTGGGAGGAAGCCGGAGTACCTGGAGAGAACCCACGTAGGCACGGGGAGAACATGCAAACTCCACACAGAAAGATCCCAGGGGACTCGAACCCGGAACCTTCTTGCTGTGAGGCCACAGTGCTAACCACTGCACCACCGTGCAGCCGCCTTATAAGTCAGCAGAAGGATTTTGAAGTTGATTCTAGATCAGACTGGAAGCCAGTGGAGAGAAGCTAAAGTGGGAGAGATGTGTTCTCTCTTCTTAACTCCTGTCAAAACCCTCGCTGCAGCGTTCTGGACTAGCTGGAGACTCTTTAGAGAGTATGTAGGATATCCTGACAGGAGAGAGTTGCAGTAGTCCAGCCTAGAAGTGATAAATGCATGCACCAGTTTCTCAGCATCAGAGAACACTACGGAGTCCAACATCGTCTTTGCAAATGTACACACCGACTCAACATTAATTTTTGTGACCTCCGACTGGCGTAGTCATATGTCCTTACCGCCGACGTGGATAGTGATTTTATCGTATTTATGTTCACTTTTAGCCAGCAGTTTTAAATTTGACTCGACGTCGCCCGCTCTGGCCCCTGGAATGCACTTGACTATGGTTGCAGGTGTCACTAATTTCACGTTTACTTACTTGTTTGTGTGATATTATACTCCCTCCTCTCATACCAAACCTAGAACCTGATAACTGGTCCAAGTGATAGTGAAGCAAGACAGTGATTCCATTTCTGTAACACTCACTGTGTACCACATTAAGCTAGAGCTGAGATCGGTTACACTTATATTGTGCATGGATTGCATCAAATCACTCAACTGATTCATATACCTTTTGGGTTTTTTGCATTTCATAGCTCTCTTTTCTTGACAAATTTGTATGAAAAACATTATGCCTTTAGCTGTAAGACTGATGCATTTAGGCAAAGGCACAGACTCTACGTCATGCTGCCCCCTGTGGTGTATCATTGGCAACTTTTGATACGCTGTCGGACATTGTCTCTCATACTTTTTTTTGTTTTTACTATTCTTTCTTAATCCCCAAACTTTGAAACTGACTCACAGTGCACAAGCCACCTGTAGGTGTACCATGCAGCAGACTTGAGCTGGTGATGGCGGCTTGACACGCGTGACCATGCACTCCACAATGAAGTTGTAGATCTTTCAACATCCAATAAACAACAATAGTACGATGCGCCAGTAATCCAAACAGTGAAAGATACATCCAGTGCTCCGTAGCATCACTGTTATCCTATACGATGTCCTCTGAAAACTTGCACTTTAGGATGGATCGGATTGACAGAGACAGGGACATGAACTGACCGGAAGGAGTCATTGATGTTTTGCTCCTTGAACCCCAGTACATCTCTTGGTGGTGGAGCGATGGCATGGATGTCTCCCTGCCACCCCTTGCTTATGCCCTAAGTGTTGTTTGGCCCCAAACTCCTGTGCTTCCTTCTTAGCCACAACCAGAAGTTTCCTTTTTTAGCCTCTTCAGCCAACTCTTTTATAGCTTTCTGACACACTACTCCTACACATCCCATGACACAGAAAAGCCTAATGGTGGAGGATCCCACAAAACCATGGCAACCCACTTCTACATGTGGCAGCCTTCCAGCCAGCTTCACTGCACTCTGCAGCCAGGTCAACATACTTGATTTTCTCCCCACGTAGGCAGCATCAAGCCCCCCTCCCATGGAATAGTGAGCTCGAGCAGTAGGGCCTTCTTGCTTGTCACTCACCATAACACAATGTCAGGCCGAAGTGATGTTTCCACAATCTCTCTGAGGAACTGGAGGTTGGCTCTCATGTGCCACTTGTGACCAGTTGAGAGGAGTCTTGCTCTTTCCTTGTGTTGTGGGGTTATCATGCTCTCTCCAGCCCTAGCAAACTGGATAGACTGTTTGGCTGGGGCTGAAGGCCTGCTGTTTGCCTTCTGTCTGCATGTCTCGGCCACCTCTGCCAACTTCTTCAGCACTAGATCACCTGCAGTGGCCTTGTGACAATACCATCTTGCAACCAGATAGGGAATGCATTGGTGGTGTTGCAGAGGGGGCAGATTTCCTCAGGGCCAAACCATTGATGGAGGTTTCAAGGACAAGGCAATGTGTCATAGGTTGCCCTGATCAAGAAGCTGTACCTGGCTTGGAGTGTTTTCCACAGATCAGCCCATGACATTGTCCTGTCCATGATCCCCTCCTATGATGTCCACCTTTCCTGCTGGCCCTGGGATACATCTTTGATCTTGTAGCATTCCTGCTCAGCCCTCGTCAATACAGCCACCACCATGGCTTGTCTCTCTTCCTTGGGGACTTTTGACCAGAAGAGGGGGGCCTCGCTCCTCATTCCTACCAGCTCTGCCCTCCTGAACTCTGCCAACAGTCTCATAGTGTTGCAGCCTGCTGATCGCCCTGTAAACCCTCTCCCGGGCTTTCCACTTCCTTCCTGTTCTTACTTGAGTATGCTCTCACGAAATAGTCAGTGGATTCCTTCAATTCCATCACCAAGAGTGCCTTCTCCTGCTTGTATCCCAAGCTGATGGGTCACAGTGGCAGTTGTAGCTCTTTAATGCTAAAGACACCCACTCCCAACAGACACATCAGCAGCCCCAACCACTCCCAGATGTATGAGTTTGCAAGCCCATCCATCTTGCCTCTGTCGATGAGGAAACTTCGCTCAGCTTCAGAGGCCACATTGCCTTCTGGTACAGAATGTGCTGGTAGCTTCATACTTTGTACTTACCTGGGAGCTGGCACTTGTTGATTCTGGCCAGGCAATATGCCAGCTGCTTCCATACCTCATTCCCCATCTGCCTGTCAGAGAGCTCTGCTGTGTAGGCCTGCTGTGGACTGGTTGTTTTATAAGCAGTGGGATATCCTCTCCACCTGCAATGAAGATGGTTTGGTCACTTCTGATCCCTTTCCTGAGAGACAGGCTTTGTGATTTGGAGGGTTTGATCTTCATCCTTGCCTGCCCCACAAGCTCGTCGACCCTCTTCAGCAACCTTGCTGTACACGCCACTGTCTGGAATATGGTAGTGATGTCAACCATGTAGCCTTTCACTGGTGGTAGCCTTTGGCCTTAAGGTAACTTGACTCCCCCCAACCATCTTCCTTGCCCCTGTGAGGATGAACTCAAAAGCTCTGATGAACAGGATGGGAGAGATGATGCATCTCATACCGATGTCCACCTTAAGTTGTTGCCAGCCTGTGGTGAGGTCCTGATGGGCGCAGCACAGTCTGAGGTCCTCAAAGTACTTTGCCAACGGAGTTTTAATGCCAACAGGGATGTAAAAGAACTCCAGGGCAAGCTTGATGATCTGGTGGGGGACTGACCGATATGCGCTAGCAAGATCAAGCCACATAACATTCGGGTCACCTCTCTCTTGCTTTGCTCTCTGGATCTGCTCCCACATGACCACCGAATGATCCACACACCCCGGAAAGCCTGGAACAACTGCCTTATGACGGCTAGTGTCAATGTACTTGTTGCTTTTTAGGTAGCTGTATAAATAAAATTGCTATGTAAATAATAGCTATATATATATATATATATATATATATATATATATATATATATATATATATATATATATAGCTTCAGCTATATATAGCTGATGAAGTTTGGTCAGTTAAGCCAGTTACACGAAGGCTGTAGTGCCCAGTGCACTGGTCAATCTTAGAACCTCACTCAGTTATCTCACTGCAGATCAGAGGGAAGATGGAATATAATTAGTGGACCACAAAAGTCCTCTGTGTAAAGCAGCGTTTCTCAAAATGTGTGGCGCTCCCCGGAGGCGTCCCAGGGGGGGCACAAGTCACCCGACGCCCAAACATTATTTCCCCCCTCACCTTTCGCTTTGTTTATGGTTCCACCGCGAAAAAAAATTCCGACATCCAAACATTAGTTTCTCCTCACCTTTCGATTTGTTTATGGTTCCGCCGCAAAAAAAATTCCAACGTCCAAACATTAGTACCCCCCCCCCCCCTTTTCCCCCCGGTGAGGGGGGGAACTAATGTTTGGACGTTGGAATTTTTTTTGCGGCGGAACCAAAGCGTGCTTCAAACCTCTTTCATGGCAACTGTTGTCAGGTCTGTTTTGAAAATGGAGAGATAATTGACAGGGATGAAACACATTTTATTTCATTTTTTCTAGTTCTGAAAAACTAAAGGAATGTTTGTAATATTTAATAGGTCAATAAAGTTAAACATGGCCTATTTTGTCAAAAAATTTGGCGTGGGGGGGAATGAAAATTTTTCTTCCTCCAAAGGGGGGAATGACAGAAAAAGTTTGAGAACCACTGGTGTAAAGACACCTGTGGTTTAGCAAATACTATAACACAAGATGTTGACACCAATGAGACAGTTCCAATCAACCAACATTCATACAGGATTAAACCACAAAAATGGGCTTAGGTGAAACCAGAGATGCTCTTTATGGAGGAGATTGATGCCATTGAACAAGAAATGAATGAATGGAGTTCAAAATTCCATCGCCGGATATGATTGTGAGACACTGTATTGATTATCAGAAGGGTAAAAACATCACTAAATTTGATGCATATCCTATACCCTGTTCTGTTCTGTGGTTGGTGTGACTACTGTCAAGTGCTGTTGATCAAAATGTTGATGATGTGGCTTGCCACAGCTTTTCATGGTCTGATCATTATACAGTATGAAATACATGGGACAACTGTTTGAACAGCTGTGACAGCACCTCTCAAAAACCCGCTGACTATGGAAGTTATATCATGTTAGTCTTTAGATGCCAGATTGTTGAAGCTATCCTGGCTTGTGAAATCTTGACAGCCATTCATCCAGATGAATTCTCACAAGCCTTTTATAACACCATCCTTTAAATTCCACTTCAGGCCAAGACTGGACTTGCCCCTTTGGGAGCAATGACCATTGCTGATGCAGCTTGTTTGGCAGAAGAGGAGTGAATATGCCACTGGTAAGCTAAACTCCCTCTCTTCACACCATTATTGGTTTCGATATCTATTTCTGAATTATTGGGAGTAAGTAAGGTCTTGATTACATTTTTAGCAGTGAATGAATTCTGTTTGGCAGCATGGCGGTGCAGTGGTTAACACTGTTGCCTCACAGCAAGTAGGTTCCAGTTCGAGTCCCTGCTCGGCATGGGATCTTTCTGTGCGGAGTTTGCATGTTCTCCCTGTGCCTGTGTAATGGTGTAAATAGTTATGCCATACAATATTAGTTATGTGAAGAGTAAATCCTGCTAAAGTAGGGAACAGTGCCACCTTCTGTACTTGCGGAGGGATACGTGTGCACTATTGTATTTCTGCATGTCACCATGGTTACCGCTCCACTGCAGCATGTGGAAATTGAGGGTGAGTTGAGAGTCACAGCCTGAGGGGATTAAAAGTGACAAATGTTTGTCAAAAGCCCCCAAAAAACTAGTTTAAACTACTATATTTTGTTTTAATATGTTATTTGTCATCTTTGTGTGCAATCTGGTGTCAAATTAGTTGTTAGAAGATGTTTAATTTATACCCATTTTTTGTAGAATTTTGCCTGGCTAAATATTGCTAGCTAGCCATCTAACCTAAACTGTGTCCTCTCTAGGAAGCACGCAAGTCATCCCCCCTCATTCTCAGTGTGTGTTTTGTGTTCCCTCATTGCAGGTAATTATCGTAATATTGTTTTTTGTTATAAATGTAGACTGTTAGAGCCATGGTTGCAAATTTGTCTATTTTATTGTCGTTAGACTTCATGTAACCTAGGGTAGGTTAGTGTAGGTTTTGGGCAGTGGCTAGTTCTTTATGGACTATTATGGAGCAGTCAGGCGCCTCCTTCCATTAGCCTGACAGTCTGCCTTGGGCAAGCAGTAGTACTGCCTGAGCCTCCCTACCAGGGATACAGGTTTTTGTGTTCATTATTGTTATTTTTATTAATGTTAGAATTATTTATAATACCACTATACTACCATTATTATTGTACATATGAGATTATTCCATTTCTTTTATTTTAGATTATGGACTGCAGCATGTGGAGAGATTGAGGGAAGCACATGAATCATCCCCCTCCTTCTCAGTGTGTGTTTTGTGTTCCCTCATTGCAGTGGTGCCGAAACATTAAAAGAACTTTAAATGCAGAAAAATGTTTTGTGTGGTTGTTTGGCAGGACGGGACATACAGTAGAAGTGTCACACCTGTGTGGGTTCTCTCCAGGTACTCGGGCTTCCTCCCACAGTCCAAAGACATGCATATGGGGACTAGGCTAATTGAATACTCAAAATTGTTCTTCGGTGTGGCTGTGAATGTCAGTTGTTGTCTGTCTAAATGTGTTGGCCCTGCGACGGATTGGTGACCTTTCCAGGGTGTACCCCGCCTCTCGCCGAAAGCTGCTGGGACAGGCTCCAGCCCCCCTGCGACCTTTAACAGTACAGTATAAGTGGTGAAAAATGGATGGATGGATTGTTGAATTCACTTTCAAACCAGCATGGGTAAATTATTTTATCAGCTTGACTGGAAATTTGAACACGAAGAAAAAGAACATAACTAATAGAAAGTAAAGTGTAGCTTTAGTTCAGGCAGGCCTTGGATATCAAGCTGTGTCTCAGCTGATAACTCCCAAGCTAAACTAACCCCAGTGAACTAATGGCTCAATTGACTCCCCCCATACTTCCTGTTGTAAAATTGCTTCAGAGCACTCATATTAGACTGGCATTCTCAGTTCGCATGTAGGAAAATGGCTGGATGTAATCCTTAGGGACCCAAGCTGATTTGGGGGTAATTTTACATCCTTTGCTTTTGATTTATTATCTTGGTCATCATAAGGTCAATCTCTACATGCTATATCTTGTTTATTCAGGATAGTCTATGCTGTCTAGATATGTCATAGTCACTTGGTACTAGTTACATATGTATTATAAAAAAGAATTTAAATACAAAAAAATTGGAATTACACTGTTTTTTTTTTGGATTTTCTACATGTTATGTACCATAGAAGTTTTCCAGCACACATATCTTTGCATATTGAGTGGAGAGAGTTTTCCTGGAATTTGACAATATAAGCAGCATGATGGTGGGATGTTCTATGACTTCACAATCTGCAAAACCGTGGTGTGTTCATGGTGAGAATAAAAGCCATTTTACTGAAATAAAGACATATTCTGCTTATGATGAAAAATATGATTCATTTTAAAAGAAACACTTAAATAAAAAATACAATTACACAACTATTTACAAGAACACACAACAATACAAAATACATCAAAAGGAATTTTCAAGATTCCCTATAGTTATTATATCAACACTATATTATTTAAAAAATATTATGTAGAAAGTAGTTACAACTTATATAATGCTTGGATCATCTTGAGTTGGATCCATTCCAATAAAAAAAACATCTCATCATCAGATAAGCCACTCTCAAAACCAGAGCCGTTATCCAGATCACTGGGACCAAAGTCTGCAGTGACATCTACATAGATGAGTTGTTCCACTTCAGCTGCAGTACATTTCTTTGGTGGTATTTTTCCCTGACAATGTACACTGCTCTACCAAGCTTCTTTTCAGTGACACTGACCTTTAGTGACCTGACCTGAACCTGAACCAATCTGCACATGCGCATTTACAGTAGCCTCTGTGCGTAAAGCTCCTGTAAATGCACATATACAGTAGCTTCTCTCATGTGATTGACAAGTACAATACTGGAGTAAACAAAGAAGGAAACTTATTATTTTGCAGTCTTGTGTGAGCCTAGTTGTAAAAAGATACATTCGATGCACATGTGTGTGTCTTATATCATTGTAAAGCTCCGTTTCTGCCATTTCATATGATATGTGTGCCGTATTTGTCTGACGATGGGTTTGTGAGTTATTTTGATGTGAGTAAAAGGAGTGCACATCAACGCACAGCTTTTTGCAAACTGTATTAATGATTAAATTCAGCCAAATTTAAATAAAAAAATTCAAACAAATACTTAAACGCATTAACAAGTTATAGGTACTGTTGTAAAGGCACAGCTGTGTAGTTTCACGTGATATGCGTGCATGAACCATTCCAGGGTTATTTGAGTGCAAAGAATGTGAGTCTAAAATCACGTACTCTGCGTGAATGGGTCTCTAAGGGTTTATGTTGGCAACACCAGGCTCTCAAAGCATGAATCAAAGATGAGGGTGACTGCTACTGGACCATAGCACCATCAAATGATCATATCTTACATATGCTTTAAAATAAAAAAGATCAGTCTTCATATTACATTTTATTTATTAGGTTACAACAGTTTACCACAAACTGAATTGCACAATTATCTAGGTACACAATTATCTGATCTTATCTAACATGGTTGACATGCATGTCCATCTACGACCAACACTTTCCCATTTTTTTCCTGCATAAAGAAAAGGAAAAACAAGAATATGTTTGTGCTGTCATTCATTTTGTGAATCCAATGCACAATTTTTATTTAATAGATTACACAGGGCTCTTTTGTTGCAAATCATCCTAGTGATTTGTTTTCCCCATTTGTTTTCCTCCTTTGCAACAGAGCTGGATTTAAACAAGCAGGTAGAGATCCACTTTCAATACACTACATCATCTTGAAGTGTGGTTACACACAGGCATGAAGTTGTGTATGAAGTGCAGGGCCCCTTTGTTTCTTGCAAGGATTGACATTAACTTTAATCTGAGGGAGCCCAAAGGAAACAATATCAAGATGCACTTAATTACACTTTTTCCTCCCACATGGCTTTCTACTGTATGTGTGGTATGTATCTGTAATTATATCCACGTATGAGGAAGATTAAGAATGATTCTTGTGCTTGTTTCAGCTTACAGTTTGGGGAGTTTATAGAAGCATCAGTTGTTATTAGAGTTTACAGCGCAGGGGAACCACATCATGAGTAATCCCTACAAAGCATTAGACAATACAATATACCCATGTGTGCAGCAGATGAAGCGCTGAACTGGCAGCACTTGGGAACTGTATACATCTGTGACCATGCAGACATGATAACCAAAAAAATAAGTATCAGCTAAACAATGACTCCCTACCTCATGCCTATCCAACTTCAATTTTCCACAAATAAAAAGATGCATATTAAAGCATATTAGACAATTAAAGCTGCAAGCAGCGTTGTTAGGGCCTGAGCCTGCCGGGTAGCAGATATTTCCCCGAACCCAACGGTATAAGTACGAAAGCGGTGGGACATGTAGTTTAGGAGATAGAAGCCTCAGTGTGATTGTTGAAGATTGTTTCTCCAAGAGAATTGAGCCTTTAAACTGAACCAGTTACCCCAAGTATTACTGGAGGCTGGAAAATGGGAAATTCCTGAGCAGCTCCACCCCAGTCTTCAGTGTTAGTGCCAGTCTCCAGAATGGCCTCACACCAGTCTCAAGTATGGGGGCCTTCCTCATTACTGTGTTGTGCAACGGTGAATTGATTTTTTTTTAACTACTTCTCAGGGAAAATCTGTAATGTGTTTTAAAGTAATGCACTGTGGAATGTTAGCTCTGCACCTGCACAAACAAATGTGGGATCTTGGTTCATATATCTCAGAATGATACAAATAAAGGCTAATTCTTTCATTTGCATTCTGCTTTCCCATGGCTGCCTCATGTTGCTTGTTGCTGTCCCGCTGTCATTGTTTAGACAGCTTGAGGCCTCCTCCAGAAGGGAAAGTTGATATTTATGTTGAGGCTTTTAGACTGACCATAAGCAGGAGGAGATTCTGCCACTGATACAAACTTCTATTCATGCCTCTTTGGGAATATAGACAGCTTTAGACAGTGGCCCTCTTCTCGAACAGGTGAGACTTTCTCTTTCAGGATCCTAGAAGAGCCAGCAGTTGCATCACCATTCACTCCCCACAGAGATCCTCTGGTTGCTGCTCTGGCAAGTTGTTCCATTTCCATTTAGCTGCAGGATCTGTGCCACCATCTGATTGGCTGAGAGTGTTGTTCAACACAAGGTCAGGGGTGTCATCCTTCGGCCAGAAAAACACAGCTGGTTAGACCAGTGATGTCAGAATGAAGATGACAATTAGAAAATTGATGTTTCTCCAGGAGATTGACATGAGTTACAAGACAAAGATAAAAGGCCTGAACATGTGGAGATGTACATGACCAGCAATAAAATCACAAGCCACTAAATGTATCATAAATGAAGACAGTGGAGTTCCACCCCTCAGCTGGCCTCAGCAAAACTCTGGCTTGGATACAATGCCTTCTTTTGACATACAGATATCCGGTGTCTGTAATTTTGTAAAAGACAGAGTATGCCGTGTACTGTATTATACAAAATTCTTTAAGTAGATACACAAGTCCTTTGATTAGCCTGGGATGAATGGCTAATTTCATCTGTTTCTGGTCACCTGGGTGTGTAGAACATCCTCCTTTAACACTTAACAGAACAAAATGTATGTTTACCTCACTTGTAGCCTGTCAGTTCCTTTAAGTGAACACTCTCTCTATGGCCTATGAAAACTCTGTTGTAAAAGTTCAAATTCTTTAGGGCCAATCAGGGCAAATGCTGAATCAAAAACAAACAGGATAAGCTTTGCAAGCAAATCCATAATTGTCTTCTTTGTGTATTAAAACCTTCTAAACTTCAAATATCCATATGTGGAAACAAAGTGGGGCGGCACAGTGGTGTAGTGGTTAGCACTGTTGCCTCACAGCAAGAAGGGTTTGGGCATGGGATCTTTCTGTGTGGAGTTTGCATGTTCCTGCGTGGGTTCTCTCCGGGTACTCCAGCTTCCTCCCAGTCTCCAAAGACATGCAAATGGCAACGAAGCTAAATGGACACTCTAAATTGACCGTAGGCATGACTGTGAGTGTGAATGGTTGTCTGTCTGTATGTGTTGGCCCTGCAATGGACTGGCGACCTGCCCAGGGTGTACCCCGCCTCTTGCCCGTAGCTGCTGGGATAGGCTCCAGCCCCCCCCCCCCGACCCTTAACAGGAATAAGCAGAAGAAAATGGATGGATGGTGTAGCAATGAAGTGAAAGGTGATACTTTATCGAAGTGACAATGAATTTCTGAAGTCCATATCTGCAGTTAATCCACAACTGTTATATGTCAGGGAAAATGTGATTGATCCCATCTGCATGTTAGTTTTGATTAGGGTTTGGCAGAACATAGTTGAACATGAAAACGCAGGGTGGTCCAGTGGTTGTCAACTGTCAACTCACAGCAAGAAGGTTCCGGGTTTAAGCCTCGGCTCGGGCACGGGATCTTTCTGTGTGAAGTTTGCATGTTCTCCTTGTGCCTGTGTTGGTTCTCTCCGGGTACTCTGGCTTCCTCCCAATCCAAAGACATGTAAGAGGGGACTAGGCTAATCAGATACTCTAAATTTACTGTAGGTGTGGCTGTGAGAGCGAATGGTTGTCTGTCTATATGTGTTGGTGTTACAGGTCTCGCAGTTGAGACCAGGTGACAGTTAATAGTTGTGATGAAGCCTATCTCTGACTCATGACTGTGAAACTGTAGAACAGCAAAACAATACGGACAGAGACAGACACTAAGTTGATGCTTGGCAGTTGTCTGAATACAATCTTTATTAAACATATTTTCCTTCCAGTGACTTACCAATTTGTTTGCATTACTATGCTGTATGATGAATGTCAATAGAACATAAATACAGAAATACTTTGTTCGATCCTAACATCAACTTCACAATTGCAATTTCACAGTGATATGAAATGGTTTAAGTCATACTTATCAGATAGGTTTCAGTTTGTTCATGTTAATAATGACTATTCAGAGTACAGCAGAGTTACATATGGTGTACCACAGGGTTCAGTTTTAGGACCGATTCTCTTCACTCTTTACATGCTCCCATTAGGTGACATAATATGGAAGTACTCGATCAACTTCCACTGTTATGCGGACGACACAGAACTTTACTTGTCGATGGAGCCAGACGACACAAGCCAGTTTACTAATCTGCAAGACTGCCTAAAAGAAATTAAATCCTGGATGTCTTCTAACTTCTTAATGCTAAATTCAGATAAAACTGAGGTCATCGTGTTTGGACCTAAACACCTCAGGGACACACTCTCTAATCAGATCGCTACTCTAGATGGCATCACCTTGACCCCGATTACAACTGCAAGGAACCTTGGGGTCATTTTTGACCAGGACCTTTCCTTCAGCTCCCACATAAAGCATGTGACTAGGACCGCCTTCTTCCATCTGCGAAGTATCGCTAAGATTAGGAATATCCTTTCCCAGAGTGATGCTGAGAAACTGGTGCATGCATTTGTCACTTCTAGGCTGGACTACTGCAACTCTCTCCTGTCAGGATGTCCTAAATACTCTCTAAAGAGTCTCCAGCTGGTCCAGAACGCTGCAGCGAGGGTTTTGACAGGAGTTAAGAAGAGAGAACACATCTCTCCCACTTTAGCTTCTCTCCACTGGCTTCCTGTAGAATCTAGAATCGACTTCAAAATCCTTCTGCTGACTTATAAGGCTCTCAATGATAAAGCCCCATCCTATTTGAAAGAACTCATTAGTCCCTACTGTCCCACCAGAGCACTTCGCTCCCAGAATGCAGGTCTTTTAGTGATTCCCAGTATCTCTAAAAACAGACTGGGAGGTAGAGCCTTTAGTTACCGGGCTCCTCTACTATGGAACCAGCTCTCTCCATGGGTCAGAGAGGCAGACACTTTAACTACGTTTAAGTCCAGGCTTAAGACTTTCCTTTATGACAGAGCCTTCAGTTAGGACTGGTTCAGTTAGCTCTGAACCATTGATAGCTATAATGCTATAGGCTTAGACTGCTGGGGGACACATCAGGTTACATGGAGCCCTTCTCTCCTCTCCTCTCCTCTCTTCTCCTCTCCTCTCTCCCCCTCTCTCCTCCTCTCCTCCCCGCACATTTTTGGAACTTACTTGTTGCACTTTGTACTTTGGCCTTGGTGTCTCGCAGTCTCTCTGTGTTTCCACAAATCCACCAGAGCTCCAACCGCCGCCTGCATCGCCCCCCCCCCCTTTTATTCCCTACTATTATACCGGCCTGTGCTCCCCTTCCATGAACCAGTCTGCCATCCAGTGCCCCATCAAGCTGGCTTGCTCTCCCTGCCTCCCCTTCCAGAAGCTTCCTTCTTCAACTGTTATTAACATTTCCATGTTTCCCACATTTTGTACTGTAAACTGTTTTCTTGTCTGAAACAACATCTACTGCACGTCTGTCCGTCCTGAGTGAGGGATCCCTCCTCTGTTGCTCACCCTGAGGTTTCTCAGATTTTTCCCTGTTAAAAGGGTTTTCTATGGAGTTTTTCCTCAGTCGATGTGAGGGTCGAAGGGCAGAGGATGTTGTTATGATGCCATGTAAAGCCCTTTGAGACAAACTGTTTGTGAAAACGGGCTCTACAAATAAAATTGCCTTGCCTTGCCTTGATATATCTTTACTTTTATTTTATCTTTACTTCGCACTTATGCACATTATGAATTAGTATTTATTATTTGTAGAAACCCCTTCTTATGCCAAACCTCCTGGTTCATATCTCATAAGTACCGGTTAAAATACTAAACAGGAATTATCCAAATAAACAGGTTTGAGTGAGTGTGTATGGATGTATGTGAGTGCACAGGAGTGCACGCGTGTGCACTCGTATATATGTAAACAAGGGAGCGTGAGCCTGCGTATCGGTGTGTATGTGTATGTAGTGTGTCCGTAAGCATGTGTGTCTGTGCGCCCATGAGCATGTCTACACATCCGTGAGCATGGGTGTCACCTGAAATGTGTTGTGTTTCACAAACCTGTAGAACAGCAAAACAATACGGACAGAGACAGACGCTATGTTGATGCTTGGCAGTTGTCTCAATACAATGAGGGCAAGATGGTGCCCCCACCGCTGAAGCCAAGCCCTTGTCCCACACTGCTCCCTACTGTTTTGGAAGAATACAAATTGGCATTACTCAACTGAAGAACTATGAACTGATTCAAATAACCCAAAAATGGCAGACAGATAAAATAAAAATAAAACAAAATTAATACCCCACTTGTGAACACACACTAGTGGGCGTCACATTGGCCTTGCAATGGACTGGCGACCAGTCCAAAGGCAGCTGGGATAGGCTCCAGTCCCCCTGCAACACGTAACAGGATAAGCATAAAATTGGATGGAAAGATGAATGAAAATTGGTGCAAGTGGATTATAAAAAAAGAGAGCAATTTTTTTTTTTTTTTTTTTTAAATGCACTCAGACAGGCCCTGTGCATGCCTGGTATGAAGATCCATCCTGACCTGATCTGGTCACAAATGTACAGCTCAGCTGAATGTGTTCACACATATTTAAATGCTTCTACTTTGAGCTCTTGGGAGCAGACCTTCCCCACACTGTAGACAAAAAAGCATCAGCCACTTAAGTTTCATCAACAAATTTAGCTACAACAGAAATTATTTCAAGCAGCACATGTGAGTGTTGCTAAAAAGATTTTATTGAAGAGTTTTAATGGGAATATCGTGTCTATGATAGACGATGAGCTTCCTGGACAATATAATCAATGTGTGCAAGGAATCCAAAGAGCTTTTTTTTATTTTTGGGGGTGCAAAAGCACTATTCTCAGAAAAAAAAAATTGATTTCATAGATAATAAAAAACCTTATGGGGGAGACCTGGCCTGATTAGAATAGATGCTCCCATCTCTTGAAATATGGATTTCATTAAAAACCCAAAACTATGACCACACAGAAATGAGATCAAGATGCAGAGCTGAAGTTTTACAAGCATCTCTACCCTTCCACAAAGGGTGTTACCCATCAAAACCTATAGAGATTCTGTCTGTCCCCTGACTGTTCCTTCAAATGGAAAGAACACAAATATTAGATAAGGACTGTTAAAACACAGTCCCTGCAATCAAAAGCGGTATTCATAAATTAACTAATATCTGACCATCAAATTGACTTGTCTTACTGAAAACTGGAAGTGTAATATGGATATGTTTGTCGAAATTAATCCACCACCAATCGTTTTCAAACACATATTCCTCAGAGCTCTGGCTAAGGAAGTGAAGTTGTTGCCACTTTTAATTTAAGTTTATTAATAAATATCAAACCCCAAATAAAATACATTTTTGATTAACTTTTTAATTGAAGTCAAATTCTTAGTCTGTCTCATCCAGGCAGGAGAATTCTACAGCTGCTTCTATTTTTTATTTTGTACAGCACTCCTGCTCCGTACTCTGAATTCTTATCTTAATTTTCTATCTAAATTTCACATCCAATTTAGTTCCTTGAACAGATAAAGACATTATTGTAGGGAATTTTAATATTCATGTGGATGTTGACAATGACAGTCTGTGTGCTGCATTTATCCCATTCAGAGGAACTTCTTCTGGCCCTGTTTGCATTCAAATGTGATAAAGCTGTGAGGTGACTTTAGCCCACAGCTGGGCATTAAATGGATTAACTTGGAAAAGCTGCCTCCAATGCAAGTCAAGAAAGAGGCCTCAATAAGCTTGGCTTTGGAAGCCCATTGATGGCTTTGGAAGCCCATTGATGGCTTTCGCCATCGTTTCCCATTTTAGGGTTCCCAACAGCAGATAGCCAGTTATGGCAACCAGCTTACTGAACATCCCCCTGAAACCCTCCTCAACTTTCCCCAGAGGATTGTTCAATTTCAATCGAAGTCAAGTCAAATCAATTTTAGTTGTACAGCGCCAAATCACAACAAAAGTTTCTTCATGACACTTTACAAGTAGAGAACGCGAAGCACCACACTCCTTCAATGAATTTACACCTAACAGCAGCGACAAAAACCTTCCTTTAAACAGGCAGGAATGTTAAGCAGATCCAGGCTCAGTGGGGACGGCCATCTGCTTTGACTTGTTGGGGTGAAAGAGAGCAGGAGAGGGGTTAGAGACAAAGACAGACAATGAAGAAAGACATATGCAGAAGGAAAAAGAAGGACAGAGATTAAGAGAGAGAGAGAAAAGGAAGAGACTGATGGATAGACGGGGACATGAGCAGGTGGTGCTACTGGTGGCAGCTTGAGCCTCTTCAGGCCTGCAGCCTCCTCCAGCAGCACCCGGGATCTGGAATGTGTGGAGCCTGAAGGCTCCGGAGAAGAAGACGAGTCTGTAACACATATGAATATGATTTATATATGACACATTCAGGAGGACAGAGAGGACAGAGAGGAGGAGAGAGAAGCCCAGTGCACCGTGGGACATCCCCTGGCAGTCCAAGCCAATAGCAGCATATCTAAGGGCTAGCCTAAGCCAGACCTATCATAAGCCTGATCAAAAAGGAAGGTCGTATGTCTGCTCTGAAACGTAGAGAAGGTGTCTGCATCCTGGACAGAAACTAGGAGATGGTTCCACAGGAGGGTAGCCTGATAGCTGACTCTGACTCCCACTCTAATTTTAGAAACTCTAGGAACCACAAGTCACACTGCATCCTGGGAGCGAAGGGCTCTTGCTATATAGTAGAAGACTATGTGCTCTGTCAAATATGAAGGTACCTGATTGCTGAGGACTTTGTATGTTAGAAGAAGAATTTTAAATTGTATTCTGAATTTGACAGGGAGCCAATGCAGAGAAGCCAGTATAGGAGAGACATGGTCTCTTCTTCCAGTTCTTGTCTTCATGGGCAGCAGCATTTTGGACCAGCTGGAGAGTTTTTAGGGACTTCCTGGTGCAGCCTGATAGGAGGGAATTGCAGTAATCCAGCCTGGAAGTGACAGAAGCATGGACTAGTTTTTCTGCATCCTTTTAAGACAGGATGTGTCTGATCTTAGCAATGTTATGTAGATGAAATAAAGCGGTCCTCGAGAGTTGCTTAATGTGGGAGTTAAAGGACAGATCCTGATCAAAGAGAACTCCTAGGTTCCTTACAGTAGTGCTGGGGGCCAGGGTGATGCCATCCAGGCTACTCATCTCACTAGGCCTTAGGGACCCATTCACGCAAAATGCGTGACTTTAGACACACATTCTTTGCACTCAAATATCCCTGGAATGGTTCATCAGAGCTCAATCACACTCATGTCACATGATACTACACAGCTGCACCTTTACAATGGTGCCTATCATTAATTTTGGGTTCAGGCATTTGTTTGAAAATAATTTTTGAATTTAGTCCAATGTAGTCACCAGGGGTGACAGTGGCTTAAAAAGTCTTGCTGGAACTGTAAAAAAAAAGCACACGCCGCTGCTGACGAACTTTTACGTTTTTTAATTGGTTTTGGGTGATTTTTTATAACAGTTTTCGGGTGTCTATTCCCCACACAACTGCAGACCCCATAGCCCCACCCTTGACCCCTGGAAATGCTTTGAAAACTGCTTTTTACAGTAATTGCCCACTACAGTGCTAACAACAGGGAACAGGCAGACATGCATACATGAAAAAACAGATCATCAATATCACTCAGGTAGCCAGCAGCTTAGTTCTTTAATTTTGCCCTCTGTTTTGTTTTCTTTCTCTTTTTTCGTTCCGTGAAAGCAGAACACGTGTGGTTTTAGTTTTTTCAAAACTAACAATGTTGGTAACATGACCCACATGTCCGTCTGTCAGCCAATCAGTGTCACTGAAAAGATGCTTGGTCGAGTAGTTTACAATGTTAGGAAAAAAATACCACGAAAGAAATATACTGCAGCTGTAGTGGCACAGCTCATCTATGAAGATGCCACTGTGTGTTTTTGTAAATAGTTGTGTAGTTGTATTTTTCATTATTTATGCATGTTTCTTTTAAAATGATCATATTTTTCATCATAAGCAGAACATGCATTTATTTTAGTAAAATGGCTTTATTCTCACCATGCACAAACAACATGGTTTTGCAAATTGTGAAGTCATAGAATATCCCACCATCATGATGCTTACATTGTCAAATTCCAGGGAAACTCCTCAGCTCAATATGCTAAGATATGTTTGCTGGAAACCGTCTATAAAGAGAAACACATAGAAAATCCCACAAATTTGTAATACGAAAAAAAAAATGTCTAAAATTGTTTTACAAATATGTAAGTCGTACAAAATGAACTGATAGCATAGACTGTCCTGAAAAAAACAACAACAACAAGATATAGCATGTAGAGATTGACCTTATAATGACCAAGATAATAGATCAAAGGAAAACAATGTATAATTCCCCCAAAATCAGCTTGGGTCCCTTGGCTTAGATAGCATGTTCCTCAGGTGTTTTGGGCCCAGCACAATAACTTCAGTTTTGTCTGAGTTTGATAAAAGGAAATTACGGGTCATCCATGTTTTTAGTCCTGTAGACAGACCTCCAATTTGTCACCTGATTTGTTTCATGTGGATGCATTGATAAATGCAGCTGCATATCATCTGCAAAACAGTGACAATTAATCAAGTGTTTCCTTGTATTGTCCCTTGGGGGAAGCAGATACAAAGTGAAATACACTGCAGTTGATGGGGCACAACCCATCTATGAAGATGCCACTGCAGACTTTCCATCCATCCATCCGTTTTCTTCTGCTTACTTTTACGCAGTCTTAGCTGGAGTACCCAGAGAGAATCCATGCAGGCACAGGAAGAACATGCCAGCTCCACACGGAAAGACCCTGTGCTCAAGCCAGGGACCAAACCCGAAATCTACTTGCTGTGAGGTGACAGTGCAAACCACTAAACCAGCGTGCCGCCCTACCAATTTTCATGTTAAACTATTTCCTTCCAAAGCCTCACCAAAATTAACATGCAGATGGGATCAATCACAGCAGCTCGGTGGTGCAGTGGTTAGCACTGTCGCCTCATAGCAAGAAGGTTCTGGGTTTGAGTCCTGGCTCAGGCATGGGATGTTTCTGTGTGTAGTTGACATGAGAAAATGCAGCAACTTCTTTCTTTGATGAGCTTTACATTTCCAAACAACAGGCACAACTTCTGATAGTCTTTATCTCTGTTGGTGTGTGTATGTTTATGATCTGCAAACAGATAATAACAATAATATTTATTAAACAGTAACAGCAAACTGCAAACACATATAATTAACCATACCTTGTTGCTTTAAGCTAGTAGCCAGCCTAATTAACACAGGAATTACAGTTGATGAAACACTGTGAGAACACAACATCCGGTATGATCCAGGAAAAGTTAACACAAAGTGACTTACGTTATCACAGACGCACACTGTACAACAAACCAGGAGTTTGGCAGGGGAGCAAGGGGCTCGACCGTTCTTGAAGAAGCTGTTCATGTAAATGGTGAACAAGTATGCGCATGCACACAAGTCTCTGAGGTAGAAGGGGAATGGCTTGCTGTGATGTATTGCTTCAGCAGGGAAGTTATACAAATGTATAATAATTAAAATGATGGCTCTCACAACTAATGAAAAATAAATGAACTCACTTCTCATTGGTATCCAGTCACACAAATATATGGTAATGAAATCACCCAAACATCAAAAGCATTCAAGTTACTATCTACTGAATGAAACCACTTGCAATCTGGTTTGGGGACTATCCGGAGTATGAGGAGATGATTTCTGAAAATCTATGTCAACCAAACATCAATACTGTTCACTTCATATGACAGTAAAGATCACATGGTAAAGATAAAGGATAAAAGATAATTTTTATTTACATAGATTGGAGGTTTTGATATATCCATCTTGTCAAAGCATCTAACCAACAGATATGGTGACCTGCTCTCAGTGCAACATTAACACTAGTAATATCATCTTTACCAGAATTAACTAGCTGCTATAAATCAGGTCCACTTGCTATAATTAGTTTCTAAATTAGTAGAAATACTGTATGTTTCTTATTAATCAATCAATTCTGGTCATGGTCTTCATGACATACTCTTGTCAATAATAATTTATACATGTAATAGAAGAAAAACCCCTCGGTAGAGTGCAGACCATCTGTGAGGGAAGTGTAATAAAGGATCTCTGGCTGAAAATGAATAGTTAGCTAACAAAAGAATCAAGTATATTGGACATTAGATTGGGCCTAAAAAATTTGAACTTCTACAACAGAGTTTTGCTTTCTCTGCAGCTATCTGTTAATTGTTACGGGAAGATGTTCTACATACCCAGGTGACCAGAAACAGTTGAAATTAGCCATTCATCACAGGCTAAACAAGGGTTTATATGTATTGACTTTAATCATTTGTGTACTCGAGCTCAGAATCTTCTTGCTGTGAGGCAACAGTACTAACCACTGCACCATCGTGCCACCTGTGACTACATAACAGTGAATCATTGACGATATCTGAGGGTGAGAGGGGTGCTAAAGGGGTAAAGAGTCTTTAAGCAGCTTAGTTGGGATGGAGTCTAGGAGACAGCTGGATGGTTTAGATGAGGAAATTATTGTTCTAAGCTCATGGAGGTCAATGGGAGAAAAACTATCAAAGTGTATGTCTGGTCCAACAGCTGCCTCTAGGGTTTCTATCTTTTATTTATTTATATTTTTATCCTTTGTTTAACCCGGAGGTAGCTTCAGCTCCAGGAGTTCTTTTTTCGAGCAACACCTGACATAAAACAACAACAACATACAAGCATAAATCAAGAACAACCATCATTAGACATGAATGAGAAAGGAGAAAAGAAAGATAAAAGAGCAAGAGCTAGCAAACAGCAGCCAGGGGGAGCTTAAAGAAGAGAGTAAAATTGTACAGTAAGAAGCAAACACATAATGAAGTGAAGGATAAAAGTGCAAGAGCAAGCAAGCAAGCAGCCAGTATTAGTAGCCAGGGCTAGTTATGAGTTTGCAGTGGTAGTTGCTGGGGGGGGCATCAGTGTTAGTAGCCACAGATGGGGGGATGGAGGGAAGGGCAAAGGATGAAAGGGAAACAAGAAGCAGAGAGAAGGGTAGCATAATTACGGGTCAGGCAGAGATCAAAACCCAGGAATCAGGCATGGAAACATTTGCACACTCCCATTTCAGTACCAAGGTGCTTGTTTCCTTGGATTCACAGTTTTCTCTTTTAATGGGCCAATAGAGTCCAAAGTTCTTCCTAAAATGCCTATTGCACTATTGATAAAATGATCAATTTGGGAGGGACTATTCAAGTCAAGTCAAGTCAAGTCAGCGGTGACGAAAACCTTCCTTTTAACAAGCAGGAAATTAGAGGCTCAATCCAGGCTCAGTGGGGACAGCCATCTGCTTTGACTTGTTGGGGTGAAAGACAGATAATGGAGGGAGACAGATATACAGAAGGAAAGAGAGGGACAGAAATTAAGAGAGAGAGAAAAGGAAGAGACTGATGGACAGATGGGGACATGAGCAGGTGGTGCTAAGAGTGGCAGCTTGAGCCTCTTCAGGCCTGCAGCCTCCTCCAGCAACACCCAAGATCTGGGATGTGTGGAGCCTGAAGGCTCCGGAGAAGAAGACGAATCTGTAACACATATGACTATGATTTAAGTATAACACATACAGGAAGACAGAGAGGAAAGAGAGGAGGACAGAGAAGCCCAGTGTACCATGGGACGTCCCCTGGCAGTCAAAGCTTATAGCAGCATATCTAAGGGCTAGCCGAAGCCAGACCTATCATAAGCCTGATCAAAAAGGAAGGTCGTATGTCTGCTCTGAAACGTAGAGAAGGTGTCTGCATCCTGGACAGAAACTAGGAGATGGTTCCACAGGAGGGTAGCCTGATAGCTGACTCTGACTCCCACTCTAATTTTAGAAACTCTAGGAACCACAAGTAACACTGCATCCTGGGAGCGAAGTGTTTTAGCTGGATAATAGGGGACCTCTGTCAGGTATGAAGGTGCCTGATTGTTGAGGACTTTGTATATTAGAAGGAGAATTTTAAATTCTATTTTAGATTTGACAGGGAGCCAATGCAGAGAAGCCAGTACAGGAGAGATATGGTCTTTTCTACCAGTTCTAGTTAACACACGGGCAGCAACATTTTGGACCAGCAGGAGAGCCTGTAGGGGCTTATTGGGTAGGGACTTATTAGGCAGCCTGATAGGAGGGAATTGCAGTAATCCAGCCTGGAAGTGACAAAAGCATGGACTATTTTTTTCTGCATCTTTTTGAGACAGGATGTTTCTGATCGTAGCAATGTTACGTAAATGAAAGAAATCAGTCCTAGATAATTGCTTAATGTGGGAACTGAAGACAAGATCCTGATTAAAGAGAACTCCCTAAGTCTAAGGTTGACATCAGCATCCTCCATTATAATGGGACATGACACTGAATTTAGTGCCAATGAAATCACTTCCTCAAATCTAGCTATGGCCTGATCTGACAAACATCTGGAAACTACCGTTTCCGAATTATATATGTAAGATTTAAATTACATTATAATAGAATATTGAGCATAAATGTCTTACAGAATGTGCATGATGAATTTAAAGCTTTCCAACAATCAGAGAGAAAACCAACATAAAGGGATTAACTGTTTAATTGTTTAATGTGAGACCAAACAAGAAGAAATGAATCGGCTTAAGATGGACAGATACAACGGATTAACAAATTTTGATTCTCCTACTTCTGTCTGTTGAAGGTGGAAGAGGCATCTGTTCAGATGTGACACCCAGTTATTAGCCACATTTTTGGTCATGTTTTTTCCTGCACTAACCAAAGTACATGGAAATGTACACCCAAACATTTTTTCATAAATGGTCCTTCCTTTATATTATTGATGCGAATTACTCCAGGATGTTTCCAAAATTTTTGTCCTGTTTTGATCCAGTTGGTACCAGTTTCATTTGCTTCATACACACACATATATGGACCTATGTGGAATTATTTTCCAGTGGACCTCTGCTCCATGCTTGTTGGTTCCAGATTACGTGCAATTGACATCTCTGAAACCCAGTTTGTTCAAAACCCATCTGTCTGTTGACATTGGCCTGACATTGGAGGATGTTTCCTCCACAGATGTACTGTTTACTTACATGGGGGACAGAAGTTCACATTATCATATGATCGAAGCGAAGTAAAATCTGGTCAACTGGACGTAAGTTTATCTTGAAGACGTTTCACCTCTCATCCGAGAGGCTTCTTCAGTTCTAGTGAAGAGTGTGGAAACTCCAGCTTATAAACCTATGTGGGAGTACTTGCTTTTTGACTCTCACCATCCTCTGGAGCACAAGTTAGGTGTCATCAGGACGCTGCAACACCGAGCGGAGACCATCCCCACCAGCGTCCAAGGCCGGAAAAAAGAACAGCAGCATCTGAAAAGAGCACTTAAAACTTGTGGCTTCCCAGACTGGACCTTTGTAAAATCCTCTTCCAGGTCCAGAAAGGAGGAGAGCTCCAGGAGGAGGGAAGATGAAGAAGGCAGGAGAAAAAACATAGTGATCCCCTATGTGGCAGGGGTTTCTGAGAAATTAAGGAGAATCTATAATAAGCACCGCATCCCTGTGTCTTTTAAACCAGACAACACTCTGAGACAAAGACTGGTTCACCCCAAAGATCCCACCCCTCACAGCCAGAAAAGCAATCTGGTATACGCTGTCAGATGCAGTGAGGCCTGCACGGATGTCTACATAGGGGAAACCAAACAGCCCCTCAACAAGCGCATGGCCCAACATAGAAGAGCCAACTCTGGAGGACAGGACTCAGCGGTTTTCCTCCACCTCAAGGAGGAAAGCCACTCCTTCCAGGACGACCATGTCCAAATTCTCGACAGAGAGGACAGATGGTTTGAAAGAGGAGTTAAAGAAGCCATCCACGTCAGGATAGAGAAACCATCTTTGAACAGAGGAGGTGGACTGCGACATTTCCTTTCACCTATTTACAACCAAGTCCTTTCAAAGCTTCCCCAAAGAGTTCAGCTGAAAGACCCATGTGGAACGGCTGATGCCAGCACAGCCCATTAGCATCTGAGTGGTCGGTGAAACCCCCCAACGACCACCCCTGAAACTCCCTGACACCGCACAACGACTGTCGTTTGGAGAGGCCAGGTGAGTCTCGGGAGGGTCGTTTCCACCACAATAGCACTGACCACTCCCACATAGGTTTATAAGCTGGAGTTTCCACACTCTTCACTAGAACTGAAGAAGCCTCTCGGATGAGAGGTGAAACGTCTTCAAGATAAACTTACGTCCAGTTGACCAGATTTTACTTCGCTTCGATCTACGATGACCTGGATGAATGAGAACCTACACAGACATTATCATATGATCAGGATTTTTTTTATTGTTTTGATTACAAGTCACAGTGATAATAATGATTTTTTTTAAAAATCACACAATGCATTTGACTAAGTGAAAATATATTTTAATGATTTTAAGTCAAGCCAACACTGAACTTGCTTTAATATCAATTGTAATAATGCAAGGAAATCTATGCTTATAGAGGCTTTTCAATACAGGGTTTGAGTTTCAGCGGTTATAGGAAAGGGGTTCTTAATCTTTTTTTATTTAAAGTCCACCAGTAAATTTTATAAAAGATAAAAGAACCGGAGTCATCATCACCCAAACAATCCAAAAAGTCAGCATGATGGCTTTATAAATGTTCTCTCCCCTTGTGTTGCCATGGAGGGGTTTGAGGCATAACATGGCATGTCCTCACAATATTCTTCCTTTCTTCACCCTCATTGCTAACAAACAAGCATAGCTGGGCTTTTTGAGTACCGTCAATTAATATAGTACTGTAATATTGTACTATAATATCAGTACTCCAGACTGACAGGCTTTGGTCTGGATCCGGACTTTGGTCTGGAGTCTGAGAAGCCTCAGTCTAACCAAACAAAACTGAGGCCTGGCTCACAGCAATGAAGCTAATTATGCCTTCATACTGTGACACCAGCAAAATTACTAAGCTGTCCATATCAGTCACACAGCCTGGAGGGGAGGGATGCCACATCAGGGGAAACTGAGATGGATGTGAAACAAAAGCCCTCCTCCTTTTTCCTGCCATGAGGTTGATGAAAGTTACTTTCCTGAGGCATCCGGTAGTAATGTAGATGACTGATCAGCAATAACACAGACACTTACATGACTAAAATACATTTCTGATTTCTACACTATTAGCTTACATTACTTACTTTCACTGACATAAAGGGTCTTGTTCTTGAAGAGTTTCAGATTATCTTTACAAGTCAGTTTGAGTGCCATATTTGCCAGTGATTGAAATGAGAATTGACCATAGGTTTTTTCAACGAAGTTCACTTTTTAAGTTTTCTTAGATGATCGCGTCTTATATTTATAATCACTATATCTTTTTTTAATATTTTGAGCATTGAAAGATAGCACCTGATGATATCCAGTTATAGTTTCATGAAATTGCAGGAGGTCAAGCCACACTGAATTTTCAATTCACAGAAGAAAGGTGTAATTTTGATGTTGCTACTGTATATTAACTCCCACCCCTAATGTGACTGACATGGTTAGTTGCCTGCAACTGCCACAGGTATCTCATGAATGTATGGATCCTCCCACCAATAATCAATGACCTTCCCCCTGACCAGCCAAACAATAAAAGCCTGTGCATATGTACTATTGTTAGGTCTAGAGGTGATGTGTCTGGTTTGCCTACTTTGTGTTAAGTTTCAGCAATAAATTGTGTTAGATCAGTCAACAAATAACCTCAGCATGGGTAGATCAGCACAGCTGTCCTGCAGACTGTGATAGTTTCAAAACACAGTGGCAGTCTAATTAGTGTAATTGGAGGATAATTGATTTGATCCCAATCCCTTCTAGACCTTCTGTTGAAGTGTCCTTGAGAAAGATGTCTCAGAATAATAGCCTCCTGGACACAATGAACGCCAGAAGGCAATAAGCTCCTCGGTGAAGATAGAACCTGCACCTTGTCTCCATCCACTGGCAGGAGAGGTGATGTACAGCAGAGAACAGTAAAGCAGTGAGGTGAGGCTCTCTGACAGCCTGGTGCATGAAGCACTTTAATGATTACTCCCAGTACGTTGTGGGTTTTCACAGCAAGGATGGTAACACACTCATACTAAATTCTTATCTGAAATCTTTGAGTTTATATCCGGTTTAATTTTTAAAACAGATAAAGTTATTATTGTACATGATTTTAATATTCATGTTGATATTGATAATGACAGTCTGGGGACTGCATTTATCTCTCTCTTAGACTCAATTGGCTTCTATCAGTCTTATCATAAACCCAATCACTGTCATAACCACACCCTTGATGTCCTCCTGACATATGGAATTGAACTTGAACATTTGATTGTATTTCAACAGAATTCTCTTTTATTAAACCATCCCTTTATCACCTTTGACTTTGTCCTACTTGACTAAAGACCACTAGGGAAAACTATATTTTCCAGATGTCTGTCTGATTTTAGTATAGCTAGATTTAACGAGTGATCTCAAAGCCGTTAAATTCAGTGTCATGTCCTCTTATAACAGCGGACCCTGTTATTAACTTTGGTCCTTCCCAAATTTATCGTTTTATTGATAGTGCAACAAGCACCTTGAAGACAACTCTGCACTTTATTGCCCCATCTGAATAAGAAAATTATAAAGCAGAGGGAAAAAAAGCACCATGCATTAAATCTGAAACCCAAAAGCTTAAACAAATGATACAAAAAACAGCTTGCTTCCAAATTGGTAGTCGTGTACAATCTGGCAAGATAGCCCTAAATATGATGGGAAAACCGTCTGCAAAACAAGAGCAACTTATTACCCAGCATTAATAGAGGAAAATAAGAACAGCACAGTAACCTGACTGCCATAGAGCCAAAACTCTACTGAGTCAAATATTCCTGTTTCCCTGGGTAGGAATGACTTAACTATGAACAGTTTTAATGATACATTTTATTAATAAGAGATAGAACAAACATAATAGGGTCTTCGCCTGAAGTACCTTCAGGCTCAGGCCCTAATTAATCTGCCCCTGCCATCAGCTGACATCACATTATCACTAAACTCAGAAGTTTAGAGACAGCTGTAGGCCCAGACATATACCTGGACTGCTTTTCTCCATTTGATCTGCAGTAACTTAACAATTTTAACAACAACTTTTTCTTCCAAACCAAACCAAACCTGTTTCCTAGACCCATTCCAAACAAAGCTGCATAAAAACACTTTACCCATAGTTAGTACCTCTATCTTAGATATCAATGTGTTGCCGCCATGCACTTACCTTCCACAATCCTCATTGTCGAGCACTCATTGAAATACTTAGATATTCAAAATTTCAATCAAAGATTGTCAGGGGAGTACAAGGCTCTTTTACTTTTTCGACATTTAAAAAAATATTATTTTATTTTGACAATCAAGACAGACACTTTGCCCCCCGTTGCACCTTTCTCTCAAATGATCAATCCGTCACTTTTATCTGGTAACATTCCATATTGCTTTAAAGTAGCAATAATTCAATCTCAGACAAAAAAAAAAAACCCACTCTAGATTTACAAGTTTTGATCAGCTACCAAAAGATTGAGAAAGCAGTTGCTAAACAGCTTTGTGACTTTCTTTGAAGCAACGTTTACTTGAGGATTTCCAGTCAGGTTTTAGGGTTCATCATAGCACAGAAAGAGCATCAGTCAAAGTCACTAATGACCTTCGACTGGCATCAGATGAGGGCCTTGTCTCTATGCTGGTCTTGTTAGAGCTTGTAGCAGCTTTTGATACTGAAATACATCAATGGTATCAAAGAAACACTTACACTTACTTAACATCATATTTACCAGTTTGATCTCAATTTGTTCCACAAGGGTCTATGGTTGGACCAATACTCTTCATGCTGTGTGTATTGGAAGAGTCAGAGAGTAGGTCACATGATAAAGAAACAGTTGATTAATTTATATTGTTATGCAAATGATACACAGTTGTACTTACCAAAGTGCCTAAACTCAAGGCCTGTCTAAAGAACATTAAAAAGATGGATGACCCACAATTTCCTATCATTAAATTCTAATAAAACTGAAGTTTTTGTGATGGGCCCAAAACACCCTAGAACCACCTTATATAAGATAGCTACCCTGGATGGCAGTACCTTGGCCTCCAGCACTACTGAAAGGAATCTGGACATTGTCCTTGATCTGGATCTGTTCGTTAAATCCAACATAAAGCAAAACTACAGGACTGCCTTAATTTATCTAACATTGCTAATATCGCAATATCACTTTCATTTTCATCTGTCTCTTTCCCTTGTTTGTCTCTTAAGAAAAAATACTACTGGGACCAGATTACGAGACACTTAATGGTGTGTAAATGGGATCTTTCAACAGATTTTTGAAATTTAAGGACTTCTAGATGTATACACAAGTTGGAGCATGTATTCATGGGTAATGAGAGGAAGGTCACTAGTGAATAACAGGTCATTCACTAGCTGGTCTGTGCTATTGATGTCAGCCTGACGTCACTAAAATGATCTTGCTTCCCTATTGAGTCATAATGTCCCTAGCCTCACTGTGAGAGTTATTAATAGACATAATATAGTCTAAATTACTGGTTTATATGACACCACTAATGATAGGTAGGACCGAGCCTCTTTGAAGTGAGACCTCAGTCTCCTGGCAGATGAATGAGGACCAGGCCCGCAGATCACACAGATAACTTCATGTCTACACATGTACGGGTCAAAAGGTTATAAGTTTATCATTCTGTTTAACACACAAGAATCTCAGTTTGGATAATTTTTCCAAATTACAAAGAAGCAAGAATTTGTATTGCTTTACAGCTTTACAAAATCAAACAAATTCACTGAGTTTACTGGTGTGTCTTTGAGAGATTCCCATTTGAAAATATTAGTATGTTTAGAATTTAAATTTTTATGTCTCCACAAAATAAGTTTCATTTCTCCCCTAAATAACTTCATTTCATTCATTAAATATTTTTTGAAATCCTTAGAAAATCTTGAACAACGATGTTGAAATTACATATGGGAAAAAGTAAACAACAATAGGAAAAGCAACAATAGTCAGCAGAGTCAGTCAGAACGGTTTTAGTTAATAGACAGCAACTGATTATACAGTGTATGGTCAGTAAGCATACAAAGTGTGGGAAAACCTCTGCTTCTTCACCTTTCAAAACATCATTTCAAACATCTCATCTGTTTTTTGCTGTATTTGTAAGGATTTTTTAAGTATCATTTTAAACGTCCCGTATTTTAGCTACCATCATTAAAGGATTTAATCTTGTTTGTGAAAAAGTTGTATTATCCTTTTCTGTTTAAATACATTGATAAACAAATGAAAGCTAACATTAGCCAAGTTTCCACCAGCAAAGCGAATAAATTATATGACTGGCTTGCCTTGAACAATGTTCTCCTTGTGATCAACTGTCAGCTGCCGTCATCTACTCTTTCCCACTTGCATTTCCCAGCAGTCAGACAGCTCTAGGTCAGACTGTAAGGTAGTTTTTACCTGTTGGTGAACTCTGCACCACCTCCTGTTGTAGCCAGCAGCACCGGCAGTGCTCTCTTATCCACTAAACAAACAGTGAATTCCAGGTTGGTGCCCTTAGGCTGTGATACTTCCACCACACATATTATATGTTTTTACATGTCTCATATCTAGAAATTGATCTTACTTTTGCCCATCAAAAGGTTTTCCTGCTTAAATTACATACAAAAGTTTCACACAACTGTCAAATGGCTCTTTGGAAGATGAAGCACAATGAGGTGAATCCTGTTGAAATGCAGTATTATCATACAGAGAATCCAAATGTAGACAATTTTTAAGCCAAGCTTCACAGGATGGGGTAATTTCAGTTTGAATACCTTGAAAACTTTATTATTACATCAATATAGTGACCAAAGAACCCAACAACAGTGATCAGATGCTGATTCAAAGGTATGTGGCCTCACATATTCCAAATGAGGATCCACTTCCCTTTATAGTTAATAGACAAAATGGTCAAAATGAAATGACTGAAAATACCACATGAGATGTTACTATAAAGAGTAAAGATAGAGGAAAGATGATGAAACATTAATCGCCACCAGTTTAGGAATGTGTTGTCAAAACATTTTGTGTGGTTGTTCAGAAAAAAGCCATATAAATGCAATCCAATCACACATTAGTTTGCAGGATGTGCAGTTTAACTCCCAGGTGGCGGTGTCCTGCTAAATGAAGAAGCTAGAGGACTTGAATCGTACAGGATGATACATTTGAGAGTTCGTCAGTAATTTGCTTTGCATAGTTTAGCTATTGTTACTCTTCTTGATCAACCAGTGCAATTTTTGCACTTTAAATGAATATCACATTAAACAAAGGAGAACTTTGCTGTATAGGCTTTCTGCTAGAGAGCCCCTTTTGACTCTTTCAGACAGAAAGAGGTTAGGTTTAGGAAAATTATAGTTCAAGTTAAAATACATTTTAACCTACTCTGTGAAGCATTCCATCAATGTCAGAGGTAAATGTTCTTTGGCGAAATGTGGTGTGCACCCTAGCCAGGGGCCAGCTTCATTTAAGCTTCAGAGGGTTAGTTAAAAATTGCCCACACAATAAGTTCTGGTTTGGGAGCCTAAACCTTTAATTGCACCACACAGTGAAGCATAACCTGCTGAGAAGAGGAGCTTCTCTGACCTGGGGCCTCATTTATAAAATGGTACACGGCAAAAGCTGACTGCTGATGGCATGAGCACAAAAAATGTCCTGATTTATTAAACAGTGGGCACGCACATACTACGCCTGATTGCCTTTATCAATCACAATCTGCCTGGAAATGTGTGCATGTGAAATCCACCTCATATCCTGCCCTCAACATGTCCATATTCAACCTTAAGTGACGTAAAGCTGCTGGTGATTACCCAATGAATGAAACAAGTCTGTTGATCAGTGCTTCCTTATGGTGAATTGTGGCAATAACCTGAAGGAACAGCTAGAAGAGTTGATCATGTATGCTGATACATGAGTGTCACCTCAGCATCCATGTGTTTATAGCAAATGGACTGATGAGATCACACCATAACAATATGACTGAATTAATCCAGATATAATTTTAAAATGGAAGTTTGAAGGCGATTCATTTATACATTCAAGATTAATTGTGGTGAACTTGGCTGTATGGGATCTTTCTGTGTGATGTTTGCATGTTCTCCCCGTGTCTGCATGGGTTCTCTCCAGGGACTCCGGCTTCTTCTCACAATCCAAAGACATGCAATTGGGTACTAGGCAGACTGGACACTCTAAATTGACCATAGGTGTGACTGTGAGTGTGAATGGTTGTCTGCCTATATGTGTTGGCCCTGCGATGGACTGGCAACCTGTCCAGGGTGTACCCCGCCTCTCACCCGCAGCCGCTGGGATAGGCTCCAGCTCCCCCATGACCCTTAACAGGAACAAGCGGGAGAAAATGGATGGATGGATGGATGGATGGATGGATGGATGGATGGATGGATGGATGATTATGATGAGCACTGGCACTATTGGAGCTGACTTTTACTAATAACTAAATGTTCTATTTAGCATTTCAAATCCAACAGTGTTATGAATCAATTCACGATATCTAAATACAAATGCATGTGCCTATAGCTTAGGAATGGGTGGGTAAACCTTTAGCTGTATCCAGGGTTGGACTGCGAGTAAAAAGTGGCCCAAGAGTCATTTACTGACCGGGGGCCTCATGTATCAACGCTGTTTACACAAGAAAAACTTGCGTACGCCAGGATCAGCGCTCACGTTCAGATGTATCAACGCAAAAAGTTTGGCGATTCTTGCGCTGTTTCACAACAACTCCACAGGTGCCGTAGAAGTTGGCGGAAAGCCAATTCTTGCGCCGACTGCACTTTGGTACGTTGGCAACGCTGTGTGGCGATGTTTGGTAACTGACATTATTTGACAACTGCACATACATTGGGCAAAAAAAAAAATTCAACACAAACACAAACAAACTTTTTGGCAATACTTCAGCGGCTATAAAAGAGCCTTCACAATTGTGCTGAATGTGCAACTTTCAACAAGGGCAGCACTTGTTGGAGGATGAGGCAAACAGTGCAATAAGATGGGAGCGACATTTCAGGGAGCGGGAGGACTTGCTACACAGTTCTAACCAGTGGCTGATGAGCCGGTTCCGTCTACCGCGGGCCATCCTCCTGCAAATTTGTGAGGAGCTGCGACCGGTGCACCAGCGCAGAACCACCAGGAGCCGAGCTGTGCCTGGTGCTTAGCATGCTCGGCTTCTTGGCCACTGGCTCCTTCCAGCGGGAGATGGCGGACCATCCCTGGGTGAGCCAGTCGACCCTCAGCCGGGCCATGCCCTTGGTGGTGGACCTGGTCATCCGCCTCTCCCGCAGGTACATTAAATTCCCTTATCGTGCGGTTGAACAGGCCAATATTAAGCGCAATTTGCAGCAATAGCCGGATTCTCTAATGTAAGCGGAGCCATTGACTGCACTCGTGTTGCCATAAAAGCACCATCCCATGACGAATGCACTAACGTTAATAGTAAGGGTTTCCACTCCATCAATGTGCAGATCATCGATGCACAGAGGCTGGAAGGATGGATGCCGATCCCGGCCGGGCAGCCGTCTTCGCACGCCAGAATTTCATTTCCACAATGTGAATGGGTAAGAAGCGATTACACAATTCATGAAGCCAGATTAATTTATTTTGTCCACTAAACACTCCAGAACATTTATAAGGCGGTGGAGCCGCTCATTGATCCCCGCTATTCCCCTAATGTCCTCCTGCGACTGCAGGACCGCCTGTGTGAGGACCCTCCCACTGGATCCGTGTGGGCCGGAGGATGCGCCACTGGGTCCGGTTGGGCTGGAGGACTGTCCGCCTTGTTGGCCTGGTGCTGGCGCTGAGGCCGGGGGCTGGCCCAAATGGCGCTGGTCCTGGCGAAAGAATCTGAGCCGGCTGATGGGCCAACGCGGGGAACTGGCAGGGGTGCTGCACATCGGCGGCATGGCTGATGGATCAATTTCTGTTAAACATTAAACATACTGGTTTATTTAAATGGCGGCACAGTGTTACAGTGGTTTGCACTGTTGCCACACAGCAAGAAGGTTCCGGGTTTGTTCAGGCACGGGATCTTTCTGTGTGGAGTTTACATGTTCTCCCCGTGCCTGCGTGGGTTCTCTCTGGGTACTCCAGCTTCTTCCCACTGTCCAAAGACATGCAATTGGGTAATTAGGCTATTTGGTTACTTTAAATTGACCGTAGGTGTGAGTGGTTGTTTTACATAAGAATATGTTGGCCCTGCGATGGACTGGCGACCTGTCCAGGGTGTACCCCACCTCTCGCCTGTAGCCGCTGAGATAGGCTCCAGCCCCCGCGCAAACCTTAACAGGAATAAGCGGAAGACAATGGATGGATGGATTTATTTAAATGGCTGATTCTGTGTATTTGTTGCATTTACATCTGTGGCAAAGCATGTGGGAATGTTGCATAAGAAATGGAGTTACCACTTACCCTCCAGGCTCTTGGAGTCAGCGTGGGTGGTGGCGACAAATCCCCACAGAGGTGCTGCCCATGACTGCCGCCACCCGCTGCTCAAATTACGTCAGGTGCCCCTCTCCCTGACCCCCACCTGTCTGGCTGGCACTCCTCCGGAGGGCAGCTGTACGCCGATTGACCTCCAACTTGAGGTCCTGTCAGTGCCATTTTCCATATTGTTATTTAGATTTATATTTAAGCCAATTGATTATTGTAGTTATTGCATTTAGTGATTGTGCAGTGTTGAATTTACTCATACGTTTAGTTTGCATTGTTTAGGAAGTTAGAATTGCAGACATGAATTAGAAATAGAGATAGGAAATGTTTCAGAGCGCTTGCAGTAGTGCAAGCTTATGATGTAGTTACGCTCGTGCAGGTTTAGTGAGGAAAACTGTGCTTTGTATCACTTTGACCGTTCAGTAAAGGACGAAGCGAACACTTTTCTACCATTGGCATAAAACTTCAAACATGCGTAGCGACTCATTCTTTCAGTCATTAGAATGGTTAAGATGTATGACCATGATGATAAACAACACTGGTTATTAGAAGGGAACTTTAGCCAATAATAGGTCCAACCACTTTTTTTTTTATCTCTGCAGGGGTGCGTTGCTCTGAACCCACCGCGTTCACCCTCTCACACACGTAATCCCACTCACGGTTTTTTTTGTATTGACACCACTGGACAGGCTGACAAACAAAATCTGCTGTCTCTCCTCCACCTCTCCGACCAGCACCACAATCTCGCGCGCCGTGAACCTCTTTTTCTTTGACATTGTTTTGCGAGTGCGGACAGCGAAGACCCTATTTAAATAAATTTGCATATTTCTAGGTGGGCAGAACGGGGGAGGGTCCGGTCACTCAGACATCTGCGCTCAATTCCACGTTGATTGGGATGTATCAAGGAAACGTGTGTAGATTCTGGCGAGAGTGAGAGAGTGTTCTCCGTCCTTTGCTTTTAAGACTGTGTTTTAAAACCCTGGTAACACTTTCTATGAAGTCCACATTTATAATGCATTATAACGGCATCCGTAATGCATTATAAGACATTAAGAGAACATTCACAATGTATCATAACTACACTTATAGGAAAACATAATGCTTCATGATGCTTTATATCAACCGTCATAAAAACATTTTAATGTCATTTATAATGAATTATAATGACTTGTTCCATGAATGCTCATGAAAACTCATGAACACTACATCCATAATGCTTTATAGGGAATTAATCCCCGACAATCACAATGCATTATGAGGGCATTCATAATGCTTCATAATTACACTCATAATGCTTTATGATGCACTATATCAACAGTCGTAAAACATTATGATATCACTTATAATTAATTATAATGACTACCTCTATCGATGCTCATACTAATGAACACCACATATATTATGCAATATGAGGGCATTAATAATGCTTTATAATTACACTCATAATGCTTTATGATGCACTACATCAACCGTCATAACACATTATATTACTTATAATTATAATGACTAGCTCTATCGATGCTCATAAATACTTATGAACACCACATATATTATGCTTTATGAAGGCATTCACAGTGCATTATAATGCACTCTTCACTGACTGCTTAGAATACATTATGATTACCTATACACACAACTCAAGTCAACTGTAGTAACAACTCATAGTATGTAATAATAGCCTATGCAGTATCATGAATTATCATTGTATGCATAAAGTAAAGTGACATACATATGGATGCATTTATAATAATGCATAATTCATCATAACGCTTCATTGCAGGGGCAAAGTAAAGTTTGATGCATTTGGAGGCATTTATAAGAATATATGCTGCATCTTAAGTGATTAGTATGCAAGACATAATAGTACAATAAATGTGGGCTCTGAAGAAATGGAAATCAAGGTATTAAAAATACACATTCAAAGTAAGAAAAAGACCAAATACATTTTTCAAGTTTATTCAGGGTGTGGAACAAACTAGCCACTATTGTAAGAGATATAAAATACAAAATTTAACTAAGGAACGCCCTCCAGCTAGAGGGACATCAAAGGAAGTTTTCATGGAGCAACTTTTAAAGTGCATCTTAACACTTACAGGTAAACAGTATACATGTGTACATATGTAAACAGTTGGCCCTTAAGGGCATGATCACACTAAAGTATGGTTGCCAGCTGATAGGTAGATAGTAGTGCCAATGCATATTAATGGGAATAGAGCTTTTATTTAGTTGTTTTTTGCTTTTCTTCTCGTTCTTTCCCCCAGCTCTATTCCCATTGCAATTTGACAGAATCCCCTCATCAGCTGGCAACCATACTTTAGTGTGACCATGCCCTAATAGTACCTAAGAATACCTCTATCTCCATCTCTTAACAGGAAGGACAATAAAAACAAAAAAATCATATCTTGCATGATGTCATAGGTGCTGCACTGATCACTTTTAAAACAGTTAACAGTTCAAAGTAAAAGAAGTATTTTTGTCTTTGCTGCTGCTGCTGTGCAAGAAGTCAAGACTGGAGGTCCTCCCTTTTTTGCTGCTCTATTAAATGCATACTGTACAGTATGTAAACATGTGGCTTTTAACAGTACAAAACACCACCCTCAAACATCACCCTAACAATGAACCCCACCCAACACCTTTTCTACACAGGGGTAGCACTGGCAATGGGAAGGAGAAGCCCCTCCTCTTTCACTCTACTGATCTCTTCCTTGATTTCAGGGGTCATGGCATCACGGCAGCGGGCAATGAAAGATGACATATTCTCCTTGCGCCCATCCAAGGACCCCAGACTTTTGAAGACGTCAGGAGCAGCAATGCTCAGCTCAGCAATTGGTGCAGTCCTGGAGACAGTATTTCTGTCAGCGCCAACATGCTCGAAGGCTGCCTTCATGGAACCCCCACGGTTGAAGGCGTCCAGAGCCATCTTGTAGCACACGATGATGCCCTTGGTGTTTCTAGCTGTACACAACACATTCAAAACAGAAAGAAAAGAATTTGTTTGAAAATCCTACTCAATATTCCCTTACAAACTAAAATTGAGAATTGAAGCTGAAACTGTGAGTACTTTTTCAAACTGTAATGAGCAACCTCAAATCCCAATTTACAAAACCTATTCAAGAGGAATTGTAAAATCATAGGCAGGTATGTAGCCCCCATGATCTCTCCAATGAGTTTTTTAAAGAAAAGTGTGAAAGCAAGGCTTCAAAATTACCCAAAACCCAAATCACATCCTCCATAAAGAATATGAGTTACTGCCATCCAGCAGACAATACAGGTCATCATACTGTAAGCTCAGCTAGAAATTCTCCTTTGTTTCACTGTCAATAAAAGCACTCAATAGCCAAGAGGATACTTAAGTTTTATTTGTTTGTATGTCCTGTATGTATGTATGTATGTATGTACGTGTATAAGTGTGTAACTAAGCTAATTTCTCCTCAGACAACGATGACTAATTGAAATGAATTACCTCTTGATTGAGTGAAAAGGTTATCTTTGGCCTTAACAGTGGCCTTAGGTGGATGGTGGGAGGAGGATTAGGAGGGGTGAGATCTGGGGGACCTGATGCGTTTGTAGCGATCCATGGATGAACCTAAGAGTATAAATCAAGGAGTCAATCATTATGATAGTGTTAACATGTAAAGACAGGCTTTCAGGTCATGAATTAAGTGTCAAATTGCCTTCAGTAATTCGGAAGATTACATGATACTGTGTATAGTCCTACACTGAACACCATAAGTGCTCTGTGGGCACTCAAAAGCAGCTGACCCTGCATTCTGATCTCAAAAGGCACAACAATGTAGGCCAGGAAATCATGTTAAAAGGGACAGTTCACCCCCAAATGCTAAACACATACTCCAGATGTAGTGCCATTTATCCATCTAGTTTGAGTTAGTAGCAAGTAACATGATTTTTTGGAATTATTAGGCCAAGATATTTATGTCTTCTCTCAAATGCAGTACAATTGAATGGCACTTTACTTGTGGTGCTTAAGTGTGACCTGGTTAGTCAGGATAATTCAGAAACCTTGTTGTGAGTAGTTACATTTGGTAAGTATTTGTTATTTATGACTGAACATGAAACTGCAGCTAGCTAGGAGCTAGCATAGGTGTCAAAAATAGTAAATGCATCCTGCATGACTGTTCACAGTACATTCAGCAATTGCTATACCTTCAGATGAATTGGAGAGAACCGACTCAGCCGACTCTTCGTCATCCTCGTCCAGGGTCCTGGATGTATTTTTTAGGGGCGTCCTCTCTGCTTGTGTTTGAGAGTTGGAAATGACAAATGAAAAAACAAATCCAGAGTTCATATAAACATTAAAAGATTAAATTCAAGGACTTTTCCCCCTCCAAGAAGTTCATTTTTGCTGGAAATTAAGCTACTAAGTTTACATTTTAGGCATTTAGCTGATGCTCTAAATTCAGTGTGACTTACATCAAGAAGCATAGCAATTGTAATCTAATGAAAAAAAGAAAAGATTACAGATCAAGTAAACAATGCAATCTAACTTATATGTAAGGTCACTGAGCAGACACTAAGGGCTATGGCGGAGTCTGTATAGGTGAGTCTTCAAACCAAGGCAGCTAGGGAGTGAGTCTGCTGCTCAAAGTGCAACAGGGAGATTAGGCAAGGCAAGGCAAGGCAATTTTATTTGTATAGCCCGTTTTCACAAACAGTTTGTCTCAAAGGGCTTCACATGGCATCATAACAACATCCTCTGCCCTTAGACCCTCACATCGACTGAGGAAAAACTCCATAGAAAACCCTTTTAACAGGGAAAAATCTGAGAAACCTCAGGGTGAGCAACAGAGGAGGGATCCCTCACCCAGGACGGACAGACGTGCAGTAGATGTTGTTACAGACAAGAAAACAGTTTACAATACAAAATGTGGGAAACACGGAAATGTTAATAACAGCTGAAGAAGGAAGCTTCTGGTAGGGGAGGCAGGGAGAGCAAGCCAGCTTGATGGGGGACTGGATGGCAGACTGGTTCATGGAAGAGAGATTACTCCACAGTTCAGGTGCCAGGAGGGCGAATTGTCTAGTAGTGGATTTTCGTCCCAGGGTTTTTAGCTAGTGTACTGTCAGTGTACCTATATTAGCTGATCTAAGTGGCCGGGTGAGGCTGTAGGGTGCAATCAGGTTTTGAAGGCATGTTGGTGCCATACTCACAGCTCTTTTCAGACTGGATGGTGCTGGAGCTACCAGAATAATCATCTTTAGCGAGAAGGTCCTTGATGAGCTTGTCCTTTTTTACTAATTCACCTCGGAGATACATTTTGTCTTCCTTCAAAAGAGTGATTGTTTCTTCTCGGATGCGACCCTTTTCCTTTTCAGCCTCCAGGAGGGTCTCCAGTCTTTCGACTTCTTGCATAGCATTTGGTGAGGCTATTGGTAAGGTAAGTGTGGATACAACACATAAGTTAGGAATGCCTCAGTGTGTGTGTGTCTGTGTGCAGGTGCAATTTTAATGGATTGATTAAACACTTCATTAGAGTTTAAAGTATTAAAAGTACAGTTCAAACACTGAACAGGATAAAATGATACTCAAGAAAGCCTATGGCTGGTTTCAATTGGGATCCTTGGTGTTCAATTCATCATAAGTGTTGTTTCTAAGATTTTACAGAATCCAGAGTGTATTTGTTTGTTGCTAGGGAATCTGATAGTTTGTTTCAAAGTACTATACAAAGCAACCACATCATGGCATCCAATAAGATATCCGCATTGATCATAAGAAAACATGACTTAGAATATTACTAGTACAAATCTAAAATGATGTCACTGATAGATATGTTACTTATTGAGTCCAAACCTTTTATGTTCTTTTTCTGGTCCAATTCGATGTGATTTGTTTTGGCAGCTACCTTTCCTTTGCTCATGTCTGAGGCTGGGGAAAAAGGGGGAAGGCACATTAGTAGGATGAATGGCATAGGAACATGCTTAACATGAGACAAGATTAATGTGCAAAACTGGTGCCATTAAAATCCAAAACTTTTTACCCCCCCACAAAACAAATTCAAACCACCACGTCTCCTTACTTTGTAGGCCAGACCACCTCAAACAACTGTAATCAGGGGCTGATGGTCAGCAGTATGTGCTCTGTCGGCTACACTTTAATGTCTATGAATTATATTGATATTTTAAGAATTTATTGTTTGCATAGGAAAAAGTAGTTATGACAGTACAGATTCACTGGTACAAGGTTAACAAAATGAATTACCCAAAGAAAGCCTAAGCTTGCTCACATTGAGTTTCTTTTCTTTCCTTCTTTTTTCCCCTTTTTTTTAAACCCTTACTTCCTGCCTAATTCTGGCCAAAATATGTATTCCAAAGCTCACAAGCGAACAACCACAAGGTTAAAATTCTTCAGTGACATCTCATTTGAGAGATAACAACCTCTGCTTTCAGAAAATGTCATTTTGTAAAGTGAGGCTGAAGTCTACATCAGCCTAAGTGGAGCTGAGACGTTCATCTTTTGTCTTCTTTTTTTGCCATTTTTTGATAAGCAGTGTCTTCAAGATGTTTTACGCCAGATATAGGACATGAAACGCTCTCTGAAGCAGTTAATAGCAGCATGATCTCACACTAATCACCTCTTCATTTTGGGTTAAATAAAAAACGCATTGTATCGCGCATTACTGACATTTGTACCGAGTAAAATATTACTTTTTTTTAACATGTAATGCCTTACATTACCACGTTACAGTAAAAAGCAATGCATTACAGTAATCACATTACATTTGTTACGCATTACTCCCAACACTGACCCACTGGGAGGTAAGAGGCTACCTCATAAAACACTGAGTATCATACTGAAAGAACACAGTACTATGCAAAATATAGCATTCAATGACAAATATACTGCAAACAGTAAAAGTGAAAGGTAAAGTTATGGAGGCCCACACGTGCAAGGGGGTGGGGGGGAAGAAACGCGGTTCGAGTTTTTCTTTTAGTTTTTTACCAATCTAATTCAAAACGTCAACAGCTTATTCAAAAATAGCAGCTTGTTTCCTTACCTTGTTGTTTCTTTCAAACTGCAACGTGGTACACGATAGCGGTGTAAGGACGCTTAGAAGTTGGCTTGTTCATAGACAGACGGGTGGCTGCAAAGGTGACGACGTTTTTTTATTGGAAGTTTGCGAAATACAAACATCACGAACAGTGACTCATTCCACTTCATGAACAGTAATATCAATGCATGTGTTTACAACTGTATGATAATATATAAATCATTATGGACCATAACAATAGATGAATACATTAAAGAAAATAAAATAAAACCAATCTTTAAGGCAGACTTCGTCTTCTTCGTCTTCGTCGTCCTCCGCTTCATCCGGTGGGTCCGGGTCGCGGGGGCAGCAGTCTCAGCAAGGAAGCCCAGACTGCCCTCTCCCCAGCCACTTCAAACAGCTCTTCTGGGAGGATCCCGAGGCGTTCCCAGGCCAGCCGAGAGATATAATCCCTCCACCGTGTCCTGGGTTGGCCTCGAGGCCTCCTCCCAGTTGGACATGCCTGGAAAACCTCCAGAGGGAGGCGCCCAGGAGGCATCCTCACCAGATGCCCGAACCACCTCAACTGGCTCCTCTCGACATGGAGGAGCAGCGGTTCTACTCTGAGTCCCTCCCGAATGACTGAGCTTCTCACCCTATCTCTAAGGGAGAGCCCAGCCACCCTGCGGAGGAAACTCATTTTGGCCGCTTGTATTCGCGATCTTGTTCTTTCGGTCATTACCCAAAGCTCAGGACCATAGGTGAGGATTGGAACGTAGATTGACCGGTAAATCGAGAGCCTCGCCTTTTGGCTAAGCTCCCTCTTCACCACAACAGACTGGTTTAGCAACCGCAAGACTGCGGATGCCGCCCCAATCCGCCTGTCAATCTCCCACTCCATCTTACCCTCACTCGTGAACAAGACCCCGAGATACTTTAACTCCTCCACCTGAGGTAAGACTTCCCCCCCGACCCGGAGTGGGCAAACCACCCTTTTCCGGCTGAGGACCATGGCCTCAGACTTGGAGGTGCTGATTCTCATCCCAGCCGCTTCACATTCGGCTGCAAACTGTCCCAGCAAGAGCTGGCGGTCGTGGCCCGATGGTGCTAAGAGGACTACGTCATCCGCAAACAGCAAAGACGACATCCTCCCGCCACCAAACTCAACCCCCTCCACCACCCGGCTGCGCCTAGAAATTCTGTCCATAAAAGTTATGAACAGAACCGGTGACAAAGGGCAGCCTTGGCGGAGTCCAACCCTCACTGGGAACAAGTCCGACTTACTACCGGCCACACGGACCAGACTCTCACTCCTCCGGTAGAATGACCGAATGGCCCTTTGTAAAGGGCCATCCACCCCGTACTCCCGGAGTACCCCCCACAGTATGCTCCTGGGAACACGGTCGTAAGCCTTCTCCAAGTCCACAAAGCACATGTGGACTGGTTGGGCAAACTCCCATGCCCCCTCCAGCACCCTAGCGAGGGTGAAGAGCTGATCCATGGTTCCACGGCCAGGACAAAAACCACACTGCTCTTCCTCAATCTGAGGTTCGACTATCGCCCTGACCCTCCTCACCAGTACCCTGGCGTAGACCTTACCAGGGAGGCTGAGAAGTGTGATCCCCCGATAGTTGGAACACACCCTCTGGTCCCCTTTCTTAAAGACGGGGACCACCACCCCGGTCTGCCACTCCAAAGGCACTTCCCCCGATGTCCACGCAATGTTGCAGAGACGTGTCAGCCAAGACAGCCCCACTACATCCACAGCCTTGAGATACCCAGGGCGGATCTCATCCACCCCCGGGGCTCTGCCACCGCGGAGTTGTTTAACTGCCTCGGCGACTTCTGCCCCGGAGATTGGACGACCCCCCCCCAAGCACTCCCCAGACTCTGTCTCCTCCACGGAGTACGTGCTGGTGGGATTGAGGAGTTCCTCAAAGTCTTCCTTCCATCGCCCAATTATCTCCCCAGTTGACGTCAGCAGCCTCCCACCCCCACTGTAAACAGTGTGGGCAAGTTGCCGCCTTCCCCCCCTGAGGCGACGGACGGTTTGCCAGAACCTTTTTGGAGCCGACCGATCGTCGTTCTCCATGGCCTCACCGAACTCTTCCCACGCCCGAGTTTTTGCTTTGGCGACTGCCACAGCTGCACACCGTTTGGCCTGCCGGTACCGGTCAGCTGTCTCTGGAGACCCACAGGCCAGCCATGCCCTGTAAGCCTCCTTCTTCAGCCTGACGGCTCCCCTCACCTCTGGTGTCCACCAGCGGGTTCGAGGATTACCCCCGCGGCCGGCCCCAGCAGCCTTGCGGCCACAGCTCACAGCAGCCGCCTCGACAATGGCAGAGCGGAACATGGCCCATTCGGACTCAATGTCCCCCACTACCCCCGTGATGTGATCAAAGCTCTGCCAGAGGTGGGAGTTAAAGATCGTTCTGACTGGTTCTTCTGCCAGGCGTTCCCAACAAACCCTCACTACTCGTTTGGGCCTGCCAGGTCTGCGCGGCATCTTCCCCTGCCATCTGATCCAACTCACCACCAGGTGGTGATCAGTTGACAGCTCAGCTCCTCTCTTCACCCGAGTGTCCAGAACATGCGGTCGCAGGTCAAATGATACAACTATAAAATCGATCATAGACCTGCGACCTAGGGTGTCCTGGTGCCACGTGCACCGGTGGGCATCCTTATGCTCGAACATGGTGTTCGTTATGGCCAAACTGCGACTTGCACAGAAGTCCAATAACTGAACACCACTCGGGTTCAGGTCAGGCCTGCCGTTCCTCCCAATCACACCTCTCCAGGTCATGCTGTCGTTGCCCACGTGAGCGTTGAAGTCTCCCAGTAGGACAATGGAGTCCCCAGCCGGGGCACCATCCAGTACTCTTCCCAGGGACTCCAAAAAGGGTGGGTACTCTGAACTAGTGTTCGGTGCATATGCGCAGACCACAGTCAGGACCCGTTCCCCGACCCGAAGGCGCAGGGAAGCAACCCTTTCGTCCACGGGGGTAAACCCCAACGTACAGGCAGAGAGTCGAGGGGCAACCAAAAAGCCCGGCCACCAGGCGCTCGCCTTCGAGGCCCCACCCTGGGCCTGGCTCCAGGGCGGGGCCCCGGTGCCCCTCCGGGCAGGGTACACATCGCACTTGCTGGTTTTTCCAAGGCAGAGTTCATGTTAATATTTGTGCAAAATAAAAAATATTTGTGACAGTTCATTATTGCATACCTTTGTATAATTATCAACCATTTTCATACATTTCTTATTGGTAATCATTTAAGAGACTTGAAATAATATTAAATGTGATGACGGTGGTGGAGAGGTGTTGACAACAGTGTGTTTATACACTGTTGTGGTGATGTATTATACTTAATTTGTTTTATCTACTTTGGACGAAACATATTCACCGTTATTTTTGTTCAATTAAAAAATTTATTCAAAAATTGTGAACAGAAACACAATATAGTTTAATGAAGGAATTTATTTCGTGCATCCAACATTAAAAGCCGTTGGCTGATATTTTATTTTGATACAATTTGAGCGGAAGTCCGTTCCAGAAGCCGCGAAAACATGAAGAAAAAGGGCGATACGAAATGGGAGTCTTGGAGAGGGAGGTTCAACAGCTCTTGCGTACAGAAAATACTCTAAGAAATAGAAGGAAAATCGTGTTGTGGATGTAGAAAAGAGGCAGAGTCACATGAAACTCCAGAGTCACATGAAATGCAAGTCCTGTGATACTCAGATGAGTGTAGTGCAGGTTACCAGACAAGACGGCTTCCACTGGTAAGAAAAAGTGTGTTCAAGTTATCTCTCATTTTTGACTTTGTGTAAAATGATCATAAGAAGAAATGTGTTTATGTTGTTGTTAAAAACTTATATAAAAGTTGCATAATCTTGTTTCAGATATATTGGCAGCTACATATTTGCAATGTTGGGAGTAATAATATTTGAACTACTTTTTGCTGCAACCAGTAATGTAACAAATTAATTTACTGATTACAGTTACTGAATTATTTTCACAAATGGAAATAATAGACTACTTCAGAGTATCTGCTTTATGATCATTATGGTTTACACACACCTTAGGGTGCAATGCATAGCATAGTTCGAAAGCCACCTGGTGGACGAACAACGCAGCAGCATGCAGTGTCCCTTTGTGTGCAGAGGAAGTGAATTTCATGCTGCAGATTTTATACTATTTATACTGCTGCTGCGCTGTGGATGAACAATGTGTATTTCACTTATTATTACAACAGGAGCCCGAAAGTAAAGAGACCTGAGTGAGAGCAAGTCCTGTGAGGCCGTGTCATCATTATTGCACCATAGACACAATATTTTGTCCATAGGGCAAGTGGTTTTGAACTTGTTTTCATCTCTTTGTAGGTTCTCCCAAGGATTACGTCTGAAGCAGACAGACCTTATTGAAGATGGTGTTGCAGGCAGTAGCACGACCTTAACCAAGATGGCTTCATCTCTGAGAAAAGTATAAAAACCATCCACATATTTGCTTTTATTTAACCTACTTGAAGCAAATGTGCAGGGGCCATAATCAGGTTGTTCAAAATTGAATTTGTGTAATGTGAAAAGGAGAATAACATCTCAAATAAATTTTCTGAAGTGGAATATGATTGATGCCTTTGTTAACAGGAACAGAATTTCAAATCATGCTGATGGGCTGCATGATTTCAAATTTTGTCAAAACCTACCATGGCTTTACAGTTAGGTTTTGAGGCCCCTAGTTGAGGCTGGATGTGTGAATGTAGTAATACACCTTAACTGAATTGTCATTGTTACCTACATGCAGGTCTGCAGGCGTGCTGTGCGCAAACTTCGAGTTAAAGGTCAAATGAAAGTTGGTGGTCATCATTGCTTTGTTATGCTTGACGAAAGCAAGTTCTCACACAAAAGACAGGTAAGATTATTAATCTGATAATTACCAAAAAAATATGTTTGACAGTACAACCGGGAGAGAATGGGACCAGCATGGAGACGGAATAAAAAATGGGTGTTTGGTTTGGTGGATGTAGCACAGACCACCAGAAGACCCATTCTCAAGATCGTCACAAAGTGTTCCAAAGAACAGCTTCTTCCCATCATACGGTGCCATATTAGGAGGGGATCCAGCATTGTGACTGATGACTGGAGAGCTCTATCAGAGGAAGGTTATGATCACCATACTGTCTGCCACAAGAGACACTTTGTAGATCCTGTAACCAGAGCTCATACACAAAACTTAGAGCGGGCCTGGCAAACATTTAAATGTGAGGTTTGGCGTCATCGAGGCAATCGAATGACCAAGCTGTTAAAAGAGCATTTAAGAGTAATTGAGTGGGAGTACTGGCTTGGGAGATCGCATAGAAATAGCATTCTCGGGCGCCTTCCTCATGACATTAGAAAATTTAATGTTCATGAGTGTTGATATGGATTTATGAAAGGTTCTTTGTATTGTTTTATAGCTCTTTTTAAATAGTTGCTTGTTCGTTCAAGCACCCTAAATAAACTTGTATTCGTAAATACATTTATTTGTTTGTACTATTAGGGCATGGTCACAACAAAGTATGGTTGCCAGCTGATGAGGGGATTCTGCCAATGCATTGCAAAAGGAACAGAGCAGGGAAAATTCCCATCCCTATTCCCATCCCAGCTGGCAACCATACTTTTGTGTGACTGTGCCCTTAAGGGCCAAGTGTTTACGTACTTATGTCTACTGTTTACCTGTAAGTGTTAAAATGCACTTTAAAAAGCTGCTCCAAGAAAACGTCCTATGATGTCCCTCTGAGGGGAGGGTGTCCCGCAGTTGTTGATACCCTGAATAAAGTTGAAAAATGTATTTGGTCTTTTTCTTACTTTGAATATGTATTTTTAATACCTTGAGTTTCCATTTCTACAGAACCCACATTTACTGTACTATTATGTTGATTGCTGTACTGTTATGTTGATAACCGCACATACATCGGGTCCAAAAAGCCTTCCAGAGATGGCGGACCGTTCCGGGCTGAGTCAGTCGACCCTCAGCCGGGCTATGCCCTGGGTAGTGGACCTGATCATTGACCTGGCCAATATTAATTTGCAGCAATAGCCAGATTCTCTAATGTCTAATTCTCGAATGACTGCACTCATGTTGCCATAAAACCGCTGTCCCATGAGGAACACACTTACATTCATCGTGAGGGTTTCCACTCCATCAATGTGCAGATCATCGATGCGCAGAGGCTGGAGGGATGGACGCTGATCTCGGCCAGGCAGCCGTCATTGCACGACAGAATTTCATTTTCACAGGGTGAATGGGTAAGAAGCTACAACACGAAATCAGTCAAAAGAAGCCAGATTAATTTATTTTGTCCACGAAATGTTCCAGAACATTTACCAGGCGGTTCAGGCTCATTGATCCCCGTTATTCCCCTAATGTACTCCTGCGACTGCAGGAGCGCCTGTGTGAGGACCCTCCCTCTGGATCCGTGCGGACGGGAGGATGCGCTGCTGGGTCCGGGTGGGCTGGAGGACCGTCTGTCACTTGTCGGCCTGGTGCTTGTGCTGGGGCCGGGGGACGGGCTGGCCCGAATGACGCTGGTCCTGGCGGATGACTGAGCCGGTGGACGGTCTGGCGCGGGAGCCGGCGGGGGTGCTGCAGTCGGTGGCATGTATGACGGTTCAATTTCACATTGGTTTATTTAAATGACTGACTATGTATTTTTGCCTTTACATCTGTGGCAAAGCATGTGGAAATGTTGCGTAAGAAATGGAGTTGCCACTTACCCTCCAGGCTCTCGGAGTCAGCGTGGGTGGCGGCGACAATCCCCCCCACAGAGGTGCTGCCCGTGACTGCCGCCACCCACTGCTCAAATTCCGTCAGGTGCCCCTTTCTGTGCAATATTTTTTATTTATTAATTACCTCCTATTTGTGCAATAATAGATACTGTTTATTCTGTTGTCTCCATTCTGCTTCATCTATTTATTCTCTATTTGCACTCATTATTATTAGCTCTTGTTGTTTTTAGTTTTAGTTTCTGAGTCTATATTTAATTTTTAAACTGCCCTATAATTCCATCCCTATTGTAATCCGGAAGCCAAGCAACGCATTTCGTTGCCAAAATCTCCCTGTCGTGTTTTTTTGTGCAATGGCAATAAAGGTAGTCTCAGTCTCAGTCTCAGTCGAAGTCTCCCTGACCCCCATCTGCCTGGCCGGCACTCCTCTGGAGGGCAGCTGTACGCCGCTTGACCTCCACCTTGAGGTCCTGTTAGTGCCATTTTCCATATTGTTATTTTAAATTTAGATTGAAGCCAATTGATTATTGTAGTTATTGCATTTAGTGATTGCGCAGTGTTGAACTTTAGCCAATAACAGGTCCAACCACTTTTTTTTCATCTCGCGGGGGTGCGTTGCTCCGAGACCACCGCCTTCACCCTCTTGCACTTCTTATCCCACTCACAACCTTTATTGTTTGTACTGACACCACTGGACAGGCTGTCAAACAAACTCTTCTGTCTCTCCTCCACCTCCCCGATCAGCTCGCACGCCGTGAACCTCTTTTTCTTTGACATTATTTTGCGATCGCCGACAGCCCAAACCCTATTTAAACGAATTTGTGTATTTATAGGTGGGCGTAACGGGGGCGGGCCCGGTCGCTCCGACATCTGCGCTCAATTCCACGCTGATTGGGATGTATCAAGGAAACGTGCGTGGATTCTGGCGTTCACACAAACTGATACATCCGGATTTTTTTTTGCGTACGCAAAAAAAAATCATCACACGCAAAGGAGGAGAAGGTCAGCGCGTCCACCAGGCACCCATTCTTGACATCACGAGCAGCCCATGGGCACACAAAAAATCGGCGCAGAGGAGGGGAAAGGAGACATCAGGTAACGAAGTCCCACGCAAACCACTGACTGCCGAAACATAAGTCCACAGTCTTTGTGCCATACGTCTGGATGGGGTTGTCGTTGGCAGACGTTAAGGGCAGGCTGTGCACTCCGCCGGCAGTGTTGTCCGCTGAAGCTGGCAGCACATTCCTCTGGGCGCCAGTGTCACAGAGGAATTTGCGCCCAGAGAGATTGTCTCTGATGAAAAGCAGCCGGTTCATCGAGCCTGCGCCCATGGCCACTACTGAGTGCAGGCCTTGGTGCTTCCCGCCGCACCGTAGTTGCAAGGAGAACGGCACCTCTTAGCTTTGGCGCCAAAACTTGCGTGGAAGTAGCACAAACCTGCGCTGGCACAGCTGTTGGTGGCAGTGTGACCTCTGCCAGGGGGCACGCCAGCGCCCGGGGGCGTGTAGCTGCGCGTCGTGGCCAGCACTTCAAGGGCGAAGCGCTGGGTCGCCAGGAAGAATTGGTCCGCCTCCTCTGCCAGGGTGCGGGGCTCAGTGATAGATGTATTAGCGAGCACTGTCTGGACGTGTGGCGGCATGTGTCGAAGAAACAGTTCTATGAAGGGGAAATTTGGTTCCTCTGTACCCAGCAGGTTAAGCATCATTTCCATGTGCTCAGAAGGTTTACTGTCCCCCAGGCCCTGAATAGCAAGGAGACGTCTGGGCAGAGGGAGTTGTGATGACACTTACAGGACAGGGGTTTTATTCATAACATGCTAAATTAATAGAAGGGCTGGTTTAAACGAGCCAACATTAGCGGGCCCCCTGGCAGCCCCATTCATGCTTTAGCATGTAGCACTAGGAAGCGGTCTCTGCACCACGGGGGAGGTGTAACCACTACCACGACCACAAAACTTTAGGCTTAATACAAAAAAGAAAATGCATCACAGGGCTAGCCTAACATTGACTAAAGCTATGCTTTAATCATCCCTCATTTTACGACCACCCGACACCGCTACTGCTGCCATGGTGTGTGTCTCGTCCGCTGCAGACAGGCCCAGACTTGTCTCTGTGTGTGCATATGCGCGCGAGAGGCTTTTCGTGCATGTGTACTGATGATGGGGGCGTGACCATTAGGACCAACATTTACAGCTGGCTCCATTCTGATGTATGAGTTCTTGATTGACATTGCACGCATGTTATACTTGGCGGAAAAAAACCTCCAATCACTAGCCTTAGGAGGCTTTAAAGCGTCCATCCATCCATCCATCCATCGTCGTCTTCCGCTTATTCCTTTCTATCAAGGGTCGCGGGGGGGGGATGGAGCCTATCCCAGCGGCTACAAGAGCTTTTGAGAACCCAATTAGCCTAGTCCCCAAATTGCATGTCTTTGGACGGTGGGAGGAAGCCGGAGTACCCGGAGAGAACCCACGCAGGCACGGGGAGAACATGCAAACTCCACACAGAAAGATCCCACGCCCGAGCCGGGACTCAAACCCGGAACCTTCTTGCTGTGAGGCCACAGTGCTAACCACTGCACCACCGTGCAGCCCGTAATGAAGTTCTTAATACCAAAAGTTGTCGGCAGGTAATGAGGTTCTTCATATCAAAAATTGTCAACACTTTTGTCACCACAACAGTATCTCAGTCTTTCACATGCAGCAACAAACACATCAAAAATGCAAATCTTTCAACATTTGTTACACAGAAGTGTGGGGTAGGTTTGACTTGCTCTAACAGGTGGAGACCATAAAACGTAGAGTTAAAGTTCTGACGCAATAACACCAAACGCAAAGACTGCACTGTGTCTCTGATATCCTCTTAGGGGGAGGGGATTGAAATGTGCACTTTGATTAAAACTTAGTTCATTGACATTTAAGAGCAAAATGACATCATAATTCAGTTGAATTATCTTCAAAGCCTCAAGGACATTGTGTTTTGTTAATGTTAATGTGACAGCTGGGGGAAAAAGGAGGCACCCATCTCCTTCCTTTGGTCTTGTGCCTTCAGGCTCCCAGATCCTGGGTGCTGCTGGAGGAGGCTACAGACCTACAGATCTCCTGCTCTCTTTCCCCCCCAACCGTCAAAGGAGAAGGCTGTCCCCATTGAGCCTGGATCTGCTCCTGCCTGTTAAAAAGGAAGGTTTTCACCGGCACTGTTGCAGGATGTGCTTGCTCATGGAGAAGTTTTGGGTGTAAATTCATTGAAGGAGTGTGGGACTAGACCTGCTCTACTTGTAAAGTGTCACGAGATTACTTTTGTTGTGATTTGGTGCTATACAAATAAAATTGACTTGACTTGACAGGACTTGTTTTGAGGGGAGAACACCAGCAGGTTCAACTAGTGAGGACAGGATAACTCTGGAATTCCTGAGGTGTGCATTAAGTCAGGAGTAAAAATAGTCCATGTACTCACACAGGACCCCCACACACAGGCCCAGTGTGAAGTGGTCTCGCATCCTGATGGATCTGTCACCAGATGCTTAGTATGTCCCACAGTTGATGACGGCCCTGGCTGGCCTCTTTGTCTGCCTGACTGATGCACAACGGCAGATTCACATTCCCTACATCCACACAGCACTCCAGCCTGCTGTGTGTGAAAACTTCATGATGAACTGACATGCATTTTGTCTCAATTTGTCACCAGGTGAAAGGATGTTCATTAGTTGAGGATGAGGGCTGTTTCCAATAAGACAAGCAGAAGCTAAGCACATCTGGTATTTGTGCCAAGATCAACAACAGTCAGAGCCTAAGCCTGCAGCGAGCTTTCATCTAGATGGATTGTCTGACACTCTGTCACTGGAAGTGGTTGAGGCATAAATCTGCTTTAATTCTCCACTCCCGGCTACCAGCAAAGTCTGAAGCTTGGACAGAACCGTATCCATGTACCAGTCACTTTAATATTTTTGAAACTATCACTTTGTACACTACTCGTATTAACTCTTGATAGCGCCAGAATACCAAGTGATCATTTAAAATACAGAACATCAGTGTTTCTCAAACTTTTTTAACCAGCCATAAAAATAATCTTTCCATGGGCTTTTCACATGATGAGAGGCATAATGATGATTGCTGAGAACTTCACCACATACCCCACACTGGGGCCTTGGCTCTTTCACAATCCAACTGAATCCAAATTGGAGATAATTTTAGTCATATTTCCTTACTGTCTTGCAATAGTTGTTGCTATTATTAGTAGAAGCAGGTGCTGCTGAAATTCGTCTGTACAAGAAACTCTACATTTTACTGCTCTGATCTTAGTTCTACCAGAGAGGACACTGTTTTATCTGTGAGGTTGTGACTGGACAGCACAATATAGTGAATGTAGATTGTATGGCAATTTCTTGAATTATACTCAATGGCTTTTGTTGCTCCCACCCTTAGTCTAACAATATAGCTACCATGAACTCATAATGTATTGATACCATATTTGAGAATCTGGAACACAACACTTACATTATTATCACTGAATCTGGCTCCACCTGGTGCAAAAGCAGCATGTGAAAAGGAAAGGCTTGAATCCCATGGTGAAGAGATCTATCAAACAAGCTGCATATGATGAAGTAGGGTCTTCAGTAAATGTTTATTGCAGTCATGCACATGCTGTACAAAAAAAACAAAGCAGAATGTGGCAGGATGGTCTGCTGTCCATCCCTCCACCCCTCCCTCTGGCTTGATTTGCATCAGGTGTGTGTCCTTGGTGCTGATTGCGGGGAGGAGCCGCAGGTATTATAGCTGCTCAGGTGTTACCTGGTTCAGTTGCTCTCTCGTCTCTCTTTGGGCTGGTGTCCATGTGTGGCGTGGCGTGGCGTTTTGTGTGGCCTGAAACAGTGTGACAGTCAGCGTGGTTGCTGTGTCGGATCTCTCCACCTCTCCCAAAATTGGTGTTGGCCTGCTGGCTGTGGCTGTGTAGGACCTGACTTGTCCGCCGCTTTTCCGTGCCGTTTTCTTTAGGTATGTTTACTACAATTGGCAGCTGTAACTCAACTTGCCAGCTGACCACTGAATTGTATTTTTCTGTTTTCCTCAGCAGCGTTTCACTGCGGCCTGCTACTCTCTTCCTCCTCCCTGTCGGAGCTTGTGCCGATGCTCCGTGTGGTAGGTGGCCTGTAACCAGGCTGCTACCCTGTTTTCCCATTATGAATATTAAGCATGTTCTTAATTGTTATGTGTGCACGCTTCACAGGCACGTCTTGGCCTGGCCGTGTGCTGCTCGGGATTCTACTGCTCTCTTGTCTGGTGTCTCGGAGCACAGTTATCCACATCCGATCGTGGCTACGAAATCGCCACGGTCTTGGTTTTACCTTCATGTTCGTTTTTAATCTCCTTTAGCGACATGCCGTATCTTGAGGACTTGGATTCCTGCTGTATGCTTAAACACGTGACTCAGGTCTGCTCCAATCACAGTGGGTGGCTCGGAATAATTTTCTTTAGTAGCGTTTTGATTGGTTTACTGCATGTTTCCTTTTTTTTGAGTATTATAATTTGATTTGCTTTCTTGTGTTTTAATTAGTTCATTTTTGATTGATTTATTTGGTTGTTTTGTTTGTTTTGTTTGTTTGTTTCTTGGGCCTACCACTTATGTATGGACTCGCCTTATTAGTGAGTCTGTGGTTAAAGTATGCAGCTGATGGATTTTCTTTTACCAAACAATTGAGGGAAATAAGGAATATTTTTATACTACAAAAATCCACATCTGTCTGAGTGCATCTGGACCTGCGTCCCTCATTAATTTCCTGGGGCTAAAGTTCCCCCAGGTGGCGTTGTTGTGCAAGCGTAAAAGGAATCCAGTTAGCTTAATCCATTCCCTCACCTTCAACCCCCGGCAATGCCATAAAAACAAAACAAAGTTTTACATCCAAGGTGTGCTACAAGTGTAACCTGTAAAGCAGGGTTGTCCAGACTGGTCCAGTAAGTGCCAGTGTGGCTGCAGGTTTTCATTCCAACCAAGCAAAAGCAACACCTGATCCAACAAATGAGCTGTGTGGACACAGCTTAGTTGATTTAAGTAGAATCAGGGGTTGCTTTTGCTCGGGTTGAATGAAAACCTGCAGCCACACCGGCCCTTACTGGACCAGTTTGGACACCCCTGCTGTAAAGGAATATTCTGTCCTTCAATCTGCCCCACCAAAAGTCTGGATAGGTTTCAGGTGATAATGCCCTATTATCATAGGATACACTGGATGCAAGCCTACTCTGTGCTCCACCATCTGTCAAAACCCACCAACTTTGTTTTCGGCGGAGCTGCACCATGCCGCAGCTCCACCAGCCAGCTGGAGTGGTAAGACCAATGATGTCTTGTTGAAATTCAAGGAGTTCATGCATGATTGTGCAATATAACACACCATTGTTTACATAAACAGAACCACAACACCAAAAAGAGCTTATTGTTACCATCCAGAGGTGTAGAAACAAGGGTGAAGTTTGATTTTTTGATATTGGTGGGTGCATAAAAGCATTTCATGGGGGCACCCCTAGAGGCTGATATAACTTACATTTATGACGACTATTTCACATCATGTCAAGCATGGCAGTACTCCACCCCATTCTCATCCAACTTGTTTTGCTCCTGGCAGTGGAACTCCTATGAAATCACCCCCTGTATTCCAAAAAGGCTAAATGTGTAATTTTATCATGAGATAAAGATTTTAGAATCAAAACTCAAATAATGGGTGGTTTGGCTACCCAGTGCTGACGCATAGGTAGAAGATGTATGGTGCAGTGTTAATTATGCAACAAAAAACCCTGACTCTCTGACACTCCCACCTCCAGGACCTGCAAAGGGCAACAGCTACAGAAGTAGTGAGACAGGGTCATCAAATGTCATCAAGTCATCAAGTAGACCTCATATAGTGTGGCCAAAAATTAAGTCATTTGGGCTAAACCCTATATCTTCTGCATTACTTCCCATGCAGCAGACAACTACCATGGCAGCCCCTCTTCCCAGTCTTTAGCTATGTCTGTGCAATATGCATCCCTAACAGTTTTAACACTTCAGTAAAAGGTGGAAAGAAAAAAATGATCCCTGGTCATTCTGAGAGGTCCTGGGGATGTCAAAGACAGATATAAATTATTTTAGGCCTTAACTACAGATTTGGTGTTACTGTGCACAGAGGACAAGCTGCTGGGTACCTTGTGCTTTGATGCATAATACTTAAACACTGGCTACCAGACTTTGCATAAGGCAAATGGCCTCACACAATCAATAAGCAAGTGGCTGTCTGAGAGCTGACACTGATTTGGCTTACCAGTTCGCTGACAAGTACTGCAGTGATGGAGAGGGATATCGTTTTTAAATTGCAGGTGGAAGAAATGGCGCAAGATTCTGTTGGATGCCTTACAATTACCCATATACCCTGCTCCATCACAAGCCAAATGCAACACATGACTCCAAAATTTTGATGGAAAACAACCTGGAAAAATAGTTCCCCATCAAAATCCTAACCATGAGCTCCTTCAAAAATGGATCAGCTTCCGATTCACTCTGAAGTTCACTGTTTGACACAGACAGCAGAAAATCTGTTAGCTATGGTGCAACAGGAACAGATACTCAACCTCACTTTTGACTCTGATCAACTTCTTCTCCTTCTAATCACAGATACAGCGAAGGCTTCAGGAAAGTGAGCTACACTGTCATCAGGCTGTGCTGAGTGCCTGTAGCAGAAAAAGTGACTATGGAAGGAGAGAAATCATTTTCCAAATGAGACAAGATTGACTTCAAATGTAAAAGATAAGATTTTTTTAACCTTGATTTGGAAATTTGTCAAGATACTATAAATCATCAAAGACCAAACTTGGTCAAACTGTCCATATGTATATGACTTTCCTTGTTTCTTGGAAATCACATTTCAATGACAAATCACACAGAGATACTGTATATACTTAAGAGTGGGAGATTGACAAGTGGATTGAGGTGGCATCTGCAGTGATGCGGGTGCTAAACCAGTCTGTTGTGGCAAACAGGGAGCTTAGCCAAAAGGCGAGGCTCTCGATTTACCGGTCAATCTACGCTCCAACCCTCACCTATGGTCATGAGCTTTGGGTAATGACCGAAAGAACAAGATCGCGAATACAAGTGGCCAAAACGAGTTTCCTCACAGGGTGGCTAGGCTCTCCCTTAGAGATAAGGTGTGAAGCTCAGTCGGGAGGGACTCAGAGTAAAGCCCCTGCTCCTCCATCTCGAGAGGAGTCAGCTGAGGTGGTTCGGGCATCTGGTGAAGACGCCTCCTGGACACCTCCCTCGGGAGGTTTTCAAGGCATGTCTGACTGGGAGGCCTTGGGCTGACCCAGGACACACTGGAGGGATTATATCTCTCGGCTGGCCTGGGAATGCCTCAGGATTCCCCCGGAAGAACTGGTGGAAGTGGCTGAGGAGAGTACAGTTTGGGCTTCCTTGCTGAGGCTGCTACCCCTGCGACCCTAACTAACTTGATAAGTGGAAGACGACGACGATGACGATGATCACACAAAGATTCCTTACAATAAACCACAGGCCAAAAAAAGTCTGGTGAATAACCGTGCTTGTCATTGCTTGCTGGTGTTGCTGGTGTTGCTTGTGCGTGCATGTGTGTGTGAATGACTTGTATCTAGTCCAGAACTCTTTTTACAGCATATATAAATCACCTGTGAGGTGATCTGGGCAGAGCACAACAAGAAGCTTTGATTGAGGCTGTAGGCAAGGTTATGGTCTGTGAGTGACCTTATTGAATTATATTTTTGAAATCAGACATACTTTGCTTTCCCAAAATGCTGGTCCCCACAACTTTCCATGGCAGTTTCAGGGTTAAGACTGGGTTTAGGGATCGGGTTACAATTAGGTATGAGTGAGGCATTCAGTCATGATTGTTAAGTAGGGGACTAGAGGATATATGAATGAATGTCTGTCAGCAATGGGACACCAACATCTCTACTCTGTGTGTGTGTGTGTGTGGTGTGTGTGCGCGAGCGTCTGCTTCTGTGTCACAGCAGCAACACAGAAGCAGACTGCACGCCACACACAGTTAGACAGCACTGGGATCTATCATCAGAACCATTATCCGCTGTTGTTGCCAGACCCACCTATGTCAGGCAATGGAAGTTCAGGTTAAAGTGCACTAAACTCAGAAAAGTGCTTTGCTTTCTCAAACCCCCAAATTTCTTACATCTGTTATATATGGCTTGCTGTGCCAGGATCCTGAAAAAGATATATTTAAAATAGTGCATTACAAAAGAGCACAAATGATTTCTTTTTGATTTTACTACACAGCATTTTAAATTCCTTAATCACTTCACAGTAGTTTAAAAACAATGTTTTATCAGTCATACAAGTCATTTCATCAGGCTACATTTTTTCATGTTTTTTTTTTCTTTAAAGCAAATCCTTTATTAACAAATAATAAATTGCAGCCAATTTGAAAATTGAAAATGGGAACATTGGAGTCAGTGGCAAACATAAAGAATTCCCATTAATTGTTAAAATAGAGACCAAAGGCAGGAAAACTGTGAGGCAATTGAAGTCTTCATTGGCAAAAACATTTTTAAAATGAATTAACAATCAATCAGGGAATCTACCTGAAATCAAATAATACTACCAAATAGTTTAATGAAATAATTATCATTTATCAAAACAACTCATGGCGGCAGGGTGGTGCGGTGGTTAGCACTGTCGCCTCACAGCAAGAAGGTTCCGGGTTCAGGTCCTGGCTTGGGCACGGGATCTTTCTGTTTGGAGTTTGCATGTTCTCCCTGTGCCTGCGTGGGTTCTCTCCAGGTACTCCGACTTCTTCCCACCGGTATGACTGTGGGTGTGAATGGTTGTCTGTCTATATACATTGGCCCTGCGATGGACTGGCGGGCTGTCCAGGGTGAACACTGCCTCTCGCCTGTAGCCGCTGGGATAGGCTCCAGCCCCCCCACGACCCTTAACAGGAATAAGCAGAAGAAAATGGATGGATGAAAAATAACTCAGTCAAATACTTTATTAAAACTCTGTGTCTATGGGAACCTGCTAAATTTCAGCTTGTCAGTCTATGGTTTAAAAGATGTTTTGACTTTGTATATCAGCATCATATGAACATTGTGATACAGACAAATTAGAAGTGAAATTATCATGAAAGCTGTGTGAGAAAAGAATGCCCAACAGCTGCACAATGCCCTTATACAGGGAGCCTTCTCTCATAAACTCTATCATGATTGTAACTTAATGATTGTAATTTAAATGTCATTGATAATAAGAACAATAATAGAAAAAGGATTTTCTTTTAACAGAGATTACACTGAATCAAAAGTAAAGTGATATCTATTCACAAATAAATATAAGAAAGCAACAAATACAGTGATGGGATGTGAGTCAGTATCAGATGTCTGTTTGGATGCACAGTGGGGAGGATTAATGAGTGACGTGTATTGTTTGTGCAGACAAAAAGAACATCAAACAACACCAAGGTCCAGCATGGCTGGGTGAGTCACACAGCCACAACACAGGATGACAAGAGGGAGAAAAGGATGTCAGGGCGTCAGGTTAAGCAATCTGGGGACACTGACCAGCTCAATGCCCCTCCACATAATGGACCTGCAAAACAAAACACACAGCACCAGGGAAGGACCAAGGCTTGGGGCCATCACTACAGCAAAAACAGGTAAAGCTTTAACTTAAACAATTAACTAAAAAGATAAATTTATAATAGTAATTTATTCAATTAAGACAATCATGTAATAACTATTTAATGTATACATTTAGTTAGCTAGCTAAACTGATGCCAAAAGTACTACCCTGCTGTCCTTCTGGATTACATCTGGAAAGACTAGTGGCAGATTATGACAACTGGGCACCCTGGGCTTGCCATATGTTTCTCTCAGTCTCACACCTTGGTGATGTCACTCCAGTGCTGCTGACTCACAGTGTCGGAAACAACACAGGAGGCAGCTTTTATGAGTTTAAAGTACAGCGTGATTGGTGTAAGCTCTGATGCTACAGACCATCTCCATAGGTGGGAGGGCCCATCTCAGTCCCACTAGTCAGCTATTGCCCACCTCAAGCTGGGCAGCCACAGTCGCACCAAGCCCATTCCGTTTGCTTGTTTGAGGTAGTGCTGAACTGCTGTACTTAACAAAATCTTTATTCATATTTCAGAAAAGTAGTATCATTTGATGATCTTGTAATGTCTGAATTTCAGATTGTACAAGTCACTCCAGGACTGTCATATTATTTAAAATGCTCAGTTATATTTATCTTCATTTACTGTCTAATTTGAAAAAAAAAATCATGTATGAACCTCTATGTCTATCTCAGTGTTTATATTTCAAAGCATTTCTGCTCCTAACATCCGATCCCTACAACAGACCATAACTGAGAGGACCCATAGAGTTATGGATTACATGTGCAGGATGACAACAGCAGAACAGATTTACAAATTTAAGACTACATTTAATTATATTCAAGCATCAAATAATAGAGTGTCTGCAGGAGTGTGAAAGGCAGTTGTCTGCATTTGCTCTTTCATGTCAACCACACCACAGCCAGCTTAGAGTTCCTCAACTATAGGCTTGTCAAAGGTAAAACTCTGTTACTTTTGCAAGGATTTATTTACCTCTTATTGCATTGATACGTCTTTTCCTGAGTCAATATTCTTTTTGAATTTTGAAAGAAGGTGTTTGATCCGTCTAAATCCTTCAGTGCATTGTCACCTCTGATATGTACATGTTGAATGACTGAAACAGATCCTGCAACCATTTTTGTTTATCAAACAGAGAGCTTGGTAAAATATCTGCCACTTCAAGGGGTCCACAGAGAACAAAAAGTTGTGTCAAAAGACAACACACGGAACAGAAATTCTGTTGTTCTTTGTTGGCTGGTCAGGTGTGACCCCAGCACCAGCTCACAAACCATTTGTGCAGAAATGCTATCTAGCAAGGGTGTTCCATCCACCAATACTACAAAGGATACAAAGGACTTCATTTATTGCCAGAGGACAAACTGAGGGAAACTCCTATCTCATGCACATATTTGTTTTTAATGACTTGTGAAATGCCTCTCATATTTATAGTATAGGCAAAGTTATTCATTTTGGAGCCCAAAACAGAAATAATTATAAAAGAACAACATGCTAAAGGGCACAAAACATCTTAGAGACACCCTGTCTAATGAGATAGGAACACTGGAAGGCATTACCTTGGCCCCCAGCACGACCGTAAGGAACCTAGGAGTTCTTTTCGATCAGGATCTGTCCTTTAATGCCCACATTAAGCAAATTTCTAGGACTGCTTTCTTTCATTTACAAAACATTGCTAAGATCAGACACATCCTGTCTCAAAAAGATGCAGAAAAATTAGTTCATGCCTTTGTCACTTCCAGGCTGGATTACTGCAACTCCCTCCTATCAGGCTGCACCAGTAGGTCCCTAAAGACTCTCCAGCTGGTCCAAAATGCTGCTGCCCGCGTGTTGACGAGAACTAGTAGAAGAGACCATGTCTCTCCTGTACTGGCTTCTTTGCATTGGCTCCCTGTCAAATTTAGAATAGAATTCAAAATTCTCCTTCTAACATACAAAGTCCTCTACAGTCAGGCAACTTCAAATTTGACAGAGCTCCTAGTTCCCTATTATCCAGCTAGAACCCCTCGCTCCCAGGATGCAGGGTGGTTCCTAGTTTCTAGGATGCCGGATGTGCTTGCTCATGAAGAATTGTTGGGTGTAAATTCATTGAAGAAGTGTGGTACTAGACCTGCTCTACCTGTAAAGTGTCATGAGATAACTTTTGTTGTGATTTGGCGCTATATAAATAAATTGACTTGACTTGACTAAAGTCCTAAGAAATCCTAGATGAAGAAATGTGTTTAATTCTCATCAATCCAAGATGTGTGCCAGTAAGGCCAGACAACAATACACCCCAAGGGGCTATTTTTTTTCCTTTACTCTTATCAAAATAAACCTTTATACAATGAAAGTATCCATGAAAACTAAGTAAGTAAATAAATTTTAATATGCAAATGAGCTATACACTAATCAAATACGGGCTACCACTAAAATATACCTGCATAGGCTTAATTTTTCTTTTGCTCCTTTCACAGTCAAACCTCACAGGGTGAAAGTATACATGAAAATCAACACTTTCAATCAATTTTAAATATGCAAATGAGCTCAACACTAGGCCTAATTGACTTATGGCCAAGAAGCCATAAAGTCACAAGTAGAAAAACAGGGGCCAAATAACTAACACATTCATGTCCATTCAGTAAGTTAACCTATGCATAAACATGATAAATTTTATGTCACTTGCCACACTTACCTGGGTCACCTGCCACAAAAAGACTTATATTGACCTTCCTCTCCACACTCTCTGAGCTCGGCATATCTGGTTCTGCCTTGTTGTGGTTCAAGTCCTACCTCACAAGCAGATCCTTCAGAGTGTCATGGCGAGGAAACGTGTCTAGGTCACATGGCCTATCGACTGGGCTTCCTCAGGGGTCGGTGCTTGGTCCCCTTCTCTTCTCTCTGTACATCACCTCACTTGGTGCAGTGATCCACTCCCATGGCTTCTCCTACCACTGTTATGCTGACGACACTCAGCTTTTCCTCTCTTTTCCACCTGATGACAGAATGGTCTCAGATCGTATATCAGCGTGCCTGGCTGATATCTCCACATGGATGAAGGAACGCCACCTTCAACTGAATCTGTCTAAGACTGAACTTATGGTCTTTCCAGCTTGTCCATCTGTTCAGCCTCAGGTCAGTGTCCAACTTGACTCGAACCTACTTGTGCCCACAAATTCAGCCAGAAACCTGGGTGTCATGATTGATGACCAGCTGACCTTTAAGGTTCATGTGGCCTCAGTTTCTCGGTCTTGCCGTTATGCCCTCTACAACATCAGGAAGATCAGACCCTTCCTGACCCAACAGACCACACAGCTTCTGGTTCAGGCTCTTGTCATCTCACGCATTGACTACTGCATCTCTCTTCTGGCAGGCCTCCCTGCATGCTCATTCAAGCCTCTGTAGATGATCCAGAATGCAGCAGCATGTCTGGTCTTCAACCAGCCCAAAAGGGCACATGTCTCCCCGCTGCTGGTTTCTCTTCACTGGCTTCTAATGGCAGCCAGAATCAAATTCAAGGCACTTCTCTTGGCTTACAAAACAATCACAAGAACGGCTCCAGCCTACCTGGAATCCCTGATCCAGGTCTACTCTCCTTCTCGCTCACTACGCTCTGCATGCCAAAGACGCCTGGTGCTACCAGCCCAGTGCTGCTCTAAATCTCTAGCCAGACTCTTCTCTTCTGTTGTTCCCAAATGGTGGAACGAACTACCGAACTCTGTGCGTTCTGCTGAGTCCCTTTCTACTTTTAAGAGACAATTGAAGACTCAATTGTTCAGAGAACACCTAGGCACTTAACCTGACTCTTCTCCTCTTTGTCCTGTGGGGTAGAATAAGTCAGAGGGTCCAAGACCCAGCACTTAGTGATTATGTAGCACTAACTGTGTTGTGTGATGTTATATGTTTGTCCAAAAAAAAAAGGGGGGGGGGGCGACACTTCTTCTGCCACGAGATAGCAATACCTGTGACCAAATCACAACTGAAGCACTTTTGTGCTTACTATGGGTTAAGTCTGAATTCTTGCTTGTGTTGTATGTCACTTTGGACAAAAGTGTCTGCTAAATGAAATTGTAGAATTGTAGACCTTAAGAATTGATTGATTATTAATTTCTTTCAATTTTTTTTTTAATTGGCGAACAAGCCTAAGCCTTACCTAATAACATTCTCCCTCAGATAACATAAGAAGAAAGTCAGAATTGTCATCTTGGTTATTATTAACTTAGGGAGATTACATTTTTGTCTGGTAGATTTACAAATTATTGGTATTGTTGGTAAGATCACAAAATTACAGGCAGAAGTCATTCTGACCAACTCAACGATTCACTCTCACACAGAAGACTGTCAGGGGTAGAGGTGCGGGGAAGTAGACCCAGATGCAGACTAGGGGAACTCGGGTGCACAAAAGAGGTTTATTAAAGAGACTAGAGACTGGTGGCTTGGGGCTCAGTTTGAGGCGAGAGACTGGTGGCTTGGGGCTCGGCTTGAGTCGAGAGAGTGGTGGCTTGGGGCTCGGCTTCAGACTGGCGGCTCGTGACTGAGACAATGACGCTTGACAGTGAGAGTAACCTCAGGACGCAACAGAACAATAATGACCCAACCCGGAACAGGGGAAACAGAGGTTAAATACACATGGGAAATGAGGCAAAGGTGGTGTAATCACCCAGGTGAGACATATAAGGTAAATACAGGAGGGAAGACAGGGCATGACTACAAAGTAAAACAGGACATGACTACAAAGTAAACAGGAAACACAAGACAGGGATTGTGTCATTACCCCCCCCCCCCCCAAAGGGCTGGCTCCCAGACAGCCCAACAAAAACAACACCAGGGTGGGTGGAGGTTGGCCAGGAGGCAGGAAAGGGCAAGAAAACACAAGACGAAACAAAATTACTCTTCAGGCCGTGGCCGAGCAACGAGACAGAGTCAAGGGGACGGCCCAGGGGCCGTGCAGACCACAGAGAGTCAGGGGGACAGCCCAGGGGCCACGCAGACCATGGAGAGTCAGGAGCAATAGAGGCGTCCGCGTCCGCCTGGACACTCGGAGCAGGAGCAAGAGCGGCGTCCGCGTCCGCCTGGACCCTCGGAGCAGGAGCAAGAGAGGCGTCCGCCCCTTGGAGGTGGAGCAGGAGTAGTGCTGACCAGGATCCTCAGCACCGGGACAGGAGTGGCGCCCGCCAGGATCCTCAGCGAGGCAGGTGTAGCACCAGCCAGGACCATCGGCGCCGGGACAGGAATGGCGCCAGCCAGGACCCTCGACGGCGGACCAGATGTAGCAGCCGCTGGGACAGGGGTGATGCCTGCCAGGACCCTCAACGTTGGGACAGGAGTGGCGCTCTCCAGAACCCTTGGCAAAGCAGGAGTAGGAGTAGCAGCCACTTGGAGCCCCGACGCCAGAACAGGAATGGCGTCTGAGTGTGGCCGCTGCGTCGCTGCGGTGAGGGCTGGACCTGACCGCCGTTGAGCATGAGGGTGGCCAGCCTGCCCTTTGCCCACAGGCCGGGAGCTCCTGGTTCTCCCAGACACGGGCCGAGCTGACCCGAGGGCTCGCTGCACCGAGCTTGAGGCCAGTCTAAAAGCAACACTGCCATCATCCATTGGCAGTAGGATGATTGGATGAAGATTGGGCCGATGTATTTGTCATACATATGTATGTTGTTTCTGCCTATGCAAATTAGGAAATTTTCAATTAGTGTAGAGCTGGTGTGCATATTCAAATTAATTTCAAAAGAAACTTATAATGCAAAGAAGTTACTTTTCATGTATAATTTTACTATGTAAAGTTTTATTGTGTTAGGTGTAAATGAAAAAAATTAAGCCTATTTGGTTGTATTTTGGGCATATTCGATTACTGTACAGCTCGTTTGCATATACAAATTCATTTTCAAAGAAACGTGTAATAAAAAAATGTTACTTTTCATGGGTGCTTTCACTGTGTAAAGTTTCATTTTGATTGGAGTGGAGGAAAAAAATTGCCCCATTGAGGTGTATTGTTGCCTGGCCTTATTGGCACACATCTCAGATTGATGAGAATTCAACATATTTCCTCAACAAAGATTTCTTAGGACTTTTAGTATTTTGTTCTGGACACCTCTTAGAAATGATCTTAGCTGCAAACAATTCTTTTACAATGAGTCTGTCATAAAACGTTATTTTACCTTGACTATTATAGGAGTTTAAAATTAACAGTACATCTGTTTCAGACTGTGACTGTTAATCTCCATCAAACTTATGACATACAAATAAAGATAACCATTTCTATAAAATACAAACACACACACACATGCACACACATGCACACACACACATTAGATGCATTCACATTGAATTTTTGTCACCTGGCAAGAAACCCTGCATCCCACCAAACTTCAAAAACAGTAGAGTTGTCAAATGATTAATTTCCTAATTGCAATTCATACCTGAGTTTTAATTGTTTATCTCCATTTTTAATCACATTTATGTTACCGTTTTTAGCTTGAGAGTGGTTACTCTAATTTGAAATACCCTAAAACTTAAATCAGTATTACAGGTTTTGATTTGTTTAAATTTCTAAATTTAGCAGACTTAAAGTTGGGACAGGTGTCTGTGGGGGACAGGCCTTAAATTCCATTGAGCCAAAAACATGTTCAGCATAGATAAGAAATATCAAAATAGATGTCCTATATTGAAATAGTTGTAGTCTAGTAGTAGTAGTCCTTACTGTAATATTAATTCATTGTGCAAAAAAAAAAAAAATAGTTCCATGTAGGTTATGCAGAAAATGTTTTTTGTTGTTGTTGTTTTTTTCAATGACCACTAATGCAGACTTGGGTGATCCCCCTGGGACAATCATGACAAGGGTAATTTTTGTAATTTTGTCCTATTTCATGGACAAAGTAAACTGAAACTTACAGACATCACATTAGCAACTAGCTTCTAAATGCTGCTGTAAATAGCCACTTTTGTAAGTTAGCCTCCTGAGCTTGATATTTGCATGTGAGCTTTTTATATGGCTCTTCCAGGCTATTGGTGTGTCCCAAATCGCATACTTCTATACTACATACTTAAAATTTTGAGTATACTCAACTCATAATGGAAAAAATTATGGCTAGTATGCAAAAATTGAGTATGTAAAAGTACCCGGATGATGTACTCAAGATTTGAGTATGCAAGTGTCAAGATTTGAGTATGCAAGTGTGGACACTCACCACAGTCATTTCATCAATAAAAATTGCAGCGGACATCTGGGGTGCGAATTGGTGGACACTGATTTGTATAGAGTCATCTTTACATTAAATAACAGGGACAAGTTTGAAATTCTGTGTGGACACGGGTTTAAAAAAATAAAATGACTTGTCACCAAAATGTTCTGCTAAATTGATCACACAAATAAACTATACACACTGTTGCATCTTCAGCCAATAGAAGGAGGACATTGTATATCTGTGGATATTCTCAGTCATCCAGGTCATGGTAAGTCTAATTGTTGCTCCTTGGTGTTTGCTTTTTAAACCAGAAATTAATTCAAATCTGATTTGTCATGCTATTTTTAGTATAACTTCATTTTTCAACATGTGCTGTCTATTAACAATTCATGTAACATTGACAAAAGAAACACTTGATATGATGTGATGTCACACAGAAGATCCTCCAAAACCAGTCTAGTCTCATGTCAAAACGTGAAAAGGCTACGTTTGTCCACAGTGCAAAACGTATCAGTTCTACGATAAAGGCCTAAAAATTGTGAAATGTGTACGTTTTTTTCCCCCCATTCTTTTCCATTGGAGCGCTGGTAGGTCATGTGACTCTTTCACGCGGGCCTTTCAAAACAAAAACATGGCGGCTGCTCCTGTCATTTTCGGAGGAAAGTGCCTTATTCCAAGATAGTTTTGATTTTAAAAAGCATTCTGATGACATCTCTAGCGAGAAATATACATTTTGTTTTCATAATATTCGCTCAGTTCTTGTGTATAATCTTTGGTTTGTTCTTAATTACGATGAATCTTTCACCTCTCGGAAGAGTCGTTACAGTGCCACGTTTAATACTGTTGCTATGGTGTTTGCTAAGGACGCCATTACGGACCAGCGTCATTCCAAGATAGGTTTGATTTAAAAAAGCATTTTAAGGACATTTCTGCCGAGAAATATACATTTTATTTTCATAATATTCGCTCAGTTCTTGTATGTAATCTTTGATTTGTTCGTTAATGAATGAATGATGAATCTTTCACCTCGGAAGAGAGTCGTTACAGTGTCACATTATCTGCAGTTATGGTTAAAACCACGGAAACCTAAATGGCGTTTGTTATTTTATTTTGTCGTTACATTGCGTCGTTATCTGAGTTGATAATATATTTGTGTGATTGTTGACTAATAAAAATAATATAAAACATATTTCCCCAGGAAATACCATCAAAATATAAAATAGCTACGCTTGTTTGTTGTTGTTTGTGTGATTGTTTACTATAGCTGTTCAATAAAATAATATGAAAGTGCGCCAGGAATTCCATATATCTGCTTCCGTGGAAGTCGGCCCCCCGTTCTTCCGTGAGAAAATCCGGAACTTTTCGCTCACTCCGAGGAAAAAAACCAAACATTTTTAATACTTTATCTTTTGATTAATAAGACAATCAACAAATTAATTTAATTTCTGGATGTTTATTCAACCTACAAAATACATTTGTAACCATTATAGATCGAACAATCAGCATTAAGAATATAAACAATGATTAAAACTCATTGGGGCGGTCTGCTGACGTCACATCCATCACATAGGCTAACTCATGCACTCAGAGGTGGCCTTTTAGTTCTGTCATTTCACGCTATATTTACAGATTTATTATTGAGTGGAACAAACCACACTTATGTCTGGGTTAATCGAGGATATAATTAAAGAAATCCAAACTATTTGGCAAGTTAAATTTATCCTAACTGTTCTTCATATATTGTGCTGGTAATGTCATGTAATTTCTTTTCAAATGTAATTTTTTTTCGTTCTGATATGTGTATTTTTACTGATCCAACAAAGCTGTTCCTCTTCTGGGGTAAATCAATCATTCAGGCAATCAATAACTGACCGTCTCTGATGCATGTACAGTATGTATTGCAGTACAACAACACTTTGATCCTTCCATAAAAAAATAAATAATTTATATTAAGCTTTGTTTCAAACAATAGTAATTTATCATGAAATGAGGCCTGATGGGCTGAAATAGCAGGCTTTGTGCTGTTCAGTGACACCTGCTATAAAAAGGAGTCAAGGCGGTCAGAATTGAGGATCAAATCTGGGTTCTGGTATTTCTACTTGTACTACTTATTATTATGGACAAACGTAGCCTTTTCACGTTTTGACATGAGACTGGGTTGCCAAAACCCATAAAATCAGGGAAACTGATTGCTGAACACACCCAGGATTCTCACCACCACCAACACCTACATCCTGACCTTGCTGTCTCGTTGGGAGTTTGATCCTGTGTTATGGAAGAAACTCATCATATCTATCCGTGGAAAAACTGACTCATTGTTTCACACAGCCTGCAGCCTTGATTTTACACATACAATATATTCATATATATATATATATATATATATATATATATATATATATATATATATATATGAATCAAAAAGTTAGTGTGATCCTTGGGGAGTTAAGGGTTTTGCTTATTTTATCAATATGTTACATTAGCACCCAAAGCATAAGCAGCAATTGAAAATTCCAAACTGTTTTCAGGTTTACAGATTTATCTCCATAATCACATAATGCTACACATCAACTTTTTTTAGGTGGGTATTTATTTGGAGGATAATTCATCAATTTTTCTGAATTTCCAAGTCTTCTGCTCCAGTACAATGCTATTGCTGCTCTTGACACTCTGCATGGAAGATGCACTGACCCATACCTCCTGAAGGTAAGACCCTTAATATGAATGACTTCATCATTCAAACCCATTTGAATGAATCCAAAATATCCCTCTGTAATTATGAGATTTCCTTTCACACCATTGTTTATCATTGAGAGTTTGTACTGCCAATGACAAAATAATCCAACAGAAGCAGAGATGTGAATACTTCATCCTCCCTCAAATGATAAAGTGTCTCCACTGCTGTGGCTGAGAGTAGGTTTTCACCTAGGAGTAAACAGATGATGTCCATGTAAATGGAAAAAGCAGCAGTAAAAGGGATCTGGCGTGCTCACAGTGGGGTAACTCGGCAGTTACTGAGCTGTATTGCAGCCCATTTTCAAAACTGAGAGCTCAGAACTGGTGGAGGAGGATATGTGACTGTGGTTTTATTGTTGGTTTTCTATTGAGGGAATAGCTGGGGGTAAAACGATTAATAAATACACACATTGTCTAAATGAGTCCACTTGAGAATTAGTTCACGTGATGGCATGCATGAGAAGTAGAAAACAATGGGAATTAAGAGATGTAGCTGGAAAGGAGTGGTGGCCTGGTCTTATACTGGGCACCAACCAAGGAAATGACCAATACCAGAGGCAGAGTCCCTTACGTTGGCAGTGCTATGTTTCATCCAGGCTCAAGCAGGTCCAACCAAGCTTGAAGGCATGGGTCTTGAGCTGGATGGATGAGAAGTTGACAGAGTGCTGACCACAGGGAGTATCAGAGGACACTGCTGCCTCCAGCACTGATGCATCTTGTGTTCAGTTGACTCATGGAGCCACTCACGCTCCTGCAGCCTTGACCTTAATGGTGAGTTCTATAAGGGCTTCAAAACTCATAGGGAGATCGACAATGGCAAGCCTTTCTTTAATGTTTTCAGAGCGACTAAGAGAAAGGTGTCTGTGACTGCCTCATCATTTCAGTGGCTTTTGGCAGCTCGCATGCAAAACCTGATGGTGAGATCAACAACGCTGTTGCTGCCTTGCCTGAGACTGAGGGCGCAAGCCTCTACATGGCTCAGGACAGGTTGACCGGAAATGTTGCCCATCACCAGAGAAAAAGCATCCACATAGTCACAGTGTATTTCCTACAAAGCAATGACCCATTCTAGTGCTCACCTTGTGAGAAAACAAGATGTCCTATGCAGAAGCATAGAGGGAGGTAAAAGGCACAAATGGGGTTAAGTGGAATAAGCAGAGAAGCTTTAGCAAAGAGTCAATGAGACTGTAACATTGAATCTAAAAAAATAAATTTTTCCCTGCTAATCATAAAATGATTGCAGAAAAAAAGTGTCATCTTCTCTCACCTTGTCCCTACCACTGTATGTTGACACACTTGCACAAGAAAAAAAAGACAATTAAAAGTTAAAAGAGTCAAAACAAATCACAAAAAAGGTAAAAATAGTTCAAAAGGTTTCCTGTCCTGATGGATTTCAGGACCCAGTACCCAGGGCTTGACTGGCACAGCTAAGTGTTTAAAATAAAATGAAATGAGAGATAGAGAGAGAGAGACAGAGACAGACAGAGAGACAGAGACAGAGAGAGAGCATTGCTTCCATTTTATTTCCTTTTTTTAGTGTCTTTTTAGCTTTTGAACTTATTATGCAGATTATTTGGCCCCTAAAACAACACTTTAAAAGCATATTTTAGTCCACTGCACTCAGTCAGAAGACGGTGTGTTGAATGAGCACCACATCTATTCAGACTTGTTGGGAAGCATGTTATAACATAGCTTTGTACTTAAAGTTAGGAACAGTGAGTTGGGAGCTGAACAAAGACACTCATTCATTATCAGCTATAAGTGAAAATAGCTGGTAAACGATTACAGAGGGTAATGTTAATGGCGCGGGGTGAAAGGAATGGCATAAATGGGGGTTTTGCGTTATTTATGTGCTCAGTTTTTTCCTGGCAGACATTGAAGTTGTGTTTATATTTATACATGGACTTTACAAGGTGTTTTGTAATTCAGGATCAAATCAAAAGATCCTTAACAGGATTACAATAATGAACATTAATCAATACATTTTTCCTTTTTTGGTTTATTTTTATCTCTCGTTGTATTACAGTAGTTTAATATGTTAAACTGTACTGACTTTAGTTTATTTGTTGCGTTCTAAATTCAATTTGTCTTTTTTTCCATTGATTTTTTTTTTTTTTTAAGTTTTGCACCGACCTGGTGCAACTCACTGTTGGCAAGCTCATACTGTATGTCTCCTCCTACCTGCCTTCACTAATTATCTGCCTCTGCCTGTAGAAGCCGTGGGTTTTTCAGTGATAGGCATGTCTTGTGGCTGTCTTGCGTGCTGTTTTGCAACCATCGGTTGCATTGAGGCTTCAACTGGATCTTATCTGATGATTATCTGGGAATCCTGCCTAGAGCTCAAAGATTTTGTTGCTGAGTGAATTGAGAGTAGTTAAATCAATTACCTAAGGCAAAATTGTGGACTTCTCTAGCACTTTAAGGAGATTTGTGACTCTTGTGACTTTAGGCCTAGTAAGCCTTGACTGAAGACCAGACCATGCCACCCAAAGCTTCATCAACACCACTGAGGAATATGTAACCATTGCTCAAATGCATCAATTGTAGGACCAGCAAAAAGACTTCTACAGAACATTTCTTGAACAACAGGAAAAAAGCTTCAAGACTTGTGTGCATATCATTGTTGATTCTTCAGACAGGAGGACTGATGATCTTTCAAAGCAATTCTATGATTTCAAGGCGAGTCTTGAAATGATTCAAAAGGAGTTTGATGATTTCAAAATCTCATGTAAAGCTTGGTCCAAGAAGTGCAGTGAAACCAGAACAGATTTGGATACAATCTGCAAGAGTTTGATCTCAATCTCAGACGAGACAGGATAAGGGCCAGTCGATCATTCACACTCACAGTCATGCCAACGGTCAATGTAGAGTATCCAATTAGCCTAGTCTCCACTTGCATGTCTTTGGACTGTGGGAGGAAGCCGGAGTACTCCGAGTGAACCCACGCAGGCACAGAGAGAACATGCAAACTCCACACAGAAAGACCCCGTGCCCGAGCCAGGACTCGGACCCGGAACCTTTGTGCTGTGAGGCAACACATGCCATATAAATGAAATAAAATATTCTAAAAATCAAAGCGCTACCACTGAGATAAAAATCCAATTTAACACAGAAAAATTAAAATGTTGACCAGATTCCTTCAATGCATTATCAGTCCTGAGTAGTAGGTAAGAACGATAGTACTAAAATACAACAAATAAAATTACCTTATCTCTAGTCTGTACCACAAATATAAAACAATAAAAATATAACACAATAAAACTTTAAGTGTGAACACTGAGGTAAAAATACAACTGAACGCAGAAAAAGTAAAGGGCTGACCAATGAAAAACAAAAAATCAATACTGAGTGACAGTGAACCCCCCACCTCCACTTCTTTGTGGCGCATGCTTTAAATGCTCTGAAGCATGTGTCTTTATGAAGTCCTCAGTTGCCATGTTATCGAATTGCATGACTTCATCTGCACAAGTAGAAAAAGACAAATGATTAGAAATATGCAAAGGCAAACTGCAGTCATCACCAAATCTGCATATCTGTAAGCAACAATATGTTGCCTATATGCTCTGTTGTGTTTTGTTGTGGTGTAGCAAGGAGTATGAAGGCAATAGATTCCCTTACTTTCTTAATGTGAAGAATGACCTATTAAGTGCTCTGTGTGTCACACTGTGCTCTACAGCCCACTGTCTCAGGTCATCTTCAAAGCTTTTGATCACTTCAGCTTCATTGACATTTGGTTCATATTCAGAGTCAGTAGACAAATAGTAAATATCAGTGTCAAAATCAAACTATCTAATGTCCCAGGAACCAGGGCTGGCCCTAGCCATTTTGGTGTCCTTGGCGAGATTAGGATTTGGTGCCCCCCCACTGCCATCCCCACCAACAAATATCAGGGACCGCAATGGTTTCAGGATATAAGGTATATATTTATATATTAAAATGACTTAACAAATGAACATATCAAAGAATGAATGAATTATTAAATATTAACAACTATATGCCCTTGTGGAAACATTATTATTAACATAATATCAACATTATTAACAAAGTCACTCAGTCCTCCTTGTGACAGCAAATATTTTTGCCTCAACAACATGTAATAAAAAGGTGCTATGATCAACAGAATTAGGTAATACCTTAAGGCTTCAGGCTGTACCTCAGTGAAGGGAGCTGGAGTGCTGGATGTGGTGGCGCTGGATGATAATTGACCTGCAGCTGTATAAAAACAGACAGAATAGCCATACTGTTGTACTGCATATAAAGTAGCACTGTACAAATACACTTAACTTAATCTGATTAAAATCTACATTTAATTAGTAACAAGGTGTAATTGTAAAAGTCAACATTAATAATAACAACAACAATGACAATAATGATAATGAAATAGCAGTGCCATCAGTTAACTTACACAGAGACCACAAGTGAACTTATCTGAACTGACCTGCTTCAGAGGGTGGTGTAGAGGGAGATCAGATGTTTCTTCTCCAGCAGTTGAGCTGGGGGCTTCTGCAGATATTACCTGAGTGTATCTGGACAGTGTATCTACACAGAATAGATATTAACCTTTTACAAGCAAAAATATGTAACTGCAGAGTAAAACAAATAACTACTGCATCCTGCTGCACCAGCTGTGTGTAAATTCAAACTTAGTTCAAACTAATGTAACCAGGTGAATAGGGGTGACTGTTGTTTCTTGTCTCGGAATACATTTCTGGATGTATCACCTTAAGACCTGCTGTGGGGGGAAAGTCTCACATGTTCGGGTGTGGTCCGAGTGTGTTGTCCAGTGTGTTGGCGGTGTTGTACCGGGAGTTCGCCTAAACGGCAGCGGTTCAGCGTGAGTGATGATAAGAGAGTTAGAAACGTTCGTCCTGTGTTGTTTATATGTTGTTGTTCATGTTTAGCTTGCATAGCCATTTAGAGGGGAGATACGGAGGTGTCTGTGCACGTGCTGGAGGAAGCTAAGCTCTCAGACGGCTATACTGAGTAAGTTTGTTTCAGTTTCTAATTTCTTGTTATTTAAATCGATCCTGACATGAAAACATGGTAGTTGATTTATGTTACATGCAAGATGTTAAGGACCTTCGTGAAGTGTGTTTATTCAAATATGGAAGTGTGGCTGACGATTTGTATTTTGTTTTATTTCCTGTCTGTATAGGAAAAAGTAGCCACTACTGTTGTCTGTCCAGGATAAAAATGTTGCCTTTTTATTATAAAAAGATTGTCTGTTAGTTGCAGAAGGATTAAGACAGATAAGCAAACAATATATGTTTTTGTTTTATTTATTTTTTTTCAAATCCACTTCAAAACTAAACTAATTAATGCTGTTCTTGGCTGAGGACAGTCGGGGCAATAAAGACACACTGAAGTGTATTTTTTTGTGCCAGTCTCATCCCTGTGTAATCTGGTCACACTAAGTTGTAACTAAGTTCAAAATTAATTTTACTTAAGCTGTGCTTTATGCATTTCTGAAATAAAAGCTTGCACCACTGAGATAAGATAATAACATAACTCTGAGTAAAAACTAAATAGTTACAAACATGATGCTGGGCTAGGTGTAAATCATAAAATGTCACCGAACTCACAAATAGGAAAACATTTCTGCCTCACAGCATAATTTTTTCTTGAACCTAATTACTGCCAATTTGCAACACAGTAATCCAGTATAGACCTAATTTATTGATATATTTCAGTATCAATCTAGTTTACAACAATGTGCTGAGATGCCAAGTAACGCTCACATCTCTGCTGCCGGCCAGTGAGTGCAGAAATCTGTTTTTGTGGTTAAGTTAATTTTAGCCATTATCACTGATATTTGTCAGTGAAATTTCAGCACTTGAAGGAGCAGTTATCCAGATAGCTAGCTACTGGCTTTCCATTCAGTCTCATATCCGAGTCCAACAGTTATCACAGCACTGTTATGTAGCATTACTGCTACTTAGCTAGCTATCTGCTAAAAATGAAATGTCTACCGAAGTTACACACAGAATGCATTTTAAAGATAACATAAGATAACATACACCTCGACTGGACTTTCTTTTCCTCCTCCTCTTACCTTCGTTTCCTCCCTTGCGCACCTGAAGGCTTGGAACTTTTCATTTTTATGAAATACAGGTAAAATGTATATCTGCCTGTCTTGTTCTTCTTGACGAAAACATGGACTTGGGCTGTCAAGGATGTGCATCAAACGGTTCTTGCTTGCTTTCTCTCTTTTTTCTGCATTTGTTACCTCCAGTTTAGAAACACCCAACTAAAGCTTTACAATACTCAATACGCATTTGGCTGCAAACCCCCACCTGAAAATATTCAGGAAGCCACAGCTTTGTATACTGTTTTTTTAATTGAAGCAGAGATTATTAAATCATGGACCCATAACTATGACAATGGACAAATGAACCAAATGGACCTTTGAGTCCATTTGGTTCCATTCGTACATAGACTCACATACATGCAATGGTCTGCTCCTAACTGAGGTTGGGCAGATTGACCAATTTTTTAATTTTACCAACAAAAAAAAAAAATACAATTCTTTTTTTTTAAATGTTTCACTATTTCAGATATCTATCATATCTACATGGGGGCTGCTAGCGTGTTCCTTTCGCTAGCTTTGCAAATTTGGCTGAGGGCAGCCACTAGCCTCACTCTGATAGTGATTAAAGATTTAGTGACTGATCTTGTTTGCAATATCATTCATGTTAAAGCTTCCGAAAATATTTAGGGACTGTATTCAAAAGTTAACATGAGCTGAAAGGAAAAGATGTGGTGCTAATTGTTGCAAAAACAGGTTTAAAGTAGATTAATAAAACAAAGCTAAAACTGCAAACACTAAATGCATAAATGAACATAACATTAACTAGGCAGTCTATGGGCTGACTGAACTTACCTGCAATTTAGTGGATGCTGAGTTTAGATGGCTGTAGGTTTTTGTAGAGGTCATATAACCTACAGTCAACAGACCCCTGTGGCCATTGGCTTTCACAGAAGAGAAACACCTGGGCCAAGAACCCAGCAACATAGAGCACCCACCTGCTCTGGGTAGAATGCACCCATAATTCACTGCCCACCTTGGCCACAGGTTTCTCTCCCTTAAAGTGTGTCTATGGCTACCAGACTTCCATGTCCATTCCTGCTGACATGGAACCAGAGGTGTCAGTTCTCCTGGCCCATGCCCTGATACGCCACTGCTGTCGACCGTCAAGTGGAGCACCTGAGTATCAGCCCGGACGGTGTGACTAGCAGCCAAAGATCTTCACCTCAAGGTGCCCTCCAAGAAGTTGGCACCGCAGTTTGTGGGCCCCCTTCCCCATCTCCAAAGTCATCGGGCCAGCTGCCGTCCGCCTCTGTCTTCCCAGGTCCCTCCATGTACACCCCACATTCCATGTCAGCCAAGTCAAGCCTGCTAAAGATAATCACATGGTCCCAGCCACCAAACCCCCGCCGCCACTGGAAGCGGCCAATGGAGGCCTACTTCATAAAGTTAAGAGGCTGTTAGCTGTAGGCAACAGAGGCTGAGGAAAACAGTTCTTTTTAGATTTGGAGAGATACGGGCCAGAAGAAGGGCAGTGGGTCCCTCAGAGTTTCATAGAAGACGAAACCTTCATTCAAGACTTTTACAAGACCCACCCTGAAATGCCTGGGCTGTCATGTGTCGGGGGGGGGGGGGGGGGGACTGTCACACAGCGGTGAGGTCAAGTTGGGTTTTTGTCCAATCTCCATGTTTTGTCTTGTCATTTCCTGTTTCATTTTGCAAAGTAAGTCCTCTCTTTCAGGTCACTTGCCCTTTTTCATGTGTCTTGTTCTGATTGCATAGTTTTTCAACTTGTTCCCCATTACCTTGCATCTATATATTGTCTGCGTCTCCCTTTGTCTTGTGCCAGTGTGTTTTGTCTCGGTGCATTCACCCCAGCCCATTGATCACAGCCTTTGCCACAGCCTTGATTGGTGTTTTGTGTTTTCCCTCCTCCAAGTGAGAGATTTTTTGTTTCCTTACCTTTTCATAACTTAGTGCCTCCAGTTATTTACGAGTGTTTTTTATTGGTTATGCTTATTATTTCGAGTTCTTGTTTCCTCTGTAGCTAGAGTGATTTCCATTTATTGATTAACCTTTCATAGCCTATTGTATTTAATCCTCCTTTTGGTGGAGTGATTTTTATTCGTGATATTTTTCATAGCCATGCTTCCTTCTGTACAGATGAGAGGTGATCTTATAAGATAGGTTCATAGCCTATATTCTGTTCCTTGAACTTAGTCACCTTATAACCTTCAATAAAGCCTTCAAGGGCTAAAATGCATTCCTTTTTGCTATCCTTTGTGTTTAATGCTGATTCGCAAATGTGTACATGCTACCACTTCACTGTCACAGTAAACATGGTTATTATACCCACCAAACATCAACATTTCAGCATTATCCCATCCCTGTTTCTCTCAGCCCCTCCACAGGCCTTTTGTCAGGGCAAGCTCTGCAGTGACCATGAGTACTGCAGTGAGACCCTGGATGGTGAAGCTGACTGCTTCTGTTGAGCCATTTTTGCCTCTTTGTACAGATCATCAAACCCATTTAATGTAACACTTGTAACAACCATACGACAACCAGACTGAACAATGTGAGCAAAATATGGAAATATTATTTGTCCCCAATATTTGGCATTCAGGTAAATCAACCATCTAAAGTCACAACACTGCCTTTGTTTCTCAAGTTGGTTCTCAACTTGAAGACAAAGAGATCAATTACTCTGCCTTACACCTCAACCTGGCTGTGTGTCAAAGAATAGTCCCAGTAGACCCCCTTAAAATATACCTCACCCAAAGGGATTTCTACCTTTTATTTACTCAAAATAAGGGTCTTGAGCCCAAAAGATGCTTTATTTCCTCCTGCATTACTTCTATTATATTTGCTTGAGGCTAATGGTGACTCAAGTGTATTGTTTTAAAATCCAAGTCTTCTTTATCCAGCCATATTTTCATTCATCCACAAACACTAGCTAAAAAAAAGAAAAAAAATCTATAAAACTTTTATTTTGGCGCTACCATGAACAAGCACAAATAAGCAAGCTAGTTCAGCTGAATCTGCCAGCTGTTTTCTCCTGCCCCAATAGTGAATAAGTGCCAAAACCTGAAGATGACAACTGTTGGAGAGGCAAAAAACAAAACAAAAAAACAAAACAAAACACTTTATTGGTTATTGAGTACAACACACAGACTCACTAATAATGCATGATTCTGTCCTGGCTGTACTGCATCTACATCTCTCAAAACAAAATCTGAAGAACAAATGCATGTTTCCCTGTAAGAAGTTAGTAAAAGGCAGGTGTCACCATCTAGTGGTGGAAAAAATGTAAAAAAAAAAAAATCCTTGACTGAGAGCTTTATTCTGAGATCCTCATTCTGAATGGTTCAAGAATTACACTTGGTGGTTTCAGTCATATCTTCATCAGGTTGTCTTCACAAGTCATTTCCCAAGCGACTTGGACAGACTGAGGTAATCTGGCTTCTTACTGATCCAGAGCCTGAAGTGATTAAAACTTCATACCGTACTGTATACATATACTCACAAAATATGTTGAAAGGAATGGTGAAGGCAATATACTATACTCTTGTTTGTGGTAATGATGGTTATGGTTATAATGATTATGACTGAGTACAGTTTCGCTTCACTTCATTTTCCCTCCAACCACAGAAATGAAAATGTTTTGCTAAATAAACAAACCAAAATGTGGTGCATCATATTAAGCCATGCTGAGATTTTGACATAGGAAATTCTAAGAGACTGAAAACGCTATTTCAAATTATTCAACTAATTCTTTTTTTTTTTAGGGTGGCACAGTGGGGCAGTGGTTAGCACTGTCGCCTAACTGCAAGTAGGTTTTGGATTCGAGTCCCGGATCGGGGTCTATCTGTGTGGAGTTTGCATGTTCTCCCTGTACCTGTATGGGTTCTCTCCAGGTATTCCAGTTTCCTCCCACAAGAGGGGACTAGGTTAATTTAAACTGACCATAGGCGAGGCTGTGAGTGTGAATGGTTGTCTGTCTATATGTGATGGACTGGTGACCTGTCCAGGATCTACCCCGCCTCTCGCCCGAAGGCTGCTGGGATAGTTTCCAGTCCACCCCCCCCCCCCCCCCCCCGCAACCCTTAACAGAATAAGAGGTAGAAAATGGCCAGATGGATTTTTTTCTTTCTTGTACAGTGATTCTGTTGTGTCATCTTAATCAAGCGGAATAAGGCTTCACACTTCCTTTTAAAGAAAATTCATAGAGCATACCAGTGACAGACCATTATAGACTAAGAACCATGTTGCCCTTGCGTGAATTTTCATTCTTAAAAAGAGGGATATTTGTTTTCTAAAAGGAAAAAGTACCCAATAGCTGGAAGTCTGAATATTGTTTTTAACCTTATAACCCACACCCATGAACACTTTAAGAAAGATTCTCCTGAGGGTGGGGCGTTCAGAGGCTACTTCCGTCAACATGATAATATGTAATAAATACGTAATTGATAGAACTCGCTAGTCGTAACATACGTATTCATCGTGGCGATGTAGCAGAATGAAGACGGTTCTGAAACGCTGGCGAGGAAAGACGTTCCCATTCAGGGAGCTATTGACGAATTAGCCCAGCTACAGCCAGGGGGATATACACTGACGTTCTCTACTGACTGATTACTACCAGCAGCTCTTCGGTGACTTCCATTCCACATTCAGTAGCAGGTGAGTCACATCGTGCGCAACTGTCCGTCTCTGATCTGCGCTGCAAGGCTGTTTCACCATATACCATAATAGTGAACTTTATTCTAAACATTGTCTAAACCGGTTCAAAAGAGAAAGGTTAAGCATTCGGTATAGTTTAGACGCTACGTGTACCACATAAGACATTTTCCTGTGATGTTGCGTCTTTGGAAATGAATAGTTTACTGCGCATGCGCGAGACGTGACTTCCTTGATTCGTGGCCATGAGATAAATCAAGACACAGGCTAGTGTAAACTCAAATCACTGAAAACATTTGTGTAATTAAAGAAATAAAGTTATACTTTTAACCGAATCATTTGTAGGGAATTGTTGATTTATTTATTTTTTACAGTTATATACGGTGCTTTTGAGCTGTGTGTGAAACAGAGGCGCCTGTGTCGAATCAGGGGTGTCATTCAGCTCGACCACAGAGATCATACTGTTCAGTGGTCCATTTAAATGTTTTTAACCTCTACTTAGTCTAAATTTACGATTTTTCCGGGAGAATCCTCATTACATCCTCACACATGTTCACTTCTGGAGGCCACTCAACAGATAGATAGAAACTTTATGTAACAGAATTGGTGACAATAGTCTTGATTCAGTAAAATTATATCTTGTTCCCTTGCAGCAAAATTATACCCTGTTTACACATTACAATGCAATACAATCCAGAGGGTAGTGTTGTTTTCAGTTAGTGTGGGTCAGCTTTGATGATATCTCCCATTTATCTTAACACACATGCCACTCACACTTACCTAGCTACCTTATACTCTTCTCAGCTATATTTACATGTTACTTGTAGATGAAAATTTTTTGTCCTCTTACACTGAAAACTGTGAATCCATCTTCATTTTCTTATAAATCATATTGCTGTGAAAGATTGTGTAGGTACTCAACTAATACTATGTGGTCTGGCATTGTGCAGGAAAAAAATAATTACTGTATAACACTAGAATCCTTAAAACACCACCCACTCTTCTCTCTCATATAAAACTATGATCACATGAACATTCAAATATTTTTTCATTTTACACGTGGACACACATTTTCACTCTGCACTGAAGGCATCTTGCTAGAATTCTCATTAATTTGGCAAGTGAATGTAATCTGTATTTTAATTTTAACTCCCAGTTTTTCTCATGTACATATATTTCTGTGTGATTACCAGATGGTAAAGTAGCAGATGGTAATAGTGATTATAATTATAATAGTAATAAAGGTAAGAACAAGATGAAAAAAAGAAAGGAAAAACAATAAGAGGAAGAAGAACAAAGAATTATAGAGTGGCAAGAGAAGATCTGAGAGTTTTGAAAAAAGATACAGTGGATTAACTATACTTAGCTGAAGCTAAATTAAATGACATGAAATGAAAACGAATTAAACGGAACGGATGGGGTTATCTTTTGGTTTGGTTAAAATACTTGCAGTATCATTCTGAATAACCTGTTATTAAAATTCCTTACACGATGTTCAATGTCAAAAGTTTTTTATGATGTAAAGTCATCTTAGTATACAGTTTTTCTATTTGACAAAAGTAAGTGGAACCAATTGAGCACAGCACCCAAAACCCATTTCTGGAGTCAACTGATTTAAACTATAGACACCACTGGACACTGATTCATTTGAACAGCAGGCAATGGAAAACTTCATCATTCAAATGTCACACCAGTCATGCATTTTGATCACTTAGCTGTTCAGTGACAAACCCATTTCTAGTTCTGGCCCTGCTGATCCAGGCAAGAATTATAGCTCTATCTATCGAGACAAAATGCAGCTCAAAGTTGATTTTGAGGCCAGTTCTGTTGTGGCGTTGTAGAAGGACTGTGAATATACTGGTAATGAAGTAAACTATGGCCGCTGAGGGACATCGGTAAGAATGCACGAAATCTTCTTGATGTTCCTTTCTTCTTTTACTTATTCCACTTGGTAGTGTATAGTACACGTACAAAGCGTGTGTGTGAGGTTCTAAAAAAAACAAAAACAAAAACAATAATTAACACAAATGCACTCATACATGACCAATACAATGTGACCGTAAATACTCAGACTGGTAATTAGCAGTTAGCAAGCATAGTTAGCATAAATACCCGCATCAGAACGAACATATAACATCATGAGGAGATAACATAAGGAGCAAGATAACACAACATTATTGTCCATCGTCGTCTACTGCTTATTCCGTACTAGTAAGGGTCACGGGGGGGCTGGAGCCCATCCCAGAATCCACGGGCGAGAGGCAGGGTACACCTTGGACAGGTCGCCAGTCCATCGCAGGGCCAAAACACATAGACGAACAACCATTCACACTCACATTCATACCTACCGTCAATTTAGAGAATCCAGCCTAGTCCCCAAATTGCATGTCTTTGGACAGTGGGAGGAAGCCGGAGTACCTGGAGAGAACCCACGCAGGCACGGGGAGAACATGCAAACTCCACACAGAAAGATCCCGCGCCCAAGCCGGGACTTGAATCCGGAACCTTCTTGCTGTGAGGCCACAGTGCTAACCACTGCACCACCGTGCAGCCCAACAGAACATTATACTTAATAGTATATGAACGCACACTTACCTCACCACAGAAACAATAATAATGCTCCGAATAAAAACTCTCTTCCTCTCATTAGTTAATGGACGCTTCTTTGGCCGCCCAGTGAGACTTTGTTGCTGCATTTTAATCCTGACAGCAGAGGGCGTAGTTCTGCCACTAATCTGCTGAACTGCTCTGCTCCGGCCCTCCTTCAGCACACCTGTCCAGACCAATATACTTGTGACACTGACATATATAGTCTGAAGGTCTGCCAGCAGGTGAATTTCTCTGTCACTTTATATTGTTTACTTTTCTCCACAGATGAAAGTCGTGATGCCTGAAAAACATGTCTTACAAAGAAGACGATGAAGGGAAAAAGAGGTGAGGAGCACAAACAAACATTATCGTTACAATAGTGTTTATAAAGCTGTCAGGGTAAACACTTACTTTTTGGCTCTGTTCTTTCAGCTGTCACCGCACTGATTTGTATGCTAGCATCCAGCATACATGTTTACCCATTGTGTATCATCCAGATTACAACATCACCTTCATGGGCCTTGAAAAGCTCCATCCTTTTGATGCAGGGAAATGGGGGAAAGTCATTCACTTTTTGAAAGGTAAGGGTGAAATAGTGAGGACATCTCCCCTAGCTGATGTACTGTATATGGAATATCTCTGTTAGATCAAAGAAGTAAAGAGATATATGGAACAAACGAGTGGGAGGGGGGGACACATTGCAGGGATAAACCATTCTCAATTTTTTAGGGCCTGTACTGATTCTGATTTTTTTCCATCACCCTTAGCCGATGGCCAATTATGGCTGAATAATTCTCGATCACTTGGTAACGTCTTTTATACTTTTCTCGGGTGTTCTGTTTCCCCGCTTGAAGCCTTGCATGTTTATCGTCCCTTACTTTTAGTTTAAGCAAAAACCACTGATAAAGCAACAGGCATAACGCTGTCTCCATGTCGTCCATTGTTGTTGTTGTGTCGCACACAAATTACGCCAGGGAACTCTCGGCCAGTGAGTCCACCCACACTGTACCCAGTGCTAGCAGAAACGCACCCATACCAAACCGTACCGACCTGACCCAACCCGACACAAGCCGAAGTGAGCCAGTGGAAACACGCCCTTACTGGTTAACTGGAATGACTTCACACACAGTCAGTGTCAAATTGTTCAACAGATGTTTTTTGCTTGCAAACCTTTTGTACACCCCTGAAAGAATTCACATTACTTTTTGAACTTAAGATTTCCGCATAGGCTCAAACACTGAGCCTATAATGATGGAGGAAATAGATCCATTGTTTGAGTTGTATCGATCTGATGGGTGGGCATTATTAAAAACCAGGGACTGCCATCTACAAATGGAGACAGCAGGGGCAACAGTCCTGGGTACCTGAGCTGGCCAAAGATGATCTACAGGGTTCCTCAAACATACAGCATTGATGCTGTCTTAGGTGCTACTGTTGTTATTGATGTGGCTGCTGCTGGCAGCGAGCAGGGAGCTGAGGAGCAAAGATGGTGCACTCAGTTGCAGGTTATTTAGACTGGACTAAGAGGTGGAGCTGGATTAGGTAAAGCCTTGTATGTGCTTTGTCGTGAGCAGCCTGTCACTTCTCTGGCAAAAGAAAATATTCTCATGAATACGACACAATAACATAGCAAAAGTTCAGATCAAAACTGCCAATTTTCTTGATTTATTTCTTATGCCTATTTGACTCTAATTACACAATTCCTGTCTTTCAGAGGAGAAGTTCATCACTGATGGAAACATTGTACAAGCCTGTGAAGCTTCTGAAGAGGATCTACTGGTTGTTCACACCAAACGCTACATCAACAGATTAAAGGTAAAATATGTGGAAATTAAGATATTGTCTCATACTCCCCACTTCAAATCAGTAGGGGACAGTTGTTGGAGTCACATAGGGTGTAATTTGAATTATTTTAAAATCTCCTGAGGAATCCAAGTACAGCATTTTAGGTGGGGATGAGTTCACACTTGGCAATACAGTGAATCCTGAGTGATTTGTTCACAAGCTCTCTGATCTGACCGACTGCTCTAAGCATGTAATTTCACACTTGGCTTTAAAATGTGTCTCCCCATGCATTTCCTGAGACCACTGTAATCTTTATGAAAGGCATATACCAATCTATCACTCAAATCATGTGGAAATGAAACACAATGTCCATGTCCCTGTGATTTTTTTTTTTTTGTGGATTGTGTCAAGCAATTTATTTAGAACACTGATATTATACATTCTATTTAAGGAAATACCTTCTTTCAGAAAGAAAGAAGTGGATATAGAGACAGGTCGCATGCTGGGCTCACCATTCTAATAGCTTTAAATATTGTCTTGTATTTCTGTGGCAGATGAGTCAAAGAGTAAGTTTTGGCATGTTCATCTCCTTTCATGTGACTCCAACAACTCTTTTATCACAATATTATGACAATCAATTGTAAACAATCTTGTTAATGACCCCACTTGGACTACCCTTAAGTCTCTCAGAACTGAAGAAGAGAAGCACAATGTCTTTGTTTACAGTTACTAAAATATTGACCCTCCTTTGATTGATCTTCCAACATTGTAAATCATTGCATTCCTGTCTTTATGAAGAAGCTGAGCCTCAAAGCAAAATCATCTAGGATAATTATATCTTTCTTCAGTTAGCTTTGTGCATTCAAATCCAAACCCGTGCTCACACAAAGAAAAAGATGTTTTTCTTTGTTAACTAGCTATGAGGCTCTCTGTGCTCTTCAACTGAGATCTGTCTCGATTTGTTTTTCTTATCCATGATAGTCAAGGCACAGGAAAGCTCTACATTGCTTAATTGTGTTCTTTTTATCCTCAGTGGTCTCTAGTGGTGGCAACAATTACAGAAATTCCACCTCTCCTCTTTCTGCCTAATTTCCTGGTACAGCGGAAAGTGTTGAGGCCTTTGCGGACTCAGACAGGAGGAACAATTATGGTAGGAATCTGATAACCTAGTTTATCCTATGTTTTTTTAGTCAATGCTATTCATACGTCTCGTCCATCTTCCTACTATCAGCTTTCATTTGTCAGATTATGATCATTAGTCGAGTAATACCTTCAGCAGAGATCTGTTAGACTCCTTTCAAACTGAGATACAGCCAGTGTACAGTACATTGTCCAACTCTGCTTTGTGATCTACCTCTTGAGGTGGGCTGTACTTGGATTGTGCAGTAAAGTCAAGACAATTTATTTGCGCCAAATCACAACAAAAGTTATCTAATGACACTTTACAAGTGGAGTAGGTCTAGTACCACACTCCTTCACTGAATTTACACCCAACAATTCTCCATGAGCAAGCACATCCTGCAACAGTGGCGACTAAAACCTTCCTTTTAACAGGCAGGAACGTCGAGCAGATCCAGGCTCACTGGGGATGACCTTTTTCTTTGACCGGTTTGGGGGAAATAGAGCAGGAGAGCAGGGCAGAGACAAAGACAGATAATGGAGAAAGACAGATATACAGAAGGAAAGAGCGGGGCAGAGATAAAGAGGGAGATAAATGGAAAGAGACTAATGGACAGACGGGGATGTGAGCTGGTGGTGTTACGGGTGGCAGCTTGAGCCTCTTCAGGTCTGTAGCCTCCTCCAGCAGCACCCAGGATCTGGGATGTGTGGAACCCGAAGGCTCTGGAGAAAAGATGAGTTAGTTACACTTATGAGTAGCTTTATGTATAACACATACAGGAGAACAGAAAGAGGAAAGCGAGGAGGAGAGAGAAGCCCAATGCATCATGGGAGATCCCACGGCAGTCGAAGCCTATAGCAGCATATCAAAGGGCTAGCCTGAGCAGCCCTAACTATCAGCTTTATCAAAAAGGAAGGTCTTAAGTCTCCTCTTAAACTGGAGAGGGGGTCTGCATCCCTGACCGAAACTGGGAGGCGGTTCCACAGGAGGGGAGCCTGATAGCTGAAGGCTCTGGCTCCCATTCTACATTTAGAAACTGGAGGAACCACAAGTAACCCTGCATCCTGGGAGCGAAGGGTTCTACTTGGATAATATTGGACTATGAGCTCTGTCAAATTTGAAGGTGCCTGATTGTTGAGGACTTTTTATGTTTTAATTTTAAATTCTTTTCTGAATTTGACAGGGAGCCAATATAGAGAAGCGAGTATAAGGGAGACACAGTCTCTTCTACCAGTTCTAATCATCACAAGGGCAGCAGCATTTTGGACCAGCTGGAGAGTCTTTAGGGACTTAATGGTGCGGCCTGATAGGAGGGAATTGCAGTAATCCAGCCTGAAAGTGACACAAGCATGGACTAGTTTTTCTGCATCCTTTTGAGACAGGATGCATCTGATCTTGGCATTGTTACATAAATGAATGAAATCAGTCCTAGAGATTAGCTTAATGTGGGAGTTAAAGGACAGTTCCTGATCAAAGACAACTCCTAGGTTCCTTACAGTAGTGCTGGGGGCCAGGGTGATGCCATCCAGGGTACCTGTCTCATGAGATAAGGTGTTTTGGGCCCAGCACAATAACTTCAGTTTTGTCTGAATTTGATAAAAGGAAATTATGGGTCATCCATATTTTTATTTCCTTTAGACGGGCCTCCAGTTTAGTCAGCTGATTTGTTTCATGTGGGTGCATTGATAAGTACAGCTGCTTGTGGTGTGCATAACAGTGAAAATTAAACAAGTGTTTCCTTATAATGTGACTTAGAGAAAGCAGGTAAAGGTTGAAGAGGACTGGTCCAAGCACAGACCCTTGTGGAACACCGTAACTGACTGTAGTGGTTTCAGAGGAATTGTGGTTAGCGAGTACAAACTGAGATCGACCTAGTAAATATGACCTAAAACAATTTAGTGCAGTTCCTTTAATGCCAATGACATGTTCTAGTCTCTGTAATAGTACAGGATGGTCAGTGATATCAAAAACTGCACTAAACTCTCATAAGACCAGCGCATAGACGAGTCCCTCATCTGATGCTAGTAGGAACTCAATGGTCACACACACAGTGAAAGCCCACAGTGTCTCAATATATGACATGGACACACTGCTTGCTGATCGAGCTCCTCACACGGAGCCATAATATCCTTTAGATAGACCACCCACAAATGTAAGATATTCAATATTATATGGCCCCAGGTTTGTAAGATGGTAGAGACCCCCCCCCCCCCATTACTCATGGCTTTGTTCAAACACTATAAAAACAGACAAAAAGCAGTTTAGTACAGTAACTGAAACAGAAAGACTTCTTAAATAGTGTATTTGTGTAGTTCAGTGTATCGTGTATTTATTTGTGATTAGGACTCCAGGTTGGATGTGTGCTCCTTCCCTTGCAACAGGGGTTGTTACAATCTTATAAAGGGTTGATTATTTGGAGCCAAGGCTTTTATCCCTAACTGCTCCTCTACTGGTTAAAGGATTAGCATATATTCTTATTCTGACTGTGGAAACTGGTATAATTCCAGACCTTTGGAAAACAGCCCAGGCTCCATCATTGCACAAAGGGGGCAGAATGAGCTTGATAATTATAGACCAATTTACCAACTTGCTGGTAATATTGGGAATATTTAGGTTTACTGCCTGGCCCTCTGATGGCCAGGCAGTAAAAGGCTTCTGAGTCCAAAAAATTCATTCAAAAACCTGAAGAACCCCTTACATGTACCACCCAGACTCAGCCTAGACCTGTTCAGTATTTTAAAACTAAAACCAAAGCAAAACTGCAAAGTGAAGGACCCAGACCCATCCAGGACCTTTTTATTATATACTATGCCAGACCTGAACCATTGTCAGACCTTTACTACCTAATTTGATGTTCTCCCCTCTGCCGGCCATGACACCAGTAATCCATCCTCCACCATCTTGGTTTTTAAAGTATCTCATCTTTCTGATAGGAACAGAATAGCTAAACCCCTCTGTGAAGTGTTTCACTTCAGAAGTCCACTTTCTGTCATGGTGACGGATTACAAACGTAACTCGTTTACAATCAGTTGTCTGTCTGACACCACGAAGTATAACCTAGGTTGTTTGGCCTTTTGAAAGATAAATACCATTCCCACTCCTGACTGTTTACATTAGCACTGCTAAATTGCTTTCAGCACCCAGTTTTTCCTCTGCACTCTCATCCTCCCTGTGACCTGAACATTCACGCACAACCAATTCATCACAAAACACACACACACACACACACATACACAGCAGCAGCTGCAGGACAGTTTAGCATGATCAGCCCTTATTTTGATCCAAGCCACTTGTTTTTTGGTCCACTTGATGTTACACATAATGTCAATCAGACCCGGGGCTGTACTCGAAACGAGCCTTGTAGTCATGAGATCTCCGGTCAGATCTCAGGTTTTTGGATCCAAGGGAACCTGTAGTTTAGAGCCCTGCTTGGTCAAACAACCCATTACATTGCTGACTATCGTCTCCCTTATAATTTATGCCAAATTGAGCTCTCAGGTCTACCAACCATCCTTTATCAGAGCTGGGCTGCATCAGAATCAGACCCAACCCAGGTCTGTTTTAGCCTTATAATTGTGGACCCTGTGGAACGTTGGAATCACTTCTGGGCTAACTTCCTTGGTACCTTGTATGTCTTTTTAGTTATAGACAGTGATGGGAATAACGACGTTACTTTTGTCAGTAACGGGTAATCTCACTAATTACTTTCTCTATCGTTACAACGCTGTTACCTTTACCAACACGCCGTTACTGAAGCTACTCATTGAAGCTGTCATCCGACTCGGCTCATGCAGACACCGGAGCCGCAAATGCAAAGGGTTTTTTCTCCTTAGGTGAGGGAGGGAGGGGAGGGGCGAGATAACCGCCAAAGTAATGATGATTGGCTAAGAGAGAGTAAGATTTCATGTTAAGACAACCAGAGACATCAGGTGGGCGGGTGTTTACACACAAACCCAGCACGTACCAGCACACACACACACACACACACACTATAAGACATGGCCAGTTCGGAGTCGCGGGGAAAGACAGCATTTTCAAGATGGAAACGTAGGCACTACTTTAACTTCATGGAGGTTAAAGGTAAAAATGTACATGTTGAGTGTACGTTATGTTGTCCCAGAGCGAGAGCAAAGAGGCTGACAACGTCCAATGTCAGCAACTCCAATTTATTGAAGAAAAACTCGACGGCCCACGCTTCGACTAAACTAGTGGCCAGAAATACAGTTGATACCGCTCATGGTTATAGCAAGCAGGTGCTGTTAACGTGAGCCCCGCTAATAAAGAAGGACAGGAGCCACGCCATCCAAAGCTGGATTTTAATAATAATAATAATAATAATAATAATAATAATAATAATCCAAATTCTTTGACATTTTTAAACTTAATAGAAAAAGAGTAATGCATTAGTTACTTTCCCTAGTAACTAGTTACTTTCAAAGTGGAGTAACTCAGTTACTAAGTCAGTTACTTTTTGGGAGAAGTAACTAGTAACTATAATTAAGTACTTTTTCAAAGTAACATGCCCAACACTGGTTATAGTTTAATTGCTCACTGCATTAGGTGCCTGTGGAGGACCAAAACTGCCATAATTAAAAATAAATAAATAAAAGTGAAAGTAAAAACAAAACTGAAAAAAGCATCCAAAAACTTTAATACAAAAAATAAATATAAATGGAAATAAAAACAAAAATAAAAAATATCATATCGCGACATATTTTTTTTCCCTTTCCCAGCCATGATATGTGTGTTTCTAGGTGTCATGTCAGCCGTCCTTGTTTAGTCAGAGATACCGTGTTTTCCTTCCTATAGCTGTTAAGTTGTTCGACAGTCGCTGTTCAGTGTTTGTGTGTTTAGTCTCCTATTCATAAACACTTGTTTCCGATTGGACATTCGCTCCGTCAGAAGCACTTGTTTTTTGTCATGGCGGGCGGTGTTTACGTACCTTTATCATTATATTAATATATTGACGTTCAACAAGGTATTCTTTATAGAGGTAGCTAATTAAGATTAGTTGTGTATAATTCAATTTATATTAAGTGGAATACAAAAGACTATGGAGTTCATTTGTTTATTGTTGTTTTTTGTTGTTTGTTTGTTTTGTTGTTTTTGTTTTTATTTGTTTATTTGTTTTATTTCAGAACTGATTGAGAACAAGAGCATTTTAATAAAACACACTGCAAGAAGAGCAACCAGTTTTCCCTCCTTCCTGTGTCCTTACCGGCACCCATCGTGGATGCTGAATCAACCCTAAAGAACTTGCCCCTCGTCCCATAGCTCCTCCTTTATACAAAGACAAAGTCGCAGGTGATCGGTAAAGTCTCCGGATCAGTTCAGAGCAACAGAATGAAAACCCTGGAAAATGCTCCGGTGGATGTTTATTCTTCAAGATCGCTGATTCGCTCATGTAGCTGTCAATCAAAAAAGGATTCCGCCTCAGACAGCATATCCAATCATCATCAGACCCCCAGAGACGCTGGCGCTGCGGGGATGAATGAGAAGGAAGTTGCGCCCGTTACCTGTGATAAGTAGCTGATTCTGAACAAAAGATTAAGGCTTTCTTGGGCATATTTATACAATGAAATGTACACACAGCAGTACATGTTTCACCACTTCTGTTTTTTTTTTGAGGGGGGGGGTGACATTTTAGGGGAATCTGAGCTTCCCTTTCAGTCTTAAGAGCAATCGCCACTGAGACACGTAGCTTTGATTGCCGTGTCATTCAGAAGTGTTGAGGGGCAATATGCCATTGAAGTTACTGTTACACTTGTACAATGATGACAACATTCATCCAGGTGCCAGTGATTTTTATTGAACAGCAAACACTGTAAAATAGAAAATATAAATAGTCTTTCTTGAGTATCGGGTTTCTGTGTTGCTATTTGGATGGTCTTGCGCTTTATGACTGAGCTCGCTTACTATTATGCCAACATTACAGCGCTGAATAATACAGTAAACAACAATACAACTACCACCGTCTTACAGTTAACAAATAATACAACTATTACTGTTCTACAGTTAAATCAACACATAACACACAACATTTGCAGTTCACAACAATAATCTCCATACTTACAGCTGCTCCTATAATTTGTCTACTCCCATATTTATAACTGAGCACTGTATTTATCTGGGTAATAACTCGTGTAAACTAAACATACTGTTTGTTGCATTCACCCATTTACATAAGATATGAGTACTTAAACTGCTCATATTCATTGTCCCACAAATTAGTCACATTAGTTGAACACAATATTTAGATACAACATGTTGAAAATTTTTTAGTGGCTGCTTCATGTCTACAACCCTCTGAACTTATTTACTCACATGACACGATAAAAGTAAATGGTACAGCTGCTATCATTGCAGCGCGGCGCTCGGTCAACCGTTACGGCGGACACGACATGCTGTTTTAGCAGCTGAGGCTAGCGGTAGTTACGGCCTTATTTGTGGACGTTAACTACATTGTAAACATATAAATATGGCACCACAACTCAAAAGTAAATTAATATGACTATCTGAGGCGCTTGAGCACTTTGCTCACCTCTAAAATAGAACATATAAACAGTCTTTCGTGAGTATCAGCTTTCTGTGCTGCTACGTGGACTGTATAGCGCTTTAAGACTGAGCTCGCTTCCTGTTAGGCCAGGATTACAACGCTAATCAGCCTCGTTACCAAAGCCGACGCTGACACCTCCTGATGCAAATGGGTATTGTTGCACAATTACTTCAGGTAAAACAGGTGAGTATTTTACCGGTGATACAACGCATACATAACCTACATTAATGACAAAAATAATGGTGGGGGACCAAGTTAAGCACAATAACCAATAAAGAAATAATTCTGGACATAATTTGAACTAATAAAATATCCTGGGTGCCACATAACCACATGATTCATTGTAAAATTATACAAATTCGACACTGTCATGCAAACTCAACTGATACCATGCTCTGTCATTCTACGGGGGAGTGTGCTCTCGCTGGGCTATTTCGTGGAGTAAGTAAGTAAGTCTCCACGGCTTGCATGGACAGCTCCAGCGAAGGACGACCTACTTGTCCACTGTCACCACACCTTGCGACATGTTTAGGTACTTGACAACTTCACAAAAGTTCAGGCGTTAATTTGAGCCGGATCCTGTCGGAACAAGATCCGGCACCTCTGAAGTTTGGTCTCCCTGTGTTCCGGTATTTATTTGGGCAGATCCGGAACCTCGGTAATTATTTGGGCAGATCCGGTACCTCTTGTATTAAAAGAAAATATGAAAAAGGATTAAAATGTTTAAAATACAACAATAATGTGCATAGATAAATTTACAGACCAAATCCTTAGAATTTCATGTTGTTTATTAAGATTAAACGTCATTTGAAAGAGTCGGAGATCTGTTGATGCACTGATGCCAACAAACCATGCCCCTGACACAAACAAATAACCTTTCGAAATTCGCCGCCTCTGAGGACCAAGCAGAGAGGAAACTAACAAACACAATAGGGTCTTAGCATGAAGTACCTTCAGGCTCGCGCCCTAATAAACAGGTACTATTTCAACGCCAACATGTCCAAAACACAAAATTTGCAGTTTTTCTAAAAGAAGGAAGAGTCGCATGACGCTTAAAACGAGTCAGAAAAGCCTCCACATACGGCGACGAGGGCAGCTGCAGCGGTCATGTTGACGATCAAAATCGGCTGCAGCTGGAGGCTAGCGCCGCCACAGATAGCCTGGTTCAACTCCAGCTAGCCAAGCCGGGTTTAACGTGATGTGGGGTGTCTTGGACAGCTAAATGGTGACAGACAGACAGACAGATTACTTTATTAATCCCTTTTGGATGTTCCGCCAGGGAAATTGCAATCTCCTACACATTCACAGCACTGTTCCCATAAAGGTAAAAAGAATAGACATAAATAAAACGTATAGAAAATAGAAAACAAAACAAAGACTCTCTCTCTCTCTCTCTCTCTCTATATATATACATATATGTGCATGTGCCTGTGTGTACCTGAATGTAATTTTGTATATGTGCATAGTAACAGGAATAATAATAATAATTAGAATATTAATTATTATTATTATAACAATAATAATAATGATGATGATATAATATGATATAATGGATGCTATATATATATATATTCTCTTTTATTGCACATGAGTGTCCGGTTGTTATCGGGGCAGGTTATTGGTGCTCAGCCCTCTCCTATAGTCCCTCCCCCCCTCCAGTGAGGAGTTTAACAGTTTGATGGCACTGGGGATGAAGGAGTTCTTCAGTCTGTTGGTCCTGCACTTGGGGAGGAGCAGCCTCTGGCTGAACAGGCTTCTCTGGCTGGTGGTGACAGTGTGCAGAGGGTGGCTGACATTGTCCAGGATGTCCAGCAGTTTGTCCAGAGTTCTCTTCTCTGCTACTGTTGCCAGAGGGTCCAGCTTCATCCCAACCACTGAGCTGGCCAGCCTGATCAGCTTCTCCAGCCTGGAGAGGTCTGCCTTCATCACACTCCCCCCCCCCAGCACACCACAGCGTAGGACAGGACACTGAAGACCACAGACTGATAGAACATCCACAGGAGCCTTCTGCAGATGTTGAAGGCTCTCAGCCTCCTCAGGAAGTACATCCTGCTCTGAGTCTTCTTGTACAGCTGCCTTGTGAGCATACTGTCTAATAATAGGCCACCGTGCCAATCTTTAAATACCGTAATAATAATAATGGAAGATTTGTGTGATTTATTGTGAGCTCTTTTTTGTTTGTTTTACAAGTTATACCTGTTGAGAAACGAATTGCTGACTGTAGACTCTAAAGTCCCACCTGTGGTGATGTGGGCATTCACCTGTGCTGCGCAGAGGAGGCTAAATAACTGTGAATTATCGTCATAACATTGATACTATGGATATTATTTGAAATGGAGGCTTGTAAGTCCCACATCATGGCAAGTGGGCATTTGTATGTTGTTTTCTGTATACGTTCCGGGACCTGTCCATCTCGTCACCGCTGGGGTGTCATATGTACTTTGCGTTCCGGTACCTTATGATTTACAAATTAAGCACTGCACAAGTTCCTGTAAACTACAGGGTCGACCTTCGAGTCTCTTTTTTCATTTGTGAAAATTAACTGCTCCAACAGTGCTTCCACCCGGAACACCAGGTAATCCAGGGAAGCATTATCAGCAATATCTGATAACTAACGGAGATCCCTCGAGCCATATTTACCACCATTGAGAGTCGTGTGGTGACTTCCTCTTGCTGTGGCTGTTGGCAGCCATACCTAGTCAATTTCTGCACTCACATGTTGATCAACCAGTCAGCAAACAGTTCAACCCAAGACACACTTAGGACCGCCCCCTCATTTGAATAACATTCCCTTCTGCATTTCATGCTGACATTTACGGAAGAGTATTAGGGCCTCTAAAGAAAAACAATAATAATTCAGAGAAAAAGTCAGAATTCTGACTTTAATCTCAGAATTCTGACTTTTTTCTCAGAATTATTATTTTTTCTTTAGTGGCCCTTATACTCTTCTGTAGTCATTGTCTGCAGCATGAAATAAATAAATATGAGAGCAGAGTGCTTTTATTTATTAATGGATATTTAATTCTATTTATATATTTATTTTTGTATTCATTTCTACATTTATTTTTGTATTTATTTTTAATATTTGAATCTTGTTTTTTATTTTTGTTTTTATTTTTACTTTTATTTATTTATGTATATATTTTATTTTTGTTTTTATTTATGTATATATTTATTTTGTATTTAATTTTTTGAATGTTTTTTTCATTTTTGTTTTTATTTTCACTTTTATTTATTCATTTATTTTTAATTTTGGCAGTTTTGTCCCATGCCTATTTAGCTGTTGAAAACAATTTTGAAATGAGACAAGCTTATAGAACACAATAAAAGCATTTTTCCTTAAGTATTGTCCCATATGTTGGTGTCCATGTTTATTTGTTCATGTGTGCACTTGGTATTGTGTTTTTGCTTCTAATGTGCACTTAGTATTTCTGCATTCCTCATCAATATGTTGTTGTATAGTAGTTTTTTTATGGCTTTGAACTGTAATGTAATCAGTGAATCATTGTCACAGAGCTTGCTGTCTGTTTGGCGGAGAGAAAACAGTCATACCATTATGTAGGAGAAAACTGGCAGTTGTGCAATTTAACACATATAAAAACATATATTTCACACGTTTTTGTCAAGTTAGTTGTAAATAAAATTTACAGTATATAATAATTATAATTCAATACAGTTGCTGTGGATGAAAAGAAAGGATCCGACCTGGGCCTTCAAGTGAGCTGATGGCGTCTAGGGAGTGAACCTGGGACGCTGGGATTCACTGCTGAACCCTCTGGAGGTGTCGTGGGATAATCAGCAAAACATACATGAAGGAGGGCACCCACTTGATAATCCGAAGGACGGCATCACTCATTTGAACTCCACAAAGTCTCACCGGTGCCTTAGGTGTGTATCTATCGAGGGATATCAACATCTAGTCCTACACAACAGATCTGATCATCTGGTTAACCAGTGACTGCTGTGAAAGTGCAGCTGACAACAAGGGAAAGACCTTGCGACAGCATGGAAAGACAGCTGACAGGAGGGAATAGACCCCAACGGGGCCACCTTGGACTAGCTACCCGGGGTGGCGGGATCCAGCACGAACGGTGTATCAAACCTGGCTACGAAAGATTCTAAGAAGGAAACACCCCCTGAGCCTGCGAGAGCAGGGGCAGAAGATGGCTCGTCGGCAGACAACACGGTAACGAACACAGGAACGGAAAAGACTACGAGATTGATGCTCAGCATACCTGAGGCTCAAACAACTACAGCAGGATGCAAGCTCCAGAACTATGTGGCAGGACAAAGGTTGCTTCCACCCTTGGCCTGAAAATTCACCAGGGCAAGAAAGGGTGCCTAAGGGAGGGACAACAGGGAAGTCACATCGACAGCTACTTTTTAAGAAGCAGGCTGAGTCAATCGAATGAAGTCTAGCAGCAGGACACACACCACAGTCTGCAGGACATCAACACCCCTGTCTCAGAGGAGGAAGAACAAGGCACAGGAGAGCAACCTGAGTCCAACAAATCACGTCCACAATCAGAGAAGAAGACCCCGGGGCGAAGGCCATTAGTCAACTGGCCAAAGTCCTGCGACAAGACACTGTGGAAGGTGGTCAACACTTATCTCTGCAACATCCTAGAAGGGATCAAAGGCACCACCATGAAGAAGTTGGAGAGAATGGGCAACCTAATCTATGTCTATGGAGTGGAACGGTTCGGAGTGGCCAAATACAAACGGTCCACTCCGTCAATTCCCACCAAGTCTAGAAGGCAGACAGAAATAGATCGCCTAGTCAAGGAGAGGAGGCAGCTGAAGAAGCAATGGAGGAAGGCCACAGAGGAGGAGAAGGAGGGGATAAACCTGCTGCAGGAAGAGATCCAGAGCACGCTTGCAACACTGAGGAGAGCTGAAAACCTCCTGAAGAAGCACAGAAGGAAGGAGCAAACAAGATCACGCTTCTACAAAGACCCCTTCAAATTTGTGAAGAGTTTCTTCACAAAGGAGAAGAGTGGAATTCTCTCAGTGTCAAAGGCCATCCTGGAAGAACATCTGAAAAAGTCCTGCACAGATGACTGACACCAGGAAGAAGTTACACTTCCACCTGACATGCCACCACTCAGTCCACCAGAGCATGAGCTAGACATCAGTCCACCCAGGTGGAGTGAAGTTGACAAAACTGTGCGCAGAGCAAGGGCCGCATCAGCTCCAGTCCCCAACGGAGTTCCATACAGGCTCTACAAAAACGCACCAGATGTCCTGAGATTCCTCTGGAAGCTGATGAAAGTCGTGTGGCAAAAGAAGGAGATACCAACGTTCTGAGCCAGAGGGATCCTTATCCCTACAGAAAAGGACTCATCGGAAATCGGCCAGGTCCGCCAGATCAGCCTTCTAAAAGTCGAAGGAAAAATCTTCTTCAGTGTGGTTGCTCATAGGCTGGCAGGATTCCTGCAAAGAAACAACCTGATTGACACATCAATCCAGAAAGCAGGGATCTCAGGCTTCTCAGGATGTGTGGAACATGCTAGTGTCATCTGGCATCAGATCCAGGTCGCCAAGAAGAAGGGAAAAGATTTCCACATGGTGTTTCTGGATCTTGCAAACGCCTTTGGCTCAGTCCCTCACAACCTCCTGTGCACAGCCTTCGACTACTTCAGAGTCAGCTCTTACAACCCTTGTCAAGGCCTACTTCCAGGACATCCAGCTCTGCGTGACAACAGCAGAGTACACCACGGCATGGCAACATCTGGAACTGGGAATCATGGCCGGCTGCACCATCTCCCCCTGGCCTTCACCCTGGCCATGGAGGTCATTATACGGGCCTCTTGATGGGTGGTTGGTGGACAGCGAATAAGACCTGGGTTGAGACTGCCACCGGTCAGAGCCTACATGACCTCATAGCATTGACCACGACCAAGGCTTGCACAGTACGGCTGCAAGGGAAGCACCAGTAAACATCGAGTTGGCTCGCATGAACATCAAGCTGAGCAAATCCAGAAGCATCTCCATTGTCAAGGGGAAGCTGTCAGACCACCGCTTCCACATTGGCAAGGAACCCAGTCCAACGGTCTCCGAAAAGCCTGTGAAGAGCCTGGGTCGTTGGTATGATGCCTCCCTCGAAGACAAAGAGCAAGTGGAGCAACTCAGGAAGGAGGTAGCCAGTGGCCTGGAGAACATCGACAGAACACAGCTTCCGGGCAAGTTGAAGCTCTGGTGCATGCAGTATGGACTACTTCCACGTCTCCTTTGGCCACTAACCCTCTATGAAGTTCTGCTCTCAAAGGTGGAAAAGCTGGAGAGACTGGTCACCTCATACGCAAGGAAGTGGCTTGGCCTTCCTAGGTGCCTCAGCAGCATTGGGCTCTACGGCAAAGGGATGTTACACCTGCGCATCTCCAGTCTGGCAGAGGAGTTCAAATGCGCCAAAGTTAGACTGGAGATGATGCTACTGGATTTGAGCGATCCATTTGTAGCTCAAGCGGCACCCATCCTGGCCACCAGAAGGAAGTGGACCCCGTTGGTTGCAACTGAGCAGGCAAAGGCAGCACTCAAACAAAGGGACACTGTGGGCCGAGTTCAGGAGGGGAGGAGTGGTCTTGGTCTCGGGGCCAGCACACCGGCCTGGAGCAAGGCCAATCCAGCTGAGAGGCGCAAGCTGGTGGTCCAAGAGGTACTGTACGGCGGGAAGAGGAAGCAGGACGGTGTGCACAGGCTATGTCTCAGTTAAAGCAAGGGCAGTGGATGGCATGGGAAGGAGTGGAGAAGAGGAATATCTCCTGGAAAGATCTGTGGGAGATGGAGGCATTCAGGGCGAGCTGTACCATCAGGGCTGCCTATGATGTGTTGCCCTCTCCTGCGAACCTAAGCTAGTGGTATGGTGAAGACCCCACGTGACCTCAATGTCCAAGCCCAGCAACACTGAAGCACATCTTAGTGGGATGCAAGACCAGCCTCACCCAAGGCCGTTACACCTGGCGGCACAACTAGGTGCTAAAGTGCCTGGCAGCAGCGCTGGAAAAACAATGGACAAGCATGAATGCCCTTCCTCCTTCGTCATCCCATTTGCAGCCAACACTATTTGTCTGGGAGGGGCAAGCCTGCCTCACTACAATAAGAGCTGACTCTGGGCAGCTGGGCAGAGCACAGGACTGGAAGCTGCTGGCAGACCTGAACAAGAAACTCTGCTTCCCAACTGAGATCGCATCCACCAACCTGTGACCAGACCTCATTCTATGGTCACCCTCGCTCAAGCTCGTTTACATCATAGAGCTCTCGGTGCCCTGGGAGAGTGCAGTGGAGGAGGCCTATGAGCGGAAGATGCTGAGGTATGCTGAACTCACTGCAGATGCTCAACAACAAGGCTGAAAAGCGGCGGTACGCCCAGTGGAAGTAGGCTGCAGAGGATTGGTAGCCACCTCAACATCCAGGCTACTCAGGGAGGTGGGAGTGCGAGGGAAGGCCCACAGGCAGGCAGCCAAGGACCTCTCCAGGGCTGCTGAGAAGGGGAGCCAGTGGCTGTGGATGAAAAGAAAGGATCCCACCTGGGCCTTCAAGTGAGTTGATGGCATCTAGGGAGTGAACCTGGGACGCTGGGATTCACTGCTGAACCCCCTGGAGGTGTCGTGGGATAATCAGCGAAACATCCATTAAGGAGGGCACCCACTTGATAACCCGAAGGATGCCATCACTCATTTGAACTCCACAAAGTCTCATCGGTGCCTTAGGTGTGTATCTATCGAGGGATATCAACATCTAGTCCTACACAACAGATCTATAATTCCTGTTGTTGTACCAACTATAATAATTGACTATGTGCTATCTCATAACTGCGTTACTATAACCAAAAGATGTATTATGGTATGTTTACAAAATATCTTGGCTGTAAGCTAACTTTAGCAGGCTATCTGACCATAGCTAAGCACGCTGATACCACATACAATCATGATGTCATAGAGGGTGTCTGAAACCAGTGATTTCACTTGACAACAGGTGCAAAAACCCTGAAAAGCACTTTGATGGATACAAAATTAGCTAATCCTATTTTTTATAATATTTACCAGAGATTTGTAGTTCAACAACTGATCACGTTTGAGCTTAGTCCTTTTTTATTTTACTGCTGGAAATGATCTCTCAATAAAAAGTGCTGCAGTAGCCCATTGGCTCTTACACAAAAATAGACCACAACTAGAATGCAAGGGTTTGCTGAGTTTGCTGCTGTCCAAGGCCATTGTAACGTGCCTCATAATGTCCTGTGGCTGAATTGTCATGTGTATATATGTCAATAAAATTTCACCTTTATCCATAGATCTTTTAGTATATACTGTATGTTGATCATAAATGTTGAACCATATGTGTCTTCCACAGGCAGGGAAACTGGCTGTAGACCGAGGATGGGCCATAAATGTGGGTATGTGAGTTTCCTTCATAGACACTGGTGTAGGTTACATATAAACACACTAATACCAACATCTGGTAAGAAAGTTGCACTCCTTTAACACATTAAAATTAAGTTATTTGTTATGATGGAAAAGGAAATAAGACTGGTCAACAGGTCTACAGTAGAAAAATCCTGATTTGGCTATAGATGTGTTAAATAGTATGCCATCTCAATTACTTACAAACTTGTTTCTGTAAGAACCATAGCTTAACTGAAACCCTTTTCCTAAATACTATGTTGTATAATAAACCAAGTAAAAGAAACGAAGTAAATTTGGAACACTTTAATCGGTTTAGCACACAGTAATACTGTACATTGTGGACAGACACTGTTATGTGACTTGATTTGTTGTAGATATTTCAAACATCTCCTATCATCATGGCCACAGAGATACTTCTGGGTCATGTCATTCTATGATGACTAGGGTCCATTTTAAGCTAAACTATCTATTTCAATTCACCCTTTGTTCTCCTGTGTTAATCAGTCTTTGGCTGTGACAGCCCTGTTCTAATGTCTCTTTTCCTGTCGGCTCTGTCATGTTCTTCCACCTGTTTCTTGTGTCATTCATTGAGATTGTATTTTAGTTTAGCTTTCTGTGTCAGTCTTTGCCAAATCGTCTGATTTAGATGATTTCATGCCAGTCTTCCTCTGTGTTTCATCTGTTGGACATAATTTTAGTCTTCTTAGTTTAGACAGATATTTTGTTTTCGGATTACTTGTTTGCTTGTACATCATTAAATATTGATTTAACTTGTTATGTCTGTCAGCTGACACAGCCTGTCTCCAGTCCACAGGCTTTATGTGGCACGTAATGAATGTGAGCATTGCAGGGCAGTTTTCATCTACATTAAAGGCTCTTCCAAGTGGCCATCTCCATCTCTAATGCTGCTCTACTCTACAGGCATTTTAATAATAATTGGATGGACTGTTAAACTACATAGGAACTCCTACCATTTTTATGAAGCGTGATAAAATAAATACCTGGCTATTTTATGTTTTCAATCATGGTTATTTTGAATCATAGATTTCTTCAATATGCCATCACCTGCTTGGTTTGACTGTTAGTCCTAACAATGAGCCACCGGATTGTCTGTTTCTCAGGGGGAGGCTTTCACCACTGCTCCAGTGACAGGGGAGGGGGCTTTTGTGCCTATGCTGACATCACACTTACCATCAAAGTGAGAATGATGTTCATAATTTATCTCACTGAGAATATAAACTCAAACATTGACTGTCAGAAAAAAACCTCTTTGTCAGATGAAGTTAGAGGTCTTTTTGCTTCAGGTGAGACTTTGGCTATTGTTTTCTACCAACGTAAAAAAGAAATAATTGGCACTGAGCTCTAGCTCTCTTGTTGCATGTCATCAATTCCTGCAGCTGTACACCACTGAGTAAGTTGCCGTTTGAGTTGTTCTTGAACTCAGTAGTAAATTTATGAGTATGCTGGCAGCAAACAAATGAAATTGTGTGGTTATAAGATCACTAAACGTTTGCTAGAATATTCCGACATTTTGCTGACTATAGCAGGTGGAAACACCTTAGATGTTTATAGAGGTCATGCTTTGACAATAAAAGGGAGGAAAAGGCTTGTTTGGCCTTGGGGTGGTCCAGAGCCAATGTTGTCAAATGGAAGAGCCTCAGTATATAATGCCAGTTGGAATTACATGTAAAAAAAAATTTAACAGTTAAGTTAATGTTTTCATGCAGATGAAACCCATGCAACTTAAAAACATGTCAAGGTCCTTTTCTTTCAAAGAGTTTGAGCTTACCAGGTTATTATGGACATTTCTGTGATTTTTATTTAATCATTTTACTTTGAAATCATTGCAACAATGTAAAATGTAAATGCATCATCTTCAGAGGGAAAGACATCATTTCTCCCGTTTATCTCTCAGTTTCTGTTTGAAAGAGTGGAAAGCATCTCCCAAGCAACTATCATCGATCTGGATGCTCATCAGGTGAGCCATTGTCATTACGTCTGCGTGCATTGCGACATTTATAAGTCCTTTTTTTAGTGCCATCTCTCGCTGTCATATTTTACTAAAAGTATCAAAAAAACATGTCAACCCAAGGAAAAGCTCAGTAACTGCCAGCTTTGTGTAATATTGAACTATCAATGGCATGTCTTCATGGATGTCTGGCTTTGCTAATACTCTCATATAAGTAACAGCAGCATGATCATATTTGTGATCATATTTGAACAACCTGTTAACTTAGTTATCAGCTGAGATGCCACTAACTCATTACAGTGTGGTCATTTTTGAGCAGTCTTACAATGTATCTGTTAACTGATATGCAAGGAACATTTGTTTTCTAGATTTGTATTTAGCTCTTATTACAGTCAATATCAAAACGATACATTCAAAATGGATCATATTGGGCAGCCAAAGCAAAATTCTGAAATTTGGCAAGGGAGGACTTGTCATTTTTTCCATCTGGGAAGTCCTGTGTTTGGAAAACTGCAGGTATTTTCAATATAATACGTTGCCAATTCAACAGACCAAACTATTAGCAGAGGATAGCTGGTTAATTCAGAGCCAATAATGATGTGAGTGGGTTGGCAGTTTGCTTTCAATGGGCCAAAACTTTCTCACAGCAATGATATCTGGCCCTTTCAGATTATTGCGATAATCCGACTTTTAAAATTAATGCTTTATTTCATAGTTTATCTGCAAAAACACAAAAATTTGAAGCATAATTGAAGGCTTCTATTCTCAAAAGTGCTCAAGAAAATTCAAAATGTTTTGCTAGGAATGGCCCACATGAGTGTCCAATTTGCAGAAAGGACCTGTTTCACTGAGGTAATGACACAATCTGACTTGTCAGTAGGTCCTCCTAAACTTTCACCATTACCAGTTTAAAAACGTCTCTGTCATTGATTGCCTGTTGTGACCTACTGGTCACGTTATGTTGGGATGTTACTCCTCGCACTGGGACGTGCTGTGCTTTGCATAGCTTGCTAACAGTGCTTAGATTTTGCGTGTGGAGCCTCTCTGCGATTATTTTTTTGTCTGAGAACCCAGGATGATCCATCAGTGCAGTTCTAGAATATTTATTGATGAATGGAAATTTCAATTGCGGTGAAATAATTTTATTTGTGTATACAATTTTTAAAGGCCCTCAAATAGCTCTCTGAATTACTCTCCTGCTCTACTGCTTTGTGATTCCAGAATGCTGAAAAAGCCAGCCATGTGTATTTAGCTTGAAGCTAATGGTGACTGATGACTAACAACTACAAAGCTGCCTAATAACATCCACATACAAACTGTCAAGTGCAACGTCCATATAATCCACATTGCATTGGCATGAAAACAAACAAACTATAACCCTTCTAGCTCACATGACTTCAGAGTGTCTTCTGGCTGGCTGGCTGGCTTCTGGTTGCTACTGGCTTGATTGTTAATTTAGTAGAGGACATCAAGGACAATATTAGGGTGTCATAGTGTGCCTCAAGAAAGTTCATGTGTAAAACCCAAATTTATGTTTGCGTGATGACAGGTAACAAGCTAGAACTTTGCTGTTAGTAGACCCTTACCCTCATCAGGCAGTCCCTTTGACGTCAGTGTGGCTTTTAAAATAATTATCCCTCAAACCTGGAAGGCAAAATGGACATACTAAGCCTGAAGTCCCTCAGAGATCAACCCCAGTCAGTATGGGTCAGTTACAATACCTCCTATGTCATCTCACTAAGAGTCCACTGCTGTTGACACTGATGGCCCATGACTGTTGTCAAGTCAGTTTTAAGTTATGTCCTGCTAAACACAACAACAGTTATGACACTTAGCAAATGGAGTAGAACTTCTGTTCTATAGTGGTTCCTTTGAGACTGTGATGACCAGTTGCATTTCTCTTTTGATATGGAGATTGGCATGCCACAGGTTTGAAAGCCCTGCATAGAGTGGTGAGGTCAGCAGAGAAAATTACTGGGCCTTCACTCCCATCCATTTAGGATATTTCACATAAGCACTACCTGATAAGGCCACCATCACTGCTGGGGATTGCCTCACCTCTTTCATTGACTGTTTGCCCTCTTGTCCTTTGACAAGAGGAATTGCAGCATAAAATGAAGAACTGCTGGAAGCTGCAAAAGTTTCATCCCTCAAACCATCAGTAGTCCTGAATACAAACACACACACACACACACACACACACACACACACACACACACACACACACACACACACACGTTTGCGTGGCTATAGTTATCTTTATTAGGATATTCCATTGACTTCCATTCATGTGAGCTGCCTAACGCAGACCTTAATCCTGATCCTAAACCAAAGTAATTGCTGCCATATCTTAATCCAACAACCACACTTTAACTCTTACTTTAACCAGGAAGTCAGAAAGTACACTGTGCTTCATTAGGACCATGCCATAACATGCTAAATTGATTAATTAATCAATTATTTCCACTTTTAATTTATTGACCTGAAATTGGTAGACATCTACTATATATTTGGTGTGGTGTATTTGATAATGTTGTTTCAATATTGTGCTCTCATTATCTGTCTGTGTTCCCCACTAAAAAACATTGCCTAAAATACTGTGAAAAATGCAAAATTTAAAAACTTTTAAGCTGCACTGTATGTTTCCTATATAGTTATTCCTATATAGTTAATTTATCTATGGTTCTAATTTGTTAAGCCTTCATAAAGGGGGCTTAGAATGCTCATTTCAAGGTTCATATTGGTATCCAGGGGCTCCACTTACATGATAACTGCATTATTTTTTTTTAGTCTAACCAATCAAATTTTATACATACACTCAAATGTTAGCACAAGAAGCTTTGCAACGCCCTAGTTTGCTAATTCATTCTCATACTGATGGTGAAGGAAACAGAAACAAATTGGGGTTCAGTATGATTGAGCCATGCGTAGTCTGTTTTACCTTCCTTTAACTCATTACGGAGCCCATCAGTTAATCCTATTCAAAACAAGGTTTTAGCTCCTATTACTATAACACCCTCCTCCAAGTTCCAAGTGTTACAATTCCTTGGAATCATTTGCCAATTTGCAAATGATTCCCTTATCTATTCCAGTGGGCGCGAATAACGTCATTGCGCACGTTGCATTACTTACGCAAGCTATGCCACATGTGTGGCGATGTCATTCAGCAGTGCAGCCATTAGGAAACATGGCACCCAAGCAGCACAAACACAAGTTTGGTTACATTTCACAAGAAAGGATGACAATAGGGCAAATTGCAATACTTGCAAAGTGGATATTTCATCAAAGGGTGGAAATACTACCAGTATGCAGAAACATTTGCACACACAGCATGCAATAACTTTGAATGAATGTTGCGTTTTCGATCTGCTCCAGAGTGAATCTCAACCCAGCAGCAGCGGCAACATTAGCATGCCCTCTGCTGTTAACACTGCAGGTAACTAACCAACCAAATGAGAATCAATAAGAAAATCAATAAAGAACTAAATCATTAACCAGAATAGAAAATGGAATCAGAATCGTAAAAATCTTATCAATTCCCATCCCTATTTACAAGCCCAAGAAAAGAAACTGGTGCTGGTATGACTTCTTTCTGGTGCATTGATTGCAAAAGAGAGGACCCTATCAAGACTGCTTCCAAGTTATCGATTGCCTTGTATTACATAAGACTGCAGGTGACAAAGCATGTGGTTTGAGGATGTTTAAGGAAGCAGACAGCCTCCTTGTGTTCCAACTCTGTTATAGGGTAATGGACATGAACGTGACTTCATGGGTGACGGGCGCGTGTTCATCATGGATATGTATAATCGCCACATCTATCCCAGGGATGGATATGCTAAAGGTGAGAGAGAGCACTCTAAATTTTCATTTCCAACCTAATTTTTATTTTTTTTTAATCTGCTTAAAAAGTCAAAGTGTGACTGAACTCTGACATTTTGAAAGTGTGGATAACTTTGTTCTTGAAGTGGCAATGGATAAGATGCTTGGCTATCAATTTGCTGATTATGAAATACATGTTGATTGCACAATGTTGCAGTTGCTGTCAAATGATGATATAATGATAAGGGACAAGAACAATACATTAAGTTTTATTTTATTGATTTAGATCACCATTAGCCACTGCTTGAGGAATGTCTATTCAATGTTCAAGTGACAGTCATAATTTGATTTGGAGGAATAAAATCCATTGTAAATTGCTTTCTACCAAAGAGACATATATCGAGCTCCTTGGATCCATAACAGGATAATAGCAATGGTTAGTGCAGTCAGAAATCATTTTAATCATTTCAACTGTGTATGGAACAAATGTGAACAAATAAAAACCCTGCCATTGATGTCACACATCAGTCATATTTCAGAGTGTTTTTGGTGTTAAATTCAAACTGGTGATCCAGTCAGGCTAACGTTAATCGTTACTAATGGAAATGCAAATCTGTAGTCAAGGGACAAGGTCTTTGAATGAAAGCATTTTGTTTTGTTTGTAGTCTGAGGGACTGAATTGTAGTTTTGGTCTCTTCTGCTACATTATGATGACTTTTTCTCTATATTGGGCCCCATTTGCACCTGGCATTAAAATGCATTTTTTTGTTCTTGGTTTGCAATCTGATGGTGCTTGACAACATAAAAGTACAACTGTAAATGCACCTGAGACTCATTCAGGACCACATTGAAAAAAAAAGTGTAAATATACATTCATCCATCCATCCATTTTCTTTGCCGAGTCCCCACTTGCATGTCTTTGAACTGTGGAAGGAAGACAGAGTACCTGGTGAGAACCCACACAGGCACAGGGAGAACAAGCTAACTCCACACAGAAAGTTCCTGTGCCCGAGCTGGGGCTCAAACCCGGAAACTTCTTGCTGTGAGGTGACAGTGCTAACCACCATGCTGTCCTCCAATGACAATCTGATTACAAAAAACTGAAGTTAAATGTCAAGTGTAAAGAGGGCCTGTATGTTAGTTGTGAAACAATCCAGTTGTAGTCATCAACTCTCCAACTACATGATCATATCTCAGATTGCTAACTACTGTAACTAAAACCTTCCAACTGTGGAAGGTTATGCTTAAAAGGAAGTCAAAATGGTCAAAATATGCACAAGACTGAATCTTTGGTTGTTTATGGTTGATGGGTTCTGAGATAGGGCTGAAATCAGAGAGGGGGTGATGAATTTTTTTCCCATTGATGTGTCTTCCTGTCTCCATTGTGTAGGTAATTGCATTTTGTGCTAATGTCAAGTACATGACATGATAATGATTTTTTTTTTTTTTTTAAGACTCTCACAAAGCTAATTTCAGAGCTTTGCTGTGCTGGGTTGGAATTAGAAAAAACTGCATAGTAAAAACTTAGCTTGTAGGAACCATTTAAAACATGGATGGAGTCATTTTTTCAGAGTAATTCAGACATTATGCAATCAGAATTTATTTCATGATGTATCAAAAATTTCCTCTATTGCCACTTAAACTGTGCAGAATTCTGGTGACAGATTGAGCTCTTTTTCTCTTGATCCTTTTGAGGAGGTTGAGGTTGGAATGGAGATGGAAGCTCTTAGTACGATAAAATGAATTCTTTCACTGTTGAAAGAAAGGAATTAAACTGAGTTATATGAAATACTTCAGTAATACTCAGTCTGTATGTATAAGAAGTAATCATCTATGTTCAGTGGCTTCATAATGACACACTGATGTATCATCTCTGTCTCCATCTCTGTGTATCATAAGGAGCCATTAAGAGGAAGGTGGAGCTGGACTGGGGTACTGAGGATTCAGAGTACCTTCAGAAAGTAGAGCTCCATTGTGAGGGAGCACTGAACGAGGTCCGACCAGACATCATTGTCTACAATGCCGGGACAGACATCTTGGATGGGGACCCCCTTGGAGGTCTCTCCATATCCCCACAGGTACCATCCCTGTGCTGTTCATGATACAATATTTAAATTAATTTCCTGTGAGAGTCTGCTGGTTCTTCCAGAAGTTCTCCCTCTCGAAATTCACAATTAAAAGTTTATTTTATAATGTTATAAATATTCATTTAAGTGTGATACCCATGAGCCTCAGTCAGTAGTGTTATGCAGAAGTAGGCAGTCAGAGGAATCTTTTGTAGTTGTCATACATCAAAAGTTTGGCTTCATTCATCCAAAACTGCCCGAGAATGCCACACTTCATTGAACACAATGTCACAAACTCAAAATACAAACAAAAGCGTTTATATGCCATACAACAGCTCAGAGCTGTAATGGACAAGAATATGTTAAAACCACTGACAAAGGAAGCTGATCAAGTTCCCACAGAGAAACCCCTGAGAAAATGTTAGCCAGATGCCTATGAAAAAAAGATGAAACACATCACCAAGTGGATTAAACATGCTGTGTCTATCAGCAAGAGAGCAAACTTTACATTATGTAAGAAACAAAGTTTTGATTTTTGCAAATTAACAATTACCTTATAGCAATCAACTGTTACATCGATCCAGGTGAGGTCACATCATATAATAGAATATCATAGAATAGAATAACCTGGTCCCGGATGGGTCCTGATCCTTAACTTTGTGGTTCTGCTTTGTCCAGGCTTTAGTTTTAAGATACTTGACGGCTCCAGTCTGGGTCCAGTAGATTTCCATGTCTCTTGGGGTTGGGGTATGAATTTTTGGACCCAAGAAGACCTTTACTTTGAACATTAACACCAGAATTTAATACTATGATACTGAAATTAATGGGAAGCCAGTGCAGGTAGGACAGACTTGATGTTATGTGTCTTCTTACTTTTTGTGGCTAAACACTGAGCAGCTGCATTCTGGACAGAATAGAGAGGGTTCATGAAGTTTGATTAAGACAAGTAGAAAGTGCTTTGTGGTAGTCCAAATGAAAGGAAATAAAAGCATGTATCATCATCTCCATCTCTGTCTTGGACACCATTGATCTCAGTTTTGCTATGTTTCTGGTAAGCTAGCAAGCTGGGCAACATGCTCGTCCAAGGACATGGCCTGATTAAAGATGATACAAAAGTTGTGGATATTATCTCTCACAAAGATGACAAGTGGTCACATTTGCTGCTACTTTTAAGAAGTAGTGTTTTCTGGAGCAATTATGAGATCATCTGTCTTATTATCATTCAATTGATGGAAGTTTTTGTTTATCCACAACCTAATAGCATCCACACAGTCTTATAATTGATATTATGAAAAAGAACAGTGCAACTGAAAGCTGTCAGCATAAAAATGATAATAAATACCAGTGTAATGATTAATAAATGCTCCAAAAAGTAACAGATACTGGCAAAAGAGCATGGCTCTAAGAACAAAACCTTGGGGAACATCGTATGACAGAGATGCTGGATGTGACATGAACTGACCCAACAGATACAGAAAAACTCCTGTCAGCAAGGTAGAATGTGAAGCAATCTTAAGGCTGACTCGAAAATGCCAAGCAGTTTGTTCACCTTTTTAAAAGAAGAGTGTGATCAACAATATCAAAAGCAAAGCTCCCACTTTGCACCTGCATTTTTTTGGACCCAAGAAGAACTTTACTTTGAATATTAACACCAGAATCAAATGTTTCAACACGAATTGTGCTGTGTTTTTATCTCTATATCTCTTTGTGTGAAGCACGATCCCCCTTAAACAGGATTCAAAGCTTTGCAGTGTTGCCTCATTCATCCATTCACTCTCACACTCATACACGGACGAGCCAAACGGCTCAACAGGTTCAATGTCTTCGATGGAACCAATACCGCCCAAATTTCTTTGTAGCCACTCTACTGTCTGAGCCATTTTTGACTTTGACCAAAAAATACATGTATATTCTAACACAATTTCTCATCAAATGTCTTTTCAGGACCCCATGTTCCTTACATATAAACCTGCCACTTTACAACTCTAATAAATCAAGGAGTGCGTCTTTGCTCTCAGATTAAGATGGAAGGTTTGACAGATATGAAACTGACAATCAGACTGTTTCTGCTTTATTTAGAAACGGGTACAAAAAGGAGGATTTCTGCATTCCTTAAGCCTTCTTTAACTTTCCTCTGTTCAGAATCAGAAACTATTCAACTGTGCTAAGTGAAGCATTTTGGTTCATCAACAAATAAAAGTCAGATATCATAAATTTGTGACTTTTTCTTAACTTAACTTTGCTGTTAGTTCTACATGTCGGCTGTCAAATATTAACACATTTGCAGGTGTATTCCTTCTATTCCTACTCTCCTTAAATAGCAATAGTTCCTATTTCTTCAAGTTATCATAATCTTACTTCAGAGTTTTGTAACAGGGAGAATATGTCAAAGTAGAATTGGCAGCTGGTCAGGTCAAGTTAGTATTTCACATAGCTCATTTGGAAATGAGGAAACTTGACTGCTGAACCAGGGCTTATCCAAACTAGCCAAATGTGGGTTTATTATGTCCTGTGTGCAGTTTTTCTTTCCAGTGATCCAACAATTCAGACAATAACCAGAGAAAATACAATGGATCTGAAGTATTGGTTTGTTGGGATGGGATTACTCAGTGTCTTCAACTAAGATGTTCTTAATGTCTTCCTAACACTGTCTCTTCACTACCAAACTACAAGTTTTTGTTTTTACAACAGCTGAGCAGAATTAGTCAGGTCAAGTTTGAAAATGTATACAGTAATATGTGTGTGTGTGCGCACGCGTGCGTGTGTCAGGTGTCGGGGGTGTTAAAAAGTCAATGAACATCAAGCTTCATTAAAGAAGGCTTTCTAATAAAAAATTTTCACATAAATCACATTAGAAGTAGGATTATCTTCCCATAGACTTCTAAATTTGATTTCTTTCTGCAATCCTGATTTCATCCTTTTCAGAACACTGGAAAGTATGCAGATTTAAGGCATTTATCGGATCAAAAAGCTTTTATTCATTCAATATAGAGTAGTGGTGTGCTTCAGCCTCTTGTGGGTTGAAATGGGTATAAAAACACGAAGAATTATCTCAGCAAAACTTGTTTAAACAGGAAAGAAAACCAATGTGCTCTGGAGCTCTGTAACATCATTTATACCAACAGTGTATCTTTCTTTCTGACTTCTTCTGTGTAACTGCAAGGATCTTGACACTCAGCTGTAGAGTAGTGAAATATGGGGATGGGTGGGTCTCCCCTCCCTAAAGTAGGAAGCGTTTTTTAGATCTAGATGATATCACCAGCAACTTGCCCCAAGTGTGAGAAGTGACTGATCATATTTGAATGTAGATAGACTTACAAAAATCCTCTCTCTTCTCTTGTCTGCCAGGGCATTGTAATGAGAGATGAGCTCGTGTTCAGGGCTGCGAGGCAACGGGGCATCCCCATACTCATGGTAACATCAGGAGGATACCAGAAAAAAACAGCCCGTATCATTGCTGACTCCATCCTCAACTTGCAGCAGCAGGGCCTGATTGGAACAGAGGTGCTTGAGGGGGAGGGATCATCACCAATGATGACCAGCATGATGTGTCTCCCTCGATCAACTAGATCACCTTTCACTGCTGTATGAATCCTGGGATCAACAATCTCATGTGTGGCCTCTGAGACTTCTGAAGTAACTTCTTATGAGGAATTAGTGTGTGAGAACAGTGATGAAATCATATCATTTTTGTCACACAGGAATTTTTCCGCATGTATTGACGCATAAATAAATGCTCTAGGGCAGGGGTCCCCAAACTTTTTTCTGTGAGGGCTACATAACTTTTCCCTTCTCTGATGGGGGGCCGGGCTCAGTTTGTAACAGAAAAAGTGTGACGATCGCAGGGGTGCCTAAACATAAAAATGTATTGTTTTCCAGAAAGCCACACAACCAAATAACCCTCTCTGGGTTCTTCACAGAAAAAAAGTCAGGAAATATATAATGACACTACCAAATAACCCTCTCTGGGTTCGGGTCTAGGATTTTTTTCTGGGGGTTGCCAGATAGGGGCACAGACTGCAGAAGGGTGGAATAGAATGTCACGTTCCATGCGTGTATGAAATAGTTACTGACTGTGTGTTCACACCAAGCGGCAATGCAAATTTTCGCGTCGCTTTATTCGCGAATGACGCGAATATAAACATTTTGATCCAGTGATCAAATTCACGCAAATAAAGCGACGTGAAAATTTGTGTCGTGTTTGGTGTGAACACACCTTAATAGTTAATAATGAAAATAGTTCATAGCTAGCTATCAATTTTATCATCAAATACAAATACACATACAGTATATGGAAAAAAAAATCTAAATGCGTCTCTGGTATTGTTCAGGGGGCCGGGCCAAATGTGGAGGTGGGCTGTATCCGGCCCACGGGCCATAGTTTGGGGACCACTGCTCTAGGGAATAGTCATTCAAAGAGTCAAATTATGCCAAAATATTAAGCTTCCTCTGACTTCCCGCCGATGTCATAAGTTCTTTCATGCTACAGACAGACCTGTTTCAATATGTGGGTGACAGATGCATTTTGTCTTTAATTTGTGTTTGGGAAGAGTTTTACAGAGCTGTTATTTTATCTCAGGAAATGTAATAATGCATTTCATTAATAGTCTTTTGAATCAAATGCATTGGAGGAATAATAATTATCCTCAATTTCAGCTTATTTATGAAGGAGAAACTTACATTCCTTCATCCTCACTGATAATTGTTTCATTGTTTTTCTTCTTTTCCAGATATTAACAATGTGTCGTTAATTGCTATCAACCACTGAGGGTTTTTTGTACTTATAATTTAAATTTGCTCTAATTTGTGCTCTTGAAATTTACTAGGAGTCCAGTGTCACTGGAATGCATGTGCATAAGGGTTTGAACTAATTTTAAACACTAAAATATGTGACTCTTAGCACTTTATCTGATATATGTTGAAACTAAAATTGTTAAAAAATTGCTGCTTCTATTGTATTGTGTCCAAACCCTGAGAAGTGTATATCACTTACTGAGTTCACCAATATTGTTAAGCTTTTGAAAGGATTTTTAATTCTGACTGGTTTGCTGAAAAAGGACACAACAGTCCCACAATATTGTTTGCTACGATACTGAAGCCTAAACTTTAAAGATTCAGTACAGTGAAAAATGTTCAAATAAGGCCATTCCTTCTCAATCTACTGATATGTGTGCTTCGAGAAGTTGCACTAAAACAGTTACATAACAAAAGAAGCAATACATCTGAAGCTGAAAATGTCATTAAAATTTGATAGTAACAGTTTGATGGAATTAAACCACTGTAGTATCTCTCAGAAACATTTGTGGTTTTAGAGGCTTTGGGAATGATTTACAATTGAAAGCTTCATGATTAAAAGTTCAAAGAGTGATAACTGACCTGTCTCTGGATATGGTGTGTTCTATGTACATCATGTTGGTAATGGTGGTCTGGGGGAAAATGCTTTATGGTCAAAAAAGGATTTATTTGCTGTACCTACGCATCTTATTTCCAAGACTGCAAGGGAGGAGTCATTATCTTTGTGTTTGGAACTTGGCATGTGACATCGGATCCACTGATCAAGGTCTAGTCTGCAGTTGCAAACACAATGGCCTCTGACTTCCTTTCATTCCACTTTTCAGGCTGTCTGAAAAAAAAAAAGTTGGTTGCTTCTACACGGAGAATATCTTGGGGCTCATTTGCCCTCGTTGGCTAAAATGAATCATCAATTTAAATAATCCAAACTTGTATTAGACAGTTGAATGATATCTGCCTCACCCACTCAAATTAAAATGGGGAGTTCAGCTGAAAGGAGAGAAATTAGGAATGATTTATGCCAGGATCACTGACTGACACAACCAGTGGAACAACCATGGTAGTCAGATAAATCTGCAGCGTTATTGCAACCTTTAATTTTAAATTACAGTAAATGTTTTCATGGATTACACAAAAGCATTTGGGTCTCTCCCACACTCTCAAATTACTATATGGGCCTCACTATCAGTAAGCATTCAAACTATTCAACAATAAATAGAGCACTACTTAATAGTAGTAGTAATTTAATAGTGGGACCATAAATATACCTTTCTATCTTCTTTAAATCTTCCGTCCTTCAAGAAGTTAGCATTGGCTAAACAAACAGGATACTTTTGTTTACTGACCATGTTTTTCAGCCTCATCCCTATATTTGGGATGCATTGTCTGTTTGAGTTTGATAAAGACAGACCACCAAACACTCTGGTGACACTCGTGCAAATAATGCAAGGTGAAATTCTCTAATTATACAAGTATTCTATTCTATTGTATCACAGTATAGCATAATTTGTTAGTCCTGAAAGGGGTTTTTTTGTTCGGAAAAACACTTCTTAGGATAATAACAACTGCCACTGAGATATGGTTTCTGACAGGAGCATATTGACCAACTTCTTGATTAACAAATCACATGTCTACACCAGAACTTTACAGTAGTGGTTTTACATTACATAGAGGTAGGTGTCTACTACTTCCACCAATATTGGGAACTGTTTGACCTTTGGCCACTGTGACTCCACAAAAAGAGGAACAATGAATAACTTCAGCACCTTTCTTCAGCAGCTAGCACAGTTCACAGAGCATAATATTTGCCATGAGGGAGATATTGGTCCCTTGGCCCTCATAGTTGGTTTCAAGTGCATGGAGTTTTAAGAAGGGATGCAAAAGAAATGTCTTCTTATATTCCATTTACTGACTTCAGGCGGCGCCTCTCCACACACTTTGATCTGTTGCTGTTGGTGTGATCTCTCCTGCACTGACAGTCACCTCAGGGACAGAGCTGATTTATAGCACGCAGGTTCTGTGAGAGATAGCTAATGTACCTGTTCTGACAGTAAGGAGTAAGCAAGGCAGGCTCATTCACAGCAAAAGTCCTTTTCAGGTGTTGGTGCTTTTTAAAGCTTTTATAGGCTGAGTCTTCTTGATAATGAGATTGCATGGGTGTTAAATGAGGGTGTTCAATCACTGTCGTACACTGAATCAGATCCTGAAGCTGCTGGCTCAGCATCACACAATAAGCCCTTTTTGGGACCACAACAATGCAACACACAAGTACCGATGGGTAATTCACGAGTGCAGATATAACTATACTTACAGTTCTTTATTATGAGGATTCATTATCCATTGAACTTCTGGCAGCAGCATCACACGAATGAAAGACTCAATTGTTTTGATAGATTTTTAAATTATCCCACTGGGAGATGTTTATAAAGTGTTACTTCACATTTATTTCCTTTCACTCATTTTATTTGTCTCAGAATGTGCCCTTGAAAAAAACAAAAAAAACTTTCATGGCAATTATTTTTCAGTTTATGTTAACATCCAAACCATCTGCATGCTGTCAGGGATCTGATTTACACAAGAATCAGGCTCAAAATGCACGACTCACTAACAAAGAGTTTCCAAAATATCTGGTCTTTAATACAGAACCAGGTCAGTGCACAGGAGTCAATCGGAAGAGGCAAACTAGTAACAGGGGCTAGGCAAAAGCGGAATCCGAAAATACTGTCCAAAGTCAAGATCAGGAGTAACTATCAATACAGTTTCAAGAGTTATGGAATGCTAGACAAGGCTAAAACGAACTGGCAACAAGACAGAGGAAAAGATGCTTGCTATTTGTATATGAGGTAACAAGACGATAGGAGACGTGTGTGATACATCAGGAGACAGAGAGGGAAGTGATCTGAAACAAGAAGAGAGTTAGACACCAAAATAAAACAGGAGGCACAGGATGAGAATGTGATGTTAAGATAAAAGACAGAACATGAGACATTTCAGATGCTGGTAGCTCCAAACATTCAATGGAATATACAGATGTGTTGCTTTAACATTAGGCTAGTTTATTCTGATTGATTTGTCTTGTTTTTCCTCTCACTGCCAATATACTAAGCATATTCATTGTGTTAATAATTACATAATTACATTTGTATTTGTGTGTGTGTGTGTGTGTGTGTGTGTGTGTGTGTATTTTACTATTATCATTGCCATCTCCTGCTCTTGCCTTGTAGGTTATTACCATTGTGGGTACAGTGATGAACTATCTTTCCTCTTTTCCCTTTGTTTTACTTAGACTTAACAATTAATTAACTCATACCACACTGATCACCCAAAACATTAAAACCACTGACCGGTTTCCTACTGAGTGGAATACCAATGTTCTGCTATTGAACAAAAATTTTCAATCAAGTGTAAAACACTTTTCATCATAATGACATTGTAATGACATCATCATCAGCCTTATCCCCAGACTGGAGACCATTCATCCAGCCATGGCAGTGATGGTCTGGCTGCTCCTCTTAGCAGGAAGAGGAAGATTAGCTGGGCAAGTAAATGTTTGTCAAATCAAAATTTGCTGTGTGTAAAACTTGACTGAAATGTGTTTTTTTTTATATAGTGTTGCATATGTAAATTGTTAATCACCTTTCTTTACTATTTAATGTACCACCTCGCTTGACCCAGGTTCAAGGCCCTTAAAGCAAGTATGATCCAGGGATGAATATAATATTAAACACAATAACCTTTGTTTATAAGTAGAAACATACAGAAAAACAGACAAACAAGTAGACCACCAGATAACAGGTTGCAATGCTAGTAAATAGGTTGACTGACAATACGCCAGAGACCCACAGCTCATCATCATATATCTCAGACTATGTCAGTTATGCTCTTAAGTGTGAACAGAGCAGAACCAGATTGAAATATAAGATTAGCAAGCATTTGCAAGTAGGGGTGTCAATAAACAGGCAAAACTAAACAAATGAACAGACAAAAAAAATACATAAAACCAAAGGCAGTGCTTCAACCACCTGTACAACAATCAAAAAACGGTATCAAACAGGTACAACACAACACCAGAATGGGACCACCTTGGACGGGGCCCTGGTCCACTCAGATATTACGCATAATGTTAATCAGACCCAGGGCTGGCTGCATAAGAACTGGACCCAACCTGGTTCTGACTGAGTCTTTTAATCATGGACCCTGGAACCAAATGTTGCCCAAGAATCCACAACAAACAAAATGTCAACAACTCATCATCGGAGGCCCTTATTGAGTAGACAACTCACCTTACACTTTTGTCTGTAGTTACCAGGCAAGATATCAGGGTAAAATATGTGTAATTAAAGGAACTATATCCAGAAATAAGATATCATAGTTGTGGACAACATGCAAACAAACCAGGAGCCAAATCTCTCCTTCCTTCTCACTTTCCGTTTACTCTCCAGCCCACCCTACCCCCTCTACCTGCACATATGCAGTTGCCTCCAGTGCAGCGAAACTGTGAATCTTCATTGAGCACATCGAATATAACTGGACTGTTTTATGGACAATTTCAAGAAACAAATTAAGTATACAATGTACAAGCAAGAGAATGTCCTTGGTATTTTTGGTATTTTTTTTCTGTAAATTAAAAGTGCGGCTACTATTTTTAGTATTACTGCTCCAATCAAACAGTATCTGTACGTCTTTCATGGTGTTTATTTGGTGACAGTGTTGTTGCCATATATTTGTAATGTAGCAGTTGTAATTAGGTTTCTATTAGCTTTCTTGTAAATGCTACCTAACTGCTGGTAGCTGGAAACTAACTTGTTGAAAATGTTTGTTGAAACTATCTCAGATTATATCAGCATGATATTTTGGATAGGCCTCAAATGGTTGTGGCATTTGTGTTTTTAATGCATTAATAAAAATGTGACCACACCAAGATGGAAATGTATGTACTCCTACGCTATGTTGTCATGTGAACTTAGCTGACACTAATATTGTTGTTACTGATAAAGCTATATATCAGGAACCACCTTGAGTTGCTGCTGTTTTTGAATCAAAGTTGGATTTTTATTTTTGACCTAACTACTAAGGGCAGTGGCAGTCAACCATCCACTGAGGCTGGCTACAGCGAGGGGAGAGAGGGGGAAGGGGCAGACTTTAGGGTAGAGCGGGGCTTGAAGGTGGAATCTGCAGAGTTCCAGCCTGAGGATCTCAGTTGAGCTGGCTCAACAGCAGGAAAAAGGAGGCCCTCTATAATGGTGAGAGAGAGGGAACAGGTTTGTACCATCTGCACTTGTATCTACTTGTATTTGAAAATTGAAAATATTGAAGGAATTTGTGAATATTTTGTGAAGTGCTGATTTACAAGTGTGGTTACGGTATGATTTACATTATAGAGTGTTTATTCATCTTTTTCAGAGGCCACTTCAAGAGCTGACCCTGGATGAGTGGAAGGACCTTTTTGACCATCAGGGAGCACTGGTTTTTGATGCCCTGATGATGCACTGATCCATCAGGGTCTGCCGCTATTTACAGGGATTCAAGGGCAACCATGGTGCTATTGTGGGAACTGCAGAGAGTTGTCCACAGACCTGGAAAGAAAGTCTTGGACACTAGCATAATTCTCAGACACCTGCAGCATTTATCAGCTCCCACACACACCCAAAATTAACAAATACATGCATCATCTGGGGATCAAATGCAGTTCAGGCCTGCAACTGCTCAGCAGACCTCATACATTTTCATAATGAATAAATTATTTATATTCATAAAGAAATGAATAAAAACAAATAAATTCAAGTATAGGCCATTTAATTGGTCCTGACATGTTTCATATCTTAGAACATGTAAGTCAGTAGATGTCATGAGCCACATTCAAGCATAGTGTCATACTTATCAGGTATAAATTAAGTAATCACTGGTCACACTGACTGGCACATAATTAAGCATGGCCAGAATTGAGAGGAAAATTGGATCATTGTGACAGGACTAGGTTCTTGACTAAACAGCGTCCAAGTGTAGAGAGCCCTCAGCCAAAGCTACAGTGATGGCCACCATAAACTTGAGTTCTTGTCCACAAGGACAGATTCCTTTACTGTGTTTTGGCATGATTAGTAAGTGCTGTTTTGAGATGTTACATGTCCCATGGCTCCTCTGCTAGATCACTGCCCTTGTGACTCAAAGGAACATGAACCCAGGTCAGCAACTTTGACTCCTTCTCCTCCTCCACATGCCAAAGGAAGAGAATTGGATTAGAGACTGAATCAATTAAAACATATACAGTGCACTGTGTATAGTGTATATGAATATAAAATTCTTCCATGTCACACAAGTTCACTTTTAGTATTGTTTTGTCTTTGTGCTGAACATACTAGGGTTGGGCAATCCACTATTTTCACATCATCCAATCGAGTTTCATGGAGACCGCGGATTTATGATTCAATTGCACTAAGGGTAGGAGGAGTTTCTTCACTGACAGGCACCAAGCATGGTGGACAGAGAAGTTGAGCTGGTGTAAAAGAAAAATGCCACGATGCAAATGAAAAGGAAACAATGCAGATACAAAAGTCACACATCATATATCTAAAGAATGCCAAGCATGTAACGTTGATGCATCCCCCCAACTCTCAGTAGTAACGACTTCCTATCTTTCTTTACTGAAAAGATTGTGAATAGCAGAACAAAGATTGCCAGTAATGGAGGACAGACTACAGTTCCCATAGAAGCACCTCCCAGAATTGGTGCAGGAGACTGTACTCTTTCCATCATTCCTGTACAGTTGAAGTCTGTGAAAGGAGAGAAGGTGTTACAGACCTATGCCTTCTTATATCCTGGATGTACATCCACCTTTTGTACCACCAGGGGCATGAAGTAGTTGAATCTAAAGGGCACAAAGACTCACATAATATTGCGCACCATGGGCCAAGGAAAAAGTGCTTGAAAGTCAGATTCTTACAGGGCTGGAGGTGTCAGGGCTGGATAATAACCTATTTGTGGAGCTCCCAGAGACATTCACACAAGCGACAGTGTGTGTCCTGTGTCAAAGAACAACATTCCAACTCAACAAGATATTGAAAGATGGGAATACCTGAAAGATATTAGGATCCCAGAACTGGAAGCTGATGTGGAAATCTTGATTGGGACAATACACCAAACTCATGGAGCCATGGGAAATAATCAACAGCAGAGGTGATGAACCTTACGCCGTGAAGACCCTATAGGGGTGGGTCATCAAAGGACCTTTAAGGGGCAATAATAGTTGTCAGAGAAGCTGTTCGACCATATATGCCAATAGGATATCCATTGTCAGACTGGAGGAGCTGTTGGTTTCTCAGTATAACCAGGACTTCAGTGAGAAAATCATGGAGGAAAAGCAGGAGATATCAACGGAGGATCTGAGATTGATGAAGATCATGGAAAGGTCCATTTGCAGACAGGAAGGTCATTATTGCGTGGACTTGCCCTTCAAAGTGGATGACATCACCATGCCGAACAACAGGTGCATAGTTGAGCAACACATTCAAAGTCTCAAGAGGAAGTTTGAAAGGAATGAGCTATCAGGGGGAGTACACAGCGTTTCTTACTGAAATGATTGACAGTGGATATGCAGAGGTGATTCCTCAAGACCAGTTGGAAGGCAGAGAGGGAAAGGTGTGGTATCTCCCTCATCACGGAGTCTATCACCCAAAGAAGAAAACCTTACGAGTGGTCTTTGATTTTGGAGCAGGATTTAGAGGAACCTCTTTAAACTGTCAGCTTTTGCAAGGTCCTGACCTCACTAATTCTCTCTTTGGTGTTTAAACAAGGTTCAGAGAGGAGAATGTTGCTCTGGTGACAGATATCCAAGCTATGTTCCACCAGGTGAGGGTGTCAGAGAAGCACATGGATTGTCTGCGCTTCCTCTCAAGAGGAGATGCGTCAGAGTCCAGTGGAACACAGAATGAGAGTGCACATCTTTGGAGCAGTTTCATCACCAAGTTGTGCCAACTAAGCTTTGAGGAGGACTACAGCAGACAATAAGGATGACTTCAAATTGGAGGTGACTGACACGATTTACAACAACTTTTATGTGGACGATTGTTGGAAATCCCTGCCCACAGAAGAGGATGCACTGCCACTGGTTGTTGATGTTGACATTTGTGCAAAGGGAGGATTTCAGCTGGCAAAGTGGACCAGCAACAGTCGAAAGGTGTTGTCATCTATTCTAGAGGTGAAGCGGTCCAAATCAACTAGGCTGTTTCGTTTGGAACAAGATGACTTGCCGGTGGAGATGGCACTTGGGTTGAGTTGGTGTGCCGAGAGTGACACTTTTACATTCAAGCCTGCGGTGGAAAAGAGAACACATATCAGAAGAGGTATTCTTTTGATTGTCAGTTCCATCTATGACCCATTAGGATTTTTGTCGCCACTCACCATGTTGCCAAAGATGATGTTGCAGGAAATGTGTCGGAAAGGCATGTCATGGGATGATCCTGTACCCCCCACATTCTCACAGCAATGGGCAGACTGGCTGTTTGATCTGGAGAAAGTGGTGGAGTTTAAGGTAGATCGCTGCATCAAACCAAAAGACTTTCGAGAACCCATACATGCACAGTTACATCACTTTGGGGATGCTAGCGACCATGGTTACGGCACAGTGTCCTATCTGAGGTTGGAGAACCAGGAGAAAGGGATACATCTTGCATTCATGTTGGGCAAAGCTAGAGGTACTGTGATGGTATGAAACCAGGTTTTGTAGTGTAGGACCCAAAAACTGAGATCGGAGGCAGGTTGAAGGTGCAATCAAAAGGTATTTATTGGACAGGGGTGAATCTGAGAGGTGAATGAATATGAAGAGGGTTGGCACGGTGTGGGTTCGTGGAGGCACTGCGGAGAGAAAGAGCAGAGGCTGGATGAGGATGCAGGCAACAATAGCAAAACCACATGAAAAAAAGCACAAAGGCAAAAACAACTCCAAACAGGAGATCAAGTTAGCTTAGCTCAAACTTCAATACGCTAGTTAGAGGGCCAACAAACCACAGGAGATGTGGAAATCCACTGGCAAAGGTGAAGTCTCCACGAGCCGGTTTTGTAGGTGAGTGATGAGGTGATCTCCCTCAGGTGTGCAGCTGCAGAGGCTCAGTGCAGGAGCCACGCCCACTCCTCATGCAGCAGAGGGTACAGGGAAAGCAGGGAGTTTTATGGGGGGGGGGGGGAGAATCCCCACAGTTGCACCGTTAAAACAAACAACAATCCCTCGCCTTGACCTTACTGCTGCTGTGCTTGCAGTTAAAGTTGACAACATGCTCAGGAAAGAGCTGTTGTTGCATTCGGAGGTGTCCTGCTTCTGGACTGACAGTCAGACTGTGTTGAAGTACATCAACAATGACACCAAAAGATTTTGTACCTCATGTCAAATAGAGTGGCCTCTATCAGGGAAGCAACAAAGGTGGTTCAGTGGAGGTATTTTAGCTCAAAGAGCAATCCTGCTGATGAGGCATCTAGGGATTTGTCAGTGGATAATTTCCTGACATGCAAATGGTGGATTGAAGGTCCAGATTTTCTTCGAAAGCCAGAGGTGGATTGGCCACCACCTTTTGCTCCACAGCCTGTTTCGACAGAGGATCCAGAGGTCAAAAGGGACCTAAGGGCAAATGTTATCATCTCTGGCTTGGAGGATGCCACCACAAAATTTATTCATCACTTTTCTGTGTGGACTAAGCTCAAGGCTATTCTCCTGGAGTTAAAGAGAAAAACAACGGAGATAGTTGCATCTTTTGCCGGCTCAAACACACAATCTGTCGAAGAGGAGATGAGAAAGGCCAGAGATGCTATTAAAGGTCAATCACTTTCTGTGAGTGACCTCTCCAGAGCAGAATCTGCCATTATTGGCTTCAGTCAGCAGGCAACATTCATGGAAGAAATCACTTCATTGAGGAGTGGAGGAGCAGGTTTAAAGAAAAACAGTGCATTTCAGATCCTGCAATTCAGGATGGTTTATTGAGAGTGGGTTGAAGACTCAGTAGGTCAGCTTTACTTGAGGAGCTGAAACATCTTGTAATACTGTTCAAAGGTCATCATGTATCAAATCTCATTCTGCGGTATGTTCATCAACAACTTGGCCATGCTGGGAGAAACCATATGCTCTCAACTTTGGGACGAAGGTACTGGATCACAAATGCTAACTCTGCCTGTCGAAAAATAATATCTGAATGTGTGGTTTGTCAATGGTATCGAGGACAGCCAAGTGACCAGAAAATGGCCGACATGCCAAAGGAGAGAATCATTCCAGACCTGCCTCCTTTCACCAATGTAGGAGTGGACTACTTTGGGCCCATTGAGGTCAAGAGAGGACGTGCTATGGTCAAAAGGTATGGAGTGATATTCATATTCATTGGCAAGCAGAGCCGTACATTTGGAGGTTGCAGATTGTCTAGACACAGACTCCTGCATTAACGGCATACAAAGATTTGTGTGTCGCAGAGGTCCAGTGTCCAGTTTGACGTCAGACAATGGCACAGATTTTGTCGGAGCAGCCAGAGAGTTAAGAGAAGCTTTGGCTGCCATAGACCACAGAAAGATTAAAGGTGCTCTCCTGCAGAAGGGAATTGATTGGATGTCAATACCCCTGCTGCCTCCCATCATGGCGTTGTGTGGGAGCAACTCATCAGGATGGTTAGCAAGGTCTTGTTTTCTGTTCTGCGACAGCAATCCTTGACTGATGAAAGCCTGCGTACTATCCTGTGTGAAGTGGAGGCTATTCTCAATGACGGCCCTCTAACCAAGGTCTCTGATGATGTCAATGACTTGGAAGCTCTCACTCCAAATTATATTCTTTTGCTCAAAGGTAAACCCACTCTTGCTTCTGGCCTCTTTCAAAAGGATGATATTTACATTAAGAGAAGATGGAAGCAAGTTCAATACCTTTCAGATCTGTTTTGGAAGAGGTGGATAAGGGAATATTTACCACTACTGCAGGAACGGCAAAAGTGGACGAAGCCTCAGAGAAGTTTAATGATTGGAGACGTTGTTGTCATGGATCAAACAGCTCCTTGTGGTGCATGGATTATGGGAAGAGTAACAAAGACTTACCCGGACAAGAAAGGACTTATACGTGCAGTGCAGTTGAAGACAAAGACAGGGCATTTGGAGCGGCCCATATCCAAGCTCTTCTTGCTTCAGGAGGCAGTGTAAAGTTCATGACCCAACGTTGAGTCACATGTGTTGGAGGATCTTGACTCAGACGGAGGAAGACAGAAGATTAGGTTGCTTTGTGACTCCTTTATTGCTTGGTATAATTGTTCTATCATCACAATTAGGGGCCAGTGTATAGGAGCCACAACCGTTTATTTTTCTGTCTCTTGGGTTTTCGTCAGGTCTCCACGGGTGGCAGTGTAGCATTTTCTTTATAATCACTGGTGCAGGTACTCAGGTGACGCATAGAGGTGGAGGTTCATGTGGTTTTTATGGCTCGCTTGATCGCTTGCTCGCCAGGCTCACTCACTTCACCTCACTTCTTTGTTTTCCCACAGCATCTTTTTATTAGTTTCTTTTTGCAGCAATTAAGTAATGTTTTGTTGTGACATTTTGTCAATAAAATGGGAACGTCACCCGAACATGGACCAGTGTATGGACAGTCGTTTACTGAGCGCGTCAAAAACAGTCTCTCACTTCCATGCAGAGTGACTAAAGGAAGGTAGGATAGTCACTAAAGGCTCCCCTCCTATGGAACCGTCTCCCAGTTTTGGTCCGGGATGCAGACACACTCTCTACCTTTAAGAGCAGACTTAAGACCTTCCTTTTTGATCAGGCTTATAGTTAGGGCTGCTTAGGCTGGCCCTTAGATATGCTGCTTAGGCTTAGACTGCCGGGGGATCTCCCATGGTGCACTGGGCTTCTCTCTCCTCCTCTCTTTCCTCTCTGTCCTCCTATATGTGTCATATATAAATCATAGTCATATGTGTTACAAACTCATCTTCTTCTCCAGAGCCTTCGGGCTCCCCACATCCCAGATCCCGGGTGCAACTGGAGGAGGCTACAGATCTGAAGAGGCTCAAGCTACCACCCGTAGCACCACCTGCTCACGTCCCCGTCTGTCCATCAGTCCCTTCCCTTTCTCTCTCTCTTTATCTCTGTCCCTCTCTTTCCTTCTGTATATCTGTCTTTCTCCGTGATCTGTCTTTATCTCTGCCCCGCTCTCCTGCTCTCTTTCCCCCCAACCGGTCAAAGCAGAAGGCCGTCCCCATTGAGCCTGGATCTGCTCGATGTTCCTGCCTGTTAAAAGGAAGGTTTTCATTGCCGCTGTTGCAGGATGTGCTTGCTCATGGAGAATTGTTGGGTGTAAATTCATTGAAGGAGTGTGGTACTAGACCTACTCTACTTGCAAGTGTAAGTGTCATGAGATAACTTTTGTTGTGATTTGGCGCTATATAAATAAAACTGACTTGATATGACTTGATCCATCAATTAAAACAGAGCGTTATCATTTGAATGCCAGTTGCATCTACGACTCTGATGTGAAGGCTTGTATTGTTCTGCAGTTACCGTCCTCAACAAGCAGCTGGTGCCAGGTGCTGCCGTGAGCCTCTCCTTTGTCCCAAAGCAGTCACAGGCTGTCAGACTTACAGAAGGCATATGCCACAGTCTTAGCTGCAGTCAGAGCAGAGGAGACCAACGTCCAGACTCAAAATGAATTGCACATCCCCAAAGTTAAAGAGCGGGATGTAAAAGTTTCTTCACAGTTGTGCTATAATCAATCACTGCATGTGAGTCCTAACCTTCCCTGAGACAACACCCTGCAGATTCTGTGCAATCTCTTGTTTTGATCATTCATAACCATTGCTTTATACACAAAAGTCTTTTTAAAGACTCTCTCCTTCTTTACAGATTACCTTCCTGCAATTGCAGTAGGTGTATTTGTAATCCAAGGAGTAATTTGTTCATTTTTAAAAAGCTTGTAGGCCCAAGAGCAAGCCCACTTCCAACTGCAGCTAGTAACACGTAGCCATGTTACAAACACACTCAAAAGACCACAGTATTACAGTTACAACTTAAATGATTTCTCACAAACTTTTCATCATCAAACAAACAAACAAACAAACAAACAAAACTATGGACAAGTTTCTGTAAATGATAATGATATAAATTATGTCTCAAACAAACCAAATGTACCAAATCTGTGTGGCTACATGCACATTACATCATGGTGCATCATAAATCCCCTGCTTTGTAATATTGATAAAATGACAGTTCGCTTTTTTTTCCTGCCAATGAGGGTAGATGACAAGATGATTCGTCTTTAGTGAATGAATTCTCATTGGCATTGTTGAGCATTTGGGCATTGTGTTGCTTGGTTTAATGTCTAATCAACTGTATAAGGAAGACTTGTTGACCATAATATAGCAGATACTTCTGATATTTTTTTATTTGAGAGACAGAAGCTGAAATTCTTAAAACTTCATTTGCGTTTAATGACTAGTTTCTGGACTCTTCTTGGACAATGGGATCCACTGTGGTTTGAGACAGCTTGTCCCTATTCTCACACTCATATGCTGTAAATGCAGTGACTGCCATCTAGTGGTGTGCTGAAATAATAATGGAAAAACAGCAGTCATGGAATTGAATTTGACAACACATGCATACAATATTTGATCCTTGAGCAATTCTTAAGAAAAGCACTCAATATGCTAGACAGCTATGTCTCAACTGGAGTTAGACAATCATGTAAAGGAAAACTAGTACCTTATAACATATAGGATTTCAGTGCTAGCTTCAAGAATTGTAAAGAATGATGGTAAGTGATTTGAAAATGACTTATTCACCATTTTGTTACTCACACAAATTCCCTCTTTGATTCTGACACCCTCCCTCTCTCCAGAGAAAGAATACCTAATGATGATTCTAGTGTGGACAAATTCTTCTTCGCAAAGTAGCCTTTTTGATGACCTGTAAATATTTGTGACTAACTTTGGGCTCAATGATAAATTGGCTTAGAAATGAAAATATACTCCAGAATTAATGTGTGTTTCATTTTTCCTTTTCCCTGTTTAATTTGTTCTTAATTGTTTGAATTGTTGACAACTGAATAAAGCAGAGAAATTTGAGTGTGGGAGCATTTATATTTTGAGAGGTTATAAAATATAGTATATATATATATTTACTGATTGCACCACAGATGTTTGAGTGTGAATGTTGTTTCTCCGAATTCACTTGAGTGTATTGTTGGAGTCCCTCATTTTGTCAAATTAATATTGTTTCAGTGATTGTTTCCTCGTTGAAGTTGCTCATTTATGAACAAAGAGAATATATAATACAATGCAGATAAAAATGGTCATATAAAGAAGATGAAATGAAGTTACTTACTTTTATAGTGTGTTATAGATAACTTAGAATGTAACTGCAATATTAAAAACCAGTCAAAAGTTTGGACACACCTTCTCATTTAATGTTTTTTCTTTATTTTCAGTACTATTTACATTGTAGATTCTCACTGTAGGCATCAAAACTATGAATGAACAAATATGGAATTATGTAGTAAACAAAAAAGTCTGACATAACTAAAAACACGTTTTATATTTTGGATTCTTCAAAACAGACACCCTTTGCTTTGATTACTGCTTTGCACACAGTTGGCATTCTTGCAATGAACTTCATGAGGTAGTCACCTGAAATGGTTTTCCAACAGTCTTGAAGGAGTTCCCAGAGATGCTGAGAACTTGTTGGCCCTTTTGCCTTCACCCTGCGGTCCATCTCATCCAAAACCGATCAACCGACCAAAAAGATCAGGTGACTGTGGAGGCCAGGTCATCAGGCGCAGCACTCCATCACTCTCCTTCTTGGTCAACTAGCCCTTTGCCTGAGGTGTGTTTGGGATCATTGTACTGTTGAAAAACAAATGACAGTTGAACTAAATGTAAACAGGATGGGATGGCATGGTTTAATGTGCCTTAAATTTTGAATAAATTCCCAACAGTGTCACCATCAAAGCACCCCCACACCATCACACCTCCTCCTCAATGCCTCATTGTGGGAACTGTGCATGTCGGTTCACCTTTTCTGCCTTGCAAAAAGACAAGGTGGATGGAACTTAAGATCTCAAATTTTGGCTCATCAGGCACAAATTTCCACTGGTCTAATGTCCATTCCTTATGATTCATGGCTGACACAAATCTCTTCTGCTTGTTGCTTTTCCTTAGTAGTAATTTTCCAAGCAGCCATTCGACCATAAAAGCCTGATTCACACAGTCCTCTAAACTGTTGATGTGGAAATGACTGCTACGAGAACTCTGTGTGGCTTTTATCTGGGCTCTAATCTGAAGTGCTGTTAACTTGCGATTTCTGAGGCTGGTGACGGGATGAACTTATCCTCAGCAGCAGGGTTGACTCTTGGTTTTCCTTTCCTGGGGCAGTTCTCAAGTGAGCCAGTCTTGTTGTAGCGCTTGTTGATTTTTGTGACTGTAACACATTCAAAGTTTTTGCAATTTTCTGGACTGACTGAACTTCAGTTCTTAAAGTCATGATGGACTGTCATTTCTCTTTACTTAGCTGTCTGGTTCTTGTCCATCCATCAATTTTCGACCGCTTATCCTATTAAAAGTCACGGGGGGGGGGGGGCAAGAGCCTAACTCAGCTGCCTTTTGGGGAGAGGCAGGGTACACCCTGAATGGGTCGCCAGTCCATTGTAGGGCCAACACGTATAGACAGACAACCATTCGCGCTCACAGCCACGCCTACGGACAATTTAGAGTATCCAATTAGCCTAGTCCCCTCTTGCATGTCTTCAGACTTTGGGAGGAAGCCGGAGTACCCAGTGAGAACCATGCAGGCACAGGGAAAACATGTAAACTCCACACAGACAGACCCGTGCTCGAGCTGGGGCTCCAATCTGGAACCTTCTTGCTGTGAGGCGAAAGTGCTAACTGCTACACCACCGTGCTGCCCCTAGTTCCTGTTATAATTTGGATTCTAACATTCAAATAGGGCTGTCAGCTGTGTACCAACCTGACTTCTGCACAACACAACTGATGGTCTCAACCCCATTAAGAAGGCAAAAAATTCCCCAGAGAACCCTCACAAGGGAAACCTGCAAAGTGAAAACAATTTCACTACATTACAAAGCTCATTGACAGAGGCCAAGGTTTTGCAGTGCTGTCATAAAAGCAAAAAGTGGCTACTTTGAGGAATCTAACATATAAAAGATGTTTACAATTATTTAACATTTTTGTTTGCTACATAATTCCAGATATCTTGCTTCAGATAAAATGTAAAAATAAAGAAAAAAAACATTGGATGAGAAGGTATGCCCAAACTTTTACTGGTAGATTGATTGAATGTATATGTGTGTGTATATATATATATATATATATATATATATATATATATATATATATATATATATATATATATATATGTGTGTGTGTGTGTGTGTGTGTGTGTGTGTAGGCTACATGTCCTTAAATTCACGTACAGTGGTGTGAAACATGTCAATGCAGTTTACACCTGCTCTAGTAGCACTTTTACTTAATTTTAACATAATTTGAAAAAAAAAATTAAAACAGCCACTGTTCTCCCTGAATATCAAAACTGATTGACATTGTGGCATCACAAATTGTAATTTTAGCCCCGCCTCTCAAAAATAGATTTTTGATTAGCTCAGAGTAAAGTACACTATGAAACATCATTCCACTCATTGAAGCTCCCGGTCCCAACGGTAGACCCATTTTGACAGGAGGGGGAAGTTTGGAGTTGCATCTGAAGGAGCTAAATCTCCAGTCCTGAAAGAGTTAATGGTTTCCCGTGTACAGCAGCTGGCGAGCCGGAGGTTAGTTGGGCTGTTGCTGAGCAGAGCGCGTGGATACATTGGCGTGTGGCGGCGGCAGCAGCAGCAGCAGCAGCAGCAGCAACAGCGCATCACCACTAGCGACCAAGTTGTCACCAGAGCTGTCTCCACTCCTCCACCTATAAACACTATGTCGGAGCGGAGCTGGCTACCTTGGTTTGATGGCGCTCAGGCTTCCTGCTGAGCTGCTTTCGAGGAGAGACAGCACTGCTTTCCGCGTGTGTATGTGGATACCGCCTTTATGGACGGGCAACGGGGCTTTTACGAGATGGAAAACCCGACCGAGAATCCCAGCAAGGCTGCGGAGTACCTTCAGGAGCTGAATAAGATCATCGAGACCCAGCAGGTGCTGTTGGAGAAGCAGAGGGTCCGGATCGAGGAGCTGGAGCTCCAAGTGACGGATCTGTGCAAGGAAAACGTCTGTCTCAAAGAGCAGCACCAGCGGCACCTGGCCACCTGCAGACACCCGCAGGGCAACCACTCCTGCCTAGGAGCCATCACCGAGACTGTGGGGCAGGAAAAGTAAGTAGGCTGTCAGTTGCTGTCCCATGGCAATGTTTATTCTCTTGATGTATTTTCAAAATGGTTTTCTCAGTGGCGAAGAGTAACTGGTGAGTGTGTTTTCTTCTGTGGGAACTGTAGATTTATGGCCACTTCCCACCTGGTTTGGTCATCTTTCTCCGGGGCTAAGGTTAAATCCCTCAGCAGCATGGTAGTAATCATGCTTTGGAGGTTGATAGGTCCATGCCACCTGATCATAAGGCTCCTGACTTTTGTGGTCATGTTCCAAAAGTGCCCTCAAATCCAGATTCAAACATTCACACATATCAAAACACTCACTGGGTTCCTGTCAGGCAGCATCCCAGAGACCTGCCCCTGATAATCCCATCCATCTATCCATCCATTTTCTTCCACTTATCCTGTTAATGGTTGGGGGCGGGGGGGGGGGCGGGGCTGGAGCCTATCCCAGCGGCTTTCAGGCTAGAAGCAGGGTTCACCCTGGACAGGTTGCCAGTCCATCGCAAGGCCAACACATATAGACAGACAACCATTCACATTCACAGCCACAACTTCGGTCAATTTAGAGTATTCAATCAGCCTAATCCCCATTTTCATGTCTTTGGACTATGGGAGGAAGCCGCAGTAGCTGGAGAGAACCCACGCAGGCAGGGAGAACATGCAAACTCCACACAGAAAGATCCCGTGCCTGAGCCAGGGCTCGAACCCGGAACCTTGTTGCTGTGTGGCGACAGTTCTAACCACTGCATCACCGTGCAGCCGTGTTTGTAGGATATGTAAAAGCAAAATTAGCAGGTAAACCTACTGTGAAATCAACCTTAAGAGATGTTGGTTGCACTTTAATTTTGATATTAAAGGAAACAAATTCAAGCCTCTGATATATTTGTGAGCAAAACTGTGGCCTTGAAGTTGCCATAACTTTTAGATTGTTAGGTTATTTAATAAAATGGAAAACTGAAGAGAGTTGGCACAGTGGTGCAGTGGTTAGCACTGTGGCCTCACAGCAAGAAGGTTCTGGGTTTGGGATCTGATGTCACCAACAGGTGCACAACACAGGTAACAGTAGCACAAGTAAATGCAGCATTGAACCTATTGAACAATTAGCTGCACAGAGTTTGATGATATCATGACAAGTTAGTGAAAATTTGCCCTAGATGATGTCTGTTTTGCAGAGAAAAGCTGCATCCACAGCAATACTGTTTTGTTTTGCTTTGTGTAGTGTCTTTTTTAACCTATGACATCATTATCATGTTTGCTCAATCATCAGGCTATAAATAGCTATCAGTGCTGAGCTGAGGGCATTAAATAATTTTAATTCCACTGTGGAAATTTTAAACCTCGGGATTGTTGGAAGGATCTTCATGGACTTCTTGATTGTGGTTAATGGAAAATATTTTAACTTTAAAGCACAAGCACAGCTGATATGGAATTCTGTCCCTCAGGTTCTGTCAACAGTTGGACCATGTCAGCTGTTCTTTTTGTGCTGACTGTAGTCAGTTTACAATCCTGGCCTTGACTGAGGGCCAATAGGGGACCTGTGTTTCACCCAGACCCTCTAACACACACAAACAGTTATTTGAGTCTGTCACAGTGCAGGCTGTTTCCCGAGGTGATGAGGGAAGTGATGCTGGCCGCAGATTTGAAGGTAATGTCAGAGGAGATACAGTATGTTGTTTCCACCTTGGCAGACTTCTGGAGCTAATCCACCGTGTGGTTAAATAAAAAAACACAACTCTTATAATCTAACCCAGCCGAACAGGCTATGTGTTGTAAATGGCATGGAACAATGGAGAAGAAACATTTGCAGAAGTATTGCTACAGCACAACTTTATACAGGAAGACCAGAATAGGCCTATTGCTTTTCATTCCCATCAGGACAGGAAATATGCACAGTAGTTTCCTGATGTGGCAACACTTTGGTTACACTCTGGTTGATTAAAAAAACAAAAAACAAACCAACATCAACAAAAACTAGACAAGACAAGCCTAGTTAAGCCTAGTCGGACCTAGATATGTGACGGCTGGAACATGTGTTAACGAATACTGTATAGCACTGGCTGTGTATTATATTTGAAAACAATACTGTTTGTATGCATTTGAGTACACACCACTGATCACTGTGAGTATGCCGTTCAATGACATGGTAAATTGTGGAGGGTTTGACTTAAATTTTGATATGCATACTGATGCTTATACATACATGTTACAGAGACCCTATAATGCTCATTTCAGGGGCTTTTTAATACAGTGTTGGACCCCAGTAGGGCACGATTGAAAGATTCGATCAATAAAAAAAACTCAATAATTATCGCATATTGCAGTCTGAGTACTCCTCTATCCACCTCTTTCCTACTTCCCTCTGAAACGCTCTGATTCAGCCCCCTGATTGTTTACAATTTTAGGATTTTAGAAATGTCAGCTTCATCGATACAACCATATGTCTTGGACCTGGAATCTGAGCCAGACAACAACAATATACAACCTGAACCTCTGGAACCTATTGCAATGACTTTTGTAAGACATAAGAATGGTAAATGATAAATTCCACCACATCTCATATCATTTTATGGTTGGATATAACGTAATAAACGCTGATGCTAATTTCCAAGAGAGCTGATTAGTCAGGAAGCTGTGCTTTTAACCTGGCGATCTAAATGTAAGACATAGCCTGCTCTGGACCAGGTTAGCCGTTCAGTATGAGTTACCATGGAGATGCGCAAGAATTGAACCACCGTAGTCGTACAGAAAACCCAGAGTTAACCCCCAAGTTACCTTGCTAAATTGCAATTCTGCTTCGTAGTAACTTACAGGCCTCAGGATGATGAAACAATAGTGTAAGGTTATGAAGATGTAATGTTCCACTACTCTGTTGCTGTTGTTTAGTCACCGTAGCCTGACACAAAACTTCAGCAGTCTCTAATGCTGTACTGTGTGTACCTGCTGCTTGTATTTATACTGAGAGCAATTCTTTCATTGCAGTTCAGAGCTAAAAACAGACAAGACACTGACAGAATGTTACTTACAGCCTGTGGTTTGGTGTCCTCCTCATGACCATGTAAAGATGGGACAGCAGTTGCCTTCAGGATAAGCTTTTTCGCAAATCCAGTGTCGACTGAGGTTTTTTTTTTAGGAAACTGCTGTCCGTGAAATCCTGAGAGCTCTTGAGAAAGATACTTGCTCTCCTGAAAACAAAAAAAATCTTCCCATTCATCCCCATCCCTTTAATTCATCTTCATTGGGAAGGCCATGCAAAGATAAGAAGTGTTTGCATCCAAAAAACACTTTCAGTTTGCCATTTCAATAGGGCTGGGCGATTAATCAAATTTTAATCGTAATTACGATATCAAAATGTGCAATTAACACATCACAAAAGTCATGTGTCCATGATGAGAAGTTCATTTTCACATGCTGCAAAAATAAACCAATCACATGCGATGTTGTTAAATTAGCTGCGCGTTAGGTCCATGACATTAATTGGTGGAGTGGTGTCAGCTACATACGGTGTGTGTCTTTTAACAGTGTGACATGTTAATGATTATTATAGTTGGGGCAGTAAGAGGAAACACCCTTGGAGAAGATTGTAGTCTCAAACTTTTAGTATAAAACCTGTGAAAAACATTCATTGACTACAGGATGGAAGAATAAATCAAAAGTGAGTGAGCAGAGGATATTTTGTTGGGTAGCAATAATGGCAATAATGTGTAACCAGCCAGTAACATTCTGGCTTTAAGATAACTCTATTTAGCAATAGTTTACACCTGTATGTGTGCAACGGCACTGCATTTTTTTTTTTCAACATGGCATTTTCAGACCAAGTGCCCTCGCCCTTTAACTAGCAAATGAACTTGCACTACACCTGCACTGATGGGTGCTAAAGTATATTAATGAGAGGTTTTCAGGTGCAACCATGGTGCATTCCTATTTCCGGACACAGAAAATTTAGACCAAGAAGACGTTGGCTTTTGGTCAATGATGTTATTAGTGAAGTACTATTTAGAGGGCGCATCGGTCAGACAAGCAAATGCACAGTATTGCAATGTAGTTTTATTGATGTCTTACAATGTGGAAACACCAGCTGCCACCTCCTCCCAGCCCTTCTTCACCTATGATGGCTTCATTGGTTCCTTGCTGCTTCCTTATGGAAACATAAGACATTTTCGCATGCCCGCACCTGTTGCATGAGGAAGTCTGTTATTTCAGATGAAAACTGCTTACCTGTCCTGAGTTGCAATGTGTACCCGGAAAGAGTGACACGCCAAGTCCTGGTACAACCTGGGCTTTAAAGGGAATGACAGGAGGCAATATGGTTGGTTTGATTTCACACTGAAACACACCTATCAATAATTAGATGTCTATACAAATAATAAGAATAAGAGTACTTTATAAATCCCACACAGGGGAAATTTAGGCATTTTCAGCAGCATTTACAGAGAGAAGAAGAAAGGATGATATAAATTAAAAGAAAGAAAAATATTTATGACTATTATTTAAAGTTATAAGAAAGCCCTTCGTATAGCTAGAGCAGCCTGCTACTCGGCACTAATAGAGGAACACTAGAACAACCCCAGGTTCCTCTTCAGTACTGTAGCCAGACTGACAGAGAGCCACAGCTCTACTGAACCTAGTATTCCTGTTTCCCTGGGCAGCAAAGACTTCATGGACTTCTTTAATGACAAAATTGTCCTTATTAGAGAGAAAATTCACCTCCCCCTGCCATCAGCTGACAACATGGCACCTATAGCCTCAGAAGCCTAAGAGGCAGCTGTAGAACCAGACGTACACTTTGACAGTTTTTCTACCTTCATGAGCTCAGTTCAATAATTTCCTCCTCTAAACCATCCACTTGTCTTCTAGACCCCATCCCAACCAAGCCACTTAAGGACTCTCTACCCCTCGTTAGCAACTCCCTCTTAGATATGATCAATGTGTCACTGTTATCTGGTTACGTCCCACAGTCCTTTAAAGTGGCAGTAATAAGACCCCTTCTCAAAAAAGCAACCCTGGATCCAGAAGTTCTGGCCAACAACAGACCAATATAAAATCTTCGATTTCTCTCCAAAATTCTGGAGAAAGCAGTTGCTAAACAGCTCTGTGACTCTCCACAGCAACTGTGATGGTATGAAACCGGGGGTTGTAGTGGAGGATCCAAGAGCTAAAATCGGAGGCGGGTTGAGGGTGCAATAGAAATGGATTTATTAAACAGGGTGGAAACTGGAAGGTGATGGGCTGTGAGGAGGGCCGGCGTGGTGAGGGCTCGTGGAGGCACTGCGAAGAGAGAAGACAAGCAGAGAGCCGATGAACACGTGGGCAACAGCAACATAAATATTTCAATGGCCTAGGCCAGAATACTCCAAGAAGGAGATCAAGCTTGCTTAGCGTAAGTAGTTAGAAGCTTCTTAGTGGGCCAACAAACCACAGAAGACGTGGAATCCACTGGCAAGGGTGAAGCCTCCACGAGCCGGTTTTGTAGGTGGATGATGACGTGATTCCTCCCAGGTGTGCAGCTGCCGGAGCCACGCCCACTCCTCATGCAGCAGGAAGGCAGGGAGTTTATGGGGGAGGAATCCCCACAGCAACAGCTTATTAGAGGATTTCCAGTCAGGTTTTAGGATTCATCATAGCACAGAAACAGCACTAGTCAGAGTTCCCAATGACCTCCTACTAGCATCAGATGAGGGACTCGTCTCTGTGCTGGTCTTATTAGATCTTTAGTGCAGCTTTTGACACCATTGACCACCATATCCTTCTACGGAGACTGGAACATGTCATTGGCATTAAAGAAACTGCCCTAAACTGGTTCAGGTCATATTTACTAGGTCGATCTCAGTTCGTACTAACTAATGATAAACCCTCGGAAACCACTACAGTCCCTGATGGTGTTCCACAAGGCTCTGTGCTTGGACCAATCCTCTTCACCCTTTATCTGCTTTCTCTCTGTCATATTATAAGCAAACACTCAATTAATTTTCACTGCTATGCTGACGACACACAGCTGTACTTATCAATGCATCCAAATGAAACAAATCAGCTGACTAAACTGGAGGCCTGTCTGAAGAAGATAAAAACTTGGATGACCCATAATTTCCTTTTATTAAACTCTGACAAAACTGAAGTCATTGTCCTGGGCCCAAAACATCTTAGGGACACCCTATCTAATGAGATAGGTACCCTGGAAGGTATTACCTTGGCCCCCAGCACGACCGTAAGGAACCTAGGAGTTCTTTTCGATCAGGATCTGTCCTTTAATGCCCACATTAAGCAAATTTCTAGGACTGCTTTCTTTCATTTACGAAACATTGCTAAGATCAGACACATCCTGTCTCAAAAGGATGCAGAAAAATAAGTCCATGCTTTTGTCACTTCCAGGCTGGAAACTCCCTCCTATCAGGCTGCACCAGTAAGTCTCTAAAGACTCTCCAGCTGGTCCAAAATGCTGCTGCCCGCGTGTTGACGAGAACTAGTAGAAGAGACCATGTCTCTCCTGTACTGGCTTCTCTGCATTGGCTCCCTGTCAAATGTAGAATAGAATTCAAAATTCTCCTTCTAACATACAAAGTCCTCAACAGTCAGGCTCCTTCATACCTGACAGAGCTCATAGTCCCCTATTATCCAGCTAGAACCCTTCGCTCCCAGGATGCGGGGTTACTGGTGGTTCCTAGAGTTTCTAAAAGTAGAATGGGAGCCAGAGCCTTCAGCTATCAGGCTCCCCTCCTGTGGAACCATCTCCCAGTTTCGTTCCGGGATGCAGACACCCTCTCGACCTGTAAGAGCAGACTTAAGACCTTCCTTTTTGATCAGGCTCATAGTTAGGGCTGCTTAGGCTGGCCCTTAGATATGCTACTATAGGCTTAGGCTGCTGGGGGATCTCCCATGGTGCACTGGGCTTCTCTCTCCTCCTCTCTTCCCTCTCTCTCCTCCTGTATGTGTCATACATAAATCATACTCATACATATTACTAACTCGTCTTCTTCTCCGGAGCCGTCGGGCTCCCCTCATCCCAGATCCGGGGTGCGGCTGCAGACCTGAAGAGGCTCAAGCTACCACCCATAGCTCCACCTGCTCACGTCCCCGTCTGTCCATCAGTCTCTTCCCTGTCTCACTTTCTTTATCTCTGTCCCACTCTTTCCTTCTGCATATTTGTCTTCCTCCATTATCTGTCTTTGTCTCTGCCCCGCTCTCCTGCTCTCTTTCCCCCCAACCGGGCCTTCCGAAGCAGAAGGCCATCCCCATTGAGCCTGGATCTGCTCGACGTTCCTGCCTGTTAAAAGGAAGGTTTTCGTCGCCGCTGTTGCAGGATGTGCTTGCTCATGGAGAATTGTTGGATGTAAATTCATTGAAGGAGTGTGGTACTAGACCTGCTCTACTTGTAAAGTGTCATGAGAAAACTTTTGTTGTGATTTGGCGCTATACAAATAAAACTGACTTGACTTGACTTGACTTATGAAATAATAAACAAACAAAAACTAAAATCTAAACATTTATATTGGACAATTTACAGACACATATTTCTATCAAGTATGAAAAGTAGGAATATATTATTGCACCAATAATAGCACATTGCTGAAAAAACAGACACGTGAATGTGAATGTTCACAGTGTGCAGTTGTACAGCCTGATAGCTGCAGGCAGAAATGACCTGTTCCTTCTTGCACTGAGGGTGCAGCAGTCTGGAGCTGAAGGAGCTGCTCAGGGTCTTCACCTTCACCTCCTGGATGGAGTCCCATGAACAGCCCAGGACAGAGCTGGCTCTCCTCACCAGTTGTTTTTTTTTGTCCCTGTCAATGACTCCACTACCCCTATACGCGATGGCATTTCACACTGCAGAGGCCACCACAGTGTCATAAAAAGTCTGGAGTAGGGCCCTGCTAACCCCAAAGGACCTCAGTCTCCTCAGCAGGTGGAGGCAACTCTGGCCCTTCTTGTAGAGTGCATTGGTGTTATCAGTCCAGTCCAGTTTATTAATTATGTGAACACCCAGGTACTTGAATGAGTCCACTGTCTCAATGTCCAAACCCTAGATGTTCACTACAGCACTGTCCCCTGGGTGGCCCCCATGCTGCAGGTTACTATATTTGACACACAGCCATTCGTCCTCATGTACTGTCAGAGAGGTAGTCAATTGTCCAGGCAGCCAGATGTTGGTCCACGCCGGCCTCCTCCATCTTCTCCCGCAGCAGTGATGGCTGGATGATGTTGAAAGCACTGGAGAAGTCAAAAAACATGACCCTCACGGTGCTCCCAGGGGACTCCAGTTGAGACAGGGCCTGATGCAGTAGGTAGATCATGGCATCATCCACCCTGATACCAGGACGATAGCGCGGAAGTGGCTGAGGACGATCCTCTCCATGGTCTTATTCAGGTGAGAGGTCAGGGCGACAGGTCTGTTGTGGCTTGATTCACTAGGATGGGCTATCTTAGGAACCAGAACTACACAGGAGGTCTTCCTTTTGGTCCTTGGCGATGGAGAGCTGGGAAAGGGGTGACTGGGGAGATGAATCTAGGGATGGTGTTTGGTGACATTTAAAGGAGGTACTGTGAGGGTTGGAGCTCTGTGCAGGGAGCTGGGGTGGAAAAGGCTGCAGGAGGGAGGAGACTAGGTGTGAAAAAGCAGGGCAGTTGGTGGGGGCTGGCAGGGGAACCGAGTCAGACCTTTTGAACAACTGGTTTAATTGGTTTGCCCAGTCCTGATCCCCACTGATGCCCTGTTGTTTCCCACCTTTGCTGTGGTCTGAGATGTGATTAAGGTCTCTCCACACCTCCCTGGCATTTTCTTCTCCAAGTGATGCTCTAGTCTTCTTTTGTAGGAGGAGTGGAGGTGTATGCATCCTTGATGTTTGCATACAACAAGTTCAGAGTTTTATTGTCCCTTGTATGGCAGCTCACATGCTGCGTGAAGTTCGGGAGAGTGGCAGAGAGGGAGGCATGATTAAAATCTCCGGCGATGAGGAGGAGGGCGTCTGGGTGTCTAGTCTGCAGCCTTGACACCGCACAGTGAATGCACTCATATCCAGCAGCCGCGTCAGCTGACGGTGGGATTTACACCATTATAATAATAATGTGAAAACTCCTGTGGGATGTACAGCCAAACACTGACCACTAGCAGCTCAATGTCTCTACTGCAGAGACGTTCTTTAACAGTGTGCCCGGGGTTGCACCACCTGTCATTAAAAAACATGCACAAACTTCTGCCTTTCTTCTTGTCGCTCTCCGCCACTTTCTGGTCCACGCACACGAGAGTGAATCCATCCGGGGTAACAACAGATTCTGGCACATCCTGGTTCAGCCATGTCAAGCACAAGGCTATGCTCCCTGTACTCCAGCTGCATCCTTGTCAGCACTGACAGCTCGTCCATCTTGTTGGGGAGAGAGAGTGGACGTTCCCCTTGATAATGGCCGGTATGCATGGTGAAAACCTCGGTTTTCTCTCCAGGCGCTTGACTTCGGCCCTGCAGCCCCTGCACTTCCTTCCAATTTCCACTGGAATCTTTGACATTTCACTAGGAATTAGCCCAGAGGGTCAGAGAGCTAACAGCTGCTCCCTGGAGTAAACAATGGAGCCATAGCTGAAGGGGTCACCTAGGGCAGACTTAAAAAGTCCAAAAACAGGACACAAAGTTGCGCAAAAGTTACGAAACTGAAACCCAGAGATGCATTATTCCATAGTTTCATAAAGAGGGATTGAAAACAAGAAAATGACAAATACATACTAAAAAGCACTATTTGAGCAAAGAAAGATGAGAGAGCTGCTGCAACTTGCTGCCTTCATACATGAAGGTATGTGGCATAACTAGGAATGGAATTGTCATGTTTTTCAGCTGACACGTCTCTAGATTACAATTTGACACTGGCTGCAGCATGTGTACTACAAAATTATGAAAAACATTTCTCTTTCTAATGTATATTCACATGAGCTTAAACCACATTGAAATGTCATCTTGTCTCAGGGAAATTTTTCTACACACAGTAGATTACATCTTTATCCTTTCTGCTGATGTCACGCTGCTATGGGCTGTGAGCAACAACATTTAATTTGTTCATTTATTTGAGTAGGCCTAAACACAAAAACAAGTCATACAGCCTTGTAACCATATTAATCTTCATAAAGCACACAAACTTCGCACACAGCACAGGTGCTCGTGTTGCTGAGGTACCCAATCTGGTCCGTGGATTGATGAGAGAAGTCATTAGCCGGGTGTCAGCCCGTAACCACAGTAACATCAACTTGATTATGAATGAAAGCGTTAATTTAAATATTCAACCAAAAATCTCGTCAAAATCATGAATGATACACAATCCATTTGTCAGCATCTAACTTTAATTAGAATAGAATAGAATAGATTAGAATGCTCTTTATAGGGCTGCAACAATTAGTCCAACATAACAATGACGTTGACAATAAAAATCTACCTACGTAGAATTTACGCGTTGAAGCATCATGTAATTCTTCTGTATAATCACACTGCTAAATAGTTATTTTTTCAAAGATTTCACCCACAGCAAATCTTATTTGCAGCACTACATGAAGTAGCAATATCGCCTACAGCAAGTTTTGCACAGTTGCGAAGAAGAAGCAGATGAAGATGCAGCAGAAGAAGAAGCAGCAGCAGAACCGTAGAAGACGGCACATGAAGAAGAGGGAGAACGAAAGAACAACACAACATGATGGAACAACCGAGAGGCGAAGAGGGCAGCAAGAGAACAGCAAGACTTAAGAGTTCTGTAGTGTGGGAATACTTGACTGAATATAAAGTAACAAAACACGTTAAATGCACACGCTGCTCCACTGAGCTGTCCTACCACGGGAGCACTACAGCAATGCACGAGCATTTAATACCCTTTTCACACTGAAAAACACGTGTCAACGCAGGTTTTTGGACCCATGTTTGCTCGGGATTAGGGCGCATTCAAGCTTCCAGAAGACCCGGGTCTGAACTCCCGCAGTGAGGGCTGCGTACCTGATTTTTTTCTCTCTCGTACGTCATTGCGCTGACAACATCATCATTTCACATAAACGTGTGCCGGAACACTGACAGGTGAACAAACTACAATATAGACGTTGCCGAGTCGAACGTTAGCTTTGTTGCTGCCTGCATTGCTATGTCTCTTTTTACTGTGAGGCAACAGTGCTAACCACTGGACCACCATGCTGCTCTCAGAAGACATAACAAAATGTAATGTTGATGTACTTTTTTTTTTTTTTAAATGGTGTGATAGATTTTCAGTTAAGAAAACAGATAATACAAATCTTTTTAGAACTTTATTTGTTTACTGAATCGACAAAACCTTTCTCTTTTGACAAAAGTCTGACAATATTGCAGAAAAGAGCTATAATGTACAAGTATAAACTAAAGCCATGTACTTATGGATAAAGAACTCAACAACATTGAATCGACAAAGAAAATGCATTTTCTTTTTAAAATTTCTATTGCAGTTCAGCATTTACCAAATGAACTGTACTTGTTTAAAGGTGTTTCATGACATGCTGCTCAAAACTTCCTGTTCCCCCTAAAGTTTGGGCAAGTGGTCTATAAATACAAGTCTGACATTTACTGTATTTTTGCTTCAGCCAGGGTTGACAAGTTACAGATACTGCCTAAATATCATTGGGAGCTAGTTTTACAATGACGGATAATAATGACCGACAGGAGCTTCCATTTGATGTCCCATGAACTCCACAGATTTCCTAATTCTCCACCTGATTTCTTTAATACTTCATCTCTTTTTATAGCCATTCTTCCACAGCCTTTCTGACCAGTAGCCTGCTGGAGCCTGGGTGGGAAAATGGAAAAAAGCATATTACATTATATATATATACATATATATATATATATCTCCCAATGTGATCAAGCAGATTTGTTGACATGGGCGTAGAAAGCAAACATGCTCCACGCAGCTGCTATTCGCGATGCCCGGTGTGTCCCTGGGGTCTTCCTTCCACTCAAATATCCCCCTTTTCAGGGCTTTAACATAGACACATCATCTAACTCACTGCTAGGATATGAAAAAAAATTTAATTATGAGATGAGAAATATGGAATGCATTATAACCTATTAATAAGTTATGGGAGCAGAAATTTGTCTTTGAGCCTCTGGTATCTTACCAATGTGTACATGCTACTGAAGCCCTTTCTGAAAGGACACAGAGATATGCAACCTCTCAATGTCAGAATGGATCATTTGAAAGTAAATGCCCCTACAGAATTAAGGTTTAGGTCTTGAAACTTTTCATCATTAAGATTTATTTGGAAGTGAGGCAGTCACAGCAAAGAGGAGATGAGTCACAGCAATCTGGCAGCAAGAAAAAGAACCAACAGGGTTCATCTGTCACAGAAAACTGTGAGAAGCTTGTCACAAATACATGCTACTCATTATGCCAAGAACACATTCCAAGACCTCTTCACTTACAAAGAAGTTTGGAAAGAAATCTGTGTTCCTGATATTCAGGGGAGTAAGGGTGCAGCTGGCAATGGCAGGACCCAGGATGCAAGCAAATAGTTGCAATTTTAGATACAAACTGTGTGCTAGAAAACAGATATTGTGACTAATTTAAAAGGTGCCAATTATAACTCTTTAGAGGACAAAAACATCCTCTTTAAGGATTGCTGCTATTCAGCTGAAGAATTTCTGGAAAACCAAACAGCCCCCACATGGGTTGATTGTTAAAAGAATAGATAATTTATTTTTTATAGATAATTCTGAGTCCTGAGTCTTTGTTCAGAGGCAATTTAGAGAGGTCGGGGAGAGAAAAAGTTAATCCAGCAAGTCCTTTAGCTTTGACCATTTGAAACATTCAACTAGCTGCTTTGACATTTTAGTGGTGTATACGATGATTTTCTTCATGCTAGGTATGAACAGATCAATTTTCTAACTTATGAGCTTCCAGAAGAGCTTTTTCTCTTAGCCCAACTACGACATACTGTATCACAAAATTGACTCATGACCACAAGGAAAATGGTGTATCCCTACCTGATATACATTTTAGGGTACAAGGTCATATACAGACATGTAAATGGGTTTAGGAGAGTCGAAGTGGTTGTTTTCCATGAGCTACAAGCGAATCTGTCAAGTTAGACAGGAAGTCATACACAGGAATGGCATACAGCATCCGCTCTATACTATAAAAATAAAGCAATTTTCAAAATAAAGCACCCTTATTGATAATGGCATTGGCTGTCCAACCTCTTTTTAAACAGTATTTTAATGGTAAGTGTTCTGTCCTGGCTGAAACCACAGACATTTTATTTGAATATTTAGCCACTAGAAGGCACTAGTTTTCTTTGTGAGCCTCACGGCTTGTTTTGAACACTGTAGGAGGCCATCTTGTCTTTTTTCTTTGTGCATTGTAAGCCATTGTAGAACCGAGCAGGCAGGGAATCACATTCATCGTTTCGGGGTATCAGTTCATGAAAGCATTGACTGTAAGTACAGATTTAAGATGCATATATTGCAATGATGTTATGTTTTGTATTGATGCGGGCTTGGTTTTTGTTTCATGCTCTCTTTGTCACTTGTAGCTGTCAGCTAATTAAGCTGGTTCAGAGCTCTCTGTCGGCTATATTGGCTATATTACAGCCTTTAGTTAGCTATAGTCGTAGCCTCAAATGCTATAGACTTTAAGAGTTACACTGAAATATGTTGTTTAATGGGGTTTATTACAACATCTGTTGATTTTATATTCTTGTTGGATTCCAGTTTTACCCGATATATACGCCGTAGACAATAAAATCATCATTATTGACTACAGTGTGTGGAAGGAGTCATCTGTCTGCCTAGTTGAGGAAGGGGACTCTTTTGACAAGGTCAGAACAGCAAAAAGACAATTCAACCATGGATTACATCTCAAACCTGCTCCAACTAAGATGTCAGCTGCAGAGGCAAAAGGTTATGAGACAAGATCAGAGTGCTCAGAATCATGAAAATCCTCGAAGACATCTAAACGCTCCAATAGATCTGCTGCTATCTTGGCTGCAATAGAGGCACGCTCCAGAGCTTAAGTGGCATATGCTAGAGCGTCCTACGTGCAAAAGGAAATCGAAGTGAAAGTGAAGATGGCTGAGTTGAAGGTAGAGGAGACTCGGCTTCATGCCACTCTAGAAGCCATCAAGCAGGAGAAGGAGGCTAAGGCCGCTTTGGCTGAAGCTACTGTCAAGGCTTAAATGTTTCCCCAGGATTTCTAATAGATACAACCAACAACTGCGAGAGTTAGGGGATCTCCTCCTTGAAGTGGAAGTGGCCCAGGAGGAGGGTTACATACCAGCTCTAGCCTACCAATTTACCCAATTTTGGAGAAACTGCCTAGTAGTCTTCAAGAGAAATGGATGGTGCATGGGACAAGATATAAACAATATCATTTCAGCTTCCCACCTTTTTCTGTCTTCTCCCACTTCTTTCGTGAAGAAGCTAGATTGAGAAATGACCCGAGCTTCATCGCTCCTACACTCAGCAGCTGGTCACCTAAGGGAGATAAATTCTCAATGATAATGTCAAGAACTCCTGTTCCGGTGTATAGAACAGAAGTGGACAAAATTCAATATGAACATGAGGTGAAAGGATTGGATAACACTAAGAACCAGTGCCCAGTACATTAAAAAAACGCACGCCCTACACAGGTGTAGGACTTTCAGAGAGAACCCTCTGGAGGAGTGCAAGACATTCCTGAAGGAAAATGTTATATGTTTTCGCTACTGTTCCTCAACCTTTCACCAAGCAAAGGACTGCAAGGCTATCATTGAGTGTTTGGAGTGCAACAGTGTTAAGCATATTGCAGCCCTTCATATCGGCCCGGCACCCTGGTATGTCTAATGAGTCTCCAGCCCCTCTGAACAGCATGGCAGGGAGGAGGAGTTTTCCTCTTCTTCAGTCACCACCTCAACTTGTACTGAGGTCTGTGGAGATGGCACTTCAGGGACTTGTGCCAAAATCTGTCTCGTCTATGTATATCCTGAAGGCCAGCTGGAGAAGAAGACGAGAGCATACGCTATTCTAGACAACCAGAGTAATCGGTCTTTGGCCAAGTCCACTTTCTTTGAGATGTTTGGCATAGATGCTGATGCCGCCCCTAACACTCTCAGGATGTATGCAGGAGTGTCAGCGATTGTAGGTCGAAGAGCAAAAGGTTTCACTGAGGAATCCGCCGATGAGAGGACCAGCCTAGTCCTCCCTACACTTATTGAGCATGACCAGCTACCTGATAATAGGGCGGAGATCCCCACCCCATCGGTCATGAAGTATTATCCACACATGAAAAGCCTAGCCACCAAAATACCATCCGTTGATCTGAAGACCATAATTATGCTCCTTTTAGGAAGGGACATCATTCAAGCACACAAGGTTCTGGAACAACGTAATGGTCTGGCTCGCACCCCCTTTGCACAACGATTGGCCCTTGGCTGGGTGATAATAGGAGATGTCTGCATAAATGGTGCACATCAACCTTCACCAGTGAACACATTCAGAACCTACATACTTGAGAATGGACGCTCAAGTTTAATGAGTCCTTGCCTTAACAAAATCAATGTCAAGGAGAACATCAGAACAATAAGTGTATTTAACTGAAGCTACAGATCTAACTACACAGTGCTGGTAACAAATACTCTTTACTGTGGCCATTCATTCGTCATTTACCCATTTAAAAACTCATCACTATGGCCGCCCAAAGACATGGATATACATGTACAGTTGTCATGAACATAGTTAGTTATATGTTATATATCGTTATATAAGTTATAATTTGATTAGGTTATAAACTTACCCATGATAAAAATCAGCTCTTTATTATAAAGGGGGAGAAGAGCAGAATCGCTTGTTGACCGGGGTGGAGAAATGCACTTCTGGTGTTAACAGCCAGGCTCCTGCTCACAAGGGAAATGACGCTCCGTGGTGCTTTCGCCTCCGGTGTGTCCCTGGGGTGACAGTTACAACTTTCCTCAGGTTGTATAAATACTGGACTGGAAATTGCAACATACATCTGTGATGAACTGGTGACCTGTACAGGGTATACCCCACTTCACACCCAATGTCAGCTGGGATAGACTCCAGCCCCCCCTTGTGACCCTCAATGGATAAGCAGCATAGAAAATGGATGGATGGATACAACATACAGACACAAAAAAAGCCATATGTACAATATCAATTTGTGTACAATGGTAATATTAGTATTATGACTGATTGTGGCCACTCATGGCTAGCTTTAACTCGCTGCTTGGCAATAATCTCGTATCATAACAGAACATAAACATACTGGAAAAGAAGCAGTCTCTAGAGTGCATATACATTGTCGTCTAAGACACAAGTCAGTCTTTTCACGTAGTATGAGGATTTATACCTGAAAAGGGGAATATCTGTGTGGAAGGATGACAGGTACAATATGCCTCAGATTGTCTATATGATGACTGGAAGGAGGAAGCGTGTTGTCCCTAAAGGCTGCTCAGGAACTGTATATTCTCCCTGCTAATGTCTTGTGGTTACTACAACTATATTTACTGCTAGTGATTTTGGACTGAGGGAAGCACAGTGGTGCAGTGGTTAGCACTGTCACCACACAGCAAGACGGTTCTGGGTTCAAGCCCTGGATCGATCCCTGGGTCGTTCTGTGTGGAGTTTGCGTGTTGTTCCTGTACCTGCGTGGGTTCTCTCTGGGTACTCCATCTTCCTCCCAAAGTCCAAAGACATGCAAGAGGGGACTAGGTTATTTGGATACACTAAATTGACAGTAAGTGTGGCTGTGAATGTGAATGGTTTTCTGTTTATATGTGTTGGCCCTGCTATGGACTGGCGATCCAGGGTGTACCCTGCCTCTCGCCCAAAGGCTGCTGGGATAGGGTCCAGCCATCCTGTGACCCTTAACAGGATAAGCGGTAGAAAATGGATGGATGGATGGATGGAAGGATTTTGAAGTGACTTTTGCATCTATCTATATATATATTAAAACATAAAAATACTGCACTATACTTTAAACTACCACTGTTAACAAATACAAAAATACAAAATACACATTATTCAATCTGTCACATCCAGAGCATCAATTTTCTGATTTCTCACAATAGTTGCTCACATTTGCAATCCAATTCTGTTTTTTAAATAATGTCAATTGAAAAATTTTGAAAAATTCAAGTTATTAGGCCCCATGCATTATCTGTTATTCTGCATTTTGGGGGAAAAATGTTTGTGCCTAAAGGTTAGAGAAGCAAGCTTGGGACCACAGGGTTGCTGGTTCCATCCCTGGACTGGCAGAATAGATTTTTCTAGTGACGAAGCAGTGCATGCCCCTCCCTCATCGCCACCATTGAAGTGTGCCTGAGCAAGACCCCTAAGTCTGACTGCTTTTAGGTGCGGATGTGTGATGCTTCACTCTCAGGCCCAATTAACACCTACAGGGCACCAGACTACTTTTTTTTTTTTTTTTTTTTTTTTACTTACTAGGAGTGCAGTTGTCTCTTAATGTCTTTATTCAGTTTCATTTGCTGACTGAATGGAAGTTTCCTGTCCACAAAATGCCACTGGAAGAGGTGATGAAATTTCATTAATTTTGTCTTTCTCTGCATATTTTGTGCTTCAAGCTGCTTTTGTTCTTCACAAGCAAGTCATGGTCCGGATTGTTCTGTGCCAACTCCATCAGCAAACTTGGTTTGTACAGTGTGTTGTGGATCATATATTTAAGCAGAAGCTACAACACTTTTTTTTTGCAGTACCCAATACATGTAAACTCCCAACAGCCATTTGTGTCAGAAAAAATAAAATATGTAAAATGAAATATTACATCCTCTGAAACTGATCTTTCAGACTATTCCTCCTTCAGCTCGCAATTTGTTGCTGTACAGTTGGGCTGGGCAATATGGTAAAAATACTAGATTGCATTTTTATTCAGGGGACTATCATGATCTTGATTTTATTACAATTCTTCAGCTTTCCATCCATGCATCCATCCATTTTCTATCGCTTATCCTGTTAAGGGTCATGGGGGGGGGGGGGGGGGGCTGGAGCCTATCCCAACTCCCTTCGGGTGAGAGGCAGGGTACACCTAGGTTGCCAGTCCATCACAGGGTCAACACATTTAGACAAACAACCACTCGCTCCCACAGCCACTCCAACTTGGAGTATTCAATTAACCTAGTCCCCTCTTGCATGTCTTTGGACTGTGGGAAGAAGCCGGAGTACCCAGAGAGAACCTACGCAGGCACAGGGAGAACAGAATCTAGAAGTTATGGCAATTTCAAGGCCCCAGTTTTGCTCAGAAACATATCAGGGGCTTGTATTTGTTTCCTTTTTTCTCAAAAAAAAAATCCCTTTTGATGTATGACCCATTAAATTTTAAGAATGTTCAGCAAAAGCAAACAAATTAAGATTAAATAAAAATTGAGCACTGAAGGTGAGTCAAAACAGTGCTGTGTGTAAATATTCTGAGCTCCAACAACATGATTTTATACACTATGGGATTTTGTTAAGAACACAGACACAGCGTCATCAGGTTTTATGTTTATTGGGCTTCCACAACAAGAGATTATAATTACAGAAGAAAAGCCCCCTCCTCTTGATGGAGACAAAACTAGCCAATGCTAATGTCTAAAATGAGGCTGTGTGTAACTTAACAGACCCGAAAATTATTTTATTAACCTGGAGTCATCATTGTTAAGGCTTCCAGTCTGCCCAAGACCACAGCTGATATCTTGCAGGACAATTGTTCATACTGACCTCAGTTAATGACAAAAAAATGTCAGGTCCCTCACTTGTGTGAATGAGCTAACATTAAGTTTACATAAGCACAAGCAATATTAGACTTGTCCATGATACTTCTGATTTGTTTTACAAAGCAATGTTGTGAAAGTGGAGGGATCAAAGCACCACGTTTGCTGTGTTTAGATTATGTGCATGTATTTTTGGTGGCATTGAATGGCAAGGCAAGGCAGTTTTATTTGTATTGCCCATTTTCACAAACAGTTTGTCTCAAAGGGCTTCACATGGCATCATAACATCCTCTGCCCTTCGACCCTCACATCGACTGAGGAAAAACTCCATAGAAAACCCTTTTAACAGGGAAAAATCTGAGAAACCTCAGGGTGAGCAACAGAGGAGGGATCCCTCACCCAGGACGGACAGACGTGCAGTAGATGTTGTTACAGAGAAGAAAACAGTTTACAATACAAAATGTGGAAAACATGGAAATGTTAATAACAGTTGAAGAAGGAAGCAATGGAATGCCAAAATGTGTGATTTGAGTGAGAGAAAAATACATTATCTGTCTAAGCCTACAAAGCCTACAGCGTAGTTGTATGCAGAATGCATCTGAATTTACATCTCACTTGATTTGGTCACATTGGGCGCCTTTCCACTGGCTCACTTCGGCTCGGGTCGGATGGAGTTGGGTTGGTACGGGTGCTTTCTATGGCATCAAATTTACGCCAAAAGTCCACCACAAGTGTGTATTACACTCCACATGCGCATCGAACCTTTCATTCGTGCACAATTCATTGACCATGAGCGCTACTCTTTCCTGCAGGCACAAAAGTCAACAAATACATGCATGAGTTGCAGGTGTCTGTGCTCCCTGTATCAATCTGCTGGGTTGTTGATCTATTCCTGTGCGCTCGTGTGAAACATTGGATAAAGCAAGTGTAGAAAAAAGCACAGAAACAATCATTTGTCTATGATTGTCCACTTCTCCACTATCCCTGCCCCATGACCGTTGTTGCTCTAACTAAAACATGGACATATCGAGCTAACGCAGCTGAGTCGAAGTTTGGTGAGGAAGAGTTTTATGATTTTTTCTTTGAAACATGCCTGGTTCAATACAGCCAATACAACTGGTACAACATCATGTTATTGTTGATTCTAGTGCAGCACATCCAATTTTTCCTGTGGAGAATTTTGGTAGAATAACATAAAAAAATTTGGCATCTGTCTTAGCTTCAACTTTAACTTCAAGAAGCCAAGCCATTGACCACCTTGCATATTCAACCATCAGAGCAAGCAACATGACCAAAGACAGTGTGAGTGTGCATGGTCTGTTCCATTAGTGGCAACTCAGAAATAAGGGCAAGTTAGCGGCATGAGTTGCCTACTTTTCCATTTTTTTGTGTAGCGGGAGGTCAACGTCTCGGCAGCAGCAAACAATGGAAGCGGCTGCCGAGACGTTGATCTCCCGCTCCAGGATGGAGAACAGAGGGGGCTGGTAGCCAAATGCCGCCTGGAAAGGTGTCATTGAGGCTTCCCATGGAAGCTGAAGGGAGCATGTTATGGGCATACTCTACCCAAGGAAGCATTTTGGACCACGCAGCCGCATTGTCCCCAGTGATGCATCGGAGACCCGTCTCTAGGTCTTGGTTTACCTTCTCCACCTGGCTGTTGGTCTGAGGATGGTACCATGATGACGAACTCACAGTGGCCCCCACCAGCTGGCAGAAAGACTCCCAGAACGGTGCCACGAACAGCGGCCCCCTGTCGTATAATTTTTCAACTTTCTGCGAAGATATGTGTGACTTTTTGCAGTGAAAATGCAGGCCTCACAATCATGCAAGCCCCGCATACTTCCCGCATTTTGCATGGAAATTGCAGATTTATGTGGCAAAAGTGTCTGTGAAAAAATGTGGCCCCTGCATAAATATGCAGACTTTGGTTGATTATACTTTGAATTATTATAAGGCGTTTTTCTGGAGGGACTGAAATAATTACATCTATTCTAAGAATTAGACCTCAGTTGCATAAAGTTCCAACGGTGACAGATAGCTGAACATGTGATCGTTTGAGGGTGTTGGTTATGCAAATTTGCTCAGCTCAGCAGCTTGTATTCATTTAGAACAGTGATGCACACATATAGGCAGCCCTTTTACCCCTAGAACTAAAATGACAATTTGTTAGTGTCCTGTTTTAAACAAGAGTTGTTTCCAATGTAGCCTATTGTTGATTTTATATGCTTGGTAATGGGATATGATCTTAGCATTTCTGTCAAGCAACATGACAGTTGTTCACAAGCTCTGATATGCTACCAAGGATGTTTAACATCTCTGCCGTTAAGGAAGGCTTCACCCCAGAGCTCCTCCAGCCATAGCCAGTGAAACTGCAGTATTAAGCCAGTGGCTGCCTATCACCTGCTATCCTGGGTGGCAGATTGCTAGACAGTTATGATCTGTATTTAAATGAAGTAAGTCAGTGAATCACATTGTATTGTCAAGTGTAATATGCAGACATCCAATTATGACAAAAAGTTTAGCTGTTATAAAGTTTCATAATGGAATTATAACAAATAAACAAATAAAATTATGATTATATGCCTTGATTAAATAAACTGCTAAAAAAAGGGTAAACATGATCATCATAGTATATCTCCAAGTCAATGACACTTCCAGGATAGCAAATGATTATGGATCAGTTTAACCTGCTGTTATGCAAATGGTACAGACAACAGGTGGAAAGGAGAGGTAATTGGCATGACAACCCATTTTAAGGACTTGTTGTTAAGCACAACATGTAAACACTAAACTGGCAGGTGGTGGCCACAGACCGTTTCCCTCTCCTCATCCTGTCTGGCTGACTCTTTGCTAGTTTTGCATTTTTTCCAGTGCCCTCACTGCTAGTGATGGCATGAGCTGCTATCTGTAGCCTACAGAAGTTGCTGCTCAGGTAGTGCAGCTCCCCCAGTATAGCACATCCCAATGATCTGTGGCCAGGTGTCTACCAGCATAATGTCAAGAGTGTGGATGAGATACCAGAAGACAGACAAGTACACTGGGAGAGGGGGAGGGGGCTGTAGGAGGGCAACAACCCAGCAGGACTGCATTCAGAGGAGCGCTGCCAGAGCCCTACACAATCTCAGAAACCGATCAATGACAATCTCACAAGGGCTTGATGTCCACAAGTAAGGCCAGTGCTCACAGCTGCAGTGTATTTAAGCAGTGAATTTTATGAACCTCTCCACCCACTCTGCAGATTTCATTTACTAGAGCTGTTTGCATACAACCACAATCCTCACATCACTAATGTCATGAAGTCACATTTTGAATTTTTTTTGTCATCATAAATGCAGTAATTTCCAAAAGCAACAAAAGATTTCAATTCAGTGAAACATTATTTCAGTTGTTTCAGTTCACTTGTGATTAGCCTTTGAAATTACATTTTTACTATGTAAAAAAAAAGAATCCTGTCAACTCTCCACAAATGCAAATGGGGAAGCCTACCTCGCAGGGGGTAAAACAGAAATCTAGCAGCAACATAAATCATAAAACCATAAAAACAACACCAAATTATTTCAGTTCTTACAGTGTGTACTCCACTACCATAGAAAATCTCAGCCACTCACATCAAATTGGCTCACATTATGTACAGCTGAATTCAAACATATTAACCCATTTCAGTTTCTATTGACTATAAAGTACTGGAAGGGCATATGGTAAAGAGAAGCATCACACAACACCGATGCACAGTGGCTAGTGTACCTGAGAAGTGACCACAGAAACCTCCCAGTACAAGAACCAGTAACCATCTCAATGGAAGACATCCAAGACAGAGTGTCAAAAGATAAAGAGCTGGACAGCATCGGGCCCTGATATGATCCACACATAATGGCTGTAAAGCTAATTGCACTCCATGAACACCTTGCAGTAAAGATGAACCAGCTTTTAAGGGATGGCATGCACCCAGAGTGGCTAACCCAGGGACCAGGACCATCCTGATCATGAAGGACCCCCAGAAGAGCTCCATCCCATCCAACTACTAACCAATAACCTGCCTCACCACAACACAGAAGCTCCAGTCAGGTATCATAGCGGCTAAAATAAGTAAGCATGTGGGTAAATACATGAACGGGGTTGAGCCCCCTCAGTCATGTCATCAGAAAGAATGGTTACAGATACTGATTCTGAAGCAGGGCAACAATCAGCCACCTGTTCTGCATGGATGACATCAAGCTGGATGACAGGAATGTGCGTGAAATTTACTCACTGATCCACACAACCAAGATATACAGCAACAACATGGAGATGTCATTCGGAGTGGACAAATGTGGTCGGATGGTATCAAGGATAGACAAAATGAGCAGAATTGAAGCAGTTGATCTAAGAGATCAGCTGAACAGTAAGACCAAGGTCGGAGCCATCAACACCTATGCTTTGCTGGTCATCAGATACCCTGCTCATAAGGTAACCCTAACCCAAAGGAGGAGAAAGAAGCCACAGATGCCACAACCAAAAAGCTCCTCATCATCCACGGAGGGTTTCACCCTAAGCCTAGTATACCGAAGCTGTACAAAGTATTTCCCACAGCATTTTGGGAGAGTATGGTGGGTGAACCTTGGACCTCCTAGGGGTGTCTGGGGGCATGGTCCCCCATAAGAAAAGTTTGTACATTTTAAAGGTAAATGCATCAATCTGGTGCACTTTGAGAGCAAAACAGTCTTTATCTATGATGCTTTGTTCTCACAACTCAAAATTGACTAGAGTGTACATTTGGGCCATCAACAAAAAAAAAATGAAGCAAAAGTGGTTGCCTGTGTTGAACTGGTTTATTTTTTAGGAAATAAAAATATATACTGGATGAGCATAGATTAGGGCTGAACATCCATTTTCTTCCTCTTATCCTGTTAAGGGTCGCAAAGGGGCTGGAGCCTATCCCAGTGGCTTTCGGGCGAGAGGCGGGGCACCCCCTGGACAGGTCGCCAGTCCATTGCAGGGCCAACATATATAGACAGACAACCACTCACACTCACAGTCATACCTACAGTCAATTTAGAGTATCCAATCATGGGGCTGAACATATAATCAAAATTTAATCGAAATTGCAATATACTCTAGTGCAATATCAAAATCAATATCAAAATAACAATCCATCCCAGTGCAATATCAAAATCACAATCTAACCCAGTTCAAAATCACAATATAAACCAGTGCAATATCAAAATCACAATCTAACCCGGTTCAAAATCACAATCTAACCACTGCAATATTAAAATCACAATAAAACCCAGTGCAATATCAAAATCACAGTATTACCCAGTGGAATACCAAAATCACGGTATTACGCAGTGCAATATCAAAATCACAGTGTAACCCAGTGCAATATCAAAATCACAAGATAGTCTACCTGCAAGCATGACAAAAGATCCCTAAAAAGAAGAATCACAAATCATGAGGTTTGCTAACCACTGGAATAATTGTATTCACAATGGGGCATTCTTTGTAAATTTGGACCCTTTTTCTGACTTGACCTAATTGATCTTTCACAGTTTTTTTTACATCCATAATATACCCTACATTATTAATTAATAATCTCAACTGCTTTTTAAACATTTTTGCTTAATTTTTCCATATTGTTCTATACAGTTTGATGTACACGTTTGAAAGATCAAAGAGGTCAAGTTGGAAACAGGGCCCCAAATTCACATGGAATGCCCGTATTACCAAATGCAAATATTAAACTTACCATGTGGAGTAATATAAAGCCAGTGTTTAAACTGCGTGAATTGCAGCCATTTAGGATTCCATCCTGATTTACAGTGTTTGCCTGCACCTAGATGGCATTAAGAAAATAAATTTCACACACACACACACACACACACACACCAACAACTACTCTGGCCAACTGCCCCTTTCTCTGCTGTCAAACTCACCTGCTGTCCCTGGCTTGATATTTAACTATCCTGCTCGAGCTAGCTACCTTTGTAGCTGTTTCTTTTTCATCTGGTGGTGAACTTCTCTCTCTCTCTCTTCTTGAAATACTTTAATAATACTCATGATCTGGAAATTAGGGGTATAAACTAAGCTAAAAACAGTAGCATCACTTCAACCAGATGAACATTACAAATAGCCTAATATTCCACGATGAGACAATTTTCTCCTCAGATTATGAATTTAACATTAGCATATCGCACGCCAACATTGTTGGACAAGCTATGCTAGCTCTCATGACATTTGTTTGAGGAACATTGTTTTGCCACCTTAGGTTTTTATTGTTGCAGTTTCTAACTATCATATAAGGAACTGTGTTCACGAGAGCTAGCCTGATATGAGGAGACTAACAGCTAACATCTAACTTAGCTAACGACAACTATCCATGATAATTTCTGCAGTAAAGTTATCCGTTTGCTGTCATACATAGATAATGATAAAATTGCGTTTGGACTAGTTGATAACTGCAGTGGCTACTGGAACGTTAGCTAATGTTACTTACCTCAAACAATGCTGTGTCCTCAAAACGCCTTGGTGTCTCATATGCAGGAAGGAATGGTCCAGTCAGTGCATGTGTGAGTGCGCATGTACAGCAGAGGGGGGAGGGGCTGACTGGGAGTGAGAAATGCTTTGCTGAAGCAATGTTGGAAAATAACAGTGTCAAATTATTTTCGGTTCATTATGAAACTGTAGTGGGACAAATTAGACTGTTGCAGGCTGCCACAGTCTAGGTAATTACTGGGAAACACTGCTGTACACTAAGTGGAAAGAAGGAGGATGAAGAGTAGTGAGCATCTGGGGCCTCATGTATCAATACTTGCATGGATCTCATACTGAAAAACTGCGGTCGTACGCACAAAAAAATCCGGATGTATCAATCTGTGTGAGCGCCGGAATTCACACGTTTCCTTGATACATCCCAATCAGTGTGGAATTGAGTGCAGATGTCAGAGCAACTGGACCCTCCCTCGTTACGCCCACCTATAAATATGCAAATTAATTTAAAATGGGGTCTCCGCTGTCCGCACTCCCAAAACAATGTCAAAGAAAAAGAGGTTCACGGCGTGCGAGCTGGAGGTGCTGGTCGGAGAGGTGGAGGAGAGACAGCAGATTCTGTTTGTTAGCCTGTCCAGTGGTGTCAGTATAAACAATAAACGTTGTGAGTGGGATAAGAAGTGCGAGAGGGTGAATGCAGTGGGTTTGGAGTAACGCACCCCCGGGGAGATGAAAAAAATGGTCAGACCTGTTATGGGCTAAAGTTCCCTTCTAATCACCAGTGTTGTTTACCATCATGTTCATACACATTAACCACTTCTAATGATGGAAACAACGAGTTGCTACGCGTGTTTGAAGTTTTATGACGACGGTAGAAAAGTGTTGGCTCCATCCTTTACTGAACGATCAAAGTGATACAAAGCACAGTTTTCCTCACTAAACCTGCGCAAGCATAACTACATCATAAGCTTGCAGCACTGCTAGTGCTGTGAGAGATTTCCTCTCTATTTCTAATGCATGTCTGCAATTCTAACTTCCTAAACAATGCAAGCTAAACGTATGACTAAACTCAACACTGCACAATCACTAAATGCAATAACTACAATAATCAATTGGCTTAAATCTAAATTTAAATAACAATATGGAAAATGGCACAAACAGGACGTCAAGGGGGAGGTCAAGCGACGTACAGCTGCCCTCCGGAGGAGTGCCAGCCAGACAGGTGAGGGTCAGGGAGAGGGGCACCTGACGGAATTTGAGCAGAGGGTGGCTGTACTCACGGGCAGCACCTCTGTGGGGGGGGGGGGTTATTGCCACCATCCAAGCTGACTCCGAGAGCCTCGAGGGTAAGTGGCAACTTCATTTCTTACGCAACATTTCCACATGCTTTGCCACAGATGTAAAGGCAACAAATACACAGAATCAGCCATTTAAATAAACCAATATGTTTAATAGAAATTGATCCGTCTGCCATGCCGCCGACGTGCAGCACCCCCGCCGGCTCTTGCGCCAGCCTGTCCGCCGGCTCAGATTCATACATCAGGACCAGCAGCATTCGGGCCGGCCCGTCCCCCAGGCCCAGCACAAGCGGTGGACGGTCCTCCAGCCCACCTGGACCCAGCAGCGCATCCTCTGGCCCACACGGATCCAGTGGGAGGGTCCTCACACAGGCGGTCCTGCAGTCGCAGGAGGACATAACGGGGCTCAATGAGCGGCTCGACCGCCTGATAAATGTTCTGGAACGTTTCGTGGACAAAATAAATTAATCTGGCGTCATGAATTGTGTAATCACTTCTTACCCATTTACACTGTGGAAATGAAATTCATGCGTGTGAGGACGGCTGCCTGGCCGGGATCGGCGTCCATCCCTTCAGCCTCGGCGCATCGATGATCTGCACATTGATGGAGTGGAAACCCTTAAAACGTACGTCAGCGTATTTCTCATGGGACGGCACTTTAATGGCAACATGAGTGCAGTCATTAGAGAATTAGGCATAAGAGAATCCGGCTATTGCTGCAAATTGTGCTTTAATATTGACCTGTTCAACCGCACCAAAAGGGAAGTTAATGCACCTGCGGCAGAGGCGGATGATCAGGTCCTCCACCCAGGGCATGACCCGGCTGAGGGTCGACTGACTCACCCCGGAACGGTCCGCCATCTCTCGCTGGAAGGCTTTTTTGTGCCCGATGTACAGTATGTGTGGTTATCAAATAATGTCAGTTACCATACACCGCCACAGGGTGTCGCCAACGGACCAAAGTGCAGTTAATGCAAGAATCGGCTTTCCGCCAACTTCTATGGCACCTCCAGAGTTGGCGTGAAACAGCGCAAGAATCAACGAACTTTTCGCGAGGATACATCTGAACATGAGCGTCCATCCTGCCATACGCAAATTTTTCTTGCGTAAACCGCGTTGATACATAGGGCCCCAGAGCCACTCTCTAGGATTAAACATTGACAATCCAAGAGTACATCAAGAAGATGGCCTCTCAGCATGAGCTGCTCAGTGAATGCCTCAGACAGCTGAAACCCGATGAGTGAGGAGGGAGAGGAACAGATGTGGATGGACAAGACCCTACATGGCAGGTACAACTGCCGGATTGAGGAAGTGGCAGATATCAAGAAGACCTAATAATGGCTGGAACATGCTGGAGTAAAAAAACGGCACAGAGGCACTCATTATGGCAGCACAAGAGCAGGCCCTAAACACAAAACCATAGAGGCCTACCACACCAGATCAGACCCAAGGTGCAGGCTGTGTAAGGATGCTCCTGAGACAGTCCAACACATAGTTGTGGGGTGTAAGACGCTAGCAGCAAAAGCGCACATGGAGAGGCACAAATATGTTGCAGGGATATTGTACAGAAATATCTGTACCCAGTATGGACTACAAAAGGGATTCAATAAGGGGTGTGCATGCTGCCACAAGGGGGTGCTCGAGATAAAAAATGTGATGGTGGTTTGGAGTGTTTTTTTAGGTGGGATTTTCCCACACAATAAAGATGTGTAAATAAACATTTTCTTCGTAAAATCTTACATCAAAAGCTGATATATTATTTAATAAATGAATCCAGGCTATTCAAAATGCACTTCATCTTAAATGAAGTGTAGAAGTTATCTTCTACGCAATGTATGTGGCATTCTGGCGTTTTTTTCCCAGAGGTGTGGGGAATTGGGGATACATCAACCCGGTTTGGATATAGAAGGGGGTATACGGTCTAAAAAAGTCTGGAACCACTGGACTGGAATTACCCGAATCCCAGTGGGACATACCACCAAAAGTGGTTGAGAACAACATGACTTAGGTGCTGTTCAGCTTCCAGACTGACAAACAGCTACTGACAATTCAACCTGACATAGTTGTGATGGAAAAACAGCAGACAAAGTTCAGCCAATAGACAAACCAGTGCAGTCTTGTCCTCTTATACCTGCCCCCATCATCTTCAGGATGGGTTAGTTAAAATACAGGGCAGCATCTTTTAGCTCCAGTGCATTGCTCTCTCTTTATGATCATCCATAAAACAAATTCGTTTGGAGGCACAAATTTTTCAATACCGAGGTGTGGATGTAATGTACTTTTAAACTGATATAAGGCTCACAGGTTCCGCTGGACCTTTGATCTGTGGTTGTTAGCATTTGTATTACATTTTACAGTCACATTGTTTGCTGTGGGACACCATTCTTACTGAAATTTACAAGTCCTGCAGCGCTTTCTCAGAAAAAAAATTATGACGAGACAATTGATATCTTAGATCAAATGTCTGCGATTTTTTTTTTAATTTGGCTTTTCCACTCAACTAACGAGGGGTAGGTCTTCGGCAATATATTCTGTCAACTCATCCGTTGTCTCTCTCCAGTTTGGACTTCTTTGTTGTCTGTGCTTGATTTGGCAAATGAAAAAGCTACAATCATTTGCTTCTGAGCTAGTTCCTTTAGTGTTTTGTCATGAGTAAGTGGAGATGTGAATAAGTGGAGATCGAAGCATTCATTTTGGAATGAACAGCATTTCAGGGTATGAAACAAATTTGTGGTGCCGCTTCCTTTTGTGGCAACAGGTTTGCGATATACATTGGTGATAACCGTATTTTGCTAAATGTCTTCCTCACAGTATCAAAGCCCCTGACAAATGATAGATTCAGAGCTTTTTTTATTTGGAATCCAAGTTGTCTACCTTCATCTCCAATTCACAGTCTTTTAGCACATTTGGCCTTTCACTTTCTCACTGCACTCTGCATGTTCCCTTCTCTCTGCTTCTGATATGATAAAACACACGTGCACTGCACATAGTAGTTTTTTTCTGGACGGGCAGGGGGAGTGAGCTCTCTGCTGTGAGAGGGCATTAGGAGAGAAGCAAATCTCCCAAGTGAATTTTGTGCTGACAGTCTAACACTGAAGCACTCATAATGCCATAAAGCCATTTGTCACATCTCAAGTGCAACAAGCCGAAATAGAGTATTAATGATATCGCCCTGCCCTATGTCGAGAATACTTGTTGGCGAGTTAGTGTTGTTAACCTTGATAATCAGTAGTGAACATGTTTATAATTGACAACATATGACTCCAATCCTGTCAATCCCAAAATGTTTTTCTGGCTGTTGCTCATTGGAGGAATACGATGTGGGTATGCCATGGAAATTTAAAAGATAAGGAGCAATGTAAATTATTTTAACATGTTCCAATGTTATTGGTGACATTCATAACTTTTTTTTTTACAATGCTGTTCAATGTCTTCACAATGTCATAACTAAATACCTGAACATGTATGGGGGCCTGCTCAAATTGAAAATTTATCAGGAAGGGATTTTTTTTTTTTTGCTGATCAGCAGAATCGACAATGACATCAATGTCAATAAATCTTATCATTCCCATCACAGTTGGAAGTATATGTGTTTGTTGTTTAATGGCAAATGTGTGCCAATATAAGCGGCACGGTGGTGCAGTGGTTCGCGCTGTCGCCTCACAGCAAGAGGGTTCTGGGTTTGAGTCCCGGCTCGGGCACGGGATCTTTCTGTGTGGAGTTTGTGGGTACTTCTTCCCACCATCCAAAGACGTTCAATTGGGGACTAGGTTGATTGGATACTCTAAATGATTATTAGTAAGTGTAAATGTGAGTTTGAATGGTTGTTTGTCTATATGTGTTGGCCCTGCAATGGACTGGCAACCTGTCAAGAGTGTACCCCGCCTCCTGCCCGTAGCTGCTGGGATAGGCTCCAGCCCCCCCCCCCCCCCGCAACCCTTAATAGGAACAAGCGGAAAAAAATGGATGGATGGATGAATGTGAGTGTGAATGGTTGGTTTGTCTATATGTGTTGGCCCTGCGATGGACTGGTGACCTGTCCAGGGTGTGCTCCGCCTCTCTCCTGTAGCCCCAGGGAGAGGCTCCAGCCCCCCCGTGACCCTTAACAGGAATAACCGGAAGACAATGGGTGGATGGATGGATGGATGGGTGTGCCAATATGAAAACTTTCTTTATAACCTTTTGGTTTGAATCATACTCTGCAACTAAGCCAAAGATAACTAAGCAGCCTGACAATCTGCTTCATGTTTGCAATGGCAAGTACCTGATTAGTGTGTGCTTATGGTCTTGTGATTTATGCAAAAAAATTGATTGGGAAATTGACAGGCGGATTGGGGCGGCATCCGCAGTCTTGCAGGTACTAAACCAGTCTGTTGTGGTGAAGAGGGAGCTTAGCCAAAAGGCGAGGCTCTTGATTTACCGGTCAATCTACGTTCCAACCCTATGGTCATGAGCTTTGGGGTAATGACCGAAAGAACAAGATCGCGAATACAAGCGGCCGAAATGAGTTTCCTCCGCAGGGTGGCTGGGCTCTCCCTTAGAGATAGGATGAGAAGCTCAGTCATTCGGGAGGTACTCAGAGTACAGCCGCTGCTCCTCCATGTCGAGAGGAGCCAGTTGAGGTGGTTCGGGCATCTGGTGAGGATGCCTCCTGGACGCCTCCCTCTGGAGGTTTTCCAGGCATGTCCAACCGGGAGGAGGCCTCGAGGCCGACCCAAGACACGGTGGAGGGATGATATCTCTCGGCTGGCCTGGGAACGCCTCGGGATCCTCCCGGAAGAGCCTGTTGAAGTGGCTGGGGAAAGGGCAGTCTGGGCTTCCTTGCTGAGACTGCTGCCCCCGTGACCCGGACCCACCGGATGAAGCGGAGGACGACGAAGACGAAGACACTCAGACAATTAATCATCCAAGTAGTACATAATATGTGCACTCCTCTGATCATATTCTAATTTTAACCCTCCTGTTGCCCTGGGTTGAGTCCAAGCAGACTGGCTGGGCAGGCCCCTGTCTACTCTTGTCTTCTCCTCTCCTCCTTTCCTCATCCTCCTCCTCCATGGTACCCCCCTCCTCTTCCTCTCCCCCTCCTCAGGGTCCCTGGTAACCCCCCCCCCCCGTCCTCCTCCTCCTCTCTTCTAATACACATGCATTTCATACATGATCCAAAGGTTGAAGGGCATCCCTGATTTTCTCACTGATATCTCCACCTTTTTTCCTTATGACCTGAAGCTGACTGCTCTGCTTATCTAAACCAGCCAAGAATCAGGGTTGTAGCGGTACCGTTGTAATACTTAGGAATTCAGCATTTATCTGAAATATACAAATTAGACATTTCATGTTCAGGCATATGATTGGCAACGTTCAAAAAAGATCAGGAAAATATAGTGTTTACCTGAATGGACTCTGGAATAGAGTTTTAACAAATTATGACAGTGATTCTACTCATACCTCCTCTTCTTGAAACATTGCTGGCCATCGCTCCTGGAGTTCTTTCACCCTGGGCTGTTTTTCCACGATTTCTCGTCTATGGAAGGCAAATGTCTTGGTCATTTTTTCTGGGATGATCCTCCCATTGTTCCGTTTCTTCACCTCTTCAAGAGTACCTGCCGCTCCATCTCATAATAGTCTAATGTCTCGCCAGCTGGACAAGATGGCACATGGTTGGCCTCACCAAGTTTAAGTTGCTTGACATTTTTTGCTGGATGGGCGTCATCTGTTGCTTTGGTCTTTAGAGAATTGACAGAAAGCTTAGGGCATCCAAGTCCCTTCAGTCAATCATCAGCATTACTGTCTTCAGAGGAATGGTGTATTAGCTGTACCCTCACAGCAATTTCAGGTTTTAAATCACTTACAGAGGATAACCTGTGATTTCTGTACCTATGAGTCCTGAATGAACCATAAACATTGTTTTGTACGAGCAACTTTGAAAAATAAAATTTAAATTAAAAATTTAATAACATTTTTCAGATGCTGCCCTAAGTGCTGCAAATAGTCTTTAAGAGTTGAATTTTTCTTGTATTCACACAAAAGGCAGAAGATGTCTGCTGGTCTATTTGTGGGTTCAGTCTAGGGTGGCTTCTTGACAAATGGCTCTTAAGGGCATTCCAGGTAGTAAAGGAACAAGTACAGGTTGAATATGTGCAAGGGTAACCATGGTGGCGCCCAAAATAGCTATGCTGGAGTTTGTAATGCTTCAGAAGTTCCAATCGTTGTGATTTGGTGACACCACAGTCTTTACAATTCCACATTCAGCAGATGACTGAAAAGGGGAGGATGGGGGTGGTTGGAGCATAAGAAAGACCCAAATTACATTGGCATTGTTCGTAGAAGTGGAAGTGATACTGAAAACTCAATTTATAAATATATTATAAAATAGATTATAATAAAATGTAAAAATATTATGAACTTTAATCATCTTTCTGTAAGTCCTTCTGAGTCCTCAAGATTATACAGTAATATAGGGATACGGTTCTGTCTTATATGGTAGGCAAATCCTCACGATTACCACTTGAACTGACAAAATGAAGCATGAAACATAAGGACTACTTGAAATTTTGATTTTTCTTTTACATCACACAGGATATTACCATGTGGTATGATTTTTACATGTGACTTGAACATATGGAATGATATACAAAAAAGTCCTTTTGATTTTATTCTATTGCTTTTGATCATATCACCCTGCTCATTATTTCCACTACCACACAAATTTGCTTTGACAGTTCAAATTACACTTTGGAGTCAGTCACACAAATAAAAAAATCCCCATCACAGGTGATGAATAAGAATAATACTTATCCTATAATAATCATGTCCATAACCTTACACCTGATACTCAGCTGCATAATTCAAATGGCATTCAAATGTGACCACTTACCCATTAAACGTTACTGCTTTTAGCTGCAGGCCTAGAAGAAAGGAGACATTTGTTAATGAGAGCAAGCAAGTGTTTTCCATTGGAACACATACAAACACAAACACTGTCTTTCCCCTTTTGTTCACACAGAAAATAAGCTTCAAGTCACTGAAAACTATAATTTCTGAAAACTTCAGCCCATGTGTAAATTTTGAAAAACTCTGTTCTCCGATTAACCTAGTCCCCTCTCACATGTACTTGGACTGTGGGAGGAAGCCAGAGTATCTGGAGAGAACCCATGCAGGCACAGGGAGAACATGCAAACTCCACACAATAAGACCCTGTGCTTGATCTGGGGCTCAAACCCGGAACCTTCTCGCTGTGAGGTGACAGTGCTATCCACTGCACAATTGTGCCATCTAAAAATGAATTCATTGTAGTATTTTTATAGAGTTGTCTTAGGCATTTGATACTGTTGATCATTCTATTTTATTTGACAAAATATATACATATGGCTTTCATGATCTTACATGTAAGTGGTTGAGTAACTATTTATCTGATGGAAAGCAGTTTGTTTGTGTCAAGGGTTGCAATTCTAACTTGGCATTACTACTCTGTGGGTTACCATGGGGTTCTATTCTTGGACCTTTTTTATTTCTAATCTATATTAATGACTTGGCAAATGTTTCAAATTTTCTTTCTCCAAGTATGTTTGCAGATGACACTACCTTGATTCTTCTTCATTCCAATTTAAATATTCTGATGAAGGAGGCAAATGTTGGCTTAGCTCCATATGCCACTTGGTTTAAATTAAACAAATTGTCATGAAATGTTAAAAAAATCTAATTTTATTTTTTTTTTAAGGTGAATGATTATACCCTAAGAAATTATGTAAAATTATAATTAAGTCTGCAGAGATGCCTAGAATTACTTTAACTAAATTCTTGGGAATTCTTGTTCATGAAAATCTTAAATCGAAAGATGAAGCAGACTGGGTTAGAGAAAAAATGAGTAAATCAATTGGGATAATAAGGAGGAATAGTCATCTTGTCTCCAGAGATTGCCTCCTCACGATTATAAAGAGTGAGGAGGCAATCTCTGGAGATCTCTCTTACTGTAATATACTCTCTTACTGTATACTGTACTATTGTTACTGCAATATAGTTTGAGCAAGTACATTTCCTACAACCCTTCACAAAATTCTGGTCCTTCAGAAATGGTTTGTTTGAATTGCAACGCGTTCTGAATCACATGCTGCATCAAATCCTTTGTTGACAGAGCTTGAAATCCTTACTATTTAACATATATATGTATACATATATGTATATATATATATATATATATATATATATATATATATATATTTTTTTTTTTTTTTTTTTCATCTCAGCTTTTGGTGGGCCTGGTTAGTTGTTATTCCTCTGCCACTGACCACTGAGAGTACACTTTGGCTGGGTCGTTGGAGAACATCTTGTTTATTCTCCAAACCTCTACCTCTTCCTTGCTGCAGTTCTGCTAGCTGGCTAATTTCACTCCTTGTTGCCTTTATTTTGGCCTCTAGCTCTCTCTTCCATGGAGGGTATTGTTTCTTATGCTCCATATCCATGTTTAGCTTGTTCCGGAGCATCTCCAGTATTACTGTTGCCATGCTGTGCATCAGCTTGTTGGTCTATGTGATGGTTGCTGTGGGTATTGTATTCAGTGCAGCATTCACATCCACTAGTAGATCTTCTGAGAGTCCTTTACAACTCATCTTAAGTATTTGTCTGAGGTTCCAGGATTCTACAATTCTACAATTTCATTTAGCAGACGCTTTTGTCCAAAGCGACGTACAACACAAGCAAGGTCACAGGTATTGCCATCTAGTGGCAGAAGAAGTGTCGCCCCCCCCCCCTCCTTTTTTTTTTTTGGACAAACATATAACATCACACAACACAGTTAGTGCTACATAATCACTAAGTGCTGGGTCTTGGACCCTCTGACTTATTCCACCCCACAGGACAAAGAGGGGAAGAGTCAGGTTAAGTGCCTAGGTGCTCTCTGAACAATTGAGTCTTCGATTGTCTCTTAAAAGTAGAGAGGGACTCAGCAGAACGCACAGAGTTCGGTAGTTCGTTCCACCATTTGGGAACAACAGAAGAGAAGAGTCTGGCTAGAGATTTGGAGCAGCACTGGGCTGGAAGCACCAGGCGTCTTTGGCATGCAGAGCGTAGTGGGCGAGAAGGAGAGTAGACCTGGATCAGGGATTCCAGGTAGGCTGGAGCCGTTCTTGTGATTGTTTTGTAAGCCAAGAGAAGTGCCTTGAATTTGATTCTGGCTGCCACTGGAAGCCAGTGAAGAGAAACCAGCAGCGGGGTGACACGTGCCCTTTTGGGCTGGTTGAAGACCAGACGTGCTGCTGCATTCTGGATCATCTGCAGAGGCTTGAATGAGCATGCAGGGAGGCCTGCCAGAAGAGAGTTGCAGTAGTCAATGCGTGAGATGACAAGAGCCTGAACCAGAAGCTGTGTGGTCTGTTGGGTCAGGAAGGGTCTAATCTTCCTGATGTTGTAGAGGGCATAATGGCAAGACCGAGAAACTGAGACCACATGAACCTTAAAGGTCAGCTGGTCATCAATCATGACACCCAGGTTTCTGGCTGAGTTTGTGGGCACAAATAGGCTCGAGTCAAGTTGGACAATGATCTGAGGCTGAACAGATGGACAAGCTGGAAAGACCATAAGTTCAGTCTTAGACAGATTCAGTTGAAGGTGGCGTTCCTTCATCCATGTGGAGATATCAGCCAGGCACGCTGATATACGATCTGAGACCATTCTGTCATCAGGTGGAAAAGAGAGGAAAAGCTGAGTGTCGTCAACATAACAGTGGTAGGAGAAGCCATGGGAGCGGATCACTGCACCAAGTGAGGTGGTGTACTGAGAGAAGAGAAGGGGACCAAGCACTGACCCCTGAGGAACCCCAGTGGATAGAGGATCTGCCTGTGAGGTAGGACTTGAACCACAACGAGGCAGAACCAGATATGTCGAGCTCAGAGAGTGTGGAGAGGAGAATCTGATGGTTCACCGTGTCGAAGGCAGCAGACAGGTCCAGCAGAAGTAGGACAGAGCACTGACCAGCAGCTCAAGCTAGTCTCAGTGACTCAGTGACTGACAGGAGTGCAGTCTCAGTGGAGTGGTCACACCTGAAGCCAGACTGAAAGGAGTCAAGTAGGTTGTTGTTCCGCAGATGTTCAGAGACCTGGTTAAATACTGAGCGCTCCAGTATTTTTGACAGGAATGGCAGAAGTGATACTGGCCTGTAGGATTGACTGTAGACTGTAGGATTGTTGTTGGTTCACAATCTTCCTTCTTAGGTCAGCAGCTCTTGTATTGAGGCTGTGTGTATCTACTGGGGCTTGGTACCACTGGTGGTTCTGGGGGGGGGGGGGGCAATGACCCTGCAGCATTGACCCCCCATGTTGCCCCCCCACTCAGAAAAAAAAACACAATAATGAATGATGTGTCAGTTATGCACGTCAGTACGCAATGATTTCGGATTGAATGTGCCCCTTCGACAAAACTGGCCCCCTCAGTGAAATGGATCTCGAACTCCCACTGCTTGGTACCCAATCTCAGTTGGTGGGGGTGATGATGAAATCCCCCCGCTGACCTGTTGTCCTGGCTCCCCCTTGCTGTAGCTCTGTTGTTGTACCTCTTTAATCTCTAGTTGTGAAAGCAGTTTCCAGTTACAGATTTTGGAACAGTTGATTTACAGATGTTTCTTTGTAAGCCTAGATTGCGTGTTTCAAAGTGTCCATAGGTCCCACATTATCTGCATGTATCCCCTCTCTCTGGGATTGTTTTTGTAGTAGCATTCCAACAATTCTGTATTTACAGCCCTCGTCCAAGTCTGCCTTGTTCCAGTATCCTATTTGTCATCAGATTGCCCTGCTTCCCTTGCAACTGACGCGGACCTTGTCGACCCGGGAGACGTCCAAAGCGGTATGACTCTACTATTAGTGTCTCTCATGAGCTCTGAGGTAGGACAGTGAGGCATTAGGGGTCTTGCCGAAGGACCCTTACTGGATGCCCCCCTTGCAATGGCCATGTTTGAACCCCTGACACGTTCAAGTCTTTTACCTTAACCACTATATATATATATATATATATATATATATATATATATATATATATATATGGTCATTCATAAGTAGGCAAAAAAGTGATAGTTATTGTAATGATGTGTGTTGTTCGATAAAACATTGTAATACACAGAGTATTTTTTGCTTCACAGTCTCTAGTAACATGCGTTACCAGTATTCAACATGACATGGGTAATAGGCAAAAGCTATTGAAACCTTTATGTAAGGGCTATTGTAATGAATGGACGAGGAGACTCGAGTGCAGAGATCGAAAACATACACTTTAATGAGGAACAAGCAATGGTAATATACGAGGAGGCAGCCTGTGGGGTGAGGGTACAGTTGGGAGCTAGGCAAGGGCGGAGTCAAAAAATCCATCCAAAGAGTCCAAAACCGGGAAAAGAGAATAGAAAATCCTGAGTGGGCGATTGCCAATGGCTACCATGTGTCGCTAAGAATTGGTGGGAACTTGACAGGAAGTGGGAATGAAAACAAGGATGACACAGAGGTTAACAAAATAAATCAGGAAGTGGATGAGTCCAGAAAGTGTCTCTTCTCAGTGAGCATGATAGCTATAAAGGCAATGTAAAACATTAAGTAATAAGGTTATGGTACTAATTCAGTTAGAATCACACTGATCTTCTTGCTTATCTTTTTTTTTTTTTTTACATTTGCTTCTCTTTGCTCCCAAATGGGCTCCTTTTCTTGAGTGATCGTTTTACCTGTGAATACACGTATCAGTCATGTGTTGCTGACTTAGTAGGCTATATCATGGCAACTACTTCTAGAGTTTTAGCTGCACTGATCATAAATAGCAAGCATAGCATGAACAGTTTCATTCACCAGCACTCGCTAGCTCATACATAAAATACTGGTCATAGATCTTCAGAAAGACTAAGTGGGGTCGAAACCTCAGTTATTTACATTAAAAAAATATGTGGTTTAAATGTTGGTGAGTAACTTAACTTGATTGATAACAAAACTTAACTTAAGAAAGTAAACATTGTTTATATTAAAATAAAACTGAGCATTTTGTGCCTTCATCTTCATTTTAGTTGCTATAGCCATGACTGACCTCTAAATTTCAGTTGGACATACAGACAATACCACACTGAAACACAACTCTTCACATTTTTCCTCAGTTTTAAGGCATTACATGAAGTGCAGAAATACAGACTTGAAAATGTTTTTGTTCAAAACAGAGCAGAGCTCAATTGCAATCCAGATAAAACCAGAGCTGAAGTGGTGGAGGCCTGTCACATCTCTTTGGATCAGTATAAGGTTTCACTGTCCTACTTTCCTGACCACTCAGGTCCATAATTCCATTCTTCTGAACCACAGTAAACAGGATGCCTCTGATCATTTCTGTTTCATCTACCAATGTCAGATATCAAAGAGTCTTTGTTTCTATATCAACTCCCAAATGCTCAAATGAATTAGCTCAGAGCCCTGGATCAGTTGAGCATTGCTTTTGATGGATAGTGGAAGAGGGAATGGAGGATAGACCTAGTGATGGTAGAGACTGCCAACATCTCACTAGGGTTTTTACAGCCTCTGTTTCAGCCAATTCCTGTGGTTGTAGACCAGTGATTGATGATGAAAGTAATTAAAATTTGTTTTCTCAACAAATCTTTGCTGGTAAACATGAACAAATTATTTTTGATGAATCAGTTAGTTTCTAAAGGTGATATAACATATATACTATGTAGAGGCAGACTATATATGCCTGCTTTAGTTTCCACATTGCTCAATAAAAAAACTGTAAAATGCATTTTAAGTAGTTGGACCACAAAGATGTTTCCCCCCTGTATTACTTCTTGATAACTCCAGAATACACCCAAATACAATATTTGTAGCTTGAGGCGAACAGCAGAAAAAATGCAGAAAACACTCACAAGAACATTTTCAAGTATAATCCACATCTCCTTTATCAAGCTGAATGCTAAGTAATTGACAAACACTTTGATTTGAGAAAAAATAATCAAATTGGAACACTTCCACCTCTACATGACCATGAACAACATAACCAGATGGCACATGTAGCAGGATTCATTCACGCTTGTTCAGGGACACATCAAACCAGAAGTGTTCTCATGTAGGATAGGTAGGGCTACTAACTAGAGATGTATCGATTGGCTAAGCAGTCTATTTTTGACGGAGGGTGCATAAATCTGCAGAGAGTAGATCGAGCCAACCAGACAAATGGCATAGTCATGGTCAATTTTCTAAATAAAACAACATGTGACAGCTTCAGAATGCAAAAAAACAAAACAAATCAAAACAAAAAAAACCTGAAAGGAACACAATATAAACATGTATTCTATTTGCACATTAAAAATATGTAAATCAAGAGACGAAGATGGGCTGCACGGTGGTGCAGTGGTTAGCACTGTGGCCTCACAGCAAGAAGGTTCTAGGTTCGAGTCCCGGCTCAGGCACGGGATCTTTCTGTGTGGAGTTTGCATGTTCTCCCCGTGTCTGCGTGGGTTCTCTCCGGGTACTCCGGCTTCCTCCCACAGTCCAAAAACATGCAATTGGGGACTAGGCTGATTGAATACTCTAAATTGACCGTAGGTATGAATGTGAGTGTGAATGGTTGTTCGTCTCTCTATGTTGGCCCTGCGATGGACTGGCGACCTGTCCAGGGTGTACCCCCCCTCTCACCCGTTGACGCTGGGATAGGCTTCAGCCCCCCCGCGACCCTTAATGTGGTAGGAATAAGCGGAAGATGACGATGGATGGATGGAAGAGACGAAGATCAAATCAGCAGAATCTGACAAGTTAGCAAAGCCGGCAGACAGCTGGATATTCCTGCCCTGTGGAGGACAAACATGATCGTCTAAAGTCGGGGTCAAGTGTGAAAGTTCACAGTCAGTCATCAGGATATAAAACTAGCAATTGTGTAAAGCATGTAAGGCCAAAAACAAACCTAATCAGACACATAAAACTTAAAACCACTGTGCTGAGCCTGCCCAGTTTGAGGAAGCTAAAAACGGGTAAGCTGCTAAGACGAGTAGGTATGCAATGAACTAGCATGCAGGTCTCCTATCATTCATTGGCTGCTGCATTCAGCTGCTTTTGTTCAATAAGTAAAATATATGTTAGACACAGCTGGATATACAGCTATGCATTTTAAAATACATTTATTTGTTCCTCTTTCTAGTAGGAGAGCACTTTATTTATGTAAGTATTTTTTAAGGAGTGTCTAAAAGGGAAGGGCAGCCTAGTGCAGTTCGGGGGAACTGTAAGAGGAATAGTTTCTGTAATTATGAAATGTAAGTTTCCATTGAAGAAAAGTAGATTTTTATGACTTTATATTCTGTCAAGTATAGTTCCTAGACAGAAAATTGGAATTGGCAAAAATCGGTAACTGCAAGTCACACTAACAAAAAAATCATAACTTGGAATCAACAAAGAAAATGCAATTCATGCATATCTACTACTAATTTAATATTCATATTAGCTGTGACATCAAACAAAACTCTGTAGTTGGCCACAGTCCATAAACCCGACTACGTCCATTTAGCCCTTGGCTAACATGAATGTGAATAAATAATTGTGTGGCTCTTATAATTTTACAATCGTTATATGCCAAATGATTCAATGGTGACAGTGATGTGAGTCATTTAATGGTGGTAATGTGATGCTCAGCACAATTTTCCACAGTTTCCACAGCTAAAACAACATTACAATCATGTAAGTAGCAAGTAATAACAGAGTAGGATACAGCAGAGTTTATAAGGTAATTGTCCACACTACAGTTTTGATATCAGTCTTTTCACGGTCAAACTTAACAAAACAACCCCGCCAAATGGTGAAACATTTCACTTATCTGAAATGAACAGTTATGATGATAAAATTTATTTTCGTCATCTGCATATCTTCAAGTAAAATCCTTCCTTCCTTTTTCCTGAACAAATTTATAATTTAATATTTAACTGAGAATGATGACACATTCAACATGTGAAACCCCTTGTATAGACAGTTGGACAGTGTTTTGCTGACAATTTACCTAAACTGTTTTATACAGGGAATAGTGATGCACATGTAAGGTTCCGATGTGCAAAAATAGTGAAACAGCAGAACTGGACACCCATGACAAATGGGTTGAGAATTTGTCAGACAGAGAGCTCACTCCAGCAGAGCAGGGAGTCCTTGCCAAATGACTAAATTTTGCGGTTACACCTGATGAGTTACCAGTGGTAGACTTGGTGATGGCCACAGAATCGGCCATTAGGAACAATAGGTTGTCAGAAACAGAGGCTGAGCAAATCAGGCTTAAGGCGTCGGCAGCACTCTCCAGTGCAAAACTACCTCCATCCAACATCTCCGCAGAGGAGAAACGGGCACTGAGAACCCTGCAGAAAGATCCCAACATCAAAATCTTACCTGCAGATAAAGGGAGATGCACCGTCATCCTTAACACAGCTGACTATCAGGCTAAGATCAGCAGCTTCCTCTGTGACACAACAACTTATGAGTCCCTAAAACGAGACCCCACAGGCACCTACAAACTCAAAGTGGTCAACGGCCTGCAAAAGCCGGAGAAAGGTCATGTCATCGACCGAGCCCTGTATTACCAGCTCTGTCCAGACGATGCTATCCCTTGCATTTATAGGCTGCCAAAAATTGATAAGGAGGGCGCCCCACTAAGACCTATTGTAAGCAGCATCAACTCTGTGACATACAACATTGCTAAGTATCTTGCAACCATCCTTTCTCCTTTGGTGGGGAGCACCCCCTACCATGTAAAGAACTCTATGGACTTTGCCAACAAGATCAGGCAAATCAGCCTAGACCCTGAGGAAACTATGGTTTCATATGACATAACATCGCTCTTTACTTGCATCCCTACTGGAGACGCAGTGCAGTCTGTAATGAGGAAACTGCTGCTTGACAACACTCTGTCGGAAAGGACCAATCTCTCCCCTGAACAGGTGTGTGACCTCCTTGACCTTTGCCTCAGCACCACTTACTTCCAGTACAACAACGTTTTCTACAGACAAAAACACGGCTGTGCCATGGGATCACCCGTGTCTCCTATTGTAGCTAACCTGTATATGGAGGAGATGGAGAGTGTGGCACTGAGGACCTTCGGTGGCCACTCACCGAGGCACTGGTTCAGATATGTGGATGACATATGGGTCACCATCAGGAAGGGTGAAGTGGAACCTTTCACAAAACACCTTAACTCGGTGGATAAAAACATCCAGTTTACAAGAGAGGATGTCAAAGACAACTGCTTGGCATTTCTAGATTGCATAGTAAGCATTGAAACTAATGGAGAACTCAACATTGGTGTCTACAGGAAACCCACCCACACGGATCAGTACCTCCTGTTTGATTCACACCACCCGCTGGAACACAAACTGGGGGTCATCCGTACTCTAAAACACAGAGTGCAGAATATCCCATCTGAGGTGAATGGGAAACAAAGGGAACACAAACATATTCACGCAGTCTGCTCTTCAAACTTGTGGTTATCCTAACTGGGCTTTTATCAAAACAGCTAGAAAGCCCAGGGGAGATAAGAAAGACGAGGGCCACAGGAAGAGAAACAATATTGTCATCCCCTATGTGGCAGGAGTCTCAGAGAAACTCAGGAGGATCTTTAACACCCACCAGATCCCAGTATATTTCAAGCCCAGCAACACTCTGAGGCAGAAGCTTGTGCATCCCAAGGACAAAATTCCGAGGGAGAAACAAAGCAACGTAGTGTACGCAGTGCAGTGCAATGAGGAATGCTCTTATTTGTACATTGGGGAAACTAAGCAGCCACTACACAAACGCATGGCACAACACAGAAGGGCCACCACCACAGGCCAGGACTCAGTGGTCCACCTCCATCTCAAGGAGAAGGGGCACTCCTTTGATGACCACAAGGTACGCGTTCTAGCCAGAGAAGACAGGTGGTTTGAGAGAGGTGTGAAGGAAGCCATTCATGTCAAACTAGAACGGCCATCTTTCAATAGAGGGGGAGGCCTCAGACATCACTTGTCTCCCACTCACAAAGCTGAGCTTAGATCCCTCCCAAGGAGGAGCAGCCGTTGTTCTCACCTGCAGCCAGGTGACCCCAACGACCCTCCCGAGAGGGCTGGGAGAGGTAACGACAGCCCAGCCAGGTCAACAACTCTCACTAACACCTGACGAGTCATTGGTTTCGGGTCGTACGACCAGTTGTTTTTGTTTTTTGCCAAGACCCTCCTGGTAGATATATAGCTGATATTCCCCACCAGGATTCAAAACTGAAGAAGCCTCTTGGATGAGAGGTGAAATGTCTTCTACTCACACGAGGTTAGTCCAGTTGCCATATTTTATGCTTTTTTGAGACTTACCATGACCTGGATGACTGAGAATATCCACAGATATACTCCAAAATATACCTTCCTGTTGGTTCAAGGCTTTACTTTCTGCCTTATAGCTCATTTTGGTTTCTTTGCTGAGATCACTTGCTTCTTAACCACACCACAAAAAAACAAAACAAAAACAAAAAAAAACAAAACAGTGGACTCTATATATGTCCTGGATGTCTTGGTTTGCATACTCTTAACAAACAAGTGAACACCTGACTCCTACTTCTCTAAAAAGTCCATTCTCACATTCTGACCTCCATAGTTTTGAATTATACTCGTGTGCGGTGAGTAATAGACCAGGGGCCCATTTCACAAAGCAGGTTTAGTGAAAATTCGGGGTCTATTAACCCTGAAATAAGGAAAACAGAGTTTTCCGTTTCACAAAGGGAGGTAACTCAAACCAGAGAAAGAGGATTAACTCTAGCCTGTTTCACAGACAGCGGTAACATAGGCTCTCGGTCAGTTGCCGCAGTAACAGACGCTATGAAACTAATCTGGTCAGGACCAGGTTTTTGTCAATGAACCTTGAGTTTCTCGCTGTCTCCGCCCACTTTCAGAGCCACATACTCCATTTGATTTCTGCATTCATTCATCAGCAGGCAAGTTTTGGTGAGTTTTTCAACTAACATGGCATGTGCTTTTCTTGACGATCCCGTGGATGAAGGTGCAGCATTGCTGCGCAGAGAATTAAATATTTGTCGGGAGATGGTGATCAGACCGCGCATAGACGTTCTTGCTTTTCCAGACAGTATCGGTACCGTTTCACATCACAGTCCATCATCTATATACACAACCTCCTCCGTCCTTACATTTGCAACATCACCAGTCGTAGTCATGCTCTCACATTATATATATATATATATATATATATATATATATATATATATATATATATATATATATATATATCCATCCATCGTCATCTTCCGCTTACTCCTACACATTAAGGGTCGCGGGGGGGCTGGAGCCTATCCCAGCGTCAACGGGCGAGAGGCGGGGTACACCCTGGACAGGTCGCCAGTCCATCGCAGGGCCAACATGGAGAGACGAACAACCATTCACGCCCACATTCAGACCTACGGTCAATTTAGAGTATCCAATTAGCCTAGTCCCCAATTGCATGTCTTTGGACGGTGGGAGGAAGCCGGAATACCCGGAGAGAACCCACGCAGACACGGGGAGAACATGCAAACTCCACACAGAAAGATCCCGTGCCTGAGCCGGGACTCGAACCCGGAACCTTCTTACAGTGAGGCCACAGTGCTAACCACTGCACCACCGTGCAGCCCCTTATATATATATATATATATATATATATATCAAGCCATATTACATTTTATGAAGGCACTGGTGTCTTGGGGGTTGGGTCCTAAGGATGAACTCCCTCAGCCACTGGCCTTCCTAAACTCTGGCTTAGGGCCAGCTCCTGTGCCTCTGTTAGAGGTGGTGGTGCAGGGCCACCACCCGTTTTACGGGCATCTGTCTTCTTTCTGTTGGCTGAGTAGAAGTCTGTGTTAGTTTAAATAGGCTTAATTATTTAACAGAACATGATATCGATGAAAAGACATTTGTGTAACCAGCATTATGTTGGGGATAACACAAACTTACGCATTGACCCCAGCAGCATTGTTCTTCCACGCCATCTCTCTCACTTTTGCGGCTACAGTGGTGTTGCACTTTTTTTAACGCGTTTTGGAACTCTTCATATGATCGCATCAAGATTTCCAACTCCACTGACGTGAAAAACAAAGCTCGCCGCTTCTCCGTCGCCATGGTGACTCGGTGAACGGGGCTCCATTTATGCTGGCTTTTTAGAGTTGTCGTGATCGTGCTTTACCCCAGGTGAACCTACTCCGAGTTGATCAAATTGATTCAAATCTGTTGTTCTGAAACCGAAAATTCAGAGTTTTCTATCTTAGGGTAGATCAACTCGGAGATCAGGATTAAACTCAGGGTTTGATGAACTTGCTTTGTGAAACGGACCCCAGGATCAGCTTCCAAAATATTTGTTTTTTTGAAGGTCTGGAAATTGTATTTTTTACATTTTCTTGACATTTCATTGACTAAACTATATAATGAAAAAAATCCTAAGATCAAGCCATGATGAAAATAATTGTAACATTCCTTTATTTTTTGCTGATGCTTCCATAAAAAAGTTCAATAAGTAGTATTTGCACCTCCTGTGGAACCGTCCCCCAGTTTCGGTCCGGGATGCAGACACCCTCTCTACCTTTAAGAGCAGACTTAAGACCTTCCTTTCTGATCAGGCTTATAGTTAGGGCTGCTTAAGCTGGCCCTTAAATATGCTGCTGTAGGCTTAGGCTGCTAGGGGATCTCCCATGGTGCACTGGGCTTCTCTCAACTCCTCTCTGTCCTCCTATATTTGTCATACATAAATCATACTCATACGTACTACTAACTCTTCTTCTTCTCCGGAGCCTTCGGGCTCCCCTCATCCCAGATCCCTGGTGCTACTGGAGGAGGCTGCAGACCTGAAGAGGCTCAAGCTACCACCCATAGCTCACGTCCCTGTCTGTCCATCAGTCTCTTCCCTTCTCTCTCTCTTTATCTCTGTCCCACTCTTTCCTTCTGCATATCTATCTTCCTCCATTATCTGTCTTTGTCTCTACCCTGCTGTCCTGCTCTCTTTCCCCCCAACTGGTCAAAGCAGAAGGCCGTCCCCATTGAGCCTGGATCTGCTTGACGTTCCTGCCTGTTAAAAGGAAGGTTTTCGTCGCCGCTGTTGCAGGATGTGCTTGTTCATGGAGAATTGTTGGTTGTAAATTCATTGAAGGAGTGTGGTACTAGACCTGCTCTACCCGTAAAGTGTCATGAGATAACTTTTGTTGTGATCTGGTACTATAGAAATAAAATTGACTTGACTTGACTGTAAAATAAACCTTGCTAAAAAAAAATAGATGAACTGGAACACAATGAAAATCTGATTTTTAACAGGTTTAATGACTCTTTAGGGCCCAGTTCAGACTAAGGATTTGTAACAAGAATGAATGCTACACACAACATTCCAAAAACATCCAGAAACATTTTTAAATTGCACTTTGGGATTTAACTTGCTGAATCTTTAGAGACTCTGCGTACCTGCCTCAAACTACCACACCATAATACTGCAACTTTCTACTTAAATATTAACAATTCGTCTGAACTGGTTCCTAGACATAGTCATCTACTTTAGAAAAGCCTGGTGAAAGCCAACATCAAGTTAGTGCTGTTGATGATGGTTTGTTACCAAAAAAAAAAAAAAAAAAATCTTTAAACTCTACTGCTCCTGGTTGCACAGGGGATACCACCTATTCAGCTTGAGGTTCTCTCTCTGGTTTACTGAGGAGGATAAAATGTTGGAAGTCTTTTTTTTTTTTTTGCTTCTCACTTCTTCTACCATCTGATGCTGGCACAAACAGGCAGCTTAAGCTGCATCTGCATTGGCACAGTGGCAGACCATCGTCTGTGTGTGTGTGTGTGTGTGTGTGTGTGTGTGTGTGTGTGTGTGTGTGTGTGTGTGTGTGTGTGCTCTAAATCAACCCAACATGTTTCTAGCCAAATCCAACATTGTCACACATAAATTTAGAAATGCAGAGTGTGGCTGAGACTTTGCCAGGCCCTCTCTCAATGGTGGTCTTATTTGTTTCTGCTAAGTATACACATTTGTCCTAATGATTTATTGATGTGAAAATTCAACTGTATGCTTTGGCATCCTGTCACTGAACATTATTTTGTGTCTGTGTTCAGGTAATGGATAAATATAATATCCTGGTTGGGATATTGGGAAGTCCAATTAGTTAATGTTATATGTCAAGATTGAAATTACAGGAATTATGTATTGATTTTGTGTTTAATTTCTGCTGAGATATAATACTCTGATTTGAAGTGCAACTGTGTGTAAGAGCTGTCTTAGTGTCTCTCATAGGATCTGAGATGAGATCTGACTCAGATAGATTTTCAGTAATTGCCGTTGCATCAGAAGGGTGAGTGGAACTGGAAGCATGCACACTGCAGCTCACTTCATGGTAAAACAGCAAAAAAAATGTAATGTCTGTAAACATAACACTGGTCTGTTTGTAAAACTCCCTTTGCATAGAAATGATTGATGCACATCGGTCACTGTGAAGTGATTGCTATTACATGGGGACACTGATGTTGATCTACTTTATGCTATCATCTGGGTACAGCAGTGATGGTTGTAGATTGGTCTTCCTCCCTTATTGGTCCTTGTCCTTTATCATAGCTGCAAAATCTTTTTTCTTTCACCTGGTTATGACTTCCCTGCAATAAAAGATGTAATGGGAACTTATACGTGAGCAATTTGCTGTCATTTTTAAACACTCTCCCAGGGGTTTGGAGGCAGTCAATTTAACACCTCAAATCATGACCACAATATGCTGTTAAAATTCCACCACTGACATGAATGATACTGACGCACATTCAAATGCAAGGGAGATTGATGACATAATATTCTACTCTCTGTGTCATCAGTACGATGGCACTGCGCCAGCAGGTCATACAGTAGGAGTTAAGTTGTGTAAGCTATTATGTGGCAGGCCAGAGCATCAGATTGTCAAAATTGACTTGATCAAATACAAAATTGCAAAGTTGATGGAGATTGTCTTGTTGTAACTGCATTGGCTCAGTTGTTTGTCTCGTCTGGTTTTGAGCTGCATTAAGGAATATGGGCATATCATCAAGCATACATGACAAATAGGTTTGTAAGCAGTGTGGGAGATGCTGAGAGTGGAATGATAGTAAATGCTGTCAACACGCAGTTTTATTTGCTGTTTCCATATTGTGAGTAGGGCGGCATTGCTAAGAGGTAGAGTGGCTGTCTAGCAACTGAAGGTCACTGGTTCGATTCTCACTTCCCCCGTTGATCATGTCAAAGTATACTTGAGCAAGATACTGAACCCCTTACTGCTCCTAATGGCCCTGCGATGGACTGGTGACCCATCCAGGGTGTACCCCACCTCTTGCCCATTGTAACCTGGGATAGGCTCCACCCCATGACCCTTAATGGATAAGCAAGGATGGATGGATGAAGGGGCATATTGTGAATGATAAATGTGTATCATTTTAATTGTGAGTGACTTATTACCTTCCAGCTCTCATAATTATATTCCTTGATATCAGTGACCCTCTTCTCATGTACAAAAACCTTTATTTACTTTTTTTTGTGTTGTTAGTAGGTGAGTTACATTGTCTACAGAGTAAATATGATAATCTAAAAGTGAACAATAACACCAATAAAAAAAAGGAAGTTGACTGTGAAAATAGAACAAACAGAGCAGAATGGAAAGAACACGTGCCTACCTGGTTTCAGCCAGAATGTTTCATCTGCAGTTAAGCTGTTGCTTTTTGAAAAGAATGCAATTTTTAACAGAACCATGAGATGAAGTATGGCACCTTCAAAGTGACATTTCCTTTCAGATGAAGGCACAAGCACACAAAATTCAAGCACTGACAATTAGATCCTAGTACAAGGCCTTACATCTCAACAGATAGTTAACAGTGCATCCTTAATAGCAGCTTCAGTGCTTGTGTGGGACAACAAGTTTTAAAGAGGTAATTGTGACTATTGTGGAGAAACTAGCTACTGATAAGTTAAAGGATAGTGTCACTGCCTCAGTGAAAGAAGTCCCCTTTCTGCAAGGTCTGCTGTGATGGAATGTCTTCAAATTTGGCTCAAAGCTTAGGATAGTACAAAGTCAGTCTTGATGACAGTTGCAGCTTGAGAGCAAGTGGGAAGTTCATGCTCAGGCTTTCTCAGAATGCACCATGGCAGTGCAAACAAAAGAGAGGCAGCAGAAGGAGGAGTCCTCTGTTTTTGAGTTGGAGGTATTAGTGGATGAGTGCAGTAAGTAAACAGGTAATGCTTTTCTGCAAAATATAAATAAAAATAAGGGGAAACTTACATTAACAACACTATTTAGCTTAAATTTTTGAGAATTAAGTTGAAATACCATTTTGAGAAAAAAAACATAATTCATCTGATCTATGGAAACCATGATCAGATTTGTATGCATGTGTGCTATGACAATGGATTAATTCCTGATGTGATTACTGTACACCCTTTGATAAGATAAGTACCATACCTCAATGCATGCCTTTATGCACAGCCTATTTCTGCATTTAACTTGATTAAATCACCTGAAAACAACAGCAGGCTCATGTTTTATCATCTTTGACAACTGTTGTTTTTTTACTTGAACAAGGCCTGCTCTGAAGACTGAAAACACAAGTGTGCATCACCAACTCACCCATGGAATTTTTGGTACAAACCTTTATTTATTAATGGGGTTACTCTCCGTGAGCAATTCTCTCTTTTAGAGGAATACCCAAGTCACATTCACATGGTTACACATTCATCTTTGGAAGCTACTCAGTACCCCACAGTCAGTGCTGCTGCTGCTTAGCAACTCCCCTGGAGCAGTCAAGGTAAAGGGCATTGCTCAAGACCACCTCACTGGTGGTAATAGGGGGCAAGAATGTTTTCTTCAATTTCCCCACCCAGATTTATCCTGCTGATCCTGAGGATTGAACTGGCAGCTTCTGCTGTCAAAAATTGGGTCTGTATCCTACCCAGAACAGACAATAACTGATGATGCAAACAGAAGTGTTTTACCCAACACACAGCTGCAAGTCCATGGGCATAGGGGTTGGCAAAAAAGTAGCGTAAGCTTATTTACTCATTCAGATTTACTGCAGTGAAATGAAAGAGGAACTGTGTTAGAAGTCATATAAAGGTAATTAAACAGAAGTGAAGAGTGAAAACAATTAGTGATTTTCATGTCAAAAACAAAATGATGAAACATTAACTCATCATCCATCTTCATGTGAATTTTATAACTAACTCTTAATGGATACATAGACTAGATAAACATTTGATAAAGGTTGCAAAATCATTCTTAATCATTTTATAACAATTGCAGTTTGGGCCTCATCTGAGAAGATGAAAACACATGAGATCATAAGACCTTTCATTAGGTGTGATTGAAAAATTTGAAAAAAATACTCAAATTTTCCAGCTCAACTTATTCTTATTAGTGCCCTCACTGAAGAAGAGGACCCTGACTGCTGCAAACCCCACACATGCTGCTTTGACTGGGTTAAGGGAGACACTGCTGTCCTCCTAGCCCAGGGGTAGGCAACCGTGTGCCATGGAGAGCCGTGTGTATGCATTAACACTCTTCTGTTGCTGAAGGTGTGTTTATCAGTGGAATCACCTGTAAAAGTGTTTAGTTGGAAGGAAAACCTGCATACACACGGTTCTCCATGGCACATGGGTGCCTACCCCTGTCCTAGCCTGTCAATACTTTGCAGCTGCCCTTTGAGTGTCAGGGCCAAAGCTCAGAGAGGCAGATTCAGAAAGGGAAGCTTTGGACCTCAACCACTCCAGTTTGATGTCCCAACCTTCTCAGGAATTCCAGCATAGCTCTGCTAGAGGTGAGACTCTCAGGCCATCCAAACAAGGGACTTCAGACAAACCTGGTTCACCCTCACCACAAGAAGAATGTATGTGAGATTGCCAGAAAGAATTGTGGCTTGTACATGACCTCATAATGAATTATAAAATGTACAACATCTCATTGTAAACTTCTTTACAACCACACTTTCTGATCGGGGCCACTAATGAGGGTAGACACAAACAAAAAATCTGATCTCTATAGCCGGGTGGCACGGCGATACAGTGGTTAACCCTGTCGTCTCACAGCAAGAAGGTTCTGGGCTTGAGCACGGGATCTTTCTTGTGGAGTTTGAATGTTCTCCCTGTGCCTGCATGGGTTCTCTCTGGGTACCCTGGCTTCCTCCCATAGTCCAAAGACCTGCAAGAAAGGACAAGGCTAATTCCATCCATTTGACCGGGCTGGGGATTTGAGCCGGGGCTCGAACCCAGAATCTTCTTGCTGTCAGGTGACAGTGCTAACCACTACACCACCGGGCCGCTCCTAATCATAATCATTGCTTTAAAATAAAAAAAAACTGAGAGCATTTGTGAGAATGTGTCTTTTCGCTATGCAATATTTCACTACAAATTGAATTCCCTCTTTCTGCAGTTTCTCACATGCTGAGGTCAAGAAATAAATAGAAAGCCACTTGACATAAGGTAGAGGCTGCTGTGTCCTGGCGGCTGTCTTATGAGACAGCTTCTATCAAATGATGCACTAAGGGAGGGAAATCCTTGCTTTAGGTCTTGATTTAGTTATAAATTTCAGTGAATTTGCTGCTAATATTCTTCAACCTCCTCACCAATGCAAACCTGCCCTTTGGTTAGAAGCATATTTGTGACAGAATCAAATTTAAGGGGCAATCAGGAAAAAAGTTGCAGCAGAAACAATCTCTAGGCTACCCTGGAGGAGCAGTCAGTGGCTATCCACTCACCACCTCTAATACAAACAAATTCGCAAACGCATGCTCGCACACACATGCACCAACACACACACACAGGCTATACCTGCTGGCATCCTCTAAATGTTGCTGTTTGGTAGTCTCCTCACAAGGGCTATGATAGTATCTTCCAATAAGACTGAGGGCTAATTTTTATTCCATCATGCAAATAGTAAATTGAGGCCAGTTTGCAGCAGATATTCTACATTACCTGCCATCAAATGTGAGAGTTACTTCTGCTCCAAATCAATCCTCCTCCATCAGAATGAGGAAAAGAGGAAAATAAAGTTCTATGTGTGATTGATAAAACATGCACTGACAGCCAAATCTGTATTTACCTTGGTAATGTTTAATGAATTGCATTTGAATTTAAAGTAGACGCCTGGAGTGCCAGGCAATGTGCACTTACCATAAGCGAATGTCCCATATACCCATATTAGGGCAGTAGACTATGTTGATTGGATTTATTTCTGGATATGTGAGACACTAAATCTGAGGGATTACATTTAAAAGTGACAGCACAACACACATATATAAGACACAACATACACGGAACTTGCCTTTAACCATCCATCACACCCCAAAGATGAACCCTTATAATGCAGGAACAACTCAGTAACAAGTAAATTTAAAAAGCCCTCAAGGGAAAATGATAACCTGTGTAGAAAAGAAAAAAAAGTTTTTTGTGTCTTACATCTGGAGATTAAGCCTTTCTTTTTCACACTGTAACCAAAGTGATTCAGAACTCCAGTTTCCACATGTCTGTGGTCAGTTGCATTACAGTATTCTGCAGAAAACAACAGCTCAGTATTATCTGGCACCTTTCAGATGTGTAAAGTCTTCCCACTGCTGTGTCTCAGCATAGAAAGAGATTTCCACTAACAGTGTAGTGGTGTCTCTGCCTCAGTGAGTGTGCGTCACTGTCTGCTTAGAGACCACCTCCTGCTGGTTCTGGGAGAGGAGTAGATTTGGAGACGATGCCTTGATGTACACAGCCCTGCTGCAACCTACATGTACCTGTTCATCAGGGTCTGCTAAGCAATGATACCTTATTTATAATGATGGAGGATCTTAGATTCGTTTATTTATTTATTTTTTTACAATTATCAAAAGAATTCTGTGAATAATTTAAAGAGCCTTCTACTTGTGTTCCTGCTGGTTACAGTCGGGAGGGATCATGTTTTTGGGTTGCTGAATCTTCCCACTCTTATTACCGTGATATCTCTATAAATCCTTGAAGGAATCTATTCAAATGTAACTCAAACAGGCCTCAAGGATGGGGACGAGGTTAATTGAATACCCCAAATTGACCATAGGTGGGACTTTGAGAGTGAGTGGTTTTCTGTCTAGATGTGTTGGCCCTGTGATGGACTGGCGACCCCTCCAGGGTGAACCCTACCTCTTGCCTGAAGGCAGCTGGGATAGGCTCCCACCCCCCTGTGACCCTTACCAGGATAAGTGGTAGAAAATGGGTGGATGGATGGAATATGGTGCTTCTGCTTACTCAGCTGTAAAAGACTATGTATTATTTAAGACCATTGTTTTTGTTTAGTAAAGAAAAAGCATGTTATTACTTTTTCTCTTTACATACTAAATGTATTGATACTCTATTTGCACAATCATTATTTCAGATGTACTCACATGGCAACAAGCACAGAAAGTTCTTTTTCAGAGATTAATTTAACAGATTTTCTTTGTTTACTCTAGTGCCATTAAGGTTATATCTACAATATCATGTGCCCATAAGAAACCCCTTATGTATTATATCTGACGGCTATATGCACTCAAAGACAAAGCATTGACAAGATGTTTATGAAGGGCTCAGACTGATTATAGTGCTCTCAACATCATTAAAAACATCATACATACAATGTGCAAATAATGTTGATCCTGATGCACCACTGAAACCCTATTTGCAAGCTCTTCTACCTCAACCAAGAACTCACAACACAATTAGAGTGAAGTCAGTGAAGGATCGTGTCCATGTAGCTGCACTACAACCAAAAAATTACGACATTTCCTCTCAGCAGTTATTCAATAAGGACACCTTGTTTCCTGATAAACAAAGTGCTTGCCTTTTTAAAGTCAAAGCACAAGTAGCAATACTTTCTTCTCAGTCATATTTTCTCATATAAAGGAATCCTAGTAGGGCAAGGGTATTAAATTGATTCTAATATTGATTTTGGCTTTCCAAAATCATGAAAACAAGATAAGCAAATTTAAACCATTTTTGTTCCTCTTATTGTGCATTACTATTGCATTTTGTTTTCTGTTGTAAATGTAATGCACCCTCCTTCAAGGCTCGTGGTTTGCGGAGCCATTCCTCCAAAAGGCCAAACATTTCAGCTCCTGTTCAGAGGGAGGAGAGGAAAACAACACATTTCTGCCATTGAAGAAGATGACAGAACGGCAGCACTGATCTAGTCATCAGCAAACACTTTGGAGCAGCAGACTCAAATTATACCGAGATGTTGTTAAACTGTTGTGTTGCATGACAAAGCAATGTGACAATTACTTTAATAACCTGAAGTCGTTGTTTTTGTTTAATTTATTTGAGACAGGACACTGTGAGAAAAGAGGGTATTTGACATAAATGCAAAAAAATGTTATACAGTAGAAATACATTGTACAGAATCCAACTAAAATCATGCCATCCTATTAAAAAAAGGAGAAAACCCATAGAATATTAAGTGCATATTCAACCTATCTTACCGAAGTATATATAGTATATACTGTATATTGGGGAACTATGAACCTGGATCATAACATAAAGTGAGTTGCTTGTACATATAATTATCAAGTGCAAGGTGCTTATGTAGGAGGGCCATTACTTTAACAAAACACTCCTACGTAACATTAAGTGTATAGTATGCTGCATAATACATATAATGCATAATATACAATGATGTTTTCATGAGTCGGATTACCCCCAATGAGATACTAGAACTATCAATATCAAAGTTGCACAGGCCAAAATACAATCAAAACTATACGACATATAGATCGATTACACAGTTAACATACATGTATAATATTCACAGACAATACCACCCTGCGATTAATGCTGACAGGACTGGTTCCCCAAAAACCATGTTTTAACACTGTGGGAGAAGCTTTGGTAGTTTGTGATGTGTTTTGTACAAGCTGTAAGCCTGTTCCATTCTTTAATAGTTTTATAAGAAAAGGCTGATTGGGCAAAGGTAGAGCTTTGTTTTGAAATGTTGCAGTCACCCTTTGAAGCAGACCTTGAGTCTCTGATTGTGAGCTCAGCGTGGGGCTGTGCAAAATTCTTTGCGGGGGGGGGGGCTGCATTGCTGATTATTTTATGAGCTAAGCAAATGTTTGAGGATGCAGTTAAGTTGTCAAAGCTTAGCATATTGTATTTAGTAAGTAGATTGCAATGGTGGTACTGTCGTGGTTTCTTGTCCAGAACCTTCAGTGCCTGTCTATAGAGTGAGCTTATGGGGTTTAATACCATTTTGTTTGCTTGGGATCAACATGATACACAGTATAGGATGTAAGATAAGATCATGCAGTTCAGGTAGGTCTTGGCAGCTTCATTTGACAGTGAGTTTCTAATTTGGCAGAAGTTTGCAATATTATATTTTAAAACATGGCACATCTTTTTGAGATGTTTTTTAAAAGTCAAGGTGGGATCTGAAATAACCCCTGTATTTGAACTCTGCAAGGCTTTCAGGGGGGATGTTTTATCCTGAAGCCTGCACATTGGGTGCGGTCGACTAGATACAACCAGGGGTGAAAGTGAGCTGGAACGGGCTGGAACGCAGTTCTGGTAAAATATTCATGGCCGGAACGGAGTTCCGTTAAAAAAAGAGAAGGGAGCTGTCAAAATCCCATATTAAATAAAGAAAACGACGTCTGAAGGCAGTTTCACTCTGAACGCGGCAGACGCGGCGCGCTGCACGGGGTGGGGCGCAAGCACGCGCAGCACTACCGAGTTGCTGGGCTTGGTTTGCGCTCATGTGACGTCACAGCGCGCCCACATACACAATGACTGGACTTCTCCCGCGCAGCCTGCGCCTTGCGCGTCCAGTGTGAAACCGCTTTGACACGGAGTTGTGCCCATTAGCTCATCTCCGCATGCGAGGCGTTTCTGGTTGGCTGACAGACGGATACGTGGGTCACGTTACCAGCATTGTTAGTTTTGATTGGTTAAAACCACACGTGTTCTGCTTTCACGGAACAAAGAAAAGAGAAAGAAAACAAAACAGAGGGCAAAATCAAAGAACTCGGCTGCTGGCTACCTGCTTTGGCACAACGCAATGTAAAATAAGTGACATGTTTAAGCGAAAATGTGACAGAGTTGAAGAAGCAAGAGAAAAAGTTAGCAAAATTAGACCCATGGAGGATTCAGACTCAGAGACACTCATTGATGAAAATGAGTTCCAGGGAGAAACTGTCTCTGTGGAGTCTGCCAGTGAGAACCTTCAAGAAGAATAAATCATTGAGTGATATTGATGATCTGTTTTGTCATGTATGCATGTCTGCCTGTTCCCTGTTGTTAGCACTGTAGTGGGCAATTACTGTAAAAAGTTTTCAAAGCATTTCCAGGGGTAGCGCGGGAAGGGGGGGGCTATGTGGGCTGCAGTTGTGTGGGGAATAGACACCCGAAAACTGTAATAAAAATTACCCAAAACCGATTAAAAACCGTAAAACTTCGTCAGCGGTGTCGCTTTTTTTTTTTGTAACGCATGCGTACGGTTCCAGCAAGACTTTTAAGCCACTTTCACCCCTGGATACAACTGTAGCCAATTAAGTATGTTAACAGAGAGTTTAAAGTTGGTTAGCTTGGAGAGAAGCACAGAATGGTTTACAATATCAAAAGCCTTTCAAAGGTCCAAGAAGACAGCCCCTACAGCCCCTCCCTTATCAAGATTGGCCTTGGTGACCTACAGGAAAAAGCAGCATGCAGTTTCTGTGGTGTTTTGCTCTGAAGCCACATTGCATCAGGTGTCGTGGATTTTCTTTGTCGAAATGAGCTATTAACTGCTCAGCAACAACTTTCTCTACAACTTTGAAGACAGAGGGTAGTATACTGCTGGGCCTGCAGTTGCTAATTTCCTGTCGGTCACCAGATTTAAAGATTGGTGTTACAATGGCTATTTTCAGGGTGGACGGAAACAAACACTTTTCAGTGGATTTTTGTACGATGTGTGCTATGGGTGTGGCTAGTTCTTCCCTATGATTTTTAAGAATGAGCCAGCTGATTCGTATCAAGTCCTGACTTACGGAATTTTTTTGAGAGGAGGTTAGGGACCCATTCACACAAAGTGCGTGACTTTCGACACACATTCTGTGCACTCATATAGCTCTGGAATGGTTCATCAGAACTCGATCACATGCATATTATGTGAAACTACGTGGCTGTGCCTTTACAATGGTACCTCTCACTTATTTTTATGTTCAAGTATTTGTTAGAAAATAATTTTTGAATTTGGATGAATTCACTCATAAATACGGTTTGCAAAAAGCTGTGTGCATATCCTTTCTTTTTAAAAATTTTTTTTAAACCTGTCCTGTTCAGTAGCTGGGGCAAGCACTATAGATGTTCCTGGTGCCTTGTTGTACTGAAGCAGTTTTACTCTGCAAAGGAGGAATCTGATGAACTCCTCCTATTGCCATTTGTGTTTAACTTTATTTGGAATTGTATTGGTTCATTGATAAAGCTACCGGACTGAGGCTCAGGAGTGGACATGAAGAGATAACAGGGACAGGATAGGAAAGACAGGAGGGGGGGGGGGGCACAAAAACAACAATAGCAAAAAAAAAAAAAAACAACAGTAACAATAACAACAGAAAAAAAGAGAAAAACATTGGTTGCAGAATTTCCCGTGCAAATTTACCATTTGGTTTAATATCATCTTAAAATAAATGTCTGAGTGTGTGATTATGTATCAGTTGTGCACCGTGTGTGTGTATGTGTGTATGCGCGTGTGTATCTGTGTGTATGTGTATGCTCCAGTTTGGCTTTGGATGCTGTGGGTAGCTGACTGTAGCTGATGTGGGGGACCAGAACAACACGCCCCGTTCCAGGATAGCAGGCAGGTCAGGACCAAGCCACCAGGGCACCCAGAAACCCCCAGAACACAGGGAGCACCAGGCCAACCCCCCAGGAAAAAGCCACAGGCCCAACCCATGCCAGAACCGCAGGAAAGCATAGGAGCAGCAACCCCGGCCCGGAGGCAGCCCACAGAGAAACAGGGGAGACAGAGGCCCACCAGGCAACCCCCGCAGCACGAGATGAGCCTAGGGGCATGGAGCCCCTCCAGCCCGAGATCCGGCCAGAGCCCCATAAGGGGCCCGCCACTGCCCGCAGGGTGCATGTTGTGCGTGGGAGTGTAGATGTGATGATGTGGATGACTAGACTGTCGTTTAAATTGCGAGAGGCACCCAGGGCATGGGAGCCCCGCCCGTTGCAGATGGCAGAGTCTCCCAGTACATCCCCATGCACTCCCCCAAGCCCTCGATGTCTAAAAGTGGTCTAAACAGGAGTAGGAGTGGTGGACTGGTGAGTAATAGGTGTATTCCTTTAGCGTGGGGTGACATGAGTGCCAAGCATTGCAAAGACCAAAATCACTCATATACTGCTTTATTAGGTCGGATGATTGGCAATTGCGTTGACTAACTGCTCTACTAATTCTGTCCACTTGTGGGTTGAATACGAGGTTGAAGTCCCCTCCTACTATAAGTGCTGTGTCTGAGTGGGCTGAAAGTGCTGTGAAGAAGCTGTGGAAAAAGGAGGAGTCATCAACATTTGGATCATATATACTGGCAATACATACCTCTGTGTTGTGTGTGGATATGACTATTATAAACCTACCTTCTGGGTCTTCAATGGTGTTCTTACAAGTGAACCTAATGTTTTTGTTAATTAGAACGGCTACGCCTCTTTGTTTGGTGTTATAACTAGCTGTGTATGTGTGCGGGATCATTATAAAACGGCAGAAACTGAGCTTTACTATGATATAAGACATACATGTGCATTGAGTGTATCATTTTCAAATAGGCTGATATAGACTGCAAAATAATCCATCCATCCATCCATCCATCTTCTTCCGCTTATTCATGTTAAGGGTCGCGGGGGGGCTGGAGCCTATCCCAGCGGCTATGGCGAGAGGCGGGGTACACCCTGGACAGATCACCAGTCCATCACAGGGCCAATATATGTAGACAGACAACCATTCACACTCACAGTCATACCTACGGTCAATTTAGAGTTTCCAATTAGCATGTTTTATTCAGCCACTTTAGGTTGAAATCACCCATTAAGAGGATCTCTTTGTTACCACAAACCTTCAGGATCTCAGACAGATGGTCAAACAACATCCTTTTCATTGGTGGCCTATTTTATACAATATTGTTAAATGACATTTCAGGGGAGAGAATGACAGTAACTCCAACAAATTCCAGGGTGTTTTTAGGAAGATCAATCTGTTTACATTGTATGTCGTTATTAACGTAGAGTAGAACACCCCCATCTTTGCTATGGGTGCGGTCTCTACTTAAAATATTATATCCTGAAATATGAAAAATGCCAGAGGGACTTGTTGGAGTCAGCCAAGTCACAGATTGTCCTAAATAGTCAAGATTGGAGTCAGACAATAGCTGTTCAAGTTGTTCTATTTTAGATATCGTACCTTGGACATTAATGTGCCCAACAAAAATCCATTTCAGATTCATGGTGGGGTCCAAGATAACCCTGGTATCATTTACTGTCTGCAGCAGTTTGGTTTGTTCTTGTTTTAAAATTGCCATGAGAATTTTTAATGTCAATGGCATGGACTCGCAGATGTCACTGATGTCCACAGACACTGGGAGCCCGCAGTGGGGCAGATGATCCTGGGGTCAGCCTCTGGCCTGCCAATATCCGTGAGAGCTGGGTGTCATCAGCCAGTCCCAGCCACCAGGCCGGCCAGCCACCAGTACACCACAGGGGGTAGATGTAGCATGGTTTGTGGCGAGCTGTATTAGCTGGGCTTGTAGTGGCCAGGCTAGCTGATGCTGAGGAGGTAGGTGTAGCAAAGCAAGCCATCTGTTAGTGGCTAGCTGCAGTTGCCAGGCTAGCTGTTGCTGGAATGGCTGTTGTGGTCGGGCTGGTGGATGCTCACGGTGTGTTATCAGCTGCTGGGCCTCAGACCGTAGGCGAGGACCTGCTGATGACCATCAATATCAGGAGTCCACTGGAGAGCCATGGCAGATGGACCACGTGTTCTTCAGCTGCTGGGCCTTGGGCCGTAGGCAGGGACTTGCTGATGTCCTCCAATACAGAGGGCTGACTGCTATGCCGGGGCAGATAATCTGAGCTCTTGTCTGCCACTGGCCCACCAATGTCTGTGAGAGCCAAACACCTGCTGCCAGTTCCTCCATCCAGGCTGGCCAGCCACCAGAGCAGGAGGTCGGGCTAGCATAGCTAGCCATCTGTTGGCAGCTAGCTGTGTTAGCTGGGCTTGTGGTAGCCTTGTGGTCAAACTTGGAGGCTAGGCTGGGATTTGATTCAATGTCACCGGCTAAGAGTAGAACTTCAGCAAACTGGACTAGACCTCGGTAGGAGCGACATGAGTAAGTTTCTTCATTTTTTTGTTCAGAAGGCCCTCCCTACCACGTACCAGCTCGTCTAATGAGGTATAGCTACCGAACAACCAAACAGAAAAAAGAAAATAGTGAAGCTGAAAAAGGCTGCCTGGGGCAACCTGGTGACTCCAGATGCAGCCTGCTTTTTCTAGTCAATTTTCTGAGTGGCATAACCTGGCTTCTGGTTGGCCAATGTCTTTCAAACAAAAACTGATGTAAAACTTGAAGGCTCCTCTTCATTTGATCTATAGTGATCCAGAAATGGACCATGAATGGCAGCATAGCAGGGCATTCTTTGGTAAAAGTTATCTTTTCACATGGGTTTAAATAAACTGTAGCATTAGAATTGCTGCATTCAAAAGAGATAAGTTTAAAAAGAAAGCTTCAAGAAATATTATATCTTTAACCAAGACATCACTGAGCGCCATCAAGAAATGACCATGGGAATCTATGTCACCAGAGAGACACCAGGCAATGAATTTTCTGATGTTGGCATCATCATCGAGGGTGTGGCAGTTCTTCACGATCTGGATAACGTGGCCCCTGCAACAGTTTGGACTTTTTTACTTGAACATGAGTTACCCATCACAGCTCCGCTACTCAAAAGGTGATAATGGATTTGGATTTCTCAAGAAAAGCCCAAAACTTAAAGACAAAACTGCTCCAGAAAGGAGCACTCACTGTTGTTCTGCAACAGATTGTTATTTTTTTGTGGGTAGCTCCAGGTAAGAGGACATTTAAAGCTCACACTTGCTCTCCTGCATTTTGCACGTTGAATTTCGAGGTGAACAATCAGCAACCCATAACAAATCTGAACTAGGGAGGGAGTTTATTTTAAGCCCCTTAACCATATCCTATGGTACAATGAGTCAGTCATCTTATCATTGATTTCCATTGCTGGGGAATATACAGTATGTGTCCAGGCAGCTGGTATGTTAGTTAACAGTTGAATGACTGCTAGCTAATTTCAGTGGAACAGTTGGCCTGGGCTATTTCCTTATATTTTATACGAAAACACATGCATATTTGTACATGCATGTGCACGTGCGCGCACACACACACACACACACACCTTCATTAAGAATAAAATGAATATGTTAGTAACAATTTATGTATCATTTATCAGATAAGACCACTGTCCCCACCACAATTTCACTCTGATCTCTGTTCAAAACTTGAGAGCCCTGTTCTAACATATACTTAACCATGACTGAACGTGATATGTAAGGGAGACAAACACATAGTCATACATGTCAAGTGGCTAAAATATGTGTAGCATGGCAAATGTGTGAGACTTGAGAGCCCTGAATTATGATAAATACAGACAGACAAACACCTTAATGTCAACTGCTTAATTAACTGATGTGTTATCATAGATGTTATTTGTATGTTTTTAGGGCCTTACCTTCAGGCGAAGACCCGAATATGTTTGCTCGGCAGAGCAACACATTAGCAGCACTAAAAACACACACTAAACAGTGTCCCAGGTCCCCCCCAAACCCATGAGGCAACTCGGCCAGATGGCCTGGAGCCGGTTTTCACATACACATCCATTCAAAACCTGGTACTAGACCGTTCTTGCTGTCAATGAGCGCACGCAATATGCGCATTATGCGCATAACGCGCATAATCTAATTTCACCCCCTGAACATGCATGAAATTCCCTGAAATTCGGCACAATTGTCCAGTCTGGCTAAACATTCACCAATCAAAAACAAAAACACCACAAAAGTCTATAGCGCCACCTAGGGAGCCACACAACAAAAAGATAATTTTTTATTATTTAGAGCGCTATAACTCCTCCCACGAAAGTCCCATAAACATGGGACCAACACCGTTGGACTCGTCTCATCAAGACGCAAAATTCATACACTCTGACCCCTCACCTATCTACAACAGAATGTCCACACATTGGACAAAACTGTCAAAATCAGGACTTTTTTTACTCCCCGAACAAAATCTATCTCCTCCTCCTCCATTAATGCTATCGCTTCCAAACTTTCACACATTACTCTCCCAACTGTGCTGATTAAAAGTTGCTAAAGAATTTTATATGAATTACTCGGTTTGGATTTTACAAGCCGTCAAAGTGGGGGAGACACGTTTCACGCTTACAATGGAAGTCTATGGGGAGACCGTGTCCTCTCAGGGTACATACTGTCAAACAAACGCTTCGCACGTCTACACCATACATCCCACAGCTTTAAAAAACACACCACTGCATTCCTGACAAAAAACCCTACAAAAATATGGTATTATGAGTCATTCTTGACCAACGTATGCCGACTTATTCCACTTTTCCACACTACAATTCTGTTGATCCTCCTCTGCTCTCCACTCGAGCACAGATCAAAGACAGTGCAGTGGGGGAGGGGTTCTTAAAGGGCCAGCTCTCAGCTCTGCTCTCACTCTCTGCATCAGACTCAGGCTTCTAACTCCTAAACTACAAGGCCTACACACTTGACCAATACACCGTTGGATTGGGGCCGGCGTCAACGATGCGGCTGCAGAGGCCCTAACAACGCTGCTTGTTTATTGTTTGTATTTTCTAGATGTTATTAAAAACATTTTTATTCCTATCATTTGGTAATTTTTTCCCCTGTGATATTGAAAATGGTAATGTGTATTGAGTTTATCTTCTTTGATATTGGTATTGAATATTGACATTCTAGTATCCTGACAACCCTCGTATCTGTGTGTACATTTAGTCATTTTTTGTTTTTTCTCAGTCCTCATTAAAAGTGCAAGTTGAAATTGCAGTGGGAGTTGTAATCTTGCCAGCACAAGGCATGAATCTGGCTCACTTGACATCTTTGTGCCTTTCACGTTTACTGTGAGATGGTCTCATTGTTTGCACAAGTGGCCATATAAGCAAATGGATTCCGGTTCAATCCTTGCTTGCTCCAGAAGCTGTGCTACTGCGAGAGACTGAACCCTTTATTGGTCCTTATGTGTAGGGTGGCATCTGGCATGGCAGCCTCCACTCCACTAATTGTGTGTGTGTGTGTGGGGGGGGTATCGGTGTGGGTGTGAATGTGTGTGCACGTGTGTCAAGATGCTGTAAAGTGCTTTGAGAGCTATAAAGTTCCAATCAAGCTATATAAATACAGTCAATTTACCATTTTACATCCAAGATCTCTGCCACACTGTTTCCCACCTGTGTGAAATGTCTCTTATTTGAGGAGTGTTTAACTCAGAATGTTCAAATGCTGCTTTCAAAACTTATCTCTGTTTGGACATTTAGTTTTGAGTGGGATATTTTTTTAGTCTCAAATGAGCAGAGAATGGATTGTTGGTAATTTTCATTCAGCTAAAGTCTGTTTTAAAATGATGTCTTTAAAGCACCGTAGAAAATTGCTTGAAGAAGTGTTGCATAACTCTCCTCAGCCACATTCATCTGTGATTATTAAAACTTTATACTTGATTGAAAAACTCAGTGGGTCTCGAAAATGGTAATTATACTAATCCTTTCCATGACTGGACTGACAGCTGCTGGAACACAGTTGATTGTCATTTTCCATTATACTGTATATTGGCACTGCAGCTTTTCTTACAGGAAGTCATCTCATTTCTCATCAGGTTTCTGGGGGACATTGTGAAGGGATGAATTGATTTGTGCGTGGTAGAAGAATGTAGAAATATATTTAGCAAAGAGCTGATATTTTTTAGCGTTGTGGGAAAAGTGCTCCACTGTTAAGACCTTGATCTGCAGCGATCCTGTCACGTTAAAGAAATGTTTTTGCACTTTGTACTTTTGCACTTTTGTCTATTGGGACTAAAACAAGCATTCTGGATCATAATGGATAACTCCTGCCTTTTTAACTTTGGTCATATTCCCTCTTTCATGAAAGTTTACATGATTAGTTTGCTCTGTCTTTTAGCAGATGGTGGAGGGTAGAAATGGGCATTAGGGCTCTAGATTCAAGGTTTGTCTTCCCAGGATGAAAATGCTTCATCTATACTGTCATCATTTTAGTGACGATCAAGAACCAGAACCAAGTCAAGTCAAGTCAGGTCAAGTCAAGTCAACTTTATTTACAGTATATAACGCCAAATCACAACAAAAGTTATCTTGTGACACTTTACAAGTAGAGCAGGTCCAGTACCACACTCCTTCAATGAATTTACACCCAACAATTCTCCATGAGCAAGCACATCAGGCAACAGCAGTGACAAAAACCTTCCTTTAAACAGGCAGGAACGTTGAGCAGATCCAGGCTGGAAGATTAAGCTATATGATGTGTTCAAATGTTTTTTTTATGTCCTACCTACTCTTCCTGACTATAGAATAAGCCTATACAGACTAATCTTCTCTTTTAACTAATGTAATCACTTGATCTGAGAAAATGTGACAAATGCTCACTTTTATCCACAGTGATGGAACAACAACAAAAAATACCATGATACCTGAATATTTTTGAAAAAAAAGTAAATTTTTGGTCATACCATCCAGCACTGATTTTTGTCAGGCCTGTTTCATTCAGACATAGGTCACAAACAGCTAGATACTCTCAAAATGCCATTTAAGCAATGGATATATTGAGCTGTAAAGTATATGACCAACGCAATAAAAGGGGAAAGGGAAATCAAGCAGACTTAATGAGACTCGAACTTGTTCAGTGTGTGTACCACGTAAGCCCCTTTCACACTGCACCAAAAACGCGGGTGAACACGGGTGTTTAGGCACTCTGAAAGGGTTGACTCGGCATTTCGACCCTTGTCCACAACCCTCCAAGCGACCTGGGTGTTTAGCGGCTTGCCTCAGCTCTGCTGGGCTCACCTGCAGTGTGAAAAAGGCAACTTCCGTTGTCTCAGGTTTCACGTAACCTTCCTGTCGCATTCTGATTTTGTCACTGTGCTGCCTTTCAGGCTGTCATTGTGGAAGCTCCAGTAAAAACATAAATTAAAAAAATAAATAAAAATTGGGCTGGGCTGGGCTGGGCTGGGCTGGGCTGGGCTGGGCTGCGCTGCGAGAGCTGCTCACTCATTTCTCAATAAAGTTTTGGCCTCTGCCATAAGATCAGTGTTCCTGTTGATGTCCCCGAGACTCTATTTCACTCTTTTTTTTCCAAACAATTTACATGTGTATGATCTTACGTGAATTAGTCTATACATGATAATCAGAATCAGAATCAGAATACTTTATTAATCCTGGGGGGAAATTCTGTCGTTACAGTTATTAAAGCTCTCCAAGTACTGTAAAGTAAGAAATTACAAATTACAATAATAACTCCCACCAACCGGGGAACCTTAATGTGAACTGCGCAAGTGCAACCCTGTTTATAAACAACTTGTATCGCAATCTTCACATCTTTTTTATTGATTGTGGCAGCGCACTGGCAAGATCGTGAAATCCGCGAGCTGCTCGCCATCCTTGAAGTACCCAGAACTGTGGCTTCACGTCTTCATATCTGTGGCGACCATTTTAGTTTTTTAATTTTCATTTTTTTAGTTGTCACTATCAGTATTCTATTCTGGCTCATTTAACTGCAGGCAGAAGACAGCAACACCTGGTGTTGAGCTTGCTGTTGGTCGCTGTTTTTTTTGTTTTTTTAGTGGTTACTGAATACTGACTTTTCAAAAGCACATCAAGAAATTCTGCTAAACTATACGGTACAACTTGGCTCGTTTAAAAAGCACCTGTTCTAGTATCATGGCTTGAAACCTCATTTTCCTCTCAGGTTTACAGTCAAGCATTGTGAGCATCGTCTGTGACATCTTCTGATTTCATACCCTGATATGCTTGCCTTTTTCATGCTGGTCTGTCTGAAAAATTAGTGCTATTAAGGCAAGACCCCTCCTTCAGAAAAAAATGATTTAGCTAGAATGCTGTTGTAATGCGATTTCTGGTTATTACCTCCCTTTTCATTACTATGGTGGCTGAGAGATGCAAATGCATTACAATAAGAGAAAACACTAGTAAAATAATAGTTGTTTTTATATTTTGTTCTTAAACTGTAGCACTGAGATCCGTGAAAAGGGCATTACAAATAAAAGGTAGTATAAATGCAACGTTATCAATTTTATTACACATGAGCAGCATAAAGCAAATGCAAGATAGAACGAAACACCTGAAGGAAGTTGCAGCTACTTACCACTGTAAAAGCTAAGCTATACTAGTAATGATACATGATGCTTGAACTGCTCAACAAAAGGGACATTTTTGATGTTAGTCAAAGCATAAATATTGAAACTAGAAAAACAATGTAAAAAAATAACATATCTGCTATAAATGGAACTTCCTTTACCAATACTTTGATGAAAATCTGCTGTTTTTGCACAATTCCACTGAAAGATATACACTACAGAAAATATTTCCACCTGGAAGAAATACAGTAATTATCCATACCTAAATACTTGTTGCCTGCACTTAGTGTTAGGAGCTGCTTCAGCCCTTGGCACTTTCATGCTTGGGCCCTAATTAATCTCAACAATCAATATTTTAGGTGGATTTTTGTTTAAATGAGCGGACATTGACTGCGGTGCAAATATCAGATATGAAGACATACAGTATTTAAAATGAACATGAAAGCCCCCTTTGGCATAGCAACACTGTTTAAAAAAATATAATCTCTGCTCCAACACCAAGGTTTTAAGGTGTTGCTGGCTTAATTTGAGATTCATTTGGTTAATCGGGTAGGAATACATAAATGTGTAACCACTAAAAGTCCCATTTCCAGTGCCAGTGCCACACTGGAAGTGCCATGTGGCCCTCTTAGGGTGCGTTTCCACAAGCTCACTTTGGCTTGGTTAGGGTAGGGTCAGGTCGGTTTGGCCCCATCTCCACTGGCCCCAACACGGTACTAACTGTTACCATTTTGGTCCCTGCTCTGCTGGGGTTCCAGGTGAGCTGAACAGGGACTAAAATGTGACGTAAACACATAGCGGGGCAATGATTTGGTAACTTACCTGCTTACATTGTCTACTTTGTATCATCTTGGCCTCAGTGGCGTTCTTCTTTGACCCTTAGAAAATCCCTCTACCAACTACTGTGTGAATCAGCCTCATAGTTTTGCAGACAAATGCCACTGAAAACATGACCTCCTGTGTAATGTATAAGTTCAGCTGCTCTGAGTGAAGCGTTAATAGTCAAAGAGGCACCAGCAGACTTCTGTTTAGGAATTGTGCATCATTGGTGTCAGTGATCTACATACTACTTGGAACTGATAACTTTTGGTTAGGCTGGTAGATAAGCTGCTTTGATTACTTTGCCATGTCCGCCATTGTGGCAGTAACTCCCAAAAAGGCTTTCAACACCATCTGTTTTGCAGAGTTGCTCCACAGAATATGGTATGGTATGCCATATCCAAGGCTGGCCACATACTGGGTCAATGAACAGTACGTTGTTGCTGCCCATATAGAAGGGCATCTCATAACCACTTTTTTTGTGTCAAGATTTTTTTTTCCAAAATTTAATATAAAGATTTACCCTTTATTTAACTACAATTCAAAAGCAAAATGAAAAAGCTTAACAAGCTTATCTGGGTATAAAATGATGGGGGGGCAGAATGTTCCCCCTCTCTCCTGTTGCTGTAGGGCCAGAGACTTCCAATTCCCATAGCCATCTTGTTTATGATCCACCATTGATTTTTCTTTGACAAAGCATGGTTTAATCTTTCTGTTGGTCCCAAACTGACAGTTTGATTTCCTTAGGGCACATCATCTTGTTTTCAATGACTTCTTGCTTACTTATTGACCACTCTAACATTGTTTTGAGTGATTCAGTTGTATACTGTATCATCAAAACAGCTTTGTACAGAGAGGGGTACCTTTATGTCATTAATAAAGGATTTGCTGCACTTGGGTAGCTGTGTGTAGAAAAACACTGCATAGACAAAGGTGTTAATGTACTACCCCTGAAACTGTTTGTTTCAGCCACTTAAATAATGAGGAATGTATTGAAATCTTCACCACTGAAGGCACTGATAGATGACTCTCATTAGGTGAATATTGAGCACTGGTATCCAAAAAGCTGACACTTTTCAGCTCGAGGGAGTGTGTGGAAGAACAGGAAGCCTATTAGCTGGATGAGAGAGGCTATGAAAGACAACCTGGCTGTAATGAAGGAATCTGTCAGACCTATTAAGTTTAGCTGGTTACTCTCCCTGCTACTCCAGGACATTTGAAGAGTCTCAGGGTTGACAGACAGATGTCACAAGCAGCCCTTGGAACGTTCCGCCTCCAGTTTCTCAATTGAAAGGACCCATCCTGTTCCCTGTCTGACTGATGTGTTTTGCAAATGCACATGCAGTTTACCATCATGAAGAATGAGAGTGATGTACTGAGTGTGTGTGTGTGTGTGTGTGTGTGTGTGTGTGTGTGTGTGTGTATATATATATATATATATATATATATATATAGTATATATATATATATATATATATATAAAATGTGTGTATATTTATGTGTATGCGTGTATACATGTATATACATTGATTCAAAATTGATTAATGAATCCCAAAAAATGATTTTTTTAAAAATATTTCTCAAAGGGGAAAGCTTACCTAAAAATGAGAGTTCATTCATTATCCATTCATTGTCCTGCCAGAAGGTCAGGTGAAATCCTTTAGTCCCCAAAATGTGATGCAAACACTGACTTTCACAGGAAAAGGTATTGCAGTAATCCCCAAACCACTGGAGATAATGGTGACTAAAGTTCAAATGAACAAAAAAAAAAACCTAACAGAAAGCAGTGTCCTGTAACCTAGTGTGAAACTTCTTGTTTTCTATATGGATGAGGTGCATTCTCTGAACACTGAGGACACCAGTGTGTGTGTGTGTGTGTGTGTGTGTGTTTGTGTGTACACAGTCTTCGCTCTGAGTCTAATCTTTGTATCAGAGATATTTCCTCCATCTGAGCTTGTCTTGTTGTGCAGTAACAACGTGCAAACATTACACACTTTGCCTTGTGCGTATACTGTATCTCCTCACCTCACACTTAATCATTGGCAGGGGGAATGGGGATTGTAATAAGAAGAGCCACGATTATGTGGAGAGTCATTAAAGCTTAATTTGAAATCCTTGCAGCATGATAATGCATGGCATCGTGTTGGATCTGAAAACAACTTGTTTAAACTGAAAGCATCTCATGGTCAGCATCCTCACCAGACCTGTCACCAGTGAGCATGTGTGAAATGCTCTAGATCGGCATATTTGACAGCATGTTCCAGTTCCTGTTGATATTCAGCAACTTTGCACAGCATTTGAGTGTCCTTTATTGTGACCAGTCCAAGACTCACCTGCTGATGCTGATATGTCACACCTGTTGGGTGGATGGATTTTCATGGCAAAGGCGAAGAGGAAAAAACATTTGTGAACAAAACTTGTGATTTAAGAACATTTTTTTTAGTGCTTGTATGAGATCTTGGGAGCATTAACAAGAGAGTTGTTACAATTATACACACATCAACACTACCACCTTTATCTTGTCATAAATGTTGAATATGAGCTGCATATTTTCAGTGTAACCCTCAATGAATTTTGGTATATGTGCACAAGCATGGTATGTGTTTCATAAAGACTCTGCACACTGAAAGCTGAATCATCAATCCATTTCACCATGCAATCAGTTAAGGATTTTTTTTTTGTTAATTTAAGGATTTGAAGTGTCATATGAACCATGTACAGACTGATTGGCTCTGGTACTAGCTCCAATTGCTCCTGACCACCTGCTGTGACAGACAATATGAGCTGTCCAGAGACAAAGTGAGATGTCTCAGAAGAGATAAATGGATGACTTGTCTTTCAGAGACACTGAAGTTGTAGCTTAGACACAGTTGACACCTTCCTCCTTGCACGCCAATCAACACTTCTACCTCAGTGACACAGATGCTGCTGGATGCGTTGCAGCAGTATGCCTGCAGAGCAGATAACCCATCGATTTGAGAATGGTATTCTACCTCTAATGTGACAGTTGTGGGATTAGATCATTTATTATGTTTATTAAGTAGGGGTGTTGTGATTTTCCAAATCCTAAATTTGATTTGCCTTTTGATGCTAAATTCACCATTCAATTTGACTGTTTTTTTTAAGTCCAACAATATGCTGCAATATTCTCTTCAAATAAACTTTACACCCTGAAGACAACCATTCTTAGTTAAAAAGATGGATTTGATGGTGTGATAGTAAACAATGTACAACACTAAAGCTATTCATTTAAATTTAGACAATTTATTTAGAAATATAAATTTAAATTTCTTTACTCTGTAAAACCCTAAATACAAGCTTCTGTTTCAAACATCATATGATATATGATCTTCTGACACCATCAGTTGGATTGAATGTGATTGGAGGAGGAGTTTCAAACAGCCTTTTCTGGTACACACTGATCCACTATGTACATGTGTGAAACAAGGACTCCAGAAAGCATAATTTTGAACTACTGTGTAGCTGTGAGGTCCTCAGCTGCCTACGTATGTGCACTTCTAGTTTGATTCATATATCTCTGTCCTCAGCAGTGGCCACTGGCTTTGCTGCAGAAACTACTTACGTACTAATGCTAACATACGGAAGGCAGCATTTTCTCCATCTTAGGCACCTGCCAGATGAGCTTCACCATGAACTTGGGGAAGGGAGAAGTAAAGATGGGGGGGGGGGGGGCAGATTTCTTGAAATATCTTTTAGATCAATTGCAATGTATAATGTTTATGTTTTTATCAGTCTGTCAGTTGATTAAGAGATGAGAAAATGTTTTAGTCTTTTTAGTGAGATTGCCAACAAGAGTACACAGTTTTGGGCAGGTAGAGAAGTAAGATTTCTTACAGAATAAGACATTTTAATGTTGGTGTTATGATCCAAGAAGCATTGGTCTTGTACTATCTCTGTCCAGAGCCACTGATGGAGACCTTCATGACACGACATGCTTGGGATGGGACCCAGCCACTACATGTAGAGGAGCATGGCATCATTGATCATCCATTTTTATTGTGTTGATGAGTGTTTTCAGGGTTCAGGGTAGATGATGAACAATTTTAGCAAGGGGTTCTTTAAAACAATAAAGTTTTTTTTCCATGCAAACCTAGTGCTTGGCAAGTCGGTAGGCCTTTCTGTGACAAACAGTTTCACATAATTTATTATGTATTATGAGTCTATAGAAATGAGAACTTATCCCCCTCATTTCTCACCAACTCCCCTGCTGCCTCTCTGTGGCAATTTAATGAGAGTTCCAAGTAATAAAGTCTAATTTTGTTTGTTTCCTTTGTTGAAAAGGGGAAATGTCAAGCTCACTAATAATGCATGTGAATATGACCTGCTGTCAAATGTGCTGAGGTTAAATAATTTTCAATCTCAGCTTGTTTCATTGTTTCAGCACATTGTAAAATAAGTCCTTTTGTCTGGTGTTTGAGTTATACATTAATATCCATTGAGTTTAACCACAAATAGGGTTGTGACATAACTGAGGTTATGGCTAGGGATACACAATATTTTTTTTTTTGTGTTTTTTTGTCAATATTCAATACACAGATTGTGATGTCAAACCCATGGCCACACAACTGATCTATAAGGCAGAAACATCTTGACACTTGTACAAAAATACATAAAAATATTCGACACTTTTGAAAAGTGCACATCTTGTTTAAATTTCATTATCCAAGGTTTGGTTTCTTTGGAGTTTGCCATGGCTCTGCTATTCCCTGCCACTGCTGTGGACATGTTTTCAGTCTTGGGCAGACACTGATTATCCACTATTTCCCCACCTAATTGCAGAGATCACCCGGGGCCTCATTTAAGTAACACTGTGCCCACACAAAAAAACAGTGTACAATGCTTTGTCAGCAAACTTCAGCAACTAAATGACAGGAAAATATGTTCTTCTCCATGGAAACACCATGGACCATGTGTATGCATATTCTGGAGCCTGGGAAAATGGCAATGCAGATGGTGCGGTTGTAAAGTGATGACAGACATTTATTTATTTTCAATTACCAAACGGTAATAAGATTTAGCTGAATAAAAAGTGAGGACCTCATGGTTCTGCACACTGTCCTGTTGCACTGGAAACATGTTAGTAAGCATTCAGTCAAGGAAACAGAAGCCCAACATTTTTTTGTATCATTTAATCTGTGCCAAAATTTGTTTTGAAACCCCTTATTGGCTGATACTGATGACATACTAATCATATCATCTGGCCTTAGTTATGGCTAAATTCGCATCTGTTGATGTTCAGATTTGCCCTTATATTTAAGTTTACAATGATTAAGTGACAATGTGAACCATGAAAGTTTTCTCAGTGATTCACCTACAGGCATCAGCAGCACTTAAATTGCTCTCAACTGTAGTCAGCCACTTTCCAACATTTACACTTACTAATATCCTGGGACAGACCAGCTCACTGAGGTAGCATGTGATGACTGGCTACTCACTGCAGTAGTTATTTTCAGAGCATATCCAGACTCAACCTATTCACCTCACCCTTTTTTGTTTTTGTTTTATCGAGAGAACACAGTGTGAAGCTCTTGACTAATCATGTGTGTCTGTGTCCTAACTGTCTATCTGGTGATAAGTCAAACCAGAGTGGCTCTTGTGCTTCTATTTCTCAGGCTTCCAGAGACTATTTGATGATTCACAGGTTTTTCCACAGCTGTAGTCCTCTGCCAGGCGCACTAACCTTGAAGCATTTAAGAAACTCACTAATCTGGCAAAAATAATAGTACAAACAAACAATAATTCCAATACATTTCAAATGGTTCCCAGAACATAATGTGCATCAATGACAGAAGGCAGATTATTACTCCAGAGACTATGAACTGCTGTGGTCATTGTTTCACTGATTAAAATGCCTCTGTTGTTACATAATGTGAAAAAGTAACTACTCCATGGCCCACAATTTAATGAATTACCCTCTTATTTACTGGATTTTTTAATTAAATTGCATTCTTTAAAGTCTTGCTATCACAGTTGTGAAACACAGCAACACAAAGGTGTTATGGTGAGTTCCCCCTACCTGCCCAAACCTCCAGTACCCCACAGAACACACGAGCTATAGGTGAAAGCTTCAGTGAAATTATTTAAAAGCAAAGTGCTGCTTACAAATAATCCAGACTTCTTTCTTACTTTTATCAATGACGATATTTAATCCACAGCCAAAAGATTATGAAGGTTTATATGAATTCGTGCTGGACTTTACTCAGTAATATTTCCTTGAGAGACTCATCTTAAATTTGTGCTTACTATTTGGGACAAATTTTATGTTTTCTTTGTAAACAGGTTTGGACATTAAATACAAAATAAACCTGATTTGTTCATTTACATGTTCGCAAACAGGAGATTAGTTTAAAATCAAATGTAAGATGATCTTTCATTTTTTTATTTACAGTTCACAGGCTTCTTGCAGGGTAGTTAAACCTGAATATAACATAAAAGCCTTCACATTTCACACCCTCATTGTCTCTTTCCTGCATTGCTCTCAGATCCTCTCCATCGCTGGACAATTCCACTTCCTGAAATGGTTGCTTGCTGTTTTCAGACCATATCATTTTACAGCAGCTTGTAAAAAAAAAAAAGGATTATTACTTTTTAATTGTCTGTGATAATCACCTCATCTTTTCTGTTCGCTTGCCCTCATAATTCCTCCTCACCAACGTGCCTTGTAAAAAAAAATCACAACAAGAAATACAAACTTGAAAACATTGCAAAGATAAATTTTGGGGTTAGAGAATAGAGCAATTGGACAGTGAGCAAGAGGCTTCAGAAGGAGAGAAGTGAGCGAGTTTATTTGGTGAACAGAGAGAAGTACGTTAGACTGTGACCATGAGTGTAGCAGAGAATATGTTTGAGCTGCTGTTTTGAAAAATACATGCTACAGCCCCTCAAATACATTGCTGAGTCTTCATGTTTTCTGACCAACTGCTGTGTCAGGTGAAAGTGGAAGAGAGAGAAAGCTTTGTTCTACTAGTGCCATATGCCACTTTTACAAAGAGCAGCAGTAAATGACCCCAATAGTCATCAAAACACGTCTCAGTAATCAGCACATTCATAGGGCTAAGACTCCAGATCTACCAAAAACAAAGTAAAGCTAACTTCCTTCTCAGCTGTTTTACATTCCAGCACTCGCCTATGGTCATGAGCTTTAGGTCATGACTGATGGACTAAGATGGCAGATAATAATATCATTTCATCAAATCCTGAAATCCCTTATTTACACTCCATTCTGGTGGGGTCACTTTGTGGCTGGTAAGTGTAATGGCAGCAGCAGCAATGTGTTAAACTCAGCACCTTCAACACAAAAGCCAACGTTTGGAGACATTTTGGATTCAGATGTAAAAGTGGAACAGATGGAGCTAACAGAAGTCATGTGGTTTGTAAGCCTTGGGATGCTGTTAAAATACTGCAGTAATGTGGTGAAACTACGCAACCATTTGAGCCCATAACATCCTGTTGTTTTGCAACCTGCGGCTAACATTAATGCTAAAATGGTGGATCACAAACAAATACGGATGGAGGAATCCTTTGTTTTCTAACCACAGTCAAGTTCCGTACACCCACAGAAGATAACAAAGTCTATCGTTCAACGCAGGCAAAGGGAGAACATGCAAACTTCACAAGGAAAGATCCCGTGCTGGAGCCAGGGCTCCAACCCGGAACCTTCTTGCTGTGAGGTTACAGTGCTAACTACTGCACTACTCTGTCGCCTCTTTATTTTTCCAGTTTTTGTATATATTTTTCTTTCAAGTTTTTTTTTTAACATTTGGCACCCAAGATGCCCAGGCCTAAGAATGCAATGCAACTATACAATGAATCATGAGTTTCCCGCAACAAACATTTGCCAAACCACAGTAAAAAGGCATATTTAAGACAAAGAGTACAGTGGCTCAGCTCATTTTCCTCTAACTCAGGGAGTGAACCACTTCTACCTAACAAGTTCTTTCAACAGTCCACAGAATCCCAAAGGTACAGCTCTGCACACAAGTTTAACAGAGAAGGAGGAAGAATTAACAATTGGGCCTTTGCCGCACACAGTTTTGTTCAGTTTTCCCCTCCTGCAAGTTCTTCAATCCTTCAGGAATAAGCCATACAAGCCCAAATACCCACACTGTGAAGTCTATCAGAACAAAGCCTGTGGTGGAGGTGGGGCACAGATGAGAGATGGGGCCCAGCTGAGTACAAAGCATCTCCTGGGACACAAACTCCAGCTCTTAAAACATGATAAAATGCAATAAATAATTGTAAGTTAGTTTCCATATTTCTAGCGAGGACTCATTATGTCAGAGAAACTGGGCAGCAGGCCCATCAGTGATTGAATATTTCTGTTTTACTACTGTAGCTTCTAAATATTATCCATGTTCACTGATAATGAGGAAGGGAATTATATTGAGTGTGGACAGCAAAGCCTGATACTAAAGCAACAAAGGTTAATTAGAAGCTGTCTACATGATATTGTCATCTGATGTCTAATTCTCTGTCAGATAAGCCGGTCTTCATTGGAGACAACAACGATATGGTCTTGTCCTAATCAGAACAGGGCAACTATATCAACCATCAGAACATGATGTTACCCATTCGGAATCGTTGGAAGAATAAAAGGCTTGTTGTTTCATGATGGGTTTTTTTTCTCCCAGGAATAATAAATTCACTTGAGAAATTAAAGCATTTGCTTGAGCTCTTGCTTAACAGTGCTGTCAAGGCAGCATCAGATGGTGAAATCACTTCTACTCTTCATAATAAAACATCTGGAAGATCATACGACTATCTGACTAAATTTAAGGTGATTTTTTCAAATGTTCAGAATCTTTAAATACAAATTAGTCATAAATGCCATTAAAAAACACTTGGAGATTTGTGAAGCATTTGGACTTTTTTATAATGGCCCAAAGTCAACACTGAGTACCAAGGAAAAACAATGCCATTTATCAAACAAAAAGTTGTGTATATCTACATCTTATATATCTTACATGAAGCAAAATATGGCTATTGGGGAATTAATGGGTTCAGCAGACGATGTGTTACATACCTAACACATAGTCCTCGGCCATTAGTAGAGCGTAAAGGGCTGGTGGTGTTCTGTCTCTGGGATTTCAGTCAACAGGAAAGAGTTCATTGGCTTAGCACTGTTTGTTGTAGCCAAGCTCACACACTCGCTGTGTTTGTGTTCATGTAGAAAATATTTCATTTTTGGCTTGATTGATACATTGGATTAGTTGATGTATCAGCTGTGTTTTAAAAATTGCCTTTACTATGTTAATTTTGCTATTTTTTAATATTTATTTAAATGGTAATGTGTGACAGTTTAATTTTTTTTATATAAAGCAATCTATTTGTTTAAGAAATTAGCCATCTAACATTGTCACATCAGTACAAAATTGGACAGAGGCTATCTTCAGTCCAGTACAAAAACCCACATTATTGGTTGTACATGTAAGTAATCTGTGAATTATTTTCTGCTTTAAAATTGGTATCAGGCTCAAAAAAATATTTTTATGCGCATTATTCTTTCCATTACACAAAAACACATTTTGATGTTTTTTTGGTCTTGATTTGTGCCAACATCTGTCACCTGTTGTGTCTCTCATAGTGGTTCCTAATTACTGGCAGTATTGCCAAAGGGGCTGTAATTTGCATGTGATGTTGTTTAAGCTGTTGATTAAGGTTTAGCAAAGTTAATTTCAGAGGATTTCATTTTTTGCCCCTCAAGCTTTTTCAGCTGGTACTGTATACTGGGATGTTGGATGAATCTTTGTACTCTTAAATAAAACAAGAATAGAAGAAGCAAGTGGTTAGAAGTGTTGTATTTAATGAGGACGTGCTTGGCCTCGCTTCCGTAAAGATAGATAGATGAAATATCAAGTTTTGAAGTCACATTTTTTTGTTCCTGGAAAGAATACTCTGGAATATGATTATAAACTCAAGTAGCCTAATTACCAGAGTAAACTTAAATTTGAATTGTATCATGGGTACATAATATACTGTCAGAATGTTTCAGCCCCAAATAGCTTACATATCACATTTTCTCCAGTGCAGTGGTTAGCACTGTCGCGTCACAGCAAAAAGGTTCTGGGTCCAAGCCCCGGCTGGAGCATGGGATCTTTGTGTATTGAGTTTGAATGTTCTCCCTTTGCCTCCTGCGTGGGTTCTCTCCGGGTCCTCCAGCTGTACTCTGAATTGACAGTCGGAGTTCCAAACATTTTTAATGTGAAAACCTTTGACTTAAATGGGCTTGCTGGGGCATTAGTATTTGTACTTTCCATTTATTTACCTTGTAAAATGTTATTGTTATTAATTAGATTGTATGATGTATATTTGTACTTTGAAGAGAGCCAAGCTAGTTTTTCCTCACTTTCTAGTGTTGTTTCTTGTTAATACTACATTAGAATATCCACATAATTTCTCCAGCTCTGAACTTTTACATTCATATTTAGTTTCACATATTTATTCCTTAAAAGTTTCATTTTAGACATTTCATGTAAAACTGTATCCACACATCAAATGAAAACCACAGATATACTTTAGGGTTCATCTATTTATTTATGTGTCATGAGGAATCCATGAAATTGATTTAAAAGTCTAATCTATCCTCTAAAGTTAGATAACAAAATTAAAGTAATCTGCTTCCTCTTGTGCATCTTTCTGGTTACTATCTTTTGGCCACAACTTATGTTGTCATCTCAGGCTCAGCTCTGCTTCTGCCTCCCTCTCTCGAATCTCTACCTGGCACTGAGCTCTGTATGCCAATTCAGTCTGTTGTGTGAATGCATATTCAGGATTTGTTTTCCCTGATTGAAGGCATTTAAAAAGCTGCATGCAGTGGACAAAAGTGAGTAATTCCTCTTCCAATTGCAACATTATTACACATCCTGTGGTGAAACTCTTATCACATTGGCTTATAATGATTATCTTATAATCTTATAGCGATTTTGAGTAAAAGTATTTGACTACTTTATGATACGTACATAATGAAATGAACTCTCTCAGTGTTCCTTTTTCTTTCTCTGTTGCAGGCGACTGAGCACATTGGCTGCAGAAGTCTCTGACATCCCTCTAAACTTAATTGCCTCTTCATGTAGAAGAAGTTATCCCTGTCGCAAATGGAGGTCTGCATCTTTTGGGTAAATTCTATGGTTTAACTGAAGTTACCTTTTCTTCATTAACCCACAACTATCCAGTCTGTCTTGTTATGGTGTCTTAATGCAGTCAGCAGTTTATATGCCTGATAAAATATTGTGCCATTCCCCATGTCATCGTTTGTCTTTGTCAAGCTCTTCCTCTTGCTGGTAAAGACTTCCCCCACCTACTGTGCACAAGCTGGTGGGTGGCCCTCTCAGCCTCCAAATCCACCCAGATAGAAAATGAACAGCACCTATGACTACTTTTCAATGTGATGTGGAGGCACAATTGGGGAATTGACTACTTTCTCTGACATAATGGAGAACATACCCCGACAATGACTCTACTCTTCTCTCCAATCCCTCTGTTTTCTGTTGGATTACTAAACAAATGATGAAATAGTCGAAGGATATCTTAGAAAATGAGTGACAAGCTTTGCTGCATTGGTGCAAGCATCATGTTTGCACAACGGCTCTGGTGGCACACACACTGCAGTTGGTGCATTGCCTGGCTGGCCATCTTTCACACTGTGGATCATTTCCTTGGAGTTCAGTATAACTGCTCAGCAAGGCCCTGAGCTCCTGGGCCAAACCAGTCTCATGTCAAAACATAATAAGGCTACGTTTGTCCACAGTGCAAAACGTATCAGTTCTACGATAAAGGCCTAAAAATTGTGAAATGTGTACGTTTTTTTCCCCTATTCTTTTCTATTGGAACGCTGGTAGGTCATGTGACTTTTTCATGCGGGCATCTCAAAACAAAAAACATGGCGGCCGCTCCTGTCATTTTCGGAGGAAAGTGTCTTATTCCAAGATAATTTTGATTTAATAAAGCATTCTGATGACATTTCTAGCGAGAAATATGCATTTTGTTTTCATAATCTTCACTCAGTTCTTGTGTATAGTCTTTGGTTTGTTCGTTATTACGATGAATCTTTCACATGAATCTATGTTTTGGATGCTAAGGACACCATTACAGTCGAGCGTCATTTCAAGATAGGTTTGATTTTAAAAAAGCATTTTAAGGACATTTCTGGTGAGAAATATACATTTTATTTCCATAATATTCGCTGTTCAATAAAAATAATGTGAAATGGATTTTAGTGCCCCAGGAATTACAAATATCTGCATCCGGGGAAGTCGGCCCCCCCGTTCTTCTGTGAAAAAATCCAGCTCACTCCGAGGAAAATTTTTTTTTTTTTAACACTTTATCTTTTGATTAATAAGACAATCAACAAATTCATTTGATTTCTGGATGTTTATTCTACCTACAAAGTACATTTGTAACCATTATAGATCTAACAATCAGCATTAAGAATATAAACAATGATTCAAACGAATGGTCGCGGTCTGCTGCCGTCACATCTGTCACATAGGCTAACTCATGCACTCAGAGGTGGCCTTTTAGTTCAATCATTTCACGCTATATTTACAGATTTATTATTGAGTGGAACAAACCATACTGATGTCTGGGTTAATCAAGGATATAATTAAAGAAATCCAAACTATTTGGCAAGTTAAATTTATTCTAACTGTTCTTCATATATTGTGCTGGTAATGTCATGTAATTTCTTTTCAAATGTAATTTTTTTTCGTTCTGATATGTATATTTTTACTGCTCCAACAAAGCTGTTCCTCTTCTGGGGTAAGTCAGTCATTCAGGCAATCAATAACTGAATGTCTCTGATGCATGTACAGTGTGTACTGCATTACAACAGATGCGATCCTTATGGAGGACAGAACAACATACTAAAATTTCAACTTCCTAGGTTAAAAGAAAAAAAAATAATCCCCTTGTGAAACTGGGCAAAATCAGGGTCTGTGACTTCTGCTCCGAGAGCCTTTTGGAGCAGAATTGAGGATCAAATCTGGGTTCTGGTGTTTCTACTTGGGCTACATACACTTAACTGTACACACATAATATGATGCCCCAAAACACAAGCCCCAAAGACTTAAGCAGTTTTTTTTTTTTAATAATGGAGGTGCACTGTCATGTCAAAACGTGAAAAAGCTACATTTGTCCACAGTGCAAAACGTATCAGTTCTACGATAAAGGCCTGAAAATTGTGAAATGTGTACGTTTTTTTTTCCCCACGAGACTGGGTTTGTTGATCGAGTCTCATGTCAAAACGTAAAAATACTACGTTTGTCCACATTGCAAAACGTATCAGTTCTATGATAAAGGCCGAAAAAATTGTGAAATGTGTACGTTTTTTTTCCCCTATTCTTTTCTATTGGAGCGCTGGTAGGTCATGTGACTCTTTCATGCGGGCATCTCAAAACAAAAAACATGGCGGCGGCTCCTGTCATTTTTCGGAGGAAAGTGCCTTATTCCAAGGGAGTTTTAATTTAATAAAGCATTCTAATGACATTTCTAGCGAGAAATGTACATTTTATTTTCATAATATTCGCTCAGTTCTTGTGTATAATCTTTGGTTTGTTCGTTATTACGATGAATCTTTTACCTCTCGGTTTCTGCTGTTGCTATGTTGGTTGCTATGGACGCTACTGGCGTCATTCCAAGTTTTTTGCAGTTATGATTAAAACCACGGAAACCTAAATGCCGTTTATGTTATTGTATTTTGTCGTTACATTGCGTCGTTATCTGAGTTGATAATATATTTGTGGGATTGTTGACTAATACAAATAATATCAAACATATTGCCCCAGCAATTACCATCAAAATATAAAATACCACAACCCAGATTTGAGCCTCAATTCTGCTCCAAAAGGCTCTCGGAGTGCAGAAGTCACAGACCCTGATTTTGCCCAGTTTCACAAGGGGATAGTTTTTTTCTCTTTGAACCTAGGAAGTTGAAATTTTAGTATGTTGTTCTGTCCTCCATAAGGATCGCATCTGTGGTGGTTTGACCCACCTTAGTCCTTTCTGCTGTCCGTAAAGGGCGTGGCAAAGTCCAGTAAGGTCTATCAATTAAGCATCATAACTTGGTCAAAGTTGCTCCAAATGAGATGAGATTTCTGGGATGAGTTCACACCTCTGCCAGAAACCAATATTTAAAATTTTGAAGCCCCACCTCCTTCCTGAAGCTACTTCCTGTTTGGGAGGGGGTTATAGAATTATTCCACCAGATTATGATTTCATCAATTTTAGAGGCCTCACAGTTCAAGTTTCAGGTCTGTATCTACTGTAGAGGCCAAATGAGAGCAAAAGAGCAACAGGGTCAAAGGGTCAATAGGCCTCATGTCTCAGTCAGGCCTCAAAGGGTTAAGTGAGCCTTTTGGAGCTTCTTTGAAAAAAGGCCTGACAACAATCTTGTTCCACGACAAACATGAAGAGGGATCTTTGGGAACATTTTCACATCTTTAAGACCACCTTGATTCCTTTTTATAGCAGGTGTCACTGAACAGCACAAAGCCTGCTATGTCAGCCCATCAGGCCTCATTTCCTGATCAATTATTATTGTTTGAAACAAAGCTTAATATAAATTATTTATTTCTATTGTAATCATTTTGAACACCTGATAAGAGAAACACAATAAAAACATTTGAAAAGGAAGGATCAAGGTGTTGTTGTACTGCAATACCTGCTGTACAGCATCAGAGACATTCAGTTATTGATTGCCTGAATGATTGAGTTTCCCATGAAGAGGAACAGCTTTGTTGGAGCAGTAAAAATACACATATCGGAACGAAAAAAAAATATATTTGAAAAGAAATTACATGACATTACCAGCACAATATATGAAGAACAGTTAGGATAAATTCAACTTGCCAAATAGTTTGGATTTCTTTAATTATATCCTTGATTAACCTAGACATAAGTGTGGTTTGTTTCACTCAATACTAAATCTGTAAATATAGCATGAAATGATAGAACTAAAAGGCCACCTCTGAGTGCATGAGTTAGCCTGTGACAGATGTGACGTCAGCAGACCGCGCCCATTAGTTTGAATCATTGTTTATCTTCTTAATGCTCATTGTTAGATATATAATGGTTACAAATGTACTTTGTAGGTAGAATAAACTTCCAGAAATTAAACGAATTTGTAGATTGTCTTATTAATCAAAAGATAAAATGTTAAAAATATTTGTTTTTTTTTCCTCAGAGTGAGCGATAACTTCCGGATTTTCTCACAGAGGAACGGGGGCCGACTTCCACGGAAGCGGATATATGGAATTATTTTTATTGAAAAGCTGTAGTCAAAAATCACACAAACAACAACAAACAAGCGTAGCTATTTTATATTTTGATGGTAATTCCTGGGGCAATATGTTTTATTTTATTTGTATTAGTCAACAATCCCACAAATATATTATCAACTCAGATAACGACGCAATGTAACGACAAAATACAATAACATAAACGGCATTTAGGTTTCCGTGATTTTAATCATAACAACTGCAAAAAACTTGGAATGACGCCAGTAGCGTCCATAGCAACCAACATAGCAACAGCAGAAACCGAGAGGTAAAAGATTCATCGTAATAACGAACAAACCAAAGATTATACACAAGAACTGAGCGAAGATAATGAAAATAAAATGCATATTTCTCGCTAGAAATGTCATCAGAATGCTTTGTTAAATCAAAATTATCTTGGAATAAGACACTTTCCTCCGAAAATGACAGGAGCGGCCGCCATGTTTTTTGTTTTGAGATGCCCGCATGAAAGAGTCACATGACCTACCAGCGTTCCAATAGAAAAGAATAAGGGAAAAAATGTACACATTCCACAATTTTTAGGCCTTTATCGTAGAACTGATACGTTTTGCACTGTGGACAAACGTAGTATTTTTACGTTTTGACATGAGACTGGGTTACCTGGGCAAATGACGAGAAATTGGAAGAGATGAAAACCCTTGTGTTGAGCAATGGGACATATGCTTCAAAAGCTTCATGGCAATTTCAAAGGGTTTTTATTCTTGACACCACACCCTCTGCATCTATCCAGTATACAGCACAGTACTTGAGACCACTTCTAAAGGCAGAATTTTAGCATGAGATTGAATGAAAAACTGCACTTCATAGCTTTTTCAAGGGAGGAAAGACATAGCAAAATATTTGGACTGACCATGTTTATTGATTTTAATTATCTGTGAAAATGAAGAGAAGCATGAGTGTGTGCTGCACACTTGTGATAACATTGAGGTCTTGATCTACCCCATTCTATTAGGAGGTATTTGGTAAAAAACATGAAGAACAAGTGCACATCAATTGTGTTCTGACTGATGTTCAAGTCATTACAGAAGTGACAGTCTTTATAGTGGGGCAGAGGTGCGTAGGGCGGAGAATATATGCAATTATTTTTAACCCATGTGAGGCACAGAAAAAATCAAGCCTTGTCAGCTCTCTGAAAAGCTGTTCTCAGTAGGTTTTATCTGCCTTCTCTTTCATTGAATACAACTGCCTACTGCCTTCTTGAAACAATGTTAATGGGATTGGCGTGGGTGAACCAAAACAGTAATCTAATGGGTTGTAACACCACTGAAAAAAAACACCATGATCTGTGTGGCTAAGTGAACTGCAGAGCGGAGTAATAATAGTCTATGTGTTTTACCACAATGAATTACACTTTTATTATATAATTCTATTGACATAGCAAAGTTTGAATAAGGTTTTCCACATAGCCTAAATATTCAAGATCTCTTTGTTTTATCTTTTTACAAAAAGACTCACACATGATTAGGTTATGTGTTCCCTACATGTCACTCCTAAAAACCAATAGACCATAGAAACAAACTGTTCTCTATAGTGTTGTGCAGAGAAGAGCTGAAGAATCTCATAGCCTGAGGACAAACCCAGACTTGGTGGTAGCCTGCAGTGGATACACACTAATGTATCTCATGCCTGATGGCTACAGGCCATCCACTTTTTATTTAAAATTATTATCCAGAGGAATGTAGTTACAACAAATACACTGGTGAATTTTCATTGCTGATAATATGGTTGAACCCATACCGCACCGTATGTCCACAAGCCAATTTTGATCCAGGATCTTATAATGGAATTAGGTGCGGACAAGATGTTGGCACAACAATGTTATGAACCTAGCCTGAGTCTTATTTCCTGAACACCAGCCAGGTGATAGCTAGGCAGTGTTTACAAGCTGGGCCAAACCACAGTTCTGATCCAAGCTGTCCTGCCACTTCCTGGAATGACTGCACGTCCGTGTGGTGATATTTGTGTCTGGTTGGTCTGGAGATTGCCTCATGGTCCGTTGCACTTAATCTAATCCACATCTTCTTTCCTGATGCAGAGAAGTGTACCACTGTCAGTTTTCCCTGTGAGTTTAAAGCTTCCAAGTAAGTGAAAATATATCAATTTAAAACTAAAAAGCAGCAACATTTTAGGAGTTGCTGATAAATAATTGTAATTACATATCAGTTCCATACACTGAAAGAAATTAGATTATTTCTATATACATTTCAATTTTCTGTCCAATTACAGAAAATTCAGGTTGTCTATCAAAAAAAGTGTAAAATCTAACCTCACAGTTATTAAATGGTGTATTACAAAATGGGGTCAGTTGAGTCCACATAAGCTACAATGCAAAGAAAAGCTTTGTTGCCCACCTGATAAAGCTAGTGCTTCCTATTTCACGAGCTAACCCATTATATAGCATTGGAATTTGGATTGTTTACCACTGTTTTAAAAAACAAAGAAATGCGAACTCTTGCATGACCCAAAGGATAAAAATTTGCAGTGGATTTATGATCCAACAGTTTCACGTGATTTGAACAACCATTATTAGGCAGGGGCCAGACTTGGGACTTCACTTAACCTCACCCAGATGTATCTATTCTGCTACTACCAGGGACTGAACCTGTGATTTACATTTTCTTAAGTACATACTTGAACGAATTGTAGCTGGTGATATTTCTTTACTTTTACTTAAGCAGGATATTAAATATATAGTTATTACTTGTTCTGAATTAATGTTAAATAAAACTAAATTGTACAATTGGTGGGCTGCGCAGTGAAGGTTCTAGGTTCAAACCCCGGTTCAAGCCCGGAGCTGTTCTGTGTAGAGTTTGCATGTTCTCCCTGTGCCTGCGTGGGTTCTCGCTGGGTACTTGCTCCCACAGTTCAAAGACTTTCAAGTTAGGTTAATTGCTGACTCTAAATCGACCATGTGTGTCGCTGTGAATATGAATGGTTGTATGTCTATATGTTGGCTTTGTGACAGATCTGTCCAGGGTTAACCTAACGCCGCCTCTTACCCGAGGTCAGCTGGGATAGGCTACAGTCACCCCTTGAACCTTAGCAGAAAAGCAGTATGGAAAATGGATGGATGTACAATTGGTTCTTTTACTTAAGTTGTACATTGAAATAGTCACACGTGTGTGTGTGTGTGTGTGTGTGTGTGTGTGTGTGTGTGCGAGAGAGAGATTTGTAAGGATTAATGATGTTCACAATTATCCTTGTATCATATGATTAATGCAGCAGTTCTCTTTGCATGCACATGAGTCAAAGTCATTGAGGTTTACTTCATTCATAAAGGAATAATGCAAATTAGAAAATGAAAAGAAAAAGAAGGCAAGAAAAAATGAAAGTGTTCAGAATTAGCCTAAAGGCTACTTTCTCTGTAGGGTTTCACTTCATGTTTGGTTCTAGTTTTCCTCATTAAACTCCTCGTAGAACATCAAAAACAGAGAAATATGGGATTGTGGTTGAAATAGTTGCAGGTTTTTACAGTAATTTTACACTAAATGTAGAAATTGATTTCATTTCAGTCATTTCTTCTGGTTAAACTGTGAGCTGAACTCTCTCCTGAGATGCCTAAAGTCCACACAATGTGTGAATGAATGAATTGTTTTCTTTTTCTGATCAAAACTGAAGTTCTTCATCAGAAACTGAAACTCGAAACACACGTGTTTTGTAAAAGTGATGTTACATTAGTGATGGCATTCAGACATATGTAGGTTCTCCAGATCAATCATTGTGTACTTTGTCTATCTCAACTGCTTTCACAGGTGTCATCACTTAAAAAAAACAACAACTTTGTAATTTCCTGATTTCAGAAAGTGAAGTCTTTTACAATGACAGAGAATGGCTTTGGGTTTTAGTCATCTCTAATTATGTCTTCTCTCCAAGGCATGCAAGCAGCTATTTTGTTTGTAATTAAAATCATGTTCAATTTACTGCTTGCTATCAGAGCAGAAAAAAGTGAATCATTGCCTGCATCTGTATGATTGTTTGGGATTGTGACACAGCATTCAGCACATTCAGTGAGATGGGATTTATAAATAACCACAATGGAGTCGTCACTGGAGCAGGGGGAATATTTATAGATTTCTGTGAATACTCTGCCCTAGTTGCATTCATTTGAACACAAGCAGGCATCAGCAGAAATCTATTCTGGCCTGTACAGAGAACATCGTTAGCACTGTTAAATGCTAATTACCTTCTGTGTTTTCTTTCCTCTCATCTTACTCCGTGCTGTCCTCACTCAGCTACTTTGATTTCTAGCTCTATCTTCTAATCTCTGCAATGTGTGAATGACAATTAATAAAACTTGACAGTTACAGTACAATGACTTCACAGGTCAAATCCATTTTGCTCTTTATGGTTATGACTATAAAAACACCTCCAAACATTTCCTCTGGAGGTAGTGCATAATTGAATAAATCTAGAAGTGATTTCAGAAAAACAGACAAAAAAGGCTGCATTGTAACAGTCTGTGTGGATATATACAATTAGTACCAAATGTGTTCTCACAAAGGACTATTTAATATTTCTTGAGAAATTAGCAATTTTGGTTTATCATTAAAACATTTTATATATATACTGTATATAGTATATATATATATATATATATATATATATATATATATATATATATCCCTGCTCTTCCTTGTTGTTGTTTCACCATGAGGAACCACTGATCAGCTGGCTCAGCTCAATGACATTTATTCAACATAACTGCCTTTGTTTTGTATCCATTTGTGTCATGTGATCGCACATCTCCATCTCCACACCGCTCCATCTTCTGTTTTACACACCAAAACAAGGTAACCCATGGTTTTGTGATTTCAGCCATGATACATGAATGACAGCTGGATCAAAATTCATCTTTGCCGGTCTTTAAATCTTGTTAAGTGTTTCAACTTGACATAACCAATCCAACCAGGCCCAGATGGAAGGTAGGGAAGTTGTCTGGTGACCATTGGTGTTGCTCAATAAAGTTGACCTCATCTTGTCACCAAGACTGTTTATCCTGTCATTGTTTTATGACTGTCCTGTTTATTTTTGTCCAAAAAAATCACTAAGTGTTTTGTTTTTCATGTAATTCACAGAAAGGCTAGAAAGCAAACTTTTCCTTTTGTTTTCCTGCATTTGCCATGGGATACCCAATATGGTTGCTATCGAGACAAGGACCAGTATATAGTTTTCCCTCTATTTACATCAACAGAGGAGAGGAAAAATAAAACAAGGAGAAATAAAACACATTTGACTGAAGCTGACTGTCAGTCAGAGGAATGAATGGGCCCTGTTATTCTTGAAAGGTGAGCAGCAAAGAGGAAGTGAATGTGGCTGTGTGTGTATTGATAAAATCTTCAGGGCAAGTTAAGAGTTGGGGAAGTTTCGGCTCATCCAGGAACTATAATTCAATTATGACTTTCAGATCTATTTCAGGCTGCCTCCTGTTTGATCAGCTGCTCTTGAATATGCCTGCATGTCATCACAGACTGCTTTGCTCAAGTTAAATATTCATTTTTGACTTGGGCACATAGGAGTAAGCACAACCGTCACAATGCTCAAATACATACAAAATTAGTGGAATTGATGACATAGGACAATGCATTGTTCATTCTATTATATGTGTAGGGGCCTTAATGCTTCATCATCTTGCACCATCTACTGGTTGGAATGTAAAATCATTACATTTAATTAATAAAGAGTGACTAGAATCGAGGATGACACTTACTGTAACTGACTGAGATAACAAGAGTCCAAACGGAGTATATCAAAAGCAGAGAGGGGAAATCTGTGTCAATGTGTACCGCACAGTCTGGAAAAGCCAGACTGTTGTCTTTGACATCCTTCCTTGTGAATGTGATGTTCTTGTCCACCGACTTAAGGTGTTCAGTGAAAGGCCCAATTTCACCCTTCCTAATGGTAACCCAGGTATCGTCTACGTATCTGAACCAATGTCTCGGCGGGTGGCCCCTGAATGTTCTCAAGGCTACGCTTTCCATTTCTTCCATGTACAGGTTTGCTACAATGGGGTATACTGGAGATCCCATGGCACAGCCGTGTTTTTACCTGTAGAAACCATTGTTGTATTGCAAGTAGGTGGTGTTGAGACAAAGGTTGAGAAGGTCACACATCTGTTCAGGTGAGAGGTTGGTCCTTTCCGCTAGAGTGTTGTCTCTCAGAAGTTTTCTCTTGACTGTCTGTACAGCATCTCCCATGGGGATGCATGTGAACACGGATGTCACATCGTATGAAACCTTGGTTTCTTCAGTGTCTAGACTGATTTGTCTGATTTTGTCAGCAAAATCCATGGAATTTTTTATGTGGTGGGGGGTGTTGCCCACCAGAGGAGAAAGGATGGTGGCGAGATACTTAGCAACATTATAGGTTACCTACTTAATGCTACTCACAATGGGTCTGAGTGGGGCGCAATCTTTCGTCTCTCTCTCTCACTGTTCTTCTACATGCAGGCTGAGCCCTGCACTGGCCTCAATGTTAGGATCACAGAGTGGGAGACAGATGTGCTAGCCTTGAATCAGAACCCCTGTCTGCTATTGTGTGTCACCAATATCCAGAACTGAGACTGGTGCAACATTGCCAGCTTGTTTGAATTCTGTGACACCAAGTGTTCAAATTTGAATGAAGATTCTTTCACAGCAGGTTGCATGGTTGTGCAGCGGTAAGCACTGTCACCTCGCTTCACCAGGTTCGAGCCCTGGCTTGAGCATGGGGTCTTTATGTCTTGAGTTTGCATGTTCTCCTTGTGTGTTGGTTCTATCCAGGTGCTCCGGCTTCCTCCCACAGTCCAAAGCCATGCAAGTGGGGACAAGGTTAATTGAATACTCTAAATTGACCGTAGGTGTGGCTGTGAGAGCGAATGGTTGTTTGTGTATATGTGTTGGCCCTTCGATGGACTGGTGACCCGTTCAGGATGAACCCTGCCTCTCAAAGCTGGCAGCTGGGAAAGGCTCCAGCTCCCCCCCTCCCCCCACAACCCTTAACAGGATAAGCAATAGAAAATGGATGGATGGATTGATGAATGGATGGATTCTATCACAGCTTTGTCTATTTCTCACCTCAAATGACGAAAGAATCTTATTGTACTGTGTTCTGTGTACTGGCTTGTGGTAAAGGACTTTGTTTGTTACTTGGCCACCACATTGGAAAAAGTCGCTACCAGTGACTTTACTGCTCAGGCACATGACATGCCTTCTCTCTACACTAGAAGTCCATGGTGTGAGACGTGGATGACTAAAAATGCTCAGACATGACATGCAAAATTACCTTAAAAGTGGTATGTTATTTATATGCAATCCTAAGTGATCACCTCATGTTCCCTTGTTTACTAAGGCTTCGAGATCAATCTTTCCACATGGCAACACAAGCAAATTTAGATGATTTAAGTGGTGTTCATGATGTCATGATGATCTCTATTCATTTCTGCATTAATGAGGTTTTCCTGATGAAGGTCAGAGTAGAACTCAGCATCACTTCTGAACTTCCTGTCTCCCTTACCAACTGGATATGTTTGATATTCATGTTATTTGCCATGGCGGCACGGTGGTGAAATGGTTAGCACTGTCGCCTCACAGCAAGAAGGTTCCGGGTTTGAGTCCTGGAGTTTGCATGTTCTCCCTGTGCCTGCGTGGGTTCTCTCCGGGTACTCCGGCTTCTTCCCACCATCCAAAGACATGCAATTCTGGACTAGGCTAATTGGATACTTTAAATTGACCGTAGGTATGACTGTGAGTGGTTGTTTGTCTATGTATGTTGGCCCTGCGATGGACTGGCGACCTGTCCAGGGTGTACCCTGCCACTGGCCCGTAGACGCTGGGACAGGCTCCACCTCCAAAACCTAATGGATATGTTTGTGTCATTTCCTGCGATGCAAGTAGACATTTAGAATACTTTGATGGAGCAGCTTCTGCTGTTTTTGTATATGTTTGCAATGATGACAGAGTCTCCTCCAATCTTTGAATGTTGAATCTATTAGCTGTATGCAGGGACAAATTTCTTTTGTTTTGCAATTCAGAGGCATTTGCTGATGGTCAATAGATCCTTATCAATGTAGGATTGTAGTGCTTATAATGGATAAATTAGAATAGGAGAATCTGATATGCTCAGTTGCTAGTTTTTTCTTAAAACCTGTCATGTGTAATTGTACAGCTGCCTGTCAGTAACTGACAATATATGCCCTCAGCAGCAGTTGCCTTCACTAATACATCCATTCAGGTATGAGATATAGCACTTGAACATCAAAAATCATTACTTCTTTACTTTGGACTCATTTGTTTTCATATTGTAAACAAGCAAGACTGTTACCAAGAAGACAGCTTCATTTTTGAGCAAGAAAAATAACCGCTGAATTAATTAATTACTGTATGTATGTATGTATTAATGTAATGAATTAATGTATGTATGTATTGTATGAAACATATCCACACTATGGATAGACATGATGTGTCTCAAATATGAAACACACACCATGCAAGGCACCAACCTACTCATCAATACGATATATATATAGGGCAAGGCAAGGCAGTATATATATATGTGATAGTTCCTGAATCAGTTTAACTCCCCTTGCAAACACACACACACATACACACGCACGCACACACACACACACACACACATACACACACACACACACACACACACACACTCCTTCATCTTCATCCTGCTGATGGAGGGGATTCATTGTTAATCTACCCCACTGACAAGGGTGTCTGTAGCAGTTTGAAGGGTTGTTATTTTGTAACAGGAGCAATTTAACACATCACAACATTTTGTAAACTATAGAAAAGCTAGCGGTTCTTTTTCTCCCTCAGAACAACCTTTTGAATATGAAATCTGACATAAAACCCAAGCACTGCTAAAATGACCTTTTTTATAGCCAAATGAAAGGAACCATGTGTCTCTGGGCATGAGTTTTGTCTTGTTGGTGTTGGAAAAGGTATATTTGTTTACAGAGCCTTTGTCTCTGCAGTTGTCATGGATATGTTTAGCTCCCTGGAGCCTTCTGACTGCCATTATGTTTCTCTGTTCATGTGATGAATAGTAAAATGGACTCCCCTTTGGCCAGAAACTCGTAGGATTCAGGAGAAAATGTTCACCTCTAAAGCCTATTCTGTTTCATTAAAATGAAAGTGATTACCATGAGCAGGGATTTGCACTTGATGTTTTAAAACAGCAAATCTATTTCCCTATGATGTAACCTTCTGACCATTGTAGAATGCCACTTGTCCTTTCTTTGCTTTGCCATGTGCAAAGTATTATCGTGTTGATGATGGCATTTTCCCCACATTCCCTCAGAAGTTAAAGACACTCGCAAAGAATTGCCCTTTTCTCATGTGAGGCAGTGGGGTGAAGGTGCAGTGTATCTGGTCTCAGCCGTGTGTTAGTGGGTGATCCAGGAATGAGAGACAGCTGGCGAATGACTGGGAGGCTGCCAGCGCATCCCTCAGTATCTGTCACACAAAGCCTATGCCTAAGAGGCTCTCAGAACAGAGGACTCACCACCTGGTATAAAGTGACACACAGATACTTGCTTCCTTCTCAAAGCTTTTGCAAGGCAGTCAGTATACCCATCCTCATGCCTGAGTGATAGAAAAGGTGAATGCAGCCCTTCGTTTAACTCTTTCCCCACTTGCGCTTTTTTTAAGTTGCCAGCCACCAACAGCATTTGAACATTTTCTTCTCTTTAAAGGCTCCAGAATATCTTGTGCTTATTACAAAAAACTGACCATATCAAAAAAAAATGAAATCTTCTAATTTAATTTTAAAAATCTTTAAGAAAGGCATCCATTCTTTTATCAAAATCTGTCATTTTCAGAGAAAAAGCTGAGAAATGTGTTTTTTTTTCAGGAATAAGTGATTTTCAAGCAAACACTTTCGTTGTTCTCATTCATTTAGGGCAGTGGTTCCCAACTAATTCCAACTCAGGGCCCACTTTTAAGTCTCAAAAATGTCCACGGCCCACATCCGACCACTGTCAATTCACCATCAGTGTCTTGTCTCTCTTTCCTTTTAATTCTCCTTGTTACAAGCCAGCTATCAATCCTTACATTCCAGTTTCAGCCATCAGCATCAAACGAAAACAAGTCAAGTGCAATGCAGTCCCGCTGCAAAGTGGTCCTGTTGATAACAAAATTTCCCATGTCTCATTTGCTTGTCACATGTCTGATACTTGAAGAAAAAAACAAAACAAAATCATGAAAATAATTTTCCAACATTTTAATATCCTTTTAAACATAACTGAGTTTTTACATTTAAAACATTTTTCTGTCTATTTTTATTTCTATATAATGACATTTCCATCCTGCACAAAAATCATACTATTTTGAAAATTATTTGGTGGCCCACTTGCAATACCTTCGTGGCTTCCTGGTGGGCTGCGGCCCACAGGCTGGGAATCACTGGTTGAAGGATTAAATCCATGAGACGAAACACAAAATATTCTGAGCATGGTTTAAATGCAGAGGACTTCTTGAACTATTCTCTGAGACTAAATTTCAGAATTTCCTGTTTTTTTCTTGGAATGTTAGCCTCTCTCCTGGCTGCATTATTTCCCTTTAAGTTTTTTTTTTTTTTCAAACGCATGACTCACAGCTGTTGAGATGGCAAACATGGATTGGCCAGTCAACAGCAGTATATAACTTTCACAAGAGTCTTGAGCCACCCTGCATCATACCCCTTTTTAAAACCACACTTTGTTTACTGACAATACATGTAGGTATTCAGAGTGAGAGGAAAATGAACAAGTATGTTTTGCTCATAGAGTTGATGAGGTTATTCTTGGTGTTAAGCAGCTATTTGGGCTTCTCCTATTAATGTGCGTTGGCTGCAGCAGTCGACACTAAAGCAGAGGTTTGCAGCATCTGCACCTCGCATCTCTGGAGAAGTGGTGTTGATCTCACTAAAGTGTGCCTGGCTGGGCCCCCTGGGAAGAGAGAAGGGGCTGTGTAGAGCTATAATTGATAGACTGACGATTCATCCTACAGTGCTTAGGGGAAAACAACATGCATGGCCAACCTCCACATACTGAAAAGTGAAAACACACACCAAGATGCTGAGAAACAGATTCAGTTCTATACATCACATGTATCATTCAGTCCTTGTAATCCCAGTGATTTCGTGTCTCTATATCTGATCTGTGCCTCTGCCACCACTATGGAGGTTAGTTGATGCCAAAGGGGGCAGTGACCCAGCATGACATCAGTCAGATTATTTGGTGTAGTTGTAATCAGCTAATCAGTGACCGACCAGATGCAGAATCATTTTGGCAACACTCGTTGTCTACGTACCCCTCACTAGAAGGGGCACATCCATTGCTGATCCAGTGAGGGCTTTCTGTGGGCTTCTTGAGAGCACGAACAAACACAAACACACTCATGAATAACAACAACCTCCATTTAAAGGTTTCGGACCACTTGAAACAGTGGAAAGAATTGGTGGTCATTGCCTTAAATTTTATATTTTGAACATTTAGATGGTGGTTTCCTCATGAAGCAACCTTATCATTCATTGGGAGTAAGTTTTTGTCTAATAACAGTAGATTTTTCACAGAGGCTATTCTCAGGATCTTGACAGCAACATGGCACCTCCCTGGAGGAGCAGCTTATAAACGTTATTCTAACATGGAATTAAACAGTAGAAATGAACATATGCATTACATGCGAGGTTTTAATGCTAAAAACGAATGAGGGTGTTGGCCATAAATGCTTCTTACCTAATGAGGCATTGCAAAATAAATTTAACAATGTGACTGCCTGCAATGAACATAACTCAAAATTATGGTACAGACAGTGCAAAAGGTTAAAAGGCTGAAGGAAGGCAGTGCCGACCTTCACTGTTGAGTGACAAGGAATTGTTACAGGTTCACTTTCATTCATAACTTTGTGCTAACATACATAAGCATTCTTTCATTTAATATCAGTAAACCTGTAACCATGTAAATGGATTCATTTTTATATGAGTTTTTCTACCTTCACGGTCAAAGTGCTTTACAGTGTCATTTCATTTACCCATTTACACACACACGAATGGTGGAGGCTGCCATGCAAGGTTCCATCCTACACATCAAGAACAATTATGGGTTCAGTATCTTGCTCAAGGACACTTCAACTTGGTCACCGGGGAAATTGAGGATCGAACCAGCGACCCTTCAGCCACTCTTCCTCAGAGCCATGCATGTGGTAACAGAATACCATATAAGTCATCAGGAGAATAAGTTGGTGCCAAAAAGAGGAACCAAGCTGTTCTGAAGCAGTACACATTTTGAGGTCAAGTATTGATTTGTCATAGCTGTTTAGTGAATAACAATAACTGAAATGGTTAAAACAAGGAAAAGCATTTTGGAGCAGGAACCCATACTGCTCAAACGCAACAAAAAAAGAAGGCCTGTGCAGTAAGTAACAAAGTCAAGTATCTGTTGCAACCCCAAGAACAGATGAGAAGACAGTAGATGAGGCCGGTTTCAAATGATAAAATGTTGATGAGGAGGTTACATACTTTCTCTGAGGGGGCATCCAAAAGAGTGTCCAAGATATCGCTACTCCTCCTGTACAGTGTATCATGGGCCTCACAGGGGCTCTATCAGGGCATGCACATATGCAAGTGGAATCAAATCAAATGTTCAGTCTGTACTTAAGAACTTGGTGCGTTCCATGTAAAACTTGACAGGAAAAGCAGAATATGCAAGAAAGTTCAATGAGTTATTTATGAACTTATGGATCCATTTTCATCAGTGTGGCGAGGACAGCTTTAGAGGAAAAAGGCAACCCTCCACACTGACGAAACATGTGTTCCCCTCTTTTTTTGCTGTCCCAGATCATTGTCACATAACTTCTTCCAATATTCTCATCCTGTATGTTTGTAACACTGTAATAGATACAGGTGGTCTCTTCCATTTGAAAAGTTTCAGTAAGAAAGCAAACTGAGGAAATGAAAAGGTTTGTTCACACATACTCCAGATAAACTGTTTATGAGATTCTTAAAAAAGTTAATTTACTTAATAAAAGATGACAACCCTTGGTAAAAAGTTCCTGAACATTTGGGGCCAAATGTCTTTTGCTATCTGCTGCTATATTGAAGTTCTTGTGTTTTTTTGACAACAGTTGTGTGGTTTTGTCCAGTTTCTGGACTTTTTGAATGTTTACTCCATTTTGCCTGCTGCCACTGATTATGAATACAATGTGTGTTATAACCCTTGAACCCTGTGTCACCATGCAGTCTTGGGTGTACGGGTAGGTTGACATAAACTTGAGGTACTCCAATGGGAAAGAGTCGCAGTTATCCAGGGTCAGAATCAGAATTAGAATCTTTCTTGTCGTTACACAAAAGTTTATTGGAAATTGTGGGCAATCCCACAATGAAGTGTGAAAGGGGCTATACAGAAAGACAACCACTCATACTCACAGTATTACCTACAGTCAATTTAGAGTATTCAATCAGCCAAGTCCCCATTGCATGTCTTTGGACTGTGGGAGGAAGCCGGAGTACCCAGAAAGAACCCATGCAGGTACAGGGAGAACATGCAAACTCTACACAGAAAGATCCCAAGCCAGGACTCAAACCCGGAACCTTCTTGCTGTGAGGCGACAGTGCTAACCACTGCACCACCGTGCCGCCAAAATTATAATTATATATGTATAAGAACTCAAACAAAGAATGTACATTTAGCAGCTGTTTTACAAGAGTGTATAATGCATAGTCTACATTAAGTATATTGCGCAGATAAGAATACAATAGAAACACAAGGCTACATGTGTATTATTGCACAGACAAAAGCGTGAGGCTCCATGTGTATATTGCATAAACAGACAATGTTATCAGTGTCCATTAATTATTGCAACAACCCTCAGATATGTGTTGTCTGTTTTTGCTTTAACTGCCCTGTACCGCCTCCTGGAGAGTAGCAGTTCGAACAGGTGATGTGTTGGGTGGGATGAGTCCTTCAGTATGCTGCAAGCTTTTCTGTGGCAGTGGGATCTGTATAGCTCCTCTAAGGAAAGGAGAGAGCAGCCAATAATCTTTTGTGCTGTGTTAATGACCCTCTGGAGTGCTGACTTTTCCCGAACAGTGCAGCTAGCAAACCACACCGGGATGCAGTATGTCAGTACACTTTCTGAGGGTCCTGAAGAACTCTCAGGAAGTGGAGTTGCTGCTGTGCCTTCTTGATTAGTATAGGTGTGTTGGTTTTCCAGGTTAGGTCATCATTCAGGTGCAGGCCCAGATATTTGAAGTCTGAGACCCTTTCCACACAGTCACTTTTGATATAGATGAGAAGTCCAGTATTATTTCTTTCGTTTTTTTGGTGTTGAGAACCAGGTTGTTTTTGCTGCAGCATGATGACAGTTTCACCACCTCATCCCTGTATGCAGTTTCAGCTCCTGCTGTGATGAGCCCTACCATTGTCATGTCATCATCGAACTTCACAATGGAGTTGCTTGGGTAGGTGGGGGTGCAGTCATATGTGTAGAGAGTGTATAGTAGGAGCCTCAGCACACATCCCTGCAGGGAGCTGGTGGAGAAACGAAATGCCTGGGATAGGTGGGGCCCACTTTGGCTCTCTGTGGGTGGTCACTGAGGAAGTCTTTGATCCAGAGGCAGGTGTGATTGGGGAGGCTGAGGTTGTTTAGTTTAATTATCAGTTTGTTAGGAATGATTGTATTAAATGCCAAGCTCAAGTTGATGGAGAGAAGCCTGGCATAGCTGTTCTTTTGTTCCAGAAGGATCAGAGTAATGTGGAGGGCTGCGGCTATAGCATCGTCTGTCGAACGATTATTCCTATAGGTGAACTGGTGGGGGTCGAATGTGGGTGAAAGTCCTTGACTTATGTGACTTCTGATCAGTTTCTCAAGACACTTCATGATAACTGGAGTGAGAGCCACTGGCCAGTAGTCATTGAAACTGTTGACGATGGACTTCTTTGTGATAGGGATGATCGTGGAGGACTTCAGGCAGGGTGGGACAGTGGCCTGTGCTAGGGACAGGTTGAATATTTTAGTAAAAATCCCTGTGAGCTGGTCTGTGCAGCTACACATCTGGTCTTCAGCACGCTACACATGACGCCGTCAGGTCTTGCTGCTTTCCTGAGGTTTACTGACCTTACCACCCTCCTCACGTCATGCTGTGAAGATATGGATGGTGTTGGCTGGTGAATGTGATGTAGCCACTTCTTGAGGTTTTTGTTCAAAGTGGGTGAAGAAGCAGTTTAGCTCCTCTGCTAGTGCAGCATCACCATTCACGGTGTTGGATCTGGGAGTTGGTGATATTTTGGACCCCCCACCGTACCTGCCTCAAGTTGTTGCTGAGAAGGGGGTCCTCAATTTTAATTTTTTAGTCCAGCTTGGCCTGTCTGATGACCCTTTTCAGGTTTGCCCTGGCTTAACTGTACAGTGCAACCTCCCTCGACTTGAAGGTGGTGTTCCTTTCTTTCAGGAAGATCCTGACCTCTCTTGTCATCCAGGGTTTTTGGTTGGCATGAACCCAGATGCATTTGTCGGAGGTGGTGGTATCTGTGCAGTGCTGGGTGTAGGAGAAAACAGATGTAGTGTACTCCTCCAGGTCCTGAAATTCGAAAGTACTCCAGTCTGTGTTGTCAAAACAGTCCTGCAGGTGTGAGGAGACACCATCAGGCCATACCTCAACAGTCTTTGTGATTTCTTTTGGGTGGGTGTTAGCTGGGGCAGCACAGTTGTGCAGTGGTTAGCACTATCGCCTCACAGCAAGAAGGTTCTGGGTTAGAGTCCCGGCTTGGGCTCGCTCTCTCTGTGTGGAGTTTGCATGTTCTCCCTGTGCCTCTGTGGGTTCTCTCCGAGTACTCCGGCTTCCTCCCATAATAATATCTCAGTTCCCACGTCTTTTTATTTGTTTTCAGCAATGGATTTGTGGGATTTGGACTTTTTTGGCTTTCACTGATCAGTGACATAATGTATGTCCATGATCTTTGAGGAGTTTGATCATTTAAGCTCAAACATTATTTGCAATCGGGGTAATTAAAAAATGAATGATTAGTTACATATCAGAGCGCTGAATAAGCATTACTTCAGCATACTTACCACTTATTAGTGCTCTTTGTAACACCCCTTGTAAAGTGGGGAACATGTATCCCTGAAGTGGCACTTCACCCTGCTTTAACCCCCATCCTTAATCCTGTCCCAAGCTCCCCTATTTTTTCCATCCATCTTTGTAACCGGTAAAGATAACCTGAATATCCAGTCATTAGTTTATGGTTAACTAAGCACTAGCTAATCAAATGAATTTACCATTATTGTGTTGTAAAGAAGTTCACACCCCAAACCAAATCCACAACACCACTGTCAATACAGTGAATTTATTCTGTCGAGGTAGAGTGGGTAGTTGGAAAGTTCCTGGTTGGTCTAGTGGCTGTGTCATACATTTTAAATAATGTTTATTGTCTTGTTTCCTTGTGCATATTAGAATTAGAGCAGATAAATTGGTACCTGTTACTGTTTGAGTGAAAAGGAAGAAATCAAACTGATGTCTTGTTTGGTTCACTCCAAGCACAATGCTGGCATCGCTTGTGATGCATTCATTAACCTACTTCCAAATAATTCATTTTGATCCACAGTAGCTAAAATGTTCTGCAAAAACAGTATGGCGTCTATGTGTTTTAGTTTCTCTCTCTCTCTCTCTCTCACACACACACACACACACACACACACACACACACACACACACACACACACACACTTGCCAACCCTCTTGTATTCTGTTGTTGTAGTATTATATATGATGTATTTATTATAGAAGGTGATGTCAATTTAAGATTGATTTTGCTAAGTATAAATAAACCCTGTTATATTTTAAAGATAAGTTGTCCTGGTGCTTTTGTCTGTGTTTTGTGATGAAAGCTGGTTGACAGTGTAAGTGCTGACCTCCACTCCTTCATTTCATCCTAGATATGATAGCATTTCCCAAATATTGACATTTCTGGATGAACACTCTTTTTGAGACTGCTTTTACAATTTTTGGTTATTGGTCCGGATTTTCTGTTAGTGCCCTGTTCTTATTATTAATTTTGATTAATAAGATTTATTATTTATTGAATAAATAACAAATTGTCTTTGTTTAATGTTATTTATACCTAATGACCAAATTTTGCTCCTGGGTGGGGGATACTAAAAATTATTCCAGTATTTTTTTCAGCCTAATATAAACTATGATGAACATAGATTTAAGATTAGCATAGGCTCTGTTGAGACCTGCTTATACGGTGTTTTTGGTTATCCAGTCACATGTGGATAGTTCTACATTCATCAGTTCACACAGAAGAAAGATGTCTTTCTTTTCTGCTCGATGTACAAACACCTCTATTTTTACCTTTTGCAATGAAGAAATGCATTGCTTTGACCCATCAGGCAGCAGTCACTGCCTATCAACCAGAAATTGAAAATAGAAGTACAAACCAAAACCATATGGACTGGGTCTCTACTTTTTGCCATCTTTAACCCAAACCAAATTACCCAAGCGGTATGACAAACTAAGATTTGGGACAGTATTTTCAAACATTTTGTATAATAATTTCATGCCATTGGCATGTAAATGAGTATGTACTACAATTACGCATGCTTCTCTGGCCATTTGTGATAATATCTCAGTTCCCACTCTATATGCAAGTAAACACATCAATTACTTCTCTTTGCTAAGTTTTCATTCTGTGTATTCACTGGAAACCATCTGTATTAATAACAAGCAGCTGTGCAGTTATATTGCTTAAATCATGTGAGATTAAATATCATATCATGTTTTGGCTTTTTTCACAGTGGATTTTGTCGACCAATATATTCTATGATCTTCTACTAAGATCATTTGGCACAGCTTGCCATACTTCTCCCATGTCTATCAGTTGAAAATTCACTGCAAAGAGTAAAGGTAAAACAATATTGACTAGATCTGTTCTTTAGTACATTCCTGGAAAAACAAAAATCAAAGATGTTTGATGCACTCATACTACTGTATATCTCTTTTGGCTTTTTAAAAGAGCAAAAATTGTTTTATAATAAAAATACGCCATTTTTGGGAATCAATAAGTATTATTAAGTAAGGCCCACCTCAGTAAATGAGGCATTCCTTCAGTGCAGCCTAGGATGTTGATTTCTTCTTCTTCTGCAAACAGAAATATATATGTGTTTATTTGCAAATGCTGTAAACGGAGTAGGTACGATCTGATCAAAAGAGGTGCCATGAGAGACATTTTAATCAAAGGTGTGAACTGATGTGCTTAGAGCTGTCCTGGTGATTAGCTCACTCTGGAGATGCACCTTTTAATATCTGCTTTATCACTTGTATTTCTGGTCAGCGGTGAGCAAAAACATCACCACATCAGATCGACATCTGTTTTGCCTGGGGTGTCTGATGAAGTTAGATAAGGAAGTAATTAAATGTCTCAATTCAAACAGTTAGAAAATTGTCAAGTTGAGACAAAGGGTCAGTGGCATGGTGGTGCAGTTGTTACCACTGTCACCTCACAGCAAGAAGGTTCCAGGTTTGAGCCCCGGCTCGAGCATGGGATCTTTCTGTGTGGAGTTTGCATGTTCTCCCTGTGCCTGCATGAGTTCTCCTTGGGCACTCTAACTTCCTTTGACAGTCCAAAGACATGCAAGAGGGGACTAGGCTAATTAAGCCCCTTTCACACTGCACCAAAAATGCAGCTGAACAAGGGGTTTGGGCACTCTGAAAGGGTCAACTCGACATTTCCACCCGTGTCCATGACCTTCCAAGTGACCCGGATGTTTAGCAGCTCCCCTCGGCTCTGCTCAGCTTGCCCGCAGTGTGAAAAAGGCAGCCCGCATTGTCTCAGGTTTCACACGACCTTCTTGTCACATTCTGATTTTGTCACTGTCAGCCTGTCAGGCTGTCATTGTGGAAGCTCCAGGGAAAAAAATAAAATAAAATTGGGTTGGGTGCTGCTCACTTGTCTCTCAATAAAGTTTATTATTTATTAGTAGTATTATATAAGCTGTAATAAGCATTCCTTTGCCTGAGATGTGGTGTGAGATATGACCCCGTCCAGTACTAGATCATATCAGTGTGATCCAAATAGATTTTCTGGTCATAAAGTTGATATGGATAAAAGATTAAATATGCTGGTAAAAACAAAAATAATGGTTTTTTTGTGTTACAAAAAGGTATTCAAAAGGACACAATAGCCCAAGCCTTTAAGGGGTTGAAGACCTGGTTGAACTTAACTGGAACTGCCAGGCTGCCAGGAACATGCTATTCTATCTCTTTTGACCATTGGCTTGCCAGTCTAATAAAGTAGATTAGTGCATGCTGCCATGTTTCTTCTTCCCACTGGGGGTTTAACAACACATTAAACACGTGGAACCATATGTTTGAAAAAGTAAACAGTTATTGATATTAATAAATATCAATAAAAGTACATACGAAAACAGATCCAAACTGGAGCAGATCCCTATTCTAATTGAGGGTCATGACTTTGGCCTGGGTAGCTCAACTGTTACAGACAAATAACTCAGCTGTTACAGACATGAGCTGCAGCTCAGACAAAAAGTGAATCTGGATTTGAATTAAGGCTGTACCACTGGAAGATATCTACTATTTTTTTCAATTTCAAGTTGCTGAAGCCTCTTGTTATCTTTAGCACAACTTAAGAAGTCTTTTTTTTTTTTTTTACAAAAAACAAAGAACCAAGTCCATACCTATAGCTACTTTAATGCAAGAGACAGAGGACAAAATCCAGAACTCATTCTGTGTTAGTGGATTCCGAAGTTTAACATCCCCTGTAAAGTGATTTTTTGACTCTCTCACACACTTACAGAGACATGCACAAATACATTCCATTAATTCAGTTCAATGACTGTATTCTTTTGCTTTCAGCTGCTGTAGCATACCAAGGAATAGCAAACAAATGAGACCTGCCAAGTGGACTTCATCACATGCAATCTGCATGCAATCAGCTGCACTTAATTATTGCGCTGACAAATCATAAAACCCATCACCTCGTGTCCATGCTGCTTCTTGTGTTTCCCCAACCATGTGCAGTAATGACGTAACCTGATAGATGTGTTTGTTGAGTTGTGAGCAGCAGGCTTTTTCAGTGATTGGCTTAATCCTTCTCATCTGGCCTCTAACACCTGACTTTGAGTGGATGACTATCTGACTCCACAAAACCTTCCTCTCTGGTGAAGAACATTGAAAGCATGTCTCAGTGTCTCACAGCACCCAAGTACCATCTGCTGTCATGTAAAATTGGTCTACATTTCTTCCTGCAAAGAAAGGGTCAAAAAATGAAAAAAATGAAAGTTTCCGTGCAACTCTCTTTTTTAATTAAATAGTATTTCCACTATATGCAACAATTCCATCCTTTGTTGTTTACCCTACAAATGAACCGGAAGCAAACCATATTGACATAATCCCAGCAGAAATGTCCAGGAGTGCTCATCATAAACTCATCTCCTCCCTAAGCCTGTTACATAATGAACCATTACACTCATTCGGTCCAAGGATTAGACGCAATGAGAAAGTCTCTTAGGGGGACAAAAACATTTCTCAAATCCAGATTTATGCTTCCTGACCATGTTGTCTCTTCTTTCAGTCAAACTTTGCCTTTGAAACAGCTTAAATGCTCTAACACACTCTTACTTGGCCTGGTTTTCTTGTATCGTGCTGAAGCACGATTGTCCTCCCTCCCCACTCCCCTGCTGGCCAGCTCTCACATTGCTTTCGCCCTGAGCACACTTACATCATCATTGAGCTGATTCGAGCTGTATGACTTTTATATCTGGTCAGGAATCTCACTTGTCAGGATTATATTTCATCACAGCAGTGGAATGGGATGAAAGAGATCATGTGGGAGTGCTGGATGGCACAGGAGTCAACCAAACCCCTTGCTATTTGGTTTAACGTACAGTGAGTGAGGCAAAAGACAAGCCAAAAATATTAGCCTCATCTTGCTGCAATATCACATGTTTCATGACAATTATTTTCCATCTGTCGAAATTTGTTGGCTAACTATGTGTATTACCAAAACACACTGGGCTTTATTTCAACCCATGTTCATCCAAACACAACTGTACCATGCCAAAACACACTTTTTCCAGTGTGTCCAGTGTGCATAGGCCCTAACATGGCAACAAAATGGCAACCCACCCTGCACCTTCTACCTGATAATAATGACCTCCTTAGTGTTAAGCAACAACATGCTTTGTATACCTTTGTAACTAATGTGGGTTGGAAAAGACGGAGTCAGGAGCTGGAGTTGGTTTCCCAGACAAATGTTTTGCAGTTGCAGGAGACAATATGTATACGTGATTGTGTGACAGTTGTCTGGTCTCTACTGCATATCATCCCTTAGCCTCAGTGTCACATTACTGTCAGGGACTGTGAGACAAAGACAGCTGTGATGGCTCAGGAGGAACAAAAAAAAGAAAAGAAAAGAGAAGCCAGTGCCTGAAGTGATAAAATTCATGAAACAAATAAACAAATATGTCAGGTAACCCACTGACTTGTATGGAATCAGAATTAACACTATGGAGTATGCACTTAAGAAAACAACACAATACAAGAATTCACATGTGGCCAACTAAGCATACCCTAAAAGGGTGAAGTTGTATGAGAGCAGCGTCTACCTCTCAATCCAGCAACTGTTCACAGGATGCCTTATACACCCCAAAAGACCACAAAACATTGCATAGTACAGGCATACAATGGGGAGGGGGGGGGGTGGGGGGGTGGTGGTAACGGTAGGGTATCAGATGTTTTTCTGATGCCATTTTTGCTGATTTACTTGAAATCATCTTCAAAGCCTATCACAGTCAATTAATTAAGTGCGCTGTCATCAAAATTAAATGCTCCTGTCCAGCAGCTTTTGCACAGGCAAGTCGGCAGAGGGCTATGTGAATTAACATGACCTTATTTACCTTATTTAAAGTATACTTTGTGAACTTCTAGTTCTGCCTCTGTATCATCTCAATCTCTTTACGCATATCATCTGCAAGACATGCCACATACTTATCATAACTTGTCACAACAGAGTCATAGTGGACGTAGCAGTAGAGGACATCAACAGGAAGGTGGGGGACATGACCAAACGTGAGGTAAAAGGGAGTGAAGCCTATTGTCTCATGGGCTGTGCAGTTATACATGAATGTCAAAATCTGCAATCTGTTCCACATTCCCATTACCCATTGCATGGTAGGGGTCATGTGAGTTCTTGGCACCTGAGACTTTGTGGAGCTCACTTATCAACCGACTCTCAAAGGCAGCACCTTGGTTGCTATGCATCCTTTACGGGAACCCAAAGACACAGAAATATTGGTCCCAGAGAACTCTTGCCACCTGCTTAGCTGTTTGGCCTTTTCATGGAAATGCCTGAGCCATCCGCATAAAATTGTCTGTAACCACCAAGACATCAATAAACTTATTTCTGGAGTCTTTGGCTGACAGAAGTCCATACAGACTAGCTCTAGTGGCCTAGTTAACTTAACGCTCTCCAGAGGGGCGCTTCCCTCAGGCTCAACCATCTTGCTGAAAGTGGCGGACATAGTCTCTCACATCTCTGTCAAGGGATGGCCAGAAAAACCTCTGTCTCGTTAAACTGAGGCACCTCAACTGGCCTTGATGTCTGACTCCATCTTAAACACCTTGCACAACCTCTGGCTTGAGTAAGTCAGGAACAACATATGGAATGTACTTTGTCTTGGTTCTCGGGTCTTTTAAGTTCCTATACAGCCCGCCATTACACACAGTGAGCCGATCCCAGTGTTTCAAATATCTTGTGACAGAGACAGAGTCACCAGACCTCTCTCTCTTTGAGGGCCTCCAACATCTCTCACCATAAGCTTGGACATAAGAGGGTTTCCTATCCTCCAGCCACTTATCACAGAGCTCTTTTATTCAATGTAGGCAGGTAATATGTCTGGTCCAGTAGGAATCAACTGAGATAGGTACTACACAATGTCAACTTCATGGGCTCTTGGGCCAGTATCCCAGTCAGTGTGAGACTGTTAGACAGCAGACACATCTTCTGAACCAATACATTGAGCGTGCATGGTGAGTGGGCTGCACGGGGACTGGGCAGTTTTGCTTGATGGGGAGGATTTCACACGGCCACTAGATGACCTGAAGATGTCTTTGGCTCAAACACTTGGCATATCTTTGGCTGCAGAGAAGAAACCTGCATAAAGTTCAGCAAGTACCCTGTGGCTAACATTCTCCTTGACATATGTCAAGGATGCAGGATGTGAGTTAAGGGGTTATTGTCCACCCAGACTGTGACCTTGTGGCCCTTTAACCATTGACTGAACTTGTCACAGACTGACCACTTCATACCCAGAAACTCTAAGTGATGAGCTGGGTAGTTTTTCTGGGACTGAAACAATGACTTGCTGGCGAAAGCTATCAGTCCGGCATGATTTTCACCTTCCTTAATTTGTGACAACACAGCACCTATGCCATCAAAGGAAGCATCAGTTGCCAACAGAAAGGGGTGTGTGAAGTCATGGTGGGCCAGGACAACACTGTATCAATGAGGATTTCAACTTCTCAAAGGTCACTTCCTGCTCAAGTGTCTAGTCAGATGCACATAACTTCCTGCTGATACTTTGGTTTTGTGTTTCTGTCCTCTCATTTTCTCACCCTTCAACAGATTAAAGAGCACCTTGGCAATGCCAGAATGGCACAATGGGCACAAATGTTGATAGTTATTTATCATCCCCAAAAATGATCTTCAGGGATAGGTCACAATCCATGACATTAGTGCTTGTCATATTTGTGATGCTCTCAAGTTTGCTTGGGTCTGTTCAAACTCCATCCTCATCTATTAGGAGGCTAAGAAACTTGACAGACATTCTGAGGAAAAAGCACTGTTTGGGGCCAATTTTAAGTTATGGCTGTGCAGCCTGTCAAACACATTTTGTAAGTGCTGCAAAGCTGTCTCCTCATCAAGTGCCAAAAATCATCTAGGTAGCACAAAATACTCTATATATATAATAGTTTTGGTCCCCGAAAATACTGGTCATCATACGTATATCATAAGTGGGTTGGAGAAGGAGGAGTCAGGAGTTGGAGATGGTTTCCCAGACACATTTATTGTAGCTGCAGGAGACAATATGTACACATGACTGTGTAAAAGTTGTCTGGTCTCTGCATGTCATCCCTCAGCTTCAGTGTTATGTTACATTCAGAGGCTGTGAGACAAAAACAGCTACAGCAGCTCAGGAAGAACAAAAAAAAGGAAAAGAGAAGCCCAGTAGAGTGCCTTAAGCAATAAGATTCAAAAAATAAATAAATAACAAAACAAGTATTTCAGGTGCATTATTAACTCTGTTACACCTTATTATTTTTCAGAGTGGCATTTTTAAATCACTTTTTGTGAATCTCGGGGCATATACATTAAATGTCCCACTGATAACATAACTTTGAAGCCAGTAGGCCAGAATAAAAGTCTAATATGATCGAGTGCATGATTTTCTTTGGTAATGGCAGAGAGATGAGTTTCAGTGAGACATTTTTGTGGATGCCCATTTGTGTAACTCTCTGGAAAATTGCAGGGGATTTTGGCAAATTTTGGGGGGGGGGACTAGCCACACATTTAGGTGGGTTTCTCGTTCCACGAATTGCATGATCCTCACAAGTTGTACCTCATTGTAAAGGTGATGCAATGGATGCTGGTGTCAAAATCTTTACAAAATACCTTTTCTCTACTTGGAACTAACCCTAAGTTTGGGGTGGTGGATCAACTTGTCAACTTGAGTCGATTATCATGTAGTGTCTCACAAAGCCTCAGCTGAACTCAGGTATGTGTATCTGTAGTATATGTGAATCTGGTAATGCGCCCCTTGGTTATACTGACAGCCACAGGTACGTTAGTGTCAAACTCCAATCCAGTTCTTCCTATACCAGTTGCATAGGGAGAATCAGGCTAAAAATGTTGCTGTTGGTATCGCTTGAGCTTGTCTGAATATGCGTAGCATTTGTTTTATAGACGTAAGCTGATGGCCCCTGGGGTTTTAATTACCGGTATCCTTTTCTGTGGGAGGAGTTTATCAATTCGTATGTACACTAACTAATATGTACATCTAGCAAATGATACAGCACTATTCATCAAACTGTCAAACTACACTTTCTTCTTGTCTGTGAGCAGGCTGAAATCATATCCCTTATGGATTTGTTGCATTCTCTAAGACAACAGAGCACTGAAGGGAGGGGGGGGGGGGCGGGGGGAGGGGGGTCTGGTGGACACAAAGCCACGGATTGGATCTGTCCAGGTTGTGTCCAAGAGAAGGGTTACAGTCAGCAAGTCTCCGGAGAGGACAGTGCGAGAGTTTTGGTTTTCATCCATCACTATTGTCATGACAACCACTGTAAAGGCCCTGCCTCTAATTGATGTTTCCTCTCTGCCTTGCCTGTTGTCATATCAGACATTCCCCCAGTTCTGCTAAGGCTGAGGGATGTGCAGCCCAGTGCAGTAGCCTGTGAAACATATAAAACATATTTGGCTTTTATGTCATCTGCTGAATAATACTACAGCTCTTTATTTGTTGGTAAGTAATTTTCCCACTTTTGCCCATGCTCAAGCCCTATTTTGTATGATTGGCACCACTGTCACTTTCCTCTCCCTGATTAGGGCACATATACTCTTTAGTTTACTGAGTCAGAAAATTGGCATGGCTGAGATCCCTGCTAGAACCATTATTTGCTCATTTGCCAGCCTGGACATTTACCATAAAAGGCACCCATTCTGTTCATTATCCATTCCATCTTCTCCCTCTGAGACTCCACAAGAGTATCTTTGGTTGATTCACAGTTTGAATCTTTAGTGATCTTGTGGTATAATGGCCCTTTATGTAACCCTGAATTTATTCCATGTGTCAAACAGAAATAGAGGCTTGCTGCCAAGAAACCTGGCATCCAGTGCTCGTGAGCAGTGCCTCATATTTTTGCAGGTGTGCAAACATGATTTCACATCACTGAAGGAGTTCAATACATAATCATAATGTAAAATCTTGCCACTGGCATTAGCATTTTAATAGCTAAAATACCTGGCATTACGTAGCACATATTTGGCTGTAAAGGCTTTCAGCATTAACTGCAAATAATGTATTTTTTCAACTCTTAATGTGATAACAGCCAATATGTAAAAATAATGACCAAAATGTAGGAACCAGTAACACAATAACTTGTCAAATATTATTATAGAGATATTATATTATTGATTGTGTAAAAAATTTCTAATTTAAAGTAATTGAAGGCTATAATGTAATAGGCTTCAGAGTATTCACAGCAGGTTTTTTGTTTCTGTTCATCTTAACTTTATTCAACACTATCTAGTCTGAATGACATTCCAGTGTTGTTGCTGTAGATCCAGGTGATGCAGATCAATGAGTCCGTCTTGCTCATTCCTGGCGTACTGCTTGATATCACCAATGTAGAGGAAGAGACTGATGGTTGGCCCACTCAGGAACTGATATCTGTACCCACTCTTGGTGAAAACCTGACTGATGTTGTGCAAAGGCAGGTTATTGGCTGGTAGTTGGATGGAAGGTTCCCTTCTGGGGGTCCTTCATAATCCGAACCTGTCCTCCCTTGGGTTTACCACTCTGGGTGGGTCCCAGACATCAGCAGCTGGTTCAGTTGTGCTGAAAAGGCATTGATGGCATGCGTTTCTTCAGCCAGAAGGTGTGGATCATGTCAGGGCTTGGTATTGTCCAGCTTTTCATACCTGACACCCTGTCTTTGATGTCTGCCATTGAGATGGTTACTGGATCTTGTTCTGTGATAGTTCTGTGGTCTTCGCTTAGATCCGTTAGCCACTGAGCATTGATGTTATGTGATGATTCCTTCTCCCATTTACTCTTCCAGTATTTTCAGTCTTAGTCTTTGGTGAATCTGTTCTTATATTGTTACCCTGCCACTGACAACTCACTTTTTATAGTTATTTTCCAAGCTGCTGCATTCCTTAGCCATAATCAGGTCGGGGGGGCATGCATCCAAATTTGGGTCAATCTAAAAATTCAGTGGTGTTTTCTCTTGGACATGACAACCCCTCCATCCTTCCATCCATTTTCTATACTGCTTATCCATTAAAGGGGGGGGGGGCTGGAGCTTATCCCAGCTTTCATTAGGACATCCTGGATGGGTTGCCAGTCAGTGGCAGGGTCATCAAGGCAAGGCAAGGCAAGGCAATTTTATTTGTATAGCCCGTTTTCACAAACAGTTTGTCTCAAAGGGCTTCACATGGCATCATAACAACATCCTCTGCCCTTAGACCCTCACATCGACTGAGGAAAAACTCCATAGAAAACCCTTTTAACAGGGAAAAATCTGAGAAACCTCAGGGTGAGCAACAGAGGAGGGATCCCTCACCCAGGACGGACAGACGTGCAGTAGATGTTGTTACAGACAAGAAAACAGTTTACAATACAAAATGTGGGAAACACGGAAATGTTAATAACAGCTGAAGAAGGAAGCTTCTGGTAGGGGAGGCAGGGAGAGCAAGCCAGCTTGATGGGGGACTGGATGGCAGACTGGTTCATGGAAGGGGAGCGCAGGCCGGTGTAACAGTAGGGAATAAGAGGGGGGGGGGGGCGATGCAGGCGGCGGTTGGGGCTCTGGTGGATCTGTGGAAACACAGAGAGACTGCGAGACACCAAGGCCAAACTACAAAGTGCAACAAGTAATGGTAATGACAGTTCCAAAAATGTGCAGGGAGGAGAGGAGGAGAGAGGGGGAGAGGAGAGGAGAGGAGGGAAGGGCTCCATGTAACCAGATGTGTCCCCCAGCAGTCTAAGCCTGTAGCATCATCAGGCACACCTAAGAGTTCAGTATCTTGCTCAAGGATCCTTCGACATGGTCACTGGGGAAAGTGAGCCACCCTACTTCTCAGCCATGCTGCCGGGTCATGATACAAACCTGATCAAATATTTATGAGAATTTACATTTTCCTAAAAAGACACAAAAACAGAGAAGTTAAATTAGAAATTTTCATTTGAGTTTTGGACTTTTGTTTGGCCTGTGAAGCTGTCACTTTGTAATTGTGCAAGCATATCATGATCAGAAAATGGGTTGAGAGACAAAATAATGCTTCCATAGAACACTTAAACTTTAGCTCCACCTCATAAGCTGCAAAATTAAAACCCTGGTTTTCTATTGTTAATGAACAACCATTTAAGAACATCACATATGTAGATGATGTGGTAGTAAGGAGCTCCAGGTCAAAAAAGGTTAGTTTAGTTTACTGGATGCATGCACCAACAGCACCACAAAAAAATTCCTTGTATGTATAAGATTGTACTTGGCAATAAAGTCTTTAGGTATTATTCGGCGAGGTATTATTTCAAATTGGATAGAAAATAACTATAAATAGATATGTTAAAAACAGCCTTCTCACCCACGAGAATTGTAGTCCATCCAAGCTTTTCAAGTATCTCCTGAATGTAATCTCTGCATTCTTATACTCAATTATAGTGTTTGCCAGAGCAGCTCATATGGAGCAGTCCTAAATGTGATCAAAGTCTTAACCTGCCCTGACATTTGAACAAGGGTCTTCTTACTGTGGTGGGCTTGTCAGCTCTGTACAAGGAGTAAAGAGGAGGATTTGAATCTCATATGCCTTTCCCACTGCGGACCTAGCCCCAACAAACCAGTGGTTTCCATAGAGACTGGAGAACCAATCCTGTAAGCTCCTCTTCTCTGTACAGTAAGCAGATACATAGTATGTTACGTAGAGCCCTTTACAGTGAGATAATCCCTGCTTGGTCAACACGCTTGAAGTAGAAATAGACCAAACATTTGACAGCCTGGCACACTAGACATGGGATGCAGTCATATTGCAAGAGCAATAAATACGTTATATCCATGATAACAACTCGATTACATGCGCAAATATATTACATAGTCCCTTCATGATAAAGCTGTTTCCAGGGTGACTAAAATGAAGTAGCAATTCAAAATACATAATATGGTGGAGCATGTTAAAGTGCATCACACTGCTAAAGCCACCAAGCATTAATAGATATTGCCCATATAGATGGGAATAGTGTAAAAATGTAAATATGTACAAAAGATACCTCCTGATTGTCTTGATTTTCCATTTATTTTATTTTATTTATTATATATTTTTTTGTATTACTATTTTTGGGATTGTGTTTCATTTCTATTTATCTTATTTTATCTATGTCTTCGAAAGGTTCTTCCTCCTTATTTATCTTTACAATGAAATGGAGCACTGCAATTCAACAATTTCAGGCAAGGGATTAATGAAGGATTTCTGATTCTGATTAAGTCCACTGAATTGATGTTATGCCTGTACATGACTAGATGAAGTAGTTTAAATGTAGTAAAGAGTATTTGGCTGCTACTAATGAGATGTTTAACACTGGTTACATCATGAGACTACTGTACAAGAGCCATCAGCATCACTGTGACCAAGCTTGAATTAGAAGCAGCCAAGGGTGTGTGTGTGTGTGTGTGTGTGTGTGTGTGTGTGTGTGTGTGTGTGTGCGTGTGTGCGTGTGTGGCTGGGGCAGGGGGGGTGATGAGTGATGGAAAGAGCTTTGACAGCATGCTGGTCAGTGTGTGTGCCTCAGCTTTCAGCTCACCCACACTAGACAGTGAGGTTCCCGCTTTTGCTACAATGACTCATAGAAGCCACAATCACTTGTGAGTACTCATGGAAATGTTGCATTCTGGGGGCTTCAGGGAGATGACATGTTAGTTGAGGAAATATGAGGGATAGAATTTTGATCTCAAAAACTTGCTGAAGTAGGGCAAAATATTTTGTGGATATGGGAATGTAAAAAGAGTCTTTTTCCTCGGAAATCAGGAACTAAGTTATTATTTATACATTTGTCAAATCATTACATAAAAAGGTATTATTTATGCACGTGCTTCTCTATGCAGTGGTCATGTATATATGTCATGTATATTTTTTGTTTGTTTGTTTCCTTGTTGGAAGCCAAAATTGCCAGAGGTGCAACTTCAAACTTTTCTGCTGCACTGACAGAATTAAAGGTGGATGTTATTTGCATAGAACTGATGATGTCACACCAGCAGAGCTATTTTTAGCAAGGGGTCTGAAGAAGGCAGTCTTTTTTCCTCCTTTCCAGAGTTATTACTATTCAAAGCCTTTTACCAGTGCACCCACTTTCTTAGCATGCTTGATATTGCTATTTTCAGTTCTGCTACTGAACACTTTTATGGCACTTACACAGTTCCACACAAAGCCACTTTAATTTTGTTTTCTAAAAGAACACACAATCGGATGTTTAAAAGCTACAATTGCAGGACTCAGCGAGAAAACTGTGAAAGACAAGAAAGAGAACTTAATATCTTAGCACTTCTGAAATGTTGATTTTCCACAAGTCATAGATCATTTCTGAGAATAAGTCAATCATAAATATTTTTCCAAAACTAACAATTGGATTAATGATTGCTGCTTTACTGAGGGGCAGCTGCATTAGTAACCTTTTTTCACAAAGTGCAATTAACATATGCATGTATAGAGACATCACTAAAAACACATCATGCCTGCCAGAGGAGTGCAGAATATCATTTTGCACTTTGGACACTCATGCATGTGCATTCATGCGAGTGTTGAGAGAAAAGGTTGAGCTTTTCACAAAAACATAGGAGGATAGGCTACACCAGATTTGTGAAAACTGCAATGTATGAATGTGTGTGAAGAAGAATCAGAATTCTGTGCAATTTGGCACAGGAAGTTTTACTTTTGTTTACCTTTTTGCTCTTTTTGCTGCAAAGTGTTACTGCAGTAACTTTTTGCTCAGTTTAAGTTTTGTTTACATCTGCTTCCTCCTAAGATCATGGGAGAGCATTAGTGTGAGGCGCTGTGCTGGTCTGATAATCTTAATAAGGGCCTGTAAAGTATGACATTATTTTTAAATGTTGTCGTGAGTGCATGTTTAAGATTAGAAGGAAGAACATCTTTGAAGATTCTCCTTTGGTGCATGATGCAACCAGATTTTATAGTTGGTCAGGATTTTAAAACCCCAGTACTGCACACCTTGTTTTGGATTATTTTAAAGAGAAGAAGAGACAGACAGTAAGATGACAATGAAATGTAGATGAATGAAATTTTCTTCACAATAACTGCTGGTGATATGAAATCAGCAGGTACATAGTTAAACTATTCTCATCCTTGAGCAACTAAAGGGAGCAAAGAATACAGCTGAGCGACAGATGAGAAATATGGTACATATTTGAGAGGGTTACCAAGGCAACCAGAGCTTGCAGTGTCCATGAGCAACAAAGTGTGAGTGACAAAGCAACCACAAGGGAATCTTATATATGTATGCAGTTTCAACATTGAGCCTGTGCCACAGTGTTTATACCCAAACACGATGCAATGCAGTTAACATCATGCCTAAATTAATAGTAGTCTGAAAAAAAAAATATCTTGAATAATTTGTGGATTAAAATACTGGGGAATGAATCATATGGGCTCAAGCATCATGAAAATAATCACCAGCTGGTGGAACAAATGTTCCCGTTGCCCACCGAAACCGACTGTAAACCTCAGTGGTAATCAGCAAGCTTTTTTAAGGGGTAGCCATGTTCCTCTGTTATCCAACTCTCCCCTTGCAAAGCTCATCTATTCATACCAGAACATTCAGTAGAATCTTTATTCCCTCTAATATTCAGGGAGTCACATAAAAATCATTTTTTGTGCCTCTCTAATGCTGGATTGCATAAAATGTAGCCTCCATCTGTTATACCCAGGGCTTGCCTGGGTTGAGAGGGTTTTTATGATATTACCAGACAGCTGCAAAGCAGGGGCTTGATCAGAGATCATGTGACCCACCCAAGCTCAAGGACGCTGGTGGGTCTGAGTGAATAATCCTTACCCTCACATAGTCAGCTTAGCAACACACACAACATGAGGCTGCATCATAGTCCGCCTGCTTTGGCTTGTTAGCAGTGTTTTCCTGTGTGGAGAAGAAAGAACAACTCCTCATTCACCACATTCTTTATTGTGCAAATCCAGGTGCTATGAAGTTCTAATGGCTACATTATGCATTCTCCAGTTCAGTTCTTGCCATGGCCCTAATGAGCCTTTTACTGACAGTGAATTACTGTTCGCAGATGCACTCAGCTGCCTTTCTTATAAAACACTTACAGTAGTTTCTTGTGACTATATGAGGTTTCTCTTAATCTGTCAAATAGAGTCCAAGAATGAGGGACACTTTCAAAAGCTGGAATCAAATTCTCATATATTTTGCAGTTGCAACGATGAAAAAGTTATCCAACCAAAAGTGGCACAAAGACTTGTGGAAACAGATACTGGTGTTTCATTTGTCATCCGCTTGTGGGTGACATAACTATTCCTGCTTGGAATCACTGACATGCTGTACTTCAGACAGTTGGATATAAGATATACAACTTCACTATAAGTTAGAAGTTTCCATTTAGACTTTTAATATTGTGTGTGTACATGGCTCCATCACAGCTGCTCAGTGGCAGTAGATCAGAGTGTGATTTTACTGAGCAGTCTCCAGTTGTGAATGTGTAACTGTGTGAATGTGATCAGGTTCAAAAAGTCATTAAACTTTCCCCAAATAATAAGGCTTGTCTTTTTTTTTAAATAGGGAAACTAAACATGGAGAGTGCATTTATAGATATTTCTGGCCACCTTGAGGGCCATGAATCAAGCTGTAAGCATAATTAGTTTTGTAAAGATGGCAAACATTGCATAGTTACTCATGCAGCAGAACATGGAGCATTAACATTCATTTATAATCATAATTTCTGGCCAGCTAGGGAGTATAATTAAACACTCACACTCCTAAATAAGGTAAAGCTGTTTGTTGTGTTTGCCGGGCCTATGCAATCGTGCATTGATATGGTAAACAAAGGCATATGGAATTTTCACCTCTTTTTTGAGATTACGTTAGACTGCTGATTTGTTGCAATCCTTGTTTGAAGTCACTGAATGTTGTCATTCACACTGTTATTGTGCCAGCAATGTGTGAAATGTACATGTAGATTAAAATGACGTATATACATTTATCTACTGTAAGTATGCATGTGTGTGTGTGTGTATATGTGTAGCTGTAGTTCAATAATACATGCTAGATGACAGTTATATCTGATCTACTGCAACACTAAATTTTAGATTGACTGATTGATTTTATTGAAAAATTCTTAGTCTGCATTTTTCAACAGCACATACTATAGGGCTCACTCCCAGGCTACTTTTTTCACAATAGTTAATCCCTCCAGAGGCCTGGCCACTTGTCTAAAATTAAGCGCTCCTGTTAAATATTTAAGGGCCACCATGGTGAAAGTTTAATGTCTTTCTCACTGTGCACCTTATACCATGACAGATCACTGTACCAGTGTCAAACAAATTTTAAATTATTAAACCATGAGGTAATGTAATCTTAAATGTTGCTGTTCCATACCTCTAAAACAAAGTCAAAGAGCCACAGAGATAGAAAAACTGTAGCTTTGTAGCCCCACAGTCTGTGTGTGCGTGCGTGTCCATTTTGCATTCAGCAGTGTTGCCTTCGTTTTTTGACACATTGGGAGAAAAGCTTTGCTGCACACAGGAACCTGTTTTTAGTAGGCAGTAGTAATTACAGACGGAACCTGTCAGATGGTCCATAAAACTGCTAATAAAGAGGAAACCTCATATGGGCATCATCATCGAAGCCATAAATAGATGTTTCATTTGCTTTGCTGCCACCATTTGTTTAGTATTGATCCCATTGTAAAGTCTCTTTCATTACAGCAGCTGAGAGATCAAAGCCTCCTCTTTCTTCAGGAATCTGTATCCATCCACAACTCACCATTATAGTGATCTGTAGTCAGTTATAATGTAACAAGCATCATTTAAGATGTTGTTACACACAGACCTGGCTGTCTTGATCAAAGAACAGTTTCATCATCAGGCAGTTCCTTGAGAGAAGATAACTGGTCACTAATTCTTAATATCACTCTCACGACATGCTTATCTGTATTTAGAACCCAAGAGTTAAGCTGATTAATTCTTGAGGTAATTAACGCAAATTAAATAGACGACAATGTTTATTTACTATTCATAGTGCAGTGGCCTTGGGTTGTGTTATGTCACAAAAGCTTCCTGACAATCTTGAACTGTCATCTCAGTCATTCTGATCCCTCTCAGTGCCAGTCTCAATCTGTCTGTATTCTGTCCCTATCATTGAGCCATCCAATTGCAACGAGACCTCCAGATAGCACTGCAATCCATATTTTTAATGAATTTTTGGAATATATCTTTTATGAATTTTGAGCACAAATAATCACTACATTCTAACTCAGTCTGATAAATGCAATGGGTATAATGATACATTGATTTGTAGTGATACATCAGTTTGTAATGATATAATTAACTCTATGCACAATCCAAATAGTTCCATTCTTGGATCCATTCTCATAGGTGCACCTTTATTTTGGAATTCCTATTGCCATTTTAGTATCGGCTTGATTTTATTCTTTTTAAAACAAGAATAGATTGTCTTTCATCTTATTCAATGTAAATGATTCATGGTCATGTTTTTTTCAATTCCAGGGACTAAATTCTGATTGCAAATTATTAATGAATAAGCTGATAAAATCTTGCCTTATGCATATTGTGCTGTGTACTATCATCCTAACCTGTGACTAAACTGAGCCATTATTAATCATAGAACCGCGTGCCCTAATTACAAATTTAATTTGAATGTATTTCTTCCTCTTTTGTTGTTATTATTATTATTATTAGTAGTAGTAGTAGTAGTAGTAGTAGTAGTAGTAGTATTATAACAGATGAGTGCCTGCTGAGCAACTCAAACATTTTGGAGATGAAAGCCAACTGATGTCCTCATCAAGCTCAGTTATCTTGCTGAAATAAACTAATTTTGTTCATGAAACTTGAGAATTACACTCATCAAGTTGTTGACAAAAACAGCTGATGGGTAGCTGGAGAGAGGGAAAGTTTTCTGTGAGCTTAATCTAAAACTATAAGATATGCATAGCTTGATGGGTGAGCTAGCCATGGAATCCCTACAATACTCTGTGTTTCATGGAGGCTCATCTGCTTCCTGGTGTAAGGAAGGCTTGGCTTTGTTGGCATCCTTCAGGAGAAAATAGGTATCAATGTGGTCTGTGAAATACTGTACTGTGAAAGAGTTTGAGACAGTAGATGTACTTGTACCCATTCACCTACTGGTGAATTGGACATTAGGCTTGAGGATGTCTTCAAAATTTTAACTTGTAAATTATAGCGTTTAAGTAGTTTAAGATTTCCATCATGATAGACACATAGAGGCCACATATCACTCTATTCATTCAACCAAAGACAGGTCATGTGCACTGCCATATTTCAGTGAGACAGAGAAAAATACAGATGGTAATACGACTAACAGTAATATTAATCGTTTAAATTTATATAAAACCTTTCAAAGATCCAAGGCAGCTCTGTGTAAAAAAAAATAGGGCAGAGTATAAGTTGCAGTATGTTGCAGTCTAATGCCATTACTAGGGAGCCTCTCAACAAGCTTATGACTCTGAGGCAGGTGGACCTTTGTATGATAGACAATTTCCTATAATGAGATACTAATGCTTGTGACAAGTGGTGTAGTGATGTTTGATTGCATTACTGATCCCTGTAGGTGTGCCATTAGGTGGCAGTATCAGCCCAGAATAACGCCTATCAACCAGACTGTTCCAGGAGCAGCACATTCGATTAGTTGGACTAAGCCTGATCTGATCCAGTGCAACCAATAAATGAATCAAAGAGGTCTAAGGCGGCATGGTGGTGCAGTGGTTAGCACTGTCGCTTCACAGTAAGAAGGTTCCGGGTTCGGGTCCCGGCTTGTGTGGAATTTGCATCTTCTCCCTGTGCCTGTGTGGGTACTCTGGCTTCTTCTCACTGTACAAAGACATGCAATTGGGGACTAGGCTAATTGGGTGCTCTAAATTGAGCATAGGTGTGAATGGTTGTTTGTCTCTATATTTCGGCCCTGTGATGGACTGGTGACCTGTCCAGGGTGTACCCCGCCTCTCGTCCGTAGCCGCTGGGATAGGCTCCAGCCCCCCCTTGTTGTTCCTGGTCATCCCAGGTCCTTTCTTTGTGGAATTTGCACGTTCTCCTCATGTCTGCATGGATTTCCTCTGGGTGTGCCATTTAAAACATGCATGTTAGGTGAATTATTCCTGTTGATGCAGCCAAAGAGTTGGAGTTGGCCGTTCTCTGCTCTGTAGAGCATGGGTTAATTGTAGAGTTTCAGTGTACAATAAACAAGTAACAGAGAAGACTGCGTAATAACAAGTCATTGGGTATTCTCCTCCTAGGGCGATCTCAGCTTTGATTACAGTGGATATAGAGTTCAGCAGCACTATCAACAGCACTGCAGGTGTCTCCCAATGTCAAAATGTATGTGAATCCTTGTGTTCTGTTGTTTAGGCTGGTGCAATCTTGCACTGTGGCAGTGTGGGTGTGTCACTTCATGACCCATTTTAGTGACGTATTGGGAATTACACAATATACAAGATTAAGAATGTTCTCAACACAAACCCTTTTCTCTATTTTCTCTACTTGAACTCACAGCAAACCAACAGAAAGTACTGTATAGGTATTTGCACCTAAACATTAATTGGTAATGATATGGAAATGTTACCAAAGCCATGCACAATATGATCACACAACAGTTACACACCTCTGCCCTTGAAACCTGCAGGTGTCTTTCGATTAATTCTTAATGTAAGCGTGTGAGTCTGTGACAAACCTATTGTGAGGCTGTGACAAACCTAGTGTTTCGTTAACCTTTTCTATTTTTTTCCCTCAATGTTTTTAAGCTCATGCTCTTGAAAGGCCATGCTGTTTTACAGATGAGAGGTGGAACAGTGTGGCTCCGCTGACATTTTGCTTCCCCTTTCATCTTGTTTGTAGTGTCACTAACACACTTGCTACTGAAATTACTTCAAAGACATGATCAGACTTGGGAGGGTCTCCTTCTTCCTGGCCACAGGAAGTGATTGCATCTTTTCTTAAGCCAACACTTTCTGCTATTTTTTCAGCCTTTTGTGCCACTAAAACTGAGAAACATCCTGTAAATGTATTGGTAGAGAGTCTATTCATTTTTATTTTCTCTTACCAATGTGATTTGAACTGTATGTTTGTTACTGCAATGCTAACACTGGCAAACTAGCATTATTAGCAAGCAGAGAATGCAAAAAAAAAAACAACTTAACAGCAATGCCCATTTGATCAAAGGATTCCTCACTCCAATACTCACATGTGATTAAAATTAAATATTAAAAGAACTTTAAAAAAAAAAAGTACTTTAGATAAACTTAATTAAAGTTACAGTACATAAGGTAGCAGTATCAGGCAGGGAACTGAGAGTGATCTTATGATGATCATTAAGTGTCAAACAGATCCAAACTACATAAAAGCAGCAATTTGCACTCAGTCACTCTATTCATAACAATCATGTAAATAAACTGACGTGGTAGAACTGTTCAAGTGGCTGTGACCTGTGTTTGTCCTGAGGGCAGGAATCCACTAGAGGGAGCACAGCTCTAAGGCTTTGTAATGTCTTCTTCAAGGCAGACTCATCCTCTATCCAGTCAGAATGTTCAGAATACTTTGGATTTTGGTCAGAAGACTGTAACAAGGGAGCAACAAGATGGCATTTGTGGCTCAAGATAAAGCTGAGTGAGAAGTAATTCAGTATTGAAAGTATTTTAATAATTTTTTGATCAAATTTTATAAATTTAAATCAGAGAGACAAAAATTTCAGTGTATTCTGAACTGAATTGTGGTGGTCCTTAAATTATATTTTGTGGTGTATATAATTTTTTTATTATTATTTTGTAGGGAGGTGTGCAAATTGTTTGTTCATTAAATTAATATTCATATGAAAGACATTGTTTTTATGTTTTATTGTTTGTACTCCTGTGGACTATATGATAATAAAGCTTTCCTGACATGCAGAGATTCTTGACATAATTCCCAAATACACACATTTGAATAGGATTTGAGTGATGTGTTTTTTAAAAGAATGTTTGAAAATAATCAAAAACACAAATTTTAACAGTCCTAATGAATACATCTGAGTGGCAGTTCCGTCTTCTATCAACAGGCTAAAGAGAGCTGTTGACAGTGTCAGGGTAGTGCTGTAGTAAGCTCAGGATTTAAGTCAGAGATGTACTCGGGTGGCTATGGACGCTGGCTGCCTTGGGTGTCCGGTGGCTCGCTGGGCTGGTGGGCCTGGGGTTACTGCCTTCTGGGGCGGCTTTGGGTCTTGCCTGTTGAGGGACGACGTGGGGGGCGTGGGGGGCGTGGGGGCGGCTTCCCCTATCATGGCGGCTTGGGCTGGGTCGGGGCCTCCACCCAGCATGGGGGGGTTGGGGGCCCTGTGCTCTGCTGCCGGGGATTCGCGCCGGTCCCCCAGTGGGGTCCTGCGGTGGGGGGCTGTGGTCGCCCGGTCCCCGGGCCCCGGCGGGGCGTGCTGGGGCCTGCCGTGGCAGCTGGGGCATATTTGCCCCCGGACGATGGGAGGAGGGTGGGGAAGGAAGGTTAGGTGGGGTTAGAGAGGGAGGGGGGTCAGGGGGAGGGGGGTCGGGAGGGGGGTCGGGAGGGAGGGAGGGAGGTAGGGGCTGGAGAGTGAGGTAGAGGTGGACTGCTTGGCGCCTGGGACTTGCTGACCTGGGGCCCTACCGCTCCCCGGGGGGGGTCGCACCCACATTTGGGAGGGGTTTGCTAGCCTCGGCCCACCCTCGGGCGGGCTGGGCCCTGGCGCGGTGTCCTGGACTGCCACCACTCTGGACAAAGGGAGGATGCTAGGGGACGTCTGAGGATGGGGGCTGACCTCCTTGATGCTGATCGAACTGGGGGCCCTGACCACGGGCTGCTGGCTGGGGGTTCCGCTGTGCACTGGGGGCCTGGGCCCTCCCTGCCCTCTGACTGCACGGTGGTGGGCCCTCTGCCCGGATCTCCGGACAGTGCCCCTTGGTGCTCCAATCTGACCTCTGGACCAGGGAGGCTAGACTCCCTGTCGGCTGGTTGCAGTGGTGACGGGGTGGTCAGCGGGGCCAGTCTGGAAGCTGACCCCCTGCAGGTCTGGCCCATTCCTCAGCCCCTCTCATTGCCTCTCTGTCCCATCACATCACATCTTATGTATCACTAGGCCTTGAGGGGCTGGACCCCCCAATTTTAATCACATCGTAGACATTTAGGGCTTGGGGGAGTGCATGAGGATGTACTGGGAGACTCTGCCGTCTGCAACTGGCGGGGCTCCCATGCCCTGGGTGCCTCCGCCAATTTTAACCACATTCTAGTCATCCACATCATCACATCTACATTCCCATGCACAACACGCACCCTGCACCATGTTGGGATGGGGGGGCAGCTGGGGCAGGGAGTGGGTCCAGTGCTGCCTCCTTTGCTAACTGCACCATTGCGGGCCTGGGGGCCTGGCCGGGGCTCTTCGGGGGGGGGGGGGTCCTCTTCCCGGCATGGTGGTTGGGCTGGGGTTGGTCACGGGCCCTGGCGCTGTACGGTGGATCACTCGCTGGCGGTTTCACTAAGTCTGAGGTGCCCTGGACCGTATCAGCATCTATGGTGTTCTCAGCCCCTGTATGGAGGAAGATGAGAGTATGATTGTTTTGTCCGGGGGTGGCGGTCCTGGGCGTGTGTGCCTTCGGCTCACCCCGGCGGGTGAGCTGGACCTTTCCGGGGAGTGGGGGGTCCCGGCTGGCTGGCTGGTGGTGCCCTATAGCCTGAAACCCTCCTGCTCTGGGGGGAGGGGGAGAACAGGGGATGAGTAGAGGGGATGGGGATCGAGGGTTGGGGGGGGGGATAGCTCTGTTCGGGGGCGGTGGGCCTGGTCGTTGTGGTGGGCTGTGGCTGCCCCGCCTGGGTGTGGGGTGTGGGTGGGTGTCGGCCTCGCCGCTGGCGGACCCCTTGGGGGGCTCTGGTCGGGCCTCGGGCTGGGGGGCCCTGTGTTTTACATTTAGAAGTTTTGCCCTGTCCCACAGTGGTCCACACACTTCAGAACAAGTGAAGGAAACCATACCCAAGGAACTAGCGGAGCAGTGACGGCACGGACCTCCTGCGAGCCCAACATCCCAATCTTAAATTAATAAAATAAACAACTTAAAGCAATATTCACACAAAAATTGCTTATTTTTTTCTGCATCACTTCTTTTTGACTTCATGATGCAGAAAGAGTTGTCATTGTCTTTGGTAGACTGAATTTCTTTAGCTGCCGCAGGTAGTATATCCTCTGCTGTGCTTTCTTGATGAGGGAGCTGATGTTCAGCTCCCACTTGAGGTCCTGGGAGATGATGGTTCCCAGGAAGCGGAAAGACTCCACAGTAACAATGGTGGAGTCACAGAGGGTGATGGAGGCAGGTGAGGCTGAGTTCTTCCTGTAGTCCACAACCATCTCCACTGTCTTTAGAGTGTTGAGCTCTAAGTTGTTCTGGTTGCACCAGACCACCAGGTGGTCAACCTCCCACCTGTAGGCGGACTCGTCACCATCAGAGATGAGTCCGATGAGGGTGGTGTCATCTGCAAACTTCAGGAGCTTGACGGACTGGTGACTGGAGGTGCAGATGTTCGTGTACAGGGAGAATAGCAGAGGAGAAAGAACGCTGCCCTGGGGGGTTCCAGTGCTGATGGTCTGAGAGTCTGAGATGTGTTTTCCCAGCTTCACACACTGCTTACTGTCAGACAGGAAGTCTGTAATCCACCTGCAGGTGGAGTCAGGCACGTTTAGCTGGGAGAGCTTCTCCTGTAACAGGGTTGGGATGATGGTATTGAAGGCAGAGTTTAAGTCCACAAACAGGATCCTGGCGTAGGTTCCTGCGGAGTCCAGGTGCTGGAGGATGTAGTGGAGGGCCAGGTTGACAGCATCGTCTACAGATCTGTTGGCTCCGTAGGCAAACTGCAGGGAGTCCAGGAGAGGGTCGATGATGCCTTTGAGGTATGAAAGCACAAGGCGCTCAAAGGACTTCATGACCACAGAGGTCAGAGTGACGGGTCTGAAGTCGTTAAGTCCCGTGGTCCTTGGCGTCTTGGGAACAGGAATGATAGTTGAGGTCTTGAAGCAGGCTGGCACGTGACAAGTCTCCAGTGAGGTGTTAAAAATGTCTGTGAACACTGGAGACAGCTGATCGGCGCAGTGCTTCAAGGAGGATGGGGAGACAGAATCCGGTCCAGCTGCTTTCTGGGGGTTCTGTCTCTTAAAGATTTTACTGACGTCCCTCTCGTGGATGGAAAGAGTCATCACTGAAGAGGGTGGGGAGGGGGAGAGGGGGGCCATTGAGGTGGGCATTGGTGGAGGTGACTGGATCTGGGGCTGTTGGGTAGTGTCGTGGGGGATGGTTGCAGGGCCGTCCCTTAGTCTATCAAAGCGGCAGTAGAACTCGTCCAGGTCATTGGCTAGGCGTCAGTCGTTGATGGAGTGGGGGGCTTTGGGCTTGTAGTTGGTGATCTGCCTGAGCCCTTTCCAGACAGACACAGAGTCATTGGCTGAGAACTGGTGTTGGAGCTTCTCAGAGTACAGTCGTTTAGCCTCTTTCACCGCCTTGCTAAACTTGTACTTCACCTCTTTGAGTCTGTCTTCATCCCCACTCCTGAAGGCCTCTTCCTTTGCCAACCTCAGCTGTCTGAGTTTGGCTGTGAAGCAGGGTTTGTCATTGTTTTAACTCACCCTGGTGCGTGATGGGTGATGGAACACGGTAGTCTTCACAGAAGCTGATGTATGACATCACAGCCTCTGTGTACTCATCCAGACTGTTGGTAGCGGTCCTTAACACATCCTAGTCAGTAGAGTCCAAGCACGCCTGGAGATCCTCCACAGCTTCATTGGTCCACTTCAAACTGTAACATGTCTATATATGACTAGCCTTTCTGAGAAATCAATGGAAAAAGTCAGTCTCACAATGTAAAAACAATCCCTTTACATAGAGTTCATTGACATAAACTACAATTTATGTCTAATGTGAGTTACATGAGGGCATAATGTATTACATCCACCTCTCTCCACCCCTCTCTCCTGCTCAGGCCTCAGGTGGCTCCTCATGCTCCCACAATAGCTGCAATTACACGATTGGCAGATCCCCTGGGTGGTGGTGGATTCGTGGAGGCTTTTAGGGCTGAGCAGGAACACAGAGGGCTATCTTTATTGGTTTCCTGAGTTGGAACTGTAGAGGTGATGATAATACTAGTGCTGCCCATTGATCACTGCCATCTGTGCAGGACATAGGAGCCACACACACAGAGGGTGCAAATCCTATACCTGATAGCAATGAGAGTTAGGCTTATAATGAACTCTGAGTGAAGGGCAAAGTGCCACCCTTCATTAATGTGTCTCTACCTCTCCATCATACCTACAGAACTTTTCCTTAGGTCGAGAGGGAACAAGGCAACACACTTTTATCTTAATTCATCATTCAAATGTTGTCACTTACCAAACAGGATTATTTTTACACTGCCTTTCTGAGACCAGCCTCTATCGATAAATTATCTGTTGCATATCCATCCATCGTAATCTTCCGCTTATTCCTACACATTAAGGGTCGCGGGGGGGCTGAAGCCTATCCCAGCGTCAACGGCCGAGAGGTGGGGTACACCCTGGACAGGTCGCCAGTCCATCGCAGGGCCAACATACATAGACAAACAACCATTCACACTCACATTCATACCTACGGTCAATTTAGAGAATCCAATCAGCCTAGTCCCCAATTGCATGTCTTTGGACAGTGGGAAGAAGCCGGAGTACCTGGAGAGAACCCACACAGACACGGGGAGAACATGCAAACTCCACACAGCAAACTCCACACAGAAAGATCCCGTGCCCGAATCAGTGGCCAGAATCAGCAGAACACTGCAGCTGCTGGCAGAGGATTATTGCCTCAGCTGATTTTCTCCCATGTTTTTCAACAATTTGTTCTTGCTCAGAAAATATGTTCAATGCATAGGATTAGCATTTCAGTGAGTCATGTATGAGATGAAGAGCATTATGCAGGCTTTCTTTATAAAGTGGGTAAATAAGTATTGAAAACGTCAACACTTTTATCAGTAACAATTTCTAAAGATACACTTGACATGAAATTTTAACCAGATATCTCTAACAACCCATGCAACCCACACATGCAAAGAAATCAAACCTTAGATGTCCTGAAATTAAGTTATGTGTTATAAAATGCTGATGTGTGATTTTGGCCCATTCTTCCAAACAGTCTTCAAATCTTGGAGGTTCCATAGGCCTCTTCTATGAACTCTATGATCTTTAGTTCTCTCCATAGATTTTCTATTGGATTCAAGTCAGATGATTGGTCAAGTCATTCTAGCGGCTTTATGTAATTTCTCCTAAACCAAGTAAGGGGGCTGTGTGTTTGGGATAATTGTCTTATTGAAACATCCACCCTCATTTCATTTTCATCATCCTGGTAGATGGCAGCAGATTTTATCCAGAATGTTACAGTATATTTTTCCATTCATCCTTCCTTAAGTTACATCAAGTTTGCCTGTGCTGTATGCTGCAAAACAGCCCCACACCATGACGTTCCCACCTCCAAACTTCATTGTTGGAATGGTGTTTTTGGGGTGATGTGCAATGCCATTTGCCCTCCAAACCTGGTGTGTATATCTGTGTGTTTACACCAAACACGAATGCGAATTTCGCGTTGCATTATTCGCGCGAATTTGACGCCGGATCATTTTAGTGTCCATTTGTGTCATTTGCGCGAATACGCGAATTCGCTCACCTGCCCCAAGTATTTCCGGCAACGTTTCTTTCCACCATTTCACCATGAATAATGACAGAACTGTTGCGTTGTAAAATGGACATGGGAAATGGACTGCTCACAATCAAATGTATATGGGCTTTGTATAATTCTGATGTGTGCTATTATTACATTCAACCAGAAATAATTGTGATAAATTTTTTATATCTGTATGTCGTAATTGGATGTGTAACTCTTCTCGCTCTTGGCTCATCCTTTGTTGACAAAGCATATCTCATATCTTCAATTGCAGTTCTTGGATACAATCATTGAACCTGCAAGCTTGTTCTAAACCCAGGTTATAAAATAGTGACACTTTGTCACAACACTTCTGACACGCATATATATATGACAAATTTTGTGTCTGTTATTTTAGTATGGGTATACACTGTCATTGGTTGAAAGCATGCTGCATTTCATAGTCCAAGTGTGCCTTTTCTGTTGGAATCAGATGCACAGACTTGAGAAAGATTTCCTGTTTGACAAACCTGGAACATCATCTTTTACTCCCCACATCGTCTTTCAGCCCTTGGTATTTATCTAACATTTGTGTAATGTGGGGTGGCACGGTGGTGCAGTGGTTAGCACTGTCACCTCACAGCAAGTTCCGGTTTCAAGTCCCGGCTCGGGCACGGGATCTTTCTGTGTGGAGTTTGTATGTTCTCCCTGTGTAATGTGTCACGGACATGGCCCTGTTGCTTACAACTGTCCATTGCAGTATCCACAGATAGGCACTGGCCACGTAGACAGCGCCTACTGATCTGAAGGTAGTTTTGGATGCAGCTGTAAAGACAATAAATTTCAACAAAAGTCAATCATTGTAGTCATGTATGTTTACTATATTGTATATGAGCTTGTGTCCATATTGAATTGGTCTGTTTCTGGAATAACATTTTCTTTAATTTTACTCCTGTATTTTGGAGATGTAAAGACTGGAAGGGCCTCTGAAGATTTTGTAGGTTTTGGGTTTTTTTTGCTTTTTGTTTTTTATTGGCTGTGACATTCTTGAATTGGGAAACAGCTGGTATATATTATGCTGTGGGGAAAGTTGTTAGCAGCTTATTGCTACTGACAAAGCAATACAATCATACACTGGTGATGTGCTAGCAATCAGAAAAATGGCAGACTGACAAGTGAACAAGCCAAGGGAGACCCTTGTAGTGTCCCAAGGTGTTTTTTTTTCTTTTGCTGAGGAGCTCCCTTTATTGTTCTTTTCATGGACATCCCTTGATAGTGACAAGGGTAGAGTAAGTGGGGGTTAGGGTTAATTTGGAGAGTGCTGGAGTTTTTTGAAAAAGACAGAGTACATGGTATGTTCGTCAGTATGAAACATCAACACTATGATGCAGAACTCTGAAGCCCATCATATTTTACAAGTCTGAGACATGAATGCTTATAGAGTTACATGAAAATAAGAATAGACTTGACATGAGTAGAGGTGCTGTTTGGTTTGCATCGATAAATTCACTGCGTCTAAATCACATCAGAGCCCCTTTACCATTCCCTCCAGCTAGGACCACATATTCATTCTAGAATTATTTTGCCTTGGTTTGTAACCCGTTACTAAAGAGTCATTAGTCTAAGCCAGTGATAAAATAAGTTTCTCATGTACCTTGATGAATGAGATGTTTTTTTGTTTGCCAGCATCATCACTCTATGTACCATTCAATACTGTAAACTTGACAGTTTCTATGCCTTTTCTAAAATGCTGTTTGTTCTCCCTTCAAAGCCATGTGCAAGGCTGAATAATATTGCTTCATACAGTTCCCTGCCTGGTGTGCTCCTTGACATTGCAGCTCAAAAAGCTGGGGCTGAAAGCTGTAGCAACTCTTGTGTTGTATGCATCCTTTATTTTGAAATGTCTGCCAGGGTGTTACTGACAGCTGAGTCAACATTATAAAAGCCCCCATCCAACAGTGACGTCAACATTAATCTGAGAGGAACCATGAGAGCACTTTTGTGGGACTGAGTTCAAACTGATTAACACATTTCTTCTTCTGATGTAAAATACTCTGCACACACATTCCATCTTTGATATGTTTACAACAATCAAAGAAAGGTCTCCTTTTTCATTCAAATTCAACATGATTTTGATTTGTTGCACAGAGTTATACTTTGAGGAACTAGTGTAATCATTAACTATTGATGGCCTGTGTTGCAGTCTTCATCATTAATTCATCCACGCAGCTGCACTTGACTGTTCCACCTGACACAGCATGATTTGGTTTCACATTAGATTTCTGGCAATGGAGCTCATATTTTTTTCCCAAAGAATCAGGGTTTTCAGTTGCAGAAATGTATTAATGTATGGAAAAGAAGGATTTTTAATATAGATGGTTCACCACAATCTGGTCCTGAACTCTCGTCTTCAACCAAGAACCATCTACAATGTACATCGGTGCCTTTTATTATTGTTTTGGTGTTGTCCTGGCAACTAGCTAGGCTTTATGTTTGTGTGTGTGTGTGTGTGTGTGTGTGTGTGTGTGTGTGTGTGTGTATGTGTGTGTGTGTGTGTGTGTGTGTGTGTGTGTGGCCCTCATGGGTGCAGGCTTTGCCCCTCAGAGCACCATGTGCTGCTGCTGATTAGCTCATCTGTGAGCTGTGCAGGCTGTGCAGAATCTGATAAAGCCTAATTGATATGGTCACAGAGGGAGGCCTTTGTGTGCTTTGTTGGCCTGGTGAGGCACAGTAGAGTCCAACCTCGTCAGTGTGACCACCTAAGACAATAAGAGCAGCTGTAACTTATCTACGAGGAGCAGTGATGATGGAGACAGGAACCACCTCTTCTACTGACTGACTGGAAAACAGAGGCAGTGGTGAGAAGGAAGAGGGGAACAAGGAGAAGGCTGAGTTGGGACAAAGCTTACATCTCCTAGAGGCGCAGCGGTGATCAGAGGCAGGCAGATCTGTCAAGTCCCTGGATGCTGATTCAGAGACATACACGGAGTGCAGTGCAGGACACATTCAGTGGCCCAGATCTACACTGCTGAGATGGGATTGTCAGTTTTGTTGTCATACAGCCTCAAATCTACCAGAGTTTCTTTGTTCTTTTAAATGCAAGGTTCTCTTTCCACTGTTATGGACCAAGTGCACTATGACATTTTTAATCTAATCTTGTTCATCTTGCTGACACACAATGTTGAAGTTCAAGGCTTTTTGTTTGGATTACTGGCAGTTCCTCTGTCTCCAGCCCCTGCATAATTTCTATAAAAGGTAAGTCTGTAGACACATAGAAGGAATAGGAAAAACTAGAGCAATGCATGTGTGTGAGTGGGAGGTCAGTTGGTCTGAATGGAAGTGCTATTGTTGGGATTTGCCCCATGACATGCTCCTGGGTTTAGCCTATTGTGTGTGCAGTCCCACTTAAAGCAATTGACTCAGGCTCTCCACTGACTTTCATTGTTCTCTTTAGCATTAAAGATCCAGTCATGTGACTGTTTTCTTGCTTTCACTTCAAATGATGTTTTTAGCTTCAGTGAATATTTAACAGTATTGAAAAAAATATTTTGTTGGTATACCCAGTCTTTGAAAACAGTTGCATACATGTTTTGTGTGGTGTTGGAAGAGTTTAGACATCTGCTGATGTCTAACAATTAGTTATTCAATCACCTATAATATCACAATAATGGATATTACACTGATTGAAGAGAGAAGACACTGCAGGTGGTGTGATTTGGGTGGTAATGTTTTAAGATGTGTTATATTATAACTTGTTACAACTGGATAACTTGGTGAAGTTAATTGCTCCTGATGTGTGTATATAAGTGATAGTGATAGAGATACTGTTACATGTATGTATTGTAGATTCATATACTTAGACAAGAAGTACAGCTGAATAAGTTTATTTTGAATACTTTTGCAGATAGTATGGTGAAAGTCATTAATTTGAGGGGCTGAACTGTCTGAGATGAGCGCCAAACTGTCTACCCTTTAGTACTAAAGTCCTTAACAATGACAGAAACTCTGCAGAACAGCCTTTATTTGTGATGTGTGGTTGGCAGAAAAACAAAGTCGATGGGGCGGGTCACTTCATTTGTAGCTCCTGTATATTTCTGCTGTAAGGCTGTTCTTCGAGAACACCTCAGTGATGGTATTATATCATAGGCCTGGTAAACAATGTTCCTTTTTCCCATTTTTGCCCTCCAGATTTATCTTACCAGTCTAGGGGTTTAAACTAGTGAATTTATGTACAATATATCCTGTTCCCATGCTTAACCTAGATATTTCATTCCAGATGTTGCCTTATAAATTGAGCAAAACTGTGTGAGCATAAGAAGTACAGGGTTGTTAGCAGTGAAAATAATCTGATGAAATCTTACCTCCAACACAGTTCACTGGAGTTTCATTCTCTATATACATTGGAAGTGAAGAAAATAGTAGTACTCCATTGCCTCCCTTGTTTTCTGTCTCTCTCCCTCTTTCTCTCCCTCTCTCTGAACCTGGGTGAATAAAAATCCAAACTATTCTCTACTTTCAAGCCACAGTTTATGATGTAATGAGAATAACTCTGTTATTGATGGCCATAATCACAGCAACCTTGAAAAAAACAGGCCTGCAGCTGATTCTGTCTTAGATGTGCTAAAAGCCACATGCCACCAGCTGATTAACTTGGTCAGTAGTCATATCTACAATCTGTGCAGCAGTGATTTACACAGTCCCAGGCATTCTTCAGTACACACACAACAATGAACTTTTTTTTTTACCAACTTCGTTTCAATATAGTTGCTTAGTGAAAGGAACTGTGAGTTCCAGCTCATTTTTCAAAATTTGTTCATCATTCAAAATTTTTACTTTAACAACTCACAGTATGACTGAGCACAAAATTACAGGGGTCTCATAGAGCACTGACAATGCATCATGCCTTTAGCTTGACAGTACATACAGGGGGATGCCCCTGCACACTGACATTCCTACCTTCCTTTGAGTTGGAGCCTCTCCCCCTGTCTGAGCAAAACTGTCCCATACACCCTAGGGGAGGGGCTCAAATTTGGGAACCACTGTTCAGGTGGAACCACCTAGCGACACAATCCTCTAGGTGTAACTTGTAGCTAGCTGCAAATGAGAAATCTCAATAAAGATTTTAAAAAGTAGGCAGTGGTTAGCGCTGTCACCTCACAGCAAGAAGGTTCCGGGTTCGAGTCCTGGCTCAGGCACGGGATCTTTCTGTGTGGAGTTTGCATGTTCTCCCTGTGCCTGCATGGGTTCTCTCCAGGTACTCTGGCTTCTTCCCACCGTCCAAAGACATGCAATTGGGGACTAGGCTGACTGAACACTCTAAATTGACCGTAGGTATGAATGTGAGGGTGAATGGTTGTCTGTCTATATGTGTTGGCCCTGCGATGGACTGGCGACCTGTCCAGGGTGTACCCCGCCTCTCGCCCATAGCCGCTGGGATAGGCTCCAGCCCCCCGTGACCCTTAACAGGAATAAGTGGAAGACAATGGATGGATGGATTTTAAAAAGTATAAAAGTACAGTGACTTTTCTTGCAAATGTATTTCCTTCGACAAAAGTGCTTTAAACTCCCCAAGCTTCAACGGCCTGCATGTTTAGAAAAGTCATAGCACATGCACCAACCTTCTATTTTTTGTGTAGCTTCTCATGCTGCACATCATTTGAAAGCTACAGATCTTGTAATCCTGTTCAAGATATAACCATAACAGCAGCTTCAATCAGTATTTTTGTCAATTAGCAATCGAACAATCAATTACACTAATCACACAACTAACCCTAGAGGCTGAAGAATTGTCATCAAACTCCCACAAAAACTGCATTTTTAAAGTACATTATTAAAATCTCCAGAAACACCAAAAAAATCACACAATCTCCATCTCTCATCCTTTCCCGTCAATATTTTCCCGAAATTGCCTATTGGAGTTATCAATGGTCTTTAGATAACTGCCACTCTGACCCTTTGATTGACATCTCATTCACCCTATCAGAGCTTCCATGTAGCCTCAAGGAGCCAAGTGCCTATCAATTTCTTGACAAAGAAGATACCAGGACTTCAGATGTTGTGCCTTATGCGCTGTATGGCTCCTAAATGGTCCATTACATCAGGAGAAACTTTCACAAGTGTTACAGTGAAGGTATATAGTCCCAAAATATGTGAAGATTTTCTTAGTCTCCTTTTCATGTAATTTTGTGGTATAATAGGGAAGACCTCCATGGAGTCCATTGAATACTGCAAGGCTTTGCTCTGTTTCAGAAAAAATCTTATCAAAAAAGGGAATATGGGATGTGGACGGGAGCATTTCTGAGTGTAAACTGCCACACACCCCCAAGTCATAATTATTCATGAGTCCACCCATCCCCCACCTTCTCAAACACAAAGCCATGTGTTTGGGGGCTGAGGACAGACCCTAACCCCCTTTCCCCAGCATTTTTTCCTATTTAAATAGCAGGCAGAGATTGGCTGGTGGAGACCTATTTCATTAAACTAAAGGATAATCCACCTTTCATGTCGAACCTGGGGAATTGGTTTTGATGGTCTGGAGTGTTTTAGGTGTGAGAGTACAGCAGTGTGTGAGCAACATTGAACAAAGGACTGTGTGTGAACTGCAGTATATCTATGATTATAGACCCTCAACAAAAATGGGAAATGTTATTTATGGTTCGATTTGGTATTATTTCTCCAGTAGATCACTGATTGCAGTGGGTAATCCGTCTTCCCTTACTGTTTTGCGACTAGTGGGTTTACCTGTGTGTTATTAGCTCAGTTAGACAGTAATGGCCACTGAGTCAAACCTGGAACTGCGCTGTGTGAAGTGCTTAAAGCAGTGAGGTGAAAAGCACTCTGACAGAGCTCTACCCTGTCTGCTGTTCTAGGTCACTGGCCCACATCAAACTGTCCAAACACGGTAGATCATCAGCACTGAAGATACACCCATCCTCTCCCCTCCCCTCCCACCACTTCATTATTTACACTCATTCCTCAGTGACCTGAGCCCTATCTTGTACCACAAGAATAACTGTACATAAAAGTTTCTGTTTCATATTTAAACTTTTATTAAATGGAGATAAATCCCTAATACATTTTCAAATGCGCCCAGGACTCAGTTTTGCTCACTCAATGTTATGTTGGTCAAGGAAGAGCCCGCAGTTAGGTTTCCATTGAAATGCATTGCACATTTGAACCACATTTTCAGAAGATAAGCAAAAGAAACATTGATCATATGCTGGTTTTCATCCACTCTGAATATTGGAGGTTAGTTAATGGCAATAACTGCAGTTTATGTTTGTCTCTCCTCACTGACAGAGCCAGACAAGACACAGTTTCACTTATTAATTCAGTTACTTCCTATTGAAGTCCATGTCAAAGTCCATGGCTTACTAATACAGTTCTTACTGAATGTCAGTTAGTTATTTGGAACGCAAGAGTGGGAGTGCGTCTGATATTGTCTGAGTTCACTGTTTAGCCATCATCACCCAATTTTGCCAGCTCTAAACAGCACATGAGTTGGTTTAACTAAATGCCAGCTCGTCATGCTCAGGACTACCATGAATGAGCACCAAACCAAAAGGAATGTACTGTAGTTTATTTGATTTTGGTTGAATTCATGGCTAGATAAAGTCTCAAAAGTCTCAGTCTCAAAAAATACACTTTTTGGGTGTAGCATTACAAGAGGGAAAAAAAAGGCAAAAAGTACCTCAAGTAAGCTAAAGCATTTTAGAGAAAATTAGTTTTTCAAATGTTGCCATTTCCGTCAACAATATGTCATGTGATTATTATTAATCTTTAAGGATTACATGCATGTGAACTGGACTGTCATCTTCAGTCAGCCATCGACCACTCGCTTTGCTTTTCGTCACAGTGTGAAATTGCAATCTCAAAGTCTCAGTGTATAAAAGGTTGGTAGTGCACCCAGAGCTGCAATCACTGTAAATCAGAGCTGTTTAGCCTGTGGCATAGCACTCACTGATATTGATGCCTCTTTATTCAAATTGTTTGTATGAGTTTATTTCCTTTTGGGTTTTTTTTTGGAACATTTAAGGAACAAACAGTTCAGCTCTGAGGTTTTCATCACATTAATATTTTTCTCCCTCTGCCAATAGCTGAGCCTGCCAGGAGAGTCAGGGGTCAGAAGGGGACAGACAGCTGCATAGAGGAGAAACCTATTCTTAAACATCTAAAATAACAAATGCAGGCTTCTCACATGGACATTTTAAGGATTTGCATTACGACATGCCAGCATACCCCTTACACATCGTCTGTTTCGAGCCTTCAGAATGCATAACACTAACAGCTTACTGTGATGTGCTTAGGTTGGTCAAGATTCTCTGTCATCAAGGTCATAATACATCAAAGAGTTGGTCCTTCAATTTAGTATTAATCCTTTGCAAAATGTCATGAAATGTTTTACCTACAGGGAGGTGCACATTGACCTTGTACAACTGAATACAAGTGTAGACAGTATGTGGTTATTTAACTAATGAACAAGCTCAGCTGACAACATCATATAAAATAATAAATTTGACAAAATCTGAAAAACAAAAAACAAACATGAGTCGGTTATTGACATAGGCCATGCATATGAGGGCAGCTCTAATGGTCTTGCTGGCTTGAATTCTCCTCTTTAGCAGATGACAACTCATGCATATTTTAATAGAAATTCTGGGCACATCTGTGGCTAAAACAGTTTAGTCTGTTTATTTACTTGCATCAGTTTATATTTACCACAAGCAGCACATGCAAATATGATGCTCAAATTGTGCATAGATGAAACACATGTTGCTATGGATCATGTTGATCAACATATCCACTTAGTCTATCATTGACAATAAAGTCACAGTAAATAACCATCTTGTTTTGTATGTGTTTTGTATTATTATTTTTTTGAACAGAGAGAATTAGTGAGAGTGAGTGAGAGGTATCAGCTTATTGGTAAAGCACATCAACTCTTATGAAGGGGGGTGGTACAATACTTTCATCATGTTTTTCAGTTGAAAATTAAAAGAGAATGAGAAAGAAAGGGCAATGACACAGACTGGCTCTGTTCCTTGGTGCATTCCCAACAAACCAAACCATAAAAAGAAGTTTGATGTTCCTGTAATATTTTTATATGGGCTTTTCACATGTTCAAATGTTGTGATAATACACCGGCATTTGCACGCTTATCAGTGTGTATTTCTGCTTAAACAAAGGACATCAGCTGATTGGGTGGTCTTTTAATGTGTCCAGAACACCTTTGGCCAGGAATCATTCTGCTGAGTGCTCACTCACTGCTGTGCTGCAGCAGGGCAACCTTAGTCCAATCTGACCACATCAATGACAAAAACCTGGCCCAACCCATCTGGTTTGTCAAATTGGGATTGGGCCTGGATTAAAATTGAGAGCTGTAGAATTGACTGGTTAGAACAAAATTAATCTCATCCATCCATCCATTTTTAAATGGATGGATGGCTGCAGCCTATTCCAGCTGGCTCTTGGCAAGAGGCAGGTTACACCCTGGAGAGATCGCTAGTCAGTCGAAGTAATCTCATACAGTCTTTCTTTATGAGGTCTTTGGAAGGTTTGCTTGTCCTGTATAATTTATGAAGAACAGTATATTACATGACATGAACTTCCATGCAATACTCCACCAGCCAACACCCCCCCACACACACACACACCCACACTTCTAAGTTAGAAAGGTGGTTCTTTTTATAACTTTACACATTTGTCGCTACTTATCCTACCAATATCCACTGTAAATTCTTAACATTTATTGAAAAACACAATGCTATCTTTTGTTTTCTGATTTAATATAATATGCTAAAATTGTGCTTCAGTCAATAAAGATGTCATCGACTCTCCTGTATGAAACATACCCTTTTTATAAGTATATCATGCTGCTGGTATATATGTACTCGGGCAAAGACATGTTTGACAGCCACACTTGTACTCATGATAAAGTACATATTGTTACTCATTTGACAGTCCATAACCACTGCACCACATAGCACATAGCATCCTTAAAATAGATTCACAAAAGGACAGCCAAAAGTTGGCTGGGAATGCACATGGGTTACAGAGGGATTTGACACTGTCTGGTCCACTTAACAGCTGACTTACTTGGTCATGCTTGATACGTCTCTTCTCTCCTCAGTCAAAAGCAGCTTGTTGTGTCTAGTTCCACACCGGCTGTGTTAAAGAAGAAATGAAGAGAAGCAGTCACTGGAGTTACCCCAAGAAGCAGGAGAAAGAGTCTTTTTTTCCTGTAAACAGATGACTGCATATTTTGTGGTCACATGAAGATCAAAATAAGGTGTGGCATGAGTCAATGCTACTCAGAGGATTGGTGCTCCTCTCTCAAATAGACTGGTCTTAGCCAAGGTTGCCTAAAAACACTGGGCTTCTTTGTCCTCTGTGGCTCTCAACCAAAACCTTACCAGTCAAAATCCTTTGTTTTTAACTGGAAGATATCACGGGCATGTGGAATCTAATGTGGAAGTACTGCATTTCAGTGCGGACAATAAGGTAGGGGGATTCTCTTACAGCGCTCTAAAGCATGGTGGTGTGCTGCTGGGAAAGACAGTTGACTTCTGATCACCCCATGTCCCATATATTTGGATGCGGGATACAGCATCTTTGCATGGAATACTTGGTGAGGGACTTGCTTGTTTTTTCATGTCTAACTAAACATCTTCAAATGTATTTTGACTTTCTGAAAGTTGTGAAAGGTTTTTAATCATATATTTGACAGCAGTCAAATAACTGTATGCAATTGCTCATGGTATGAAATGTCAGATGATGAATAATGCATGCATCACAACCTCTCAAAACATCCTACTTGTTGTATTTATGTTAGCTTTTCAGTAGACAGAATTTTTCCAGGAGTGTGTGTTACTCTCTCAATCACCAAAAAAAAAGCTTGCATTTTGTGCATTATGTAAGGTCATTTCATTCATCCACATAATTTGTACTTTTGTACATACCTGCAGTTCTTACATTTTGGTGAGTACTTGTGAGTATTTAGAATGTTAGCTTTAACATTGCTTAACCAGGCTTAGTCATCCAACTCAAATGCTATTGTGTTTGAAGGCTTTTCCATTGATCAGTAGTTTGCCCCTGTTTTACCTTGCTTAGGGACTGGTAGACTGAGACTTTCAAACATCTTGGGTGCAATTATGATTTTCAAAAAAGATCTTAGAGATCAGACAGCCCTCTTCTTCTTCATCTTCTAATCATGATTTCCTGTCCTGGTGCACCCAGTCTCATGATTGTTTTTCGTAATTGTCTTCATTAAACTGACTGTCGCTTGACTTATTTCAAGAGACAAGGTGTGGCAAGAAATGTGTCTTACATTAACATTTCTTTTTTCTGGTGGTGGACCTCAACTTTCTAACCACTTGTGTATCTTTACAAGTTTGCTTTCCTGCGTTAAATCACAATCAGGCACCAATGTCTGTGGTGTTCAATACAAAAATCCTGTGTTTCTGTTAGAGACAAGATTCTAGCATTGTAAGAGGCTGTGGAGAGCCAGTCGGGGATGAGTTTGAACATTCATGTTTCCACACAGCAAGGTTACAATTAGGGGCTAATGTGGCTTGAGCAGCCTTAGTCAGCAAATTCAATCATCACTCATAAACTTTGCTCTGTTATTCCAGTGACTGTGGGTTGGCCAAGAGTTTGTCATGACTGTGTTGAATCCCTGATCTGGTGGAGCACACATACTGAGACAAACACATACACAGACACACACACACACACACACACACACACACACACACACACACACACACACACACACGCACGCACAAACACACTGTCTTATGTAACTTGGGCATGAGACATTTTCTGACCGCTGGTTTGTCATGATTGCCACAGTTACATGCTTTTTCCCCTTGCCTTGGATTCCCTGTCTGCTCTAATAATAAATTACCACACGGTTACTCATATACACAAGACCCAGAGGTGAATATTTAAATGGCTGGCCTAAATTATCCTTGTATACATTGCAGTTTAGTTAAGCTCGTACAGTCTACAACTACTCCAACCCTAGCAACTGATTCCATAAATTTTATATAAATCAGTGCTCTAAAGGAGGAAAAACTACTGATAGAATTTTTCATTTTCCAGTGATTGCCATTGTGACATTAAAGACAGTTTCTTCTATGTGCACTATTATTTGAGTTTTATAGAAATAGACAACATGAAAATGCAAAATATGTGGATGCAAACAGTTGCATTTTATCAAATATTTGTATCAAATGTACAGAATGCAAATGTGCTAGGCAGCACGGTGGTGCAGTGGTCAGCACTGTCATCTCACAGCAAGAAGGTTCCAGGGCTTGGGCACAGGATCTTTCAGTGTGGAGTCTGCATGTTCTCCCTGTGCCTGCGTGGGTTCTCTGTAGGTACTCCAGCTTCCTCCCACAGTCCAAAGACATGCAAATGGGGACTAGGCTGATTGATACTCTAAATTGACTGTAGGGGTGGCTGTGAGTGTGAATGGTTGTCTGTCTATGTATGTTGGCCCTGCATGGACTATTCACCCGTCCAGGGTGAACCCCGCCTCTCGCCCAAAGGCTGCTTGGATAGGCTCCAGCCCCCCCCCCCCCCCCCCGTTATCCTTAACAGGATAACCGGTCGAAAATGGATGGATGGATGGATGGCAAATGTGCTGCTTCTCTTATCAAAGGAAGGCTGGAAATTATTTAACACATCAAGCATAAATCAGTTATTAGCACACCATTACATAAATTTTAAAAAATGATAATATTTTAATATATTTTGAAGTAAATTTATGTGTTTCAACCCTTGATTGTTTGTTGCAGTCGAAGCCTGTTAACTGCACAGCAAGAGGAGAAACAATTGGTATCTGTTCTACACAACTTGATTATTTGATACCCCAAATACAAAAGCTCAGAAAAATGGAAATTTATTTGAAAATTGTAATACTTGCTGAGTAATACTCAGGTTTTGTGTGAAAGTGACAAAATCAACATGTTTAAAAAATGTATTGTCTTGCAAATTAATTGCTCAAATACATTAGACTAGGTACAGTCGTGTTGTTGTCATTGTAACACTATTAAATGGAAATTAACTGATTCTATGTAAAAGGTCTTCTAATGGTAGGGAGATCTATTGTGCTGATGTTTGATTCTCTGTGAGCAAAACTGCATTAAAGCATGGTTATTTTACTGTGATATTCTGTGGAATCACCATGGAAAAGTAGAGTAAGATGCTGCAGGAAGCATGTCTTTATAACCCAGGTCCAAGCAGCTCTACTTTGTCTTCTTTACACAACTAAGGCCTGTGTCAGTGAAGTTGAGGAGATTGACAGATGGACTCTTTGAAGACAGCAGTGTTTTTTGCCAGCAGAACATTCCTGAATACAGGAGTCATACCTCCATAACTCTCTCCCTCCCACATGCAGCTCTAACTTTCCTCTGACCGTATCATGAGTCTCTGACTCTGACCTTTTTTCTCCCAGCTAAACCCTGACAACATATGCATTCCTCCACTATGCACTAGTGGGATTTTAAATTTGTGGAGCTGCTTTCATAAATTTCTTAAAAGAACCTGGCTTTAAAGCAGCCATTTGAAATCCTAGCAGCTGATGTTTTTTTCCCCTCAACAGACATGTATATGCCCCTTTAAAAGGTTTGCCACTTTATACAGGGAACCTGATCCAGTCATTTTAACTGGAGGCCGAAGTAGCACACAGCACTTACTTATTTAACTCTAGGTCTCAGACATGGCTGAAGCTGCCAGGTTGAGGAAGAACTGCACAGCTGTCAAGGAAACAGAGTATTTCTGTTGAACTCTGCAAATCCCTGGTGTGTTGACTTGATTTATTTTACAGCCATGTGCTGAACCATGTGCGTGTGCTGTTATTTGTTGTGTCTGGAAAAAATTGAATCAGGAATACCTTTGGTAATGTGTAGGAGGGCAACCTGATGGGTCGATCCAGCCTTTGACCAAGACTGCGCATCAAAGGTAAGGCAATTTCTACATCATTCATCCAGGGGAAGGTACAGACAGGAGGTCAATTGGCTTTTTAGCTGAACAGTTGGAACTGGTTTGCATGGGTGCCAGGACACAGACACAGCAGTAAAGGCAGAATGGAGGAGACGCATGGTGAGTGTAGATCCAGTCTCTGAACCCATCAGCTATGAATAGCCTTAGGGGGCAATGGCCAGAATTTCAGAGCTTCTGGTGTACCCAGCAGAAATCTGGGCCAAGGCTTCCTCTTCCATTTGAAAGTTAAAGTTACGGTCCAATTGGTAACTTGAGATGTAAAAGTAGAGATTGAGTTCAGAATACTTACACAACTGCATTCTTTCAATACTACAATGTGAAAGCAGTAATGTTTTTTAATTGCAGAAAATGAAAAAGCTTTTGCCAAACAATAGCAGATGGTTAGTGAGATTGCATTTCAGACAATGTGTTGTGCTTCTTTTGCTCTCCATATGGACTGTTCATCAGCATGGAACCACAGCCCACTCAAATGTGATTGGTCAATACTATAAAACTACAAATACTACAAATAGAATCCAGAATGCTTCCTTCTCAAAACATTTTCCTTTGCCTATAGATGCATGTCTGTTTATAGAAATCTGTATTGGTCTGATTCACTCAAGGGCAGAAAGGAAGGGTTGTACAAGGAAACAGACATTATTGGATCTTCACGAATGTGCACATGTCAAAATCATGTCAGTGACTTTATACTTGCTCAGAAGACTATGTGTGGTGTTTTCTCATGCTCTGTGCTATGTAAGTCAGGGAAGTTTGTATCTGTGATCAATTGATTACAAGGTTACCTTATCTCAACTGCAATTCCTCATCGATTTCACACTTTTCAGCTTTATTATGTAGGAAATTCCTTTCGTCCTGATTAGACTTGTCAAATCTGGTCTTGTTATGTTGATGCTAATTTACCTTGACTGTCTGGGAAGCGACCTACGCAGCAGGGTAGAAGACCGGACAAGCTCTGTCTACTTCAAACATTTCTATCTGTCAGCATCTAATTTTGCATTTACTGCAGCAAACTCTGAAATATTTTTTCTTACTTTCCATACATAAACTTGGTTCAAGTTCATCAAAAGTCATGATTAGGGCAGCTTGTTACTGAACAGGCAATTGTAATCTGTGTTTATAAACATATCAGTAATTTCTGTTACTTTCCATCTTTGTTTCAAGTTCTCTTTAACTGATTCCCACAAAGATTATTGTTTTTTATGTTGTGTCAAGTTTATTATCTTTCATTCTTTGAATTTGACTCAAACATTTTTATTGTGACTTGCCTGCGTCTTTGCAGCACCTCAATATCAACATGTAATTCTGTGCCCACTCTTATCAGGAGATAAATCAGGATAAGGAAATTAAGCTATCATGCTCCAATCCCTGTTTATTGCCCTCTATACATACATGCTTGGAATGTCAATTGACGATGACTGCCACAATTATAGACAAATGGGCACAAAAAACATAGATGTTGTAATAGCTCAGGCAACTGCACCCTATGCCATTTTTAATCACTGTCAGGACCTATCACTGGTTCGCTTCAACATGAGTGGTGAACCATGGCTTTGTCAATAATGACTGGACAGTAGCTGAGGTGGTCTGATGCACAGTCACCACCTGGTTCCTGCTACATCTATGATGTATTTCAATGAGGATGAGCTCATCCAAAACTAGTGACTATGCTGGCCCTTACCTCTTTGTGTCTATCTCTGACCATGGGCTGTCAGTGGTCTATGGGGACTGCGGTTTAGAGGGTACCTCCAGTCGAGCCCTAGATGCCTATGAGGCACACTGAAGCCTGATTTTGTCTAACTCTGTTAATAGTGGTCTGTTGATAACAATATGACCTAAGCTATTGGCACTTGGCAGATTAGAGACACAGCAATACCTCCTGCAGCCACCTAAAATCTCAGCTATTGGCCTTAGTCATCATGACCTTTCTTCTGCAAAGTTGTTTTACGACTATGGTGTCAGAACATCCTCTCTCTCTCTCTCTCTCTCTCTCTCTCACTCTCTCTTTCTATCTATTGATCTTGCTCTCTTTCTATCTATCTATCTCTCCCTCTCTTTCTCTCTCTCTCATGGAGAGTTTTGATTCTACCTTTGTAAATAACATCTTCCCAGCTGCAGGTAATGCTCACCAGATTGCAACTATGCATAACTAACCATAAGACCTGCATGTATACAGCTTTCCACTCAAGTGACACATGAGAGAAGATTTCATCCTAAATGAGTCTAAAAAAAATACAATAAGGTTGTTGAAAATGTAAAAAAAAAATATATATATATATATATATATATATATATATATATATATATATATATATATACCATTGGTACGAAATGTTGTAAGTTATTAGTCTCTTTTCACATTAACATGAAATGAACACACTTTGAGAGACTAAAAGTTTGTTTACCAGCTATCAACCTCCGAAATTGCAATATTACAATGGTCATGTTCATGATATGCAGCCCCGTAGCTAATCAATGGGGGGCCAGTGGCCCATGGAACACCCTTTGTGGCTCACCTCACTATTTTCCAACTCTGAGTCTCTAAGACTCCCCTTTGCCTTCTCCTCTTCCTTCCTTTTTAATATTCATGGATGAAGTCTGCAATCAATTAGTACAAGAAAGTGTCCAATTAATTCCTGCTCATTTGCAATTCCAAAGTTTCCTCTCTTACAATGTCATAATTAATGCAGAGGAGATTGGAGGGAAGTAATGGAGGGATTTGACTCAGAGGAGGGAGGATCAAGTAATCAGAGAAGGCACGTGTGCTAGATATCATGTATTTTCTCACTGCTTTTCTTGCCTTCTGCTGATCCATCCATCCATTTTCTATACTGCTTATCCATTAAGGGTCGCATGGTGGGGTGAGGGGGCTGCACGTTTACAAGGTGTAACTGAATGCACCTTTGAAGTTGCCCATTTACAGTGATGGAACTCTGCAGTGTTGTAAAAGCTCAATGGAGCTACCATAATTATGAGGTAGTAATGGCATGACTGCATCTCTAAGGTAGATGCATGATGTGTCCTGCAGGGAAGTTAATCTTCAGCGGGGGAAGAAAGAGTTACAATGCAGGTGTTTGCTCCCCTACAGGAGTATGGCATGGCTCAGTGGTAGAGTGGTCGTCTAGCAACCTAAGAGTCACTGGTACGATCCTCACGTCGCCCCGGTGACTATGTCAAAGTATCCTTGAGCAAGATACTGAACCCCTAATTGCTCCTGATGGCCCTGCGACGGACTGGCAACCCGTCCAAGATGTACCCCGCCTCTTGTCCAATGTTAGCTGGGATAGGCTCATGTATCATTGCATGTTATTATTATCAAATGCTTGTGAAAAATATTCAAATGATTGATTAAATAAACAGTTCTATAAAGCTAGGTGGGGACCAGGTGAGTGGGGGATGAAAATATTTCCAGCTACATCAGGGAGGCTCGACTGAAAATGTTTGAGAATCACTGCTTTTGAATATCATTTTGTTTTGCATAGTGACAGGGTGATCAAGCAATGTAGATCCAACCTGCAAAGTTGAATCCTTGGACTTGTTTTTTATAGCACAGAAATTTGATCACACCGAGATCTGAAAAATTTTAGGACATGTCAAATCATAGAGCACTTTGTCTTGTTCCTTTAACCATTACTGATCAATGTTGTGTGGCAGGCCACATTATCCTGCTATAAAAGTCCACTGCCATCAGGGAGTACTGATCATACCATGAAAGGGTATATTCCATCTGCAACAATGTTTAGGTACAGTCAGTGGTCCATGTCAAAGAACATGCTGACCAAATGATGTAAGCACAAACAGGAGTCATCTCCCATTGCTTTATGGTTCAGTTCTGGTAGAAGTGGTAGAGCAACAACTTCTTTTAAAATATACTGTGACACCACAGATGGAAACAATAAGTTGATAATAGAGAACACAAAAATCAATCATATCAATAACATGTTTAAACAAAGATGAGTACCTGGTGAGACGCAGGAGGAGCCCAGCCAGGTGTCAACCCACAGTGCCCAGACCCTCCACGCCCCACATGTCCAACCTCATTTCAAGCATTCCGAACACCGCCGGGTCATGTGGCCTGCTGCCAACGAAGTAAGAGAATGGCTCCAGTTTGATGAGGATCCTTGACGCTACTGCAAGGGAAGATGCAGACCAGAAACTGCTGTCAATGTCTGCAATGATCATCAGCATCGGAGCTGAAAGATTTGGCATAAAGGAACAACAGCCAACCAGATGCCCAGCGGAGCCAAACAGACGGGAGGTAAAAATCAGCATGCGGCAGGAGCTTCGACTGCTTAGACGGCAGTTTAAGGCGGCAAAGGAGGAGGAGAAGGCCGGGCTGGCAGAGCTCCGTAGCATAATGAGGAAAAAGCTCATCATCCTCCGTCAAGCAGAGTGGCATAGGAGGAGGGGTAGAGAGAGAGCCAGGAGACGTGCAGCCTTCATCTCAAATCCTCTTGGTTTCACCAAGAAGATCCTCGGGCGAAAAAGAAGTGGCCACCTTGCCTGCACTGAAGATGAGGTTAACAAGTACCTCAATGCCACTGACAATGCAAGAAAGGAAGATCTTGGGCCATGCAGAACCTTGATAACCCCGCCAGAACCCACCTCGGCATTTAACACCAAAGAGCCAGCTTTTAAAGACGTTGAGGAGGTTGTCAAGGCAGCTAGATCTAATTCAGCACCAGGCCCCAGTGGAGTGCCATATGTGGTTTACAAGAGATGCCCCAGACTCTTGAAGCGACTATGGACAATCATTAGGGACATCTGGAGAAGGGGGAAGGTGGCACAGCAGTGGAGACACGCGGAGGAGGTCTGGATTCCAAAGGAGGAGAGCTCAATCACCATCAAGCAATTCAGGATCATCTCACTCCTCAGCGTCGAGGGTAAGATATTCTTTAGTATTGTTGCCCAGCGCTTGATGGAGTTCCTCCTGAGGAACACGTACATCGACACCTCTGTGCAGAAGGGAGGAGTCCCAAAGGTCCCAGGATGCATTGAGTATACAGGAGTCGTCACCCAGCTGATCCGCGAGGCACGAGAAGGCAAAGGAGATCTGGCAGTCCTTTGGCTCGACCTTGCCAACGTCTACGGGTCTATGCCACACAAGCTGGTGGAAACCTCCCTTAACCGACACCACATTCCAGGCAAGATCAAGGACCTCATACTGGAATATTACAGCTGCTTCAGTTTGAGAGTCACTTCCGGAACAGTAACATCCGCATTTCATCGGCTTGAGAAGGGCATTGTCACAGGATGCACAATTTCTGTGGTATTGTTTTCCTTGGCCATGAATATGCTGGTGAAGTCAGCAGAGGTGGAGTGCAGAGGACCACTCACCAACTCAGGTATGCGACAGCCCCCCATCAGAGCATTTATGGATGATCTGACGGTGATAACAACATCCGTCCCGGGCTGTAGATGGATCCTCCAAGGCCTGGAGCATCTCATCAGCTGGGCCCGGATGAACTTCAAGCCAGCAAAGTCCAGGTCCCTGGTGGTGAAGAAGGGGAAGGTTTCAGAGAAGTTTTGCTTCTCAATAGGAGACACCCAGATTCCATCTGTGGGGGAGAAGCCAGTTAAGAGCCTGGGCAAGATCTATGACTGCACCTTGAAGGACACCGCAGCACTCCAAGCAACATCAGAGGAGTTGGGAACCTGGCTGACAGCAGTCGATAAGTCATGGCTACCAGGCAAGTTTAAAGCCTGGCTTTACCAATATGGTATCCTGCCTCGACTTCTCTGGCCACTGCTGGTCTATGATGTGCCAATTACCACCGTCGAGTGCTTCGAGAGGAAGGTCAGCTCTTTCCTGTGAAAGTGGTTGGGCCTACCACAAAGCCTCAGCAGCATCGCCTTGTACGGGAGGAACAACAAATTTAAACTACTGTTCACCAGTCTGACGGAAGAGTTTATGGTTACCCGAGCAAGAGAGGTGCTGCTGTATCGGGACTCCAGTGACATCAAAGTCTCCTCGGCTGGCGTAGAAGTGAGGACCGGTAGGAAGTGGTGTGCTCAAGAGGCAGTCGACCAGGCTGAGTCCCACTTGCGGCACAGCGAGCTGGTGGGAACAGTGGCATCCGGACGGGCAGGACTTGGGAGCAACCCTAGACCTTCCAACAACAAAGCCAAGGGGAAGGAAAGGCGACAGCTGATCCAGGAGGAGGTCTGGGCAGGGGTGGAGGAAGCCCACTGCTGTAGGACAGTAGGGATGCAGCAGCAGGGGACGTGGACCCGTCGGGAGGAGGCAGCTGCCCGGAAGATTTTGTGGACAGAGCTATGGCGATCTGAGCCACACCAGATCAAGTTTCTGATCCAGTCGGTTTACGATGTCCTCCCAAGCCCATCCAACCTCCACCGCTGGGGCTTGGGTGAGAACCCACTGTGCCCTCTCTGCCAAAGAACTGGATCGCTGGAGCACATTCTGAGCTGCTGCCCAAGAGCACTGGGAGAGGGGCGCTACCGCTGGCGCCATGACCATCAGCACAGGGATTTCCACCAGCAAACACCTACAACCAACAAGGCAGGCCATCGCCTTTGTTAGGGCTGGGGAGAAGCCACAGCAGCTCAGAAGTCAAGCTGGGGGACTGCTGGCAACAGCCCGGGACTGGCAGCTGAAAGTTGACCTAGGGAGAAAGCTCAAGTTCCCGGAGAACATCGAAGTGACCACACTCAGGCCAGACATGGTCCTGGTGTCAGACTCAACAAGGCAAGTGGTCCTGCTGGAGGACCACTTGCCCTGGGAAGACAGGATGGAGGAGGCTTTTGAGAGGAAGAGAGCCAAGTATGAGGAGCTGGCAAGTGAATGCCGAAGCAGGGGATGGAGGACCCGATGCAACCCCATTGAGGCCGGATACAGAGGATTCGCTGGCCAGTCTCTTATCAGGGCACTCAAGATGCTGGGAGTGAAGGGACTGCAAAACAGGAGAGCCATCAAGAACATCAGCGACGCAGCAGAAAAGGCATCCAGATGGCTGTGGATCAAGCGGGGTGATCTGTGGACACATGCTCTTAAGACACAAGCCGGGACTTGATCACCCCGGCTGGTCTGTTGTGAGACCCGAAACAAGGTTGTTAAGTTGCACCAAAAGTGTATTTTAGAACAATATTATATTTGATGTTAAAGGAACCCGAGGGGGTTTTCAAGGAGCAAAAACTCATTTATAAATATGACTACTGAATACCAGTATTTGTGACCCTTGATGGAAAAGTCAAGCACAGTTATAAAATAACTATTAATTGTCATTTTGTGTTGGATTTGTGTGGATCAGATTTGCATGGGTTTGGGGGCAGCACAACAAGATATAAACAGGAGGTAGATGTGGTGTGGAGTTGAAATGAAACATGTTGGCAAACCAATATAGTTTAGTAACCAAGCAAACACTTCAACTCTTAAAAAGATGTAAGTCTCGTAACCAAATTAGTGAATAACTTTGCACTAAATGCTCCACTATGTTCATCAGAACTTGTATATTTTTAACTTTTTTCTTGAACTCAGAGATGCTGACGATGAGATAGATTAGAGTAGAATGTCCACAGCTGTGCAGAAGCCTGTTTAATGAGCAGCAAGATGAGATGGCAGTGTGATTGGGGGGCAGGTGGTGGAGTGATGGTAATTACTGGGTGCACATTCAGTGGTCCCCACACACCAATCTGTCCACTTCTGGCTCAAATGAAAAGCCTTTTAACATCTGATCAGCTGTAAATGTCACACTGTGGGTGGGGGTGGGGCAAAGATTTTGAAAACAGGCCAGTATTCAGATAAGTTTTTTGAAATGAAGAGGAGTGCAGGTGAAAATAACTGCAAGGCAGATTGACAGTATAATGTTTTCCTGGGTGTGTAACAACATACTCATATGGGTCATTTTGTCGTCTATTCTGTTGTCTCCATTTCAGAGCAGAGGCATCTGTGCAATTGATTTTGCAGATAAAGTATATGATGGCATAAATTTGAGGCAGATCAGAAATGTCATTTGAATTATTCAGCAGTTACGTGATAGCTTTTACATTATTTTGACATGCCTTGACCTTTTTCCTTTGTGTTCCCCTTATTACTTGAAGAGTATTCCTCAAAGAGCTGCTGACAATTGCATCACTGTTTTGCCATGCTGGCAGCTTTCATCTGATCACTCCTCTCATGTCACAGCTCTGTAAAAATGGACTCTCACTCTGTATCATTATGAGGAAACACTTTCTACAGCAAAGCAGTCCTATGACTTTAACTTTCTAGTTTTGCTGTTTCTCAGTTGAGAAGAAAAGCATCACAAATGGGAGTCTTTCAGGGCATTTTGAACACAGTTGAGAAGTGTTTTGCAGTATTGTGTTGAATGTCAAGGATTATTTTATGCTTCATCAAAGCATAGCTGGCAGCCTATGACTTTAGACATTAATATCTGGCTGCATACTCCTTTCATAATGTAGTAATGACTAATGAGTGCCAGTGTAATAATGCACTATTACAGAATAATATTGTTTTAATGACTGCAGAGTACTCAAGTAGTGATGCTGTTGTGACTGCTTAATTCTTAAAACTGCCAAGTACTCTTGTAATAATAAAGAATGATGAGTACTTGTTTAAAATGAAGTCATACTTACTTTGGACTTGGGTGATACTGAATATTCAGGATTACATGAAAACTCATGTTACTAAGAATGCATCATTATATTTGGGTCACAATTGCAGGGGCACACCTGAAATAATATTCCACCACTGTAGGAACTAAAAAAAGAAAAAAATTCACCCATTTCCTGGAGTGACTGTATTTCCCAAACATCATAGTAGCAGGAGTTAATTCTTGTTTATTATTTTATATTTTTGAACAAAATAACAAATGTGTTAATAGATTTCCAAGTCAGTCTTGCAGATGGAGGATCGTATTTGACAATCATTCATTCACCTGCTGATTTTTTTCTCATCTAATGCTCTGCACATTAAAAATTTTTTTTCAAAGTTTGTTTTCCCCAATTGTTGCACAGTCCTTGAGTTTGAACAATGTGCTGAATAAACATCTTTCCTCATAAATCAGGTCAAAGTTTGACACTAGCCTTGTTTGTCTGCTTGACATCTAAATATTTGCTTGAGCACCTCAGCATGTGTTGGAACACAACCACTTGGAGACAAGTGAACCACTGTGAAGGCATTGGCAGAAAATGTTTCCAGTGAGACCAAAACCTACATGCAACAAACAAACCACCCACTGCTGTGCTTTTGGTGAAAAACTGCTGTTGAAGTACGCTGACCTCACCAGGTCCGTTGATGAGAAGAGATCAACCGGAGTCGTCTGCTTCAGACAAATCAACACTTTATTTCACACAACAAAGTAGACACAGATATATCTGGAGACCCCACTACATGCACCTTGAGAGTGCAGCAGAGAGTCTAAATAAGATATTAACAGACAGTGAATATATGCTTGAAGCCACACCTTTTTTGCATACGTAATTTTACACTCATGCATATCACACTTCTTGATTAGTACTCCAGTCTCCTGCACAGTCAGGTCGTCTTGTCCTGTTGTTTTTGTCATTCAGCCTTGGCAGTTTGGGCGCAACTAGCAGCCGGCACAACTTAACACAAACAATCACATCATGTACTTATACACAATCAACTCCTGATATGGTGGTGACATATGAACAGAACATGATCAAAAGCTCATTTTCTCACACTACACAGGATGCTTTCCATTGTTTTGGTTCATAAATTGTTAGAAAAAATAAATATGGGGTATTCTTAACATAAAGCAAAGATTTTGACTGAAGATGACTTCGTGTTCTACTGCACATTTCACTGCAATTTCCCACAGACTGTATTTGTGGCTACAGCTGAGGTGGGGTGGACTTTGCAAGTGAGCATTGAGCAAACTGACGAATGAGCTCGTTCTTGTCACAGTCCCATGTTCACAGAATGGCCTTTATGCGTGCAAAGTCATGTCACATGCAGGTGTGATACAAATCTATGTACTGATGGTCAGTGTGTTTGTGAGCGAGAGGAGATGAATGAGGGGCTGAGCGAATCAATGTGCTGCAGAGGCTTTGGTCTCTTTTATATATTTAGCACACTCCACACAGAAATTAAAAAAAATAAGGCCACTGTTATTATGGCTGTTGTCATACCTGCTCCAGGGGCCAGTATTAAAAAGTAGTATCATACCCTTTTCACAATGAAAAGCGCCTGTCAACATGGGTTTTTGGACCCGCGTTTGCTCGGCATTAGTGCGCATTCAAGCTTCCAGAAGACCCGGGTCTGAACTCCCGCTGTGAGGGCTGCGTGCCTGTGCTCATATGTCATCATGCTGACAACATCATCATTACACTTAAATGTGCACTGGTATACTGAGAGGTAAAAAAAAAACGACAACATGGATGTCGTGGAGCTGAACGTTAGCATTGTCGTTGCGTGCATTGCTATGTTGTCTCTTTTGCAAAGCATATGTGGTATATAGCGTTTGAAAAGACAGTAAAGTATTTGGCCCCCTTTAAATTTTGAACTGTGTTAGAGCTAAGGTCTGATAAAATTACTGTAATACTGCTTAAATTCTTTAATCACAGGGTATTTTGAGTGAATGTGCTTTGTATGTGTGTTATTCCTGCTTGAATCGGTTTGGTCAGCAGAGGGCGCTCTAAGCTTCACTCTAGACCGGGTATCGGTAGCTGGCGCTAGTAGAGAAGAAGTCAGTACGAGATGAGCGAGGTCAAGTGTGCACTTGAGAAGAGAACCTGTGACCGTAAACTGTATTCTTATATTCCATACAGGTAAGCTGACAATAACCCTTGTGATAAGCAGTAGTATATTTTGGTAGAGCTTCAGTTCAGAACTGTGACATTGAGAGACTAAATCGGGCTGTGTTTATGGACGTGTGTATGTGTGTGTGTGTGCGCGGCGATCCGACCGCAGGGCATCTGAAATGACGGGCGCCATTAGCAACATTGCCACGGGTAAATATGAAGCTAATAAGCCGTGTGTGAGCTAAAATGAGTGAAAGCTAATGTCCGTAGATGCGTGTGGTTGAATATGAGCGTGAGACGAAACTGTGTAAGAGACGACGAATCGAGTGAGTATGTTGTATGTCTCTTGTGAATTTAGCATTAACGTGCTCATGCTAATCGTCGATACTTGTTGCTAATATGCTACGGCCAGGCCGGAGTTACGTCCCATCAGCTAACATTAACAAAGCATGTCAGGGTAATTAATGAGTGTTATACCAGACTCTATGCTTATGGTTGTAGTACTATTTCTGTGGAAGAAGAGTGAAAATATTATAAGACATGTGGTTTAAAATGCAGTTAATTAGTTAAATAAACTAAGTTCATAGACATAACTCATAGAGGTTAAAAAGAGCAAACACAGTGGTAATGGTGAATATACAGAGGTATTGTGTCAGCGTTTTAATGACAGTTAATTTTATGTATCACCTGTTAACCCTGTGAAAGTAACAGCCATGTATTTGAGTACGTAACATTGTTTCTGATGTATTTGATTCTCAATGTATGTTCTAATGTGTATTGTTTGTAGTTTGAAATGAGGATGTGTTGCAGTACAGGTGATATGAGCAGAGAAGAAGTCAGTACGAGATGAGCGAGGTCAAGTGTGCACTTGAGAAGAGAACCTGTGACCGTAAACTGTATTCTTATATTCCATACAGGAATAAAATATGATGCACAAAGAGTGAAAGTGCCTTCATTCTGAAAAGTGTAACACATACAAACTCGGCACGGATTGGAAAATGTCTGAGCGCTAATGCAGCGAAGGAGGATGGAGTTTATGGCAAGTCTGAAAGGAAGCCGAAGAAGCTACAGGTGAAGCCTGACAGGCAGCACAGTGACAAAATCAGGATGTGACAGGAAGGGTGCGTGAAACCTGAGATGACACAGGTTGCCTTTTTCACACTGCAGGTGAGCCGAGCTGAGCCACTAAACACGGGGGTCACTTGGCGAGTCAGTCGACATGGGTCGAAATGCCGAGTTGGCCCTTTCAGAGTGCCCAAAAACCCTCGTTTTTGGTGCAGTGTGAAAGGGGCTTCAGATTGGGCAAGAAACCTTAAGGCTCAACTCAGGATTTTCTGTACTATGAAGGTAATTGATTTCAGCAAAATAAATCTCATGGTAACAGATGTTAAATATGCAGTAACATCTAAAAGGCTCCCAAATACAATCACTATTCATTGACACAATATCAAATAATCAGTGGGATGAATGGTGATAACATTGTCCATAACTCATGATTGGTCAGTGAATAGTGATTGTATTTGGGAGCCTTTTAGATGTTAAATATGCAGTAACATCTAAAAGGCACTATTCACTGACCAATCATGAGTTATGGACAATGTTATCACCATTCATCCCACTGATTATTTGATATTGTGTCAAATTGTTGAAAGCTTGACAGATTGATATTTCAAAGAGCTAACAGGTGTGAGTGGGTGATTGGATGTTGTTTTTCACATTAGAGTACAAGTATTGAAGTTGATGTCTGTTTGTAACTAATGACCTGTGTAGCTTTACCAACTGTATCCAGTAATTATTGATTTCCCCAATTATGTTGTGCATCGTGAACATACCTTTTGTAATTCTGGCCTCAGTTGGGTTTATCCATTGTGAAAGAAGTATACCAAAAAGTTTGATGAAGCACGAGAAACAAGTAGTCACACAGGGCAATTGGTTGTACACAAACTCATAATGGAGGTTAAATCACTTAACCTGTTTGTAAAACACAAAGTTACTACAAGAATATATGTCATTATGTTTGATTGAATGGGAGCAATGCGAGTTCAACTAGAACAACTTTAAATTCACTGGTTGCACTGGAAACGTCTTCAGTCTGCATTTCAATGTACAGCAAACAATTTAAGTAATAAATTATCTGTTTGCCTTCATCAATTCATTTTCTTTCTTTTGTCAAAAAAAATCTGTTTCCCTTGTTTTTAGCCATTTCAGCCACTCAGGAGTCCACTCTCCTTCTTAAGTTTCTTTTGATGGGAATGTTGCCAACACACTCCCTGATAAGCCCGAGGTTGGGGTAGAGTAGCATTATTCTTCAGGTGCTACATGGTGGATCATCCATGAGGTGATTCTTCATATCCTGACAGCATCTCTTCTCCGTAATTAGATATAACTCTGCCTGTATACACAAACATCTGCCTCTGTTGCCATGGTGAGTCAGTGGAACTTATCCAGCACCTTCTGTCGTCTTCCACTTGGGCATTTCTCATGCCAGCTTTTTGTACACATTGATCACCATGTGTGTCAGCACCCAAACAAGCATTCCCCTCTTTCTAAGGTCAGAGCGCTGCAATGTGATCGGAGGATGATCTTTGGATATACCACTAAGCCTGCTATTAGCACACGTATAAGAGAGCATAAGCTCAGTGTTTTGACAGAAGGCCCTGCACAGCAGAAGCAGGGTGCCCATCTTTTTCTCTCCCAGAGACGCCCCCCAGCCTGACATCACAATCGTCAAGCTGGCACACTCTCATTGTCAAGGGTTGACCTCAGATTTTCAGTGCATTTAGAGGTCCTCTTCAGATGAACTGGGATCACATTAACCTGCTGTGTGTGAATTATCTGCTTATGTTGAAATTTAGTCGGCATTTAGGTAGAGACACTCTAAGCCGGGGCTTCTTTATTGCTTGTGCAAAAATCTTGATAAAGTGATTCCATTCAAGAGGTCTCTTATTAGATGTTTAGATCAGCTGCTACATCACATCTGGACACCTCAGTGTTGTGACAGATACTGACATTTTCCTACCATCTCTTTATGTTAGTCCATTGAAGCTGATGGTGCTGACGTGTTGTCAGAAGGAGTGCCAACACACCACAGAGCCTCTGGGCTGCAGGCGGCTCTAATGAGCTCCCCTGAGTGGTTAGCAGGCTGTTCCTCTCCTCCCCCTCACTCAGCAGGCCTACCTCTAATTGGTGGGAGAAGAAGGGGAGACTTCAGAGTTACAAGAGACAATGTTTCCCATTGCAAGATAGTTTAGAACATCTATCTACAGTACCATTTCCTGAGAATTTAATGTCCAAAATACCCCTACCTGATAATTTTTGAGAATGTGAAAAAAAAACCTGGGTCTCTTCCAACCTTATACTGGTATATAATGGTGTGTCAGGCCCTATTTCAGAATAATCCTGTTGAAGTTCAGACAAATAAACAGCACAGAGGAGGTAAACAGTTAACATCATCAGGAAGCCGCTGAAATCATACTGTAGGTTTGAGTTCTTCTGCCAGTACAGCTAAATGACCAGTAGAGGGCATTGTACTTCCAGGCTTCAGATCTTTTCATGCATCATCTGAGGAGCACTGTTATTTAGAGCCAACAAACTGTGTAATAATTAAATTTTTTTTTACTCATTGGTTACAATCACTCATTGCTTCATTATTTTGAGGACTCAACACTCATAACTTTATTTACATTACATGTGAATGCAAATCTCATCACCTCCTTATTACATGATTACTCAGCACTCACTACTTCATTATTGTATGAGTACACATAACTACCACTTCAGATCCATTTAGAGCATCTTTCCATTGTTGCTTTGATTAACTTGTCATGAGTCCAATCAGGTGTAATGACAGGTCCCAGCTTCTGTTTGTCTGCACAGCTTAAACACAATGTGTGAAAGCTTGCTGCTGATCCCTGCGATGTCACAAGCTGCCCTGCTTTCAGAGGCTTAGGAAAGGTAACAAGCTGCTTTATCCTCATTAGCATCATCACATCTCTGCCCCCCACCCCTTGTCTGTCTATGTTTGTCTCCCTCATTTTTCCCCACCTCTGACTTATCACCACTATAAGTACATTTCTATGAATTATTATGAGAAATGAAGGTGCGGGTATACAAGGTGACAACCACTCTGTCATGCTGGAAACTGTGGTACCACAAATACCGCAATACCCCTGAACCCTAGTCCGTTCAGTGAGACCACCGGGGCTGGAGGCTTCGGAGCCAGTGTTATGGAACGCCTCGAGTACTAGCAGATGAATGCAACTGTGATGATCATCATTACTCAGCTGGTCTGCTCAGTAACTGTCCTATTTTGGAAATGTCTGCCCTTGATTTTGGTCACCATCACAGAGTTGTGGTTCAAAATCTAATTATAAATCTTTCACAATTTAGACACCTTTTGAAATGGTGGGAAGTGATTATTCATTTATTATTGATTTTTATTCACCCTAATTCCACTGTCCTGTTTCCTAATGAGGACATAGTTTCCTTGTCACTTACATTTGGCTTCCTCTCTCTACGACTAAACACAGCACTGAGACATACGAGTTGTATGTTGCTGCAGAAAATCCCTGGGCTGTTGCCCTAAGGAAGGACTAGCCAAGTGCCAAATATTGACTCAGCATAGTGACTAAAAGTCAGGATATTTCAATGATGCTGCTTTGTGACTTTTTAAAGCTTGTCTCTTGCTCAAAGCGCACACACAGCCAAATGCAATACGAACTGGTAGTACTGTAATTCATAAAACAAAAACAAAACAGAAAATCTAATAAAATGCAAAAAAAAGTCAAGACACTTACATTCCTTTTTAACAAAACAATCATGAGAGTTATGTATGCTTTTCTTAGCTCTTGTTTACAGACATGTAACTATGTTTAATTATTTTTTTCAACTATGGTAAAAGTGAAAATTTTCAATTAACAGTAAAGAACTTGCTTAGAGCTTTGCCGCACATAAACAAGGAAAGCTTTTTCAGCTCAGCAATGTTTTTATAGCCAAAGCTGAACTTGAGCTAAACAGGGACGCCACCTGTCAGAAGCAGCCATTAGTGGAAATCTCATTAGCAGTAATCCTGTAGGTCTTGTGGTTAGAGCACCACAACTGGTGTACACTCCTTGCATTTGTCCTTCCTGGCGCTATCCACTATCCACAGCACCACATCCATTGCCGTGACAACAGGCGTGAGTGCTAAGGTGAGAAGGGGGCACGACCCCTGGCAAACATCCTTCCAGGTGAATAAAGGCTCAATCAGGATATTAATGCCACTCTACACCAGCTGCAGATCACAGTTGCCACAGTAAGTCTTGCGGTCAAGCGAAAACGGTGCTGTTGTTTGCCACGGTGTTGGTGTCACTCCTCTGTAGAGTAAGATTCAGTGTGCATGTGTAGATCTCAATATCACTATTACTCACATTCTTGTATCTTTTTATGAAGTGAAAACAATATAAATCAGATGATTGACATGACATTCATCATATTTCAAATCCTACTGAATTGGGCAAAATTCTTTTAAAAGTACTCTTGTACAAGTACTTGTACTAGACAACTTGTAGAACATTTAAACTGAAAACATTTTTTACTAGGGATAGATTTTCTCATGTACAATACTAATGTCAAGGCCTTGAGTATCAGCCAATACAATACCCACATATACATATATGTGTATATATGTATGTATGTGTGTATACATATATATATATGTATATATATATATATAACAGTGGCCCTATTTTTTTTTTAATTTACTTTACATTGCGGGTGGCACAGTGGTGCAGTGGTTAGCACTGTTGCCTCACAGCAAGAAGGTTCCGGTTTGAGCCGCTGCTCAGGCATGCGATCTTTCTGTGTGGAGTTTGCATGTTCTCCCCGTGCCTGCGTGGGTTCTCTCTGGGTACTCCAGCTCCTCCCACCGTTTAAAGACATGCAATTGGGGACTAGGCTGATTGGATACTCTAAATTGACCGTAGGTATGAATGTGAGTGTTAATGGTTGTTTGTGTCTATATGTTGGCCCTGTGATGGACTGGCGACCTGTCCAGGGTGTACTTCACCCGTAGCTGCTGGGATAGGCTCCATCGTCCCCGCGAACAGTTGATCAGGAGACAGTTCAAAGTAAAAGTTGTTTTTTGTTTTTTTTATGAACAGACATGATGGTACTTTGTTCATTAGACTCCATTTTTCTTGTTGAAAGCAGTTTGTGGACTCCAAGCACATTACAGCAGTGTACCAAGACAAAAGAGAGCAAAAATACAAACATATTCAAAATGATAATATGGTGATGCAATAAGCTAGAAATTCAAATATGTCACTGTGCTATAATTGGATATAGGTGATCAGCTGGAGACAGCTGAAACTCAACCATATCCCCATGTATTTGACAGCTAGAAAGTGACTAAGCATGCTCAAAAGGCAAGAGAAATAGATTAGGGGTGAGACATAAAACACTGCACCTGAGAGTCTTCCTGACTGAACTTGGGTTGAGCCTAATTAAATCTGCCTCGTCACTGTGGTGTATGCTAAAATAGCACACAGACCTTATTTTATGAGGAAAACTTTATGATGGCACTCAGAACACTCTATACTGTGCTCAGCGATAAGGCCTTCAAAAGACAGATTCAACCAATAACTGCAATCCTTGTGTGGATCATTTGGGAAGAAATAGTCTTCAACAACTGCAGAATCACGATATTGCCAGTTTTAAATGTTTTCTACACATTGTGGATGTACATTTACATTCAGTATTTGTACAGTAGGTTTTCAAAGATTTTCAAAGTTCCTCTCCACATGCTGCAAAAAGGTCAAGAAAAAAATTGACACATCTTGTCAGAATCTGCTTCGGCATCTATTAATATGCAAATATTGTTCATTGTAGAATTTCAACTGCATGGGAGGACAATGCTGGATGTTTCTCCTATATACTATATACTATAAAATAGTCGGTTCCATAAGATAAAACCGCCTACACAGTGAATATCGTAAAGTTAATAAAAGGACTAGAAAAAACTTAATTTGACTGGAGGTGAACCTTGTGGAATGAAAGAAAAAAACAGCCAATGAAGTCAAAGCTGTCTGTTAGGCATATGTGTAATGGTGTGTGACCAGGTGGAAAGAGTTACACTGTGGCTGTGGGTTTTCTGGAACACAGTTTTCAGTCTGATTCTTACAGTTATAATTTTTTTTTTTTTTTTTTTTGTATTTTCCACTTCAGGGACGAAGGAGTCTGCACATTTTCTCTGCAATCACATCCAAAACAGCTTGTCTTGTTAATTGCTTCACTGAGAGGGTGAATGGAACAGCTGCACAGTCACTGTTTTCTTGCAGTAGAGGTTTTGGGAGAAGGACTAAACCTTGACCTTGCAGCACTGCCAGCCGAGGCAGGCTGGACACATGCACGGGCGGTGGGAGGGGCCTATAGATTTGTGTGAACGGTGACAACAGAAGGGAGGGAGGAGAGACAGAGAGAGAGCGAGAGAGAGAGAGGGGAAGCAGAGGGCCTGAGCATCTCTCTCTCTCTGGAACTGAAGGGGAATGTATAAGGATAGTCCCTCACTTCATCCTGCCAGCGTCCAGTGTGTCCCAGCTGCTAGCTGTCTCTCTCTAATGGTAGGGCTGCTGCTTTCACTTCTCTCATTTCCGCTGTTCTTATTTGTATAAAGTCATACCTTTGCATTGCATTTTTGTATGTGTGTGTGTGTGTGTGTGTGTGTGTGTGTGTGTGTGCGTGTGTGTGTCCAGGCTACAACCTGCACAAACTCTCATTTTCCATTTTCCCCTGTAGTTTGATGTCAAAACAGCATGTTTTCACTGGAGAACACAAGCATTTCACTGAAAACTATAAGGGATATTTCAACTTCTCAGACAGTGGCTGGACTGTTGTTGTCTTTTCTGTCTACCTCTCAGTCTGACCCCCCGCCCCATACACACACACAGCCCTGCACAGGTCCTCTGACCAGATTTTCAGATGACAGTGGGACATGTGTTTGTTGTTTTTCCTGTAACTCTGCTGCATCTTGGTTCCTTGTTCACTTGCTATATAACACAGTTCTGAAAGCTGGACCCAGGACTGCCACGTAATGAGTCCTTATTGATTTTTTGGACAGACCCAGGAATAGTTCATTACATCAGGCGTCTCTCTGCTGACCTAGACAACTAAACTTACATACTCCCCATTACTGCAAATGAGCTGGCGTGTCACCAGCAGTTGCTCCTCATTCCATGGCATTTCTCCTCATATCTCAATGCAGTTTAATAGTTTTTAGCGAAGCACACATAAATTCATCAATAATGAGTTCAAGGCTCTGGTCCGCAGTGCAGGATTATATTGACTTTTGTGATCTTGGATATAATTCCATCTCTTAGGCCAGATCTGTTTTGTTGTTGTTGTTTTTCTCAGTTGTTGGTTTCTATCCTCAGGGGCGGAATTTTCAGGTTGGGTAGATTATGTAGCATTAAGCTGCTTGATACCAGATAATTCAACAACGTTGAAATCCTGTGTTTGTGGTTATGAATCAAACTATGCTCTGCCGTTGGTATTTTAATCTCATGAGTGTGTGTGTGTGTGTGTGTGTGTGTGTGTGTGTGTGTGTGTTTGTGTAGATATACCATTTTAGAATTTTGCATCCATCACAGCTGTCAGGGAAGAGTAATTTTTTTCCATGTCCAATATTCATGAAAACACATCATTCGCAAAACAGCACTTGATGATGCAATAAGAGTCGAAGACAGATAACAGCAACACCCACCTAACTGGAGAGGCCTTTCCAATAGAAGAGCACTGAAGCATTTAGGATGTTTTAATGTAAAATACATCAGCATGTGTATTAAATAAATCATGGGCCCATCCAAAGGAGTATTGAGAGCAAGAGCAGGCAGGGAGCTGTGACAAGCTTCTGATGAGTCATCTCACATTTCGATTCAAAGGCAGTAGTTAAGGGCTCAGCCAGCAGGATGGCCAGACTCACTCTGTTGGCCTGTCATTCAGGGTCTCACCAAGGACACTTGATTCCAGCATGCTGGAGTTGAAAGCAATCCAAATCAATGCTGAGTCATTCTAGCTGGACACAAACGTATAATATTTGGTTGAATGTAAGTCATGTCAGATGACCAAATTTCAACATCAGGGTTATGTCTGAAGCTGAAATGTGCCTCCCGGGATATGTTAGCTTGCTCATTGCAATCAATCTAATTTTGTTTGCATTTGTGACTTAATGTAGGGTGAGATTTATTAGTCCACAAAACACTGTTCAAAGGAAAAGGCATTGCATTAACCTTCCAAACAGTTGAAGTGAATGATAACCCATTTTCAAATGTAAAAACAAAACAAAAACATAAGAAAATCCTAAAATCCCTCATGCACACTTGAAAAAGTCTTGATGCTTTCACTGTTTCCAAATTATGGGTTACAGAGAAAAGTGTGGCTGAAAACATTGCATCAATGGCAAAACACCTTTGTATGTTGAGGACTTGGATTGTTGTGTATATGCTTTAAAATTGGTCACCATTCACTTAAATTGTTAAAGAGATTATGTTTATTTCCTGTGAAACACCAGCAGTTTTTTGTGGAAAAATAGACTTCTAATAATTCTGTCCATCAGCATGAGGATGAGAAGATAATGACAGAATTTTCATTTTTCTGGTGAACTGAAGCTGTTTTGGCAGCTTGTGGTGGCCCATTTACAGTACAGTCCCTTACTGAGATGTGTTGTGCAGTTTTTCCTTTAATTTGTCTCCTGTCTGTAAATAATGTGCATGTTAAATGAGTTTAAACTCCACACTATTTTTCACAGTAGCATGTTATGTGTGAAAGCAGCACCAGGATAGCTACTCCATATCAGTCTGCTCGTGCAATGACAGTTAAAGGGAGTCTAATCTAATCCAATGTTATTACAAGCTTAGTTTGTAGTGATGTTTCAGAGGAGGAGGCAAAAGATTATGCTGCAAGACTTCTTTGTGATTAATCAGGCTGCTAATTGTGGGCCAACTTGACAGTAAAATTATTTGAGATTCATCAGACATTTTGAATGTGTAATTGTTGTGTAGGACCTGCTTTAAGCTAAGAGCATATATCATTGTAGTTCAGAACACTTGTGTTACTGCAGGCTTTGTAAGTCTTAAGAGAAAAATAGATAAATGTCAATGAATGTCAACATGTACAAAAAAACAAAAAAAATGGGGGCATAGAACATACAAATCCCTTTGATTGGCACATTATAATGGGATACTTTGATTAAATACACACTGGCACTCTTAAACAAATGTGGGACAGGAAATGGGCAACTTTTGGCATTAAGGTGTATGGATGTGAGCACTGAGGATATGATGAAATCTCAGGTCAGGTCTCAGATCATGTATGCACAGTTTCCATTCACAAACCAGCACAGCTCTGAGTGTAGAAATCATCAGTTAAAACAGCACTTTTCTGACATGATAAGCTGACCACACTTGCACTCTTCTGCCTTAGATCTACTCAATGCATTTTATTGTGTCCTCATTTGCTCAGAGGAGAAAATGGGGATTAAACCTGCAACATTATGATTATTGACGATCAAACGCTATTTTCACTGCTAGGAGATATCCAGCCTTATACTAAACAGACCTAAGGGTTTGGCATCAGATGTAAACAAAGGCCATTGATCACATTGTTATTTATACTGAAAATCCTTTCATTCTGTCTTACAGTGGTGTGCAAGGATTCATAACAACAAAATTTTTTACGAATTCAAATGTGTGTTTTTTGTTTCTTTTAATAGTGCTTGGTGTGAAAGTGGGAGTGTGGAGGTCTTGCAGTAAGTCCTAACTTGTTTGATATATAAAGCACATCTGTTTATATGTGATCATCAGTCAGTGATGAAACAGGGGTGTCTGGCTTTTCTTTCTTGGACAATCAGCAAGCATACTTTCGAGATGACTTGCTTTTCCTTGAAAAATTTTTAAATCAAGTTTTCATGTTCTACAAGTAAAGACGGAAAGAAGCTGTCTATGTGTGGAGATATACAGAAGGAAGTGATGTTTCAAAAGGTTATCCCTGGTCACAGGAAGAGCCAATCCAAGGTGTCTTCTTACTGATATCCTTTTGATATTGCTTCTCAGCATGTGCTGAATGTCTCAAGACCATGCTGCTCACTGTATCAGTAGCTTAGCCAGATGGGACTCTCAAATGATTCTGATGCAAACAAATGCCGCAATGCTAACTAAGTGACCTGGAATGATTTCATTTGGTGCAACAACTTGTAAGACTCTCCACTACAATAAGATACTTTAACCAATAATAGCAGTTGTATCATGACAGAGCAATTCTGATCAATGTATTTCAAGATATTCATCAAGGATCTTTTTTCATTGTACAGGTAAGTGTTCTTCCTGCATGGCCTTAGGCCTGCTGCACCTCCACCAGTGCCTGCTCTGTTTACCTGCAGGGTCATCAGTTGAGAACCATCACTCATGGATGTTTCACCCCTTGTCCCAGAACATGTCCTGGTGGCGGGGCAGTGAACAGGGACATCTCCCTGACACCCCCAGCAGCTAACTGTCTGCAGGAGCTGTTCACTGCCGATTCCTTATCCAATGTCCTAAATCATATTCAGAAGGTCTTATTCAGCTTCCTCTGACAGCTCCCTGGCTGTCTTGTGCAGCCCAGCTCCTCAACAGCCCAGAGCCTGCATCTGTGAATGTGTGTTTCCCTCTACGTCTGTCTGGCGTGAACTGTTCTGTCCACTCCCCCAACCAGTGTTGTGCAAGGTCACATTTTACAAGAGCAAATTTCACACAAATGAAAATGAACTAGCTCAAGTTCACAAATCCATCCATCCATTTCTCTTTCATAATAAGATCGTTCAGAGTGGGGTTTTCACACTATTTTTTTTTTCCAGGATATCAGTTGACTTATAAGCTGTGTGCTGGTTAGGTGGGGGCATATATTGCAATAAAAAAAATTGAGATCTATGTGGTGCCAGATTAATGTAATAGATAATTATACATAATGACATGGAGAGTCAATTTTAGGAGGGTGTCACTGAGAGCCCAAAATAATTCCCAGCCAGCCAGGGTAATCAAGTGTGTCACAACCGGCTGCCACTCCTCTCTGACATATCTGGCACAACAACATCACACAACCTTTTCGGCATTTAAGCCTCGGAGGCTCTTTCACACAACAAAGGTGGACTCCAGGAGGAGGACAAGAGGCATGCAGAAGGCAGAAAGCAACTCTTCATTGCAGATGGCAACAACAGCAGCACCCAGAGCCGTTCTGTAGACAGAGGTTGTGCCTGTTGTGCAGTAACTTGGCAGAGGTGGCCAAGCAGGGTACACCTAAGTAGATCCATGCTGTTGTACACAAAGGAGAATCCTGGACATAAGTCTTCACCTTCTTAGGTTTAGAAACACTCAGGCCTGCTGTAAGACTTGATTTGAACTTCACAAAGTGAAGGTAGCTTTGTGTCTGTCATTCTCACTGTTATCGTTCTGTGGATTATTTTGTTTTCTCAACTCAGAATTTGAAAGAGAGACTTGCCTCATACAGGAGCTGAAGCTCGACCATGATGCCATATTTTAGGATGTCAGTGGGACAGTTTGAGGTCATTCTGGGGATGCTAGCATTTCATCTGAGGAGGCAGAGATAATTGTTTTTATCATGTAATATCATGCAAGTTTTTAGTTGCAATCACTCAGAAAAATATAAGCATTCTGATGCTGACTTTATGTCATATTCACATTCTGTATAAAATTATGACCAAAAAAAAAAGATAATATGGGGCAAAAACCCAAATCCAAATTGGCATCAATGAATTCCTCAATTTATTTCAGCATTGTTTTGATATATTTATCACAAAATCATTATGAACTGCTGTGTTCTGCACAATATTGAGATGTAACTAACCACAGCCTTGCAGTTGAAACTTTTTTTTACATGACAAGTGACTTTTGTCACTTTATTCAGAAACCATGGCTTTTACTTAAAACAGGAAGCTGGTAGAAGAAACTCATTTGGCCTCCAGTGACATTTTCCCTTTCCTCTCTTCGTATTGCTCTGAGTTTAAGTCTGCATGTCTAGTTTAAGATAAAAATCCCCATTCTTCAACAGTCAGGCAGGAAAGCAGTTTCAACAGATTGTCCTATTTTTGTTCTATTATGTCCTATTTTTGTTGTATTGTACTGTGTAACAACAAAATAAAGAGAACAATGAAACATTCAATCATGAATGTCAAGATAAAGCTCATACAGCTGAGAAGAGCTTCTGTCACAGATATTTCGCTCGAGGTTCATCAGAATAAGTGACACTCAACAAATTACACACCATATCCATTTGACCTGCTTCAGTATATGAAATTAAAGGAAATCTCATTATTCTGATTTTGAACTGATTTGACTGAGAAACAGTGAAACCTCTCTTTGGCTGATGTTCATGAACATTCTCTTCTGTCCTTTTTATTTTATATTGCCTCCTTTTTTCTCCGACCCTCAATGGTTTTGGCCTGTTAGAGTCTTACTAACTGACATACTAACTGACTGAAAGAAATATACATATAAGTAGACGAGCAAGCGGGATAAAGATATCACTGATGTCCTGTTGAGTCAGACAAAGGAGGACGAGCTGATAATTGCTTGTCCTTGTGTTTGTGCACAGCTGACATGTTTTAACATTGTAGAGATGTCTGGGCGATAGATTTCTGTATGATTTAGTCATATGGGTACAAGCTAGGCAGGCCCACCTGGGGCTGTGACTGATGAACTGTGAAACTTTCTGACTTTCCAGGGGAAAAAAAGCTGGAAGCAAATATAGCATGTTGGCAATTTCCACTGGCTGAGACTATGGTACAATAATTAGTCTTGTTTCAGTCTTTACATGGAGGATTATGTTGAGATTTGGGCAGCATAGCAGTGCAGTGGTTAGCACTGTCGTCTCACAGCAAGAAGGTTCCAGGCTTGAGCCCAGGCATTTTCTGTGTGGAGTTTGTATGTTGTCCCATCGCTTGTGTGGGTTTTCTCTGGGAGTCGAAATGGACTGTAGGTGTGGTTGTGAGTGTGAATGTGTTGGCCCTTTAACGCACTGGCGACCCGTTCAGGGTGTACCCCGCCTCTCGCCCAGTCAGGCTCACCTATGCTGCATTAATTGCTGCATAAATTGCCGATTTCCATGTAAAATGTGATAATATGCGGGGCTTTAAAAATGTCATAATCCTCGCATTTTCATTGCAAAAAAGTCACACATATCTTCGCAGAAAGTTGAAAAACTTTGCGTTTACTTCACAAAAGAGCAGCCATTTTCCTTCTGATGACTTGAGAATGTTGTGAAGTCATGTCATAGGAAAGCTGCAAACCCTGTGAAGAAGACAAGTTTATGTCCACAAATCAGTCGCATTTGCCAACAAAAATAAGCTTGGAACTTGTTTGACTCATGAATGTTTTGTAAGTTTGAGCCATGTGCTTCTTGAGGTCCGAAATCAACCCATGTGAGAATTTAATAATTCCAAGCACTTTCTGTGATAGATTATGCTTGCTTTAAGGTGCAGCCTAGTGAGAACAGAGTGTTGGGGGAATTACTTTTGTTTTTTTCTTATTCATCAAACCACAGTTTTTGCAAGTTCCTGCAACACACACACACACACACACACACACACACACACACACACACACACACACACACACACACACATATATATATATACATATATACACACACACACATATACATACATATACACATATATACACACATATATATATATATATATATATATATATATATATATATATACATATATATACATATATATGCACACACACACACACACACACACACATACACATACCAACTTATGATGGCTTAAATAATGTTCCAAATACTTGTTACAAAGATTTAAACTGAAGGAAAACACCTACTACTATTTCAATAAACATAAAAATGTCTCTGACTGTCAACATTTTCAAAGTACCGGGTGATACATTTATTGAAGTAGAATTCATGGTAGGGCTGTTATTGGTGTGCATTACATTGCAGTGTCAAATTAAGAGGTCATTATGTGAATATCTGTAGGTAATAGACAGGTGGTTGAACAGCATCCTAAAAGACCCTGGAAAGACATGATTCAAAATGCGCTTCTTTGATGTCCTCTCAACGTGCGTTCACATTTTCTTTCCTCCATGAAGTTCTAACTTCAAACAGAACAGCACAGCAACAAAGCATTATCCTAATTTGCTCCAGTCTTATCTAGTCTGGTAGCATGCAGTTGCCTGAGCAAGTGTAATATTACTTTGAGGTACTGTAACGTTACTGTGACACCATTCATGGTGCCGTAACTGACTAATGATATTTAAACGACTGTAGGTTATCCTTACTTTCTTCAGCTTGCCAACATATGTCACACTCAACTGATAATATCAGTGAAGAGTGAGGGACACAACGAGGCACATCATGGGAAACTTCTTAATTTATATTTTATTTCACAAACTAGTTACTGTAAACTTACCGTTGAGGCAAACTGCTCAGTTTTAGTATGCATGCACTGTCGACATTTCAGTACTGTACACTACTGTGTATAATATATAGATATATAGTTACGTGTGTGTGTGTGTGTGTATATACAGTGTACATATACAGTGTATATATATATATATATATATATATATATCATACATATCATATATATCTCATATATATCATATATAGTATGTGATGTGCTCATGAAAAGTCAAAAGTATTGGAACAATAAATCAAGCACAGTCTCCCTCTGAAGTCATGTTTATGTATGAGTTGATTCCAGGCTGCTGGGCGGTGTTGCTGGGCTGGCACTAGAGCTTAGAGAAACCTCAGAAACAGCTTGAAGGAAGAGTTATGGCAGGAAGATTAGCAGAGATAAGCTGAATAAATGCATCTTGGTCAGAGAGACTCCAACAGCAAAGCATAAACACTGAACAGATGGTCATCAAGTGTTGTCATCTGCCACTTCCTGAATGCAGCTGTCAGGGTTGTATCCATTCGATATTTAAGTCAGTGGAATGTAAGTTTCATGAACCGTTTACGAGTAATATACATGTGCATCATGAGAGTCAATGGTTTGTCAAGTTAATCCTCCTTTCTCTGTATCTCTCAGTGTGGCAGGGAGGCTAAAGAAGACGGGGCCACACATGGGCACGCTCTGAGCTCAAGCTTTACACAGCCAAACAGCTTTCCAGCTAGAGACACAATCAGCCTGCTGGCCTGAACCTTCTGTGGCTGATGCAGCTTGGGCAGTCATTGCCAAAACTTCTGTTTTTATGTTGGAATGACCATGTAGCCTAGTGTCTGTAAACAGGACATGGTGATACTAAGGAGATAATTACATACGTTGATGGCGAGCCTTCACACTTTTGAAAACATGTTGTAGTTGGAGACGGAAAACAGCAGTTGTTTTTGTGTATTTGGTCCCGACTCATAATTAAGGTACAGTGGATTGTACAAAGAATCAGGTCAAATATAATCTCATATTTCAAGCTACAACAAACACTAAAATCATCCAGAAATGTAATTGCTGCCTGGATCAGATTCTGGCTGTCCTGAAAGGCTTTTCCATCCGCTGCATTTTACTCCTGTTTAAATGGAAACCCCAGGAATGTGGACAGGGTAAAATTGAAACAAAAAACAAATGGAGATGAGGTGAGTTGAGGTGAGACAGTTGTTTCATTGCAAAGAGTTGTGATTATTATAATCTTGCCATTCTGTATAAGTATCTGGCATAGGCTACTATTGGCTCTTGGCTAAGTCAGTTGATTTTTTAAAAAAAATTTGGTTTGTTCTTTGATTGAAAAAAATACAACGGATACATTGAAAAATCCCATTAAAAAAACAAAGAACATTCCATCTTATTGTTCAGACAGGTCTGGAGAGGGTGGATGAGGGCATATTCTGCTAATTTTTATGTTCATCTTCTACTTTCTACCACACAAGCTGCTGCAGTTTACATGCTTTTTATATTTGAAACCAAGATTACAGTCTTCCCATGAAAATGACACTTGCTGTGGGAAAATCTGACATACAGTATATATATTTTTTTAGATATTTTAATTTAAAAAAGATGTTGCTTCAGGAATCTATACAAAATGATGGGTGGAGGAGGGGGCTGAAACAAATCAACGGATGTTTCAGATTAGTGGCCTATTTTTGCCTCCAACAGGGATGTTTTCAACAATGTCTGCCAGTTTGTCTATCAACAAGATTACCAATGTTCACAATACTCAATAGGGTGGCAGAGGGGCATGGCCCACAGAAGTACCCTTTAAATCCGTATTTTTCAGCTCTCCTTGTACTATTGCATGCATGGAGAATCTTTCCTTGGCACTGCTGTTGCTTTCATTTGTGGACTAATATCAGGGGAGGTGGGGTATATGTGGGCACCCATCTCAGATTGGGGACAATCTACAAACAATACAATGGCTCTCAATGACACTAAATACTATTTCCATGTTTGATGGAATTTACCAGCACTGTGAGACTGTAAGCATGTTGTTGAGTGATGAAGTGAAGTGTGATGGACATTGAAGAGTGAGAGGTACCAGGAGGTGATCTTGGTGGTTGTAGTTGAAACTAAGATGGTAACACCCTCTGTCAGGTACTGAATCTGTGTCAGGGATTAACCCAAGTGAGGTGGACCCTGGTGTTTCCTCTGTGCAGGCTAGATGGGCTGTGACAGGTGAGTCAACCAAGCAGCAAACTCACTTCGGAGGTACTCCATCAGAATCATTCAGCATCTCCGGACAGAGCAGCTTGCATGAATTCCTTTGAGGATTTTTAAGTCTGCTCGATAGGTTACAAACTGTCAGGAAGTAAAACAGACTAGTGCAGTGGTACAGACATAAATCATTTGGCTATAATCAAACAAAAGAGATGTGTAACTGAAAAAGTGATTGCCTTGTCACCATGAATCTCCTGATAACTCAAGCCAAATGTTTAGATGAAAACATTAGCTCTGTGTCAGTGAAGACACAGTGATGCTCCTCCAATGAATGCATGGAAGATAAAATGCCCTTATTCCATCATATAATTCCATCTTCAGTGCTCTCACTGGAGCTCTTTTTAATGATGTAATAGCTCCCCGTTTCTCTGACAAGATGAAACTTGAAGCATACAGGTGGAAACATGCATTAATAAATGTTTCCTTTCAGCAGCTATTCTTGAAAAAATAGGACATTTACATCACATCCCCAGTTAGCCATGCCATCTCACACTGGGAATTTCCAGCAAACATGCTGCAATGTGGCATTTTAGTAAGGAAAACATGAAATCAGGAGTAAATCAAGTATCTGCATTTAAATTAATTCAGCTTCAGTTCACTGCATTCCTTTTAGTAGGTTAAGTCAATAGCACAGTTGACATGGACTCAAGTTCTGATATTTTCCGAAGATGTATTTGTACCTGATTTTGATACCTGGGATTCCCACCAAGCAAAGGCAATTTATGTGAATTAAAATACTTTAAAACAAAAATTATTACCTTGTACTAAGTTAACTTCAAAGAAATTAACAAGGCAAAACATCGATACAGGGTCCAAATAAAAACCAGTGAATCATTTCAAATATTCCCTTGGTCCTTTAGCAACTTCAAATGAACACTATGACACACTGTCACTGTCTTGCCGTGTTTTCTCTGTCAATCTTTGGGGTCAGAGAAGAAGCCAGGCTGCAAGTGGAGAACCATTTTGGAGACTAGGCACCAGGCAGACAAAGAATCTTTGTGAGGGAACAGTCCTCTTCAGTCATTAACGGGGTCATCAGATCAGGCATCTCATTGATGGCAACACTGACATTGCCAAAGCACAGACTTGCACAAACTTTAGCTGTAATCCACTGTAATTAAGCAACAAGTCTCATTAAAGCAACCCCTGGGTGTGTCTAAATTGGGATTTGTGTAGGTGACCGATGTACCACTCTTTCTGTGTATTCCGTGTGCAATGCAACAGTACTCCTCATATGAGTTTGAGTTGACACCGCTGATCATGGCGACTGCAGAATGAACTCAAAAGGCAGACTCAGGATTGGTAATGAATGATTCATTTGGAGCTGATGGTTTGAGAGTCAAGGGTGAGGTGAGAGCCAAGGTTGGTGTGCTGATGCACCCTTTGTCTCCTTCTTGATCTCTGTACCTCTCTTGCCATCTGTATATCCGTGTCTCCATTATTTGTCTTTGTTACTGCCCCACAGTCCTGCTTTCTTCCCCCCAACTGGTCAAAGCAGAAGTCCATCCCCATTGAGCCTGGATCTGCTTGGCATTCCTGCCTGTTAGAAGGAAGGTTTTCTTCGCCACTGTTGCAGGATGTGCTTGCTCATGGAGAATTGTTGGGTGTAGATTCATTGAAGGAGGGTGGGACTAGACCTGCTCTACTTGTAAAGTGTCATGAGATAACTTTTGTTGTGATTTGGCACTATACAAATAAAATTGACTTGACTTGACTGCTGGTCTTGGCTGGAGGGGCTGTGATCTGGCAGACTGGCAGGTTGAACTATGCAGGAAAACAAATACTGAGGATAGTTTTCAGGCTAAAAGTTTTTCATAAAATTGGAATGATTTAAAGTCAAACCTTGCTGGGGTCCAGGTATATGCATATAATATCTATTTAGATGGTGGCACAGTGGTGCAGTGGTTTGCACTGTCGCCTCACAGCAAGAAGGTTCAGGGTTTGAGTCTCGGCTCAGGCACAGGATCTTTCTGTGTGTGAGTTTAGATTCTCTAAATTGACCGTAGTGAATGTGAGTGTGAATGGTTGTCTGTCTGTAACCCCAGTCCCATGTAGCTAGAAGGCATTGATTGAAAGATTATGGAGTATTGTAGTACAATGGGACGGGGCCTGAGTTTGTCTGGATGGGCGCTGTTTATCCATTGATAGCGGAGATGGTAATGTAAAATAACTTCGGTGCCTCCAATAACTCTAAGAACCAAGCACAAAATGTAGCACTTTTCTTTAAACATAAATTCACTGTTGGTATTCAACCAAAGGTATCACTATTACAAAAACAAACAAAGTGTACGTTAAACAAAATAATTGTTTATTATAAAATTATGAATTGACATTTTGTTTTGGTTTTGTTACTTGTTCACTGTTGGCCTTTGCGAAAAATCAAGGAATGTATTCAGCTCCTTTATACGAGGAGAAATTGAGTAACAATGAAAATACAAATCAATTGTCCATCAGCCCACACTCACACACACATTCACACCGGGCTATTAAACAAAAAAAAAACGATGCAGGCCCCAATGATGCTTGTGAGCAGGGAGGCCAGAAACAAATGGCCGCTTCACTGGGGTTACCAGCACAAACGAAAATGCACGTGCACGTCTTTAAGGAGTACTCATGAGTCCAGGAAGAGTCAGAAGGATAGGGGCAAAGGCAAGAGATAGTTTCAATGGCGAGGCAATGGCAGTCGCAACACGTTGCAGTGAACTCGGCTCCGCACAGCAGCTACAATCTCTCTCCCACGGTCCAGGGCTCTCCCGGGCGCATGGCAAAAGTGCGTTCCTCTGGCAGTTCTGCGGAGTTCACACACATCACCAAGGACGACTCTCCGTCGATCAGGGTATTCACGAATATTTTCCTGCGGTGTAGCCGCTACTGGCTATCCGGCTTGGCCGCTGCAGATGCTGCTCCAGCTCTAGCACACTTTACTGCGCTACCGGTGCGGAGACGCTAAGCTCCCCCCGCCCCAATCAAGGTGACATTAGATTGGCTAACAAAGGTGACCAGCATGCCCACACGCGAATAAGGATGAAAGAATAAAGGATACTTCACTGCCCCACAAAAACATGGAACCCTGACATTCGCACCAAAGAACCATAAATTATGTTTTTTAAACTAACATCAATTTGTTCTTTGACTTGACTGTTTTTACATATTACCATCCACCTCTTTTTAACATATGTACGCTTCATCAATTTACAATTATTTATTTATTTATTTATTTATTTTTCTTTACACATTTTCACATCATGATATAAATGAATGAAATAAAGGATCCCGGGCTACATGTCTATATATGTTGGCCCAGGGTGTACCCCGCCTCTCGCCCATAGCCACTGGGATAGGCTCCAGCCCCCCCCCCCCCCGACCCTTAACAGAAATAAGCGGAAGAAAATGGATGGATGGATGGATGGATGGATGGATGGATGGATGGACCTACATGACATTTACAATTTGTTGACTTTCTGTTAAGCAGTAAGACATGGACAGTTTGCTCAGACTGATCACAGCTGCAGGGGAGTGCAGAGGCTTGCTAGTGAGCTTCGCTGTTCCTGCTTTCAGGTGCTTATGTCTGACAACATCTCATGTTTATCCTCTTTGGAGACCTTAGAGTGAGCTGCAATTTTTTTGCCCATAAAGAGCAAAACAAAATAATTACTTTGATTGATACCCCCATTTACTTATCGCACAATTTAGCCAAAACTTCAGGCAAAATCTGTCCATTTTTCCTCTTAACTTAAGTCAAACCAATTATGGACTAATTTCCAACTTCCTTAATATTTTCACCTCTTCACTCAACTGAATATTTCCCAGCTTCATCATAAATTTTTTTCCCTTTCTATATCAAGAAATAATTTTTTCAGTCCTTCTCAGATCAATGCAATGTAGATGTAGTACCTAAAACCACAAGTTATTGTTTGCATATTTTGGTTTTGCATGGATTGAACAAACAAGTGTGACATGGATAATGAACCTCTTTGTCTTTATTACCATCAACATTACTGTGTGTCTGTTCACACTGACACCCACCTCTTGGCATTTCAGGATGTCATGTGCATATCCTCTTAGGCACTAATAAAAACCAACCATTTTACAGCAACTGCACTTTTGAAAGATGTATTTATTGCAGAACAATGGTTACTTCCCTATAATGTTGGGACCCTGCAAAACGGGTGAACTTTTATTTATCAAAATAGTTCAGTGTCCTAAAACCACAAGTTATTGTTTGCATATTTTGGTTTTGCATGGATTGAACAAACAAGATGTAGAAGAAATACTATAATGAGCTCACATTTGAAGCCTTGTGTTTGGTATTTTGGCTTTTGTCATCTTGTTTTTTTTCTGCTATAGATGACCATGTTTTGATGACACAGTGGAAGTGGAGAGGAGTGAAAATTGGATCTCACTGGGACGTCACAAAACGAGAGCAATTTTAGAGAAATTTTGTCCCTGACTTCGATTCAGCTTGGAAACGTCCTCAGGCCAGATCAACAGATGTGTCAAGTTTGGTGAAGATCTGACCATGTGCAATCCTGTTACAACAGTTTCTTCTTCTATGGCCAAATCCACCACTTGGCAATGATAACAGTCAAACAGAAATTTACAGTCGTCACAATAATCCATCACCAAGTTCTTTTAAGAAATGCCTGACAAATTTGAGATGATCTGGTCAAGCAACAAGGAAGAGTCAGCTAAAGTCAACTCTATTTAATATGTATTTGTATGTATGTGTTTGTACGTATTTAGTATGTATTTGGTGAAAATCAGCTCCATAGTTTTTGCATAATCCTGCTCCCAGTCAAATGCCACTGACAACAGGACCTCATGGCAAAGGTAATAAAATCTATACTGCACTGAAGAAGATTAGTGATTCAGATGATAAACTCATTTGGAAAATGTTTACTGAAGTAATCAATCTAAAGAGAACAGAATAGAACAGATTAGTCAATGAATTTTTTTTTTAAATTCTTTTTCTTGGAGGCGGGATGTGTATAGGACTCTCTCATATATGGTAGTTTGAGACTGATTACTGTACAGTCTGGCTCTCAAGATCACCTCTCAAGGAACAAACATAAGTCATGATCTGATCAAAGGCAGCTGTCTCAATACACACTATCCCCCTCTGCCTTCAAGCTGATGTAGAGGGTTAATTGCTGCAGCTTTACCTTAAGCTTCAAGTTCATAATTAACACCAAAGGGAGCCAACTTCTCTCAATGAGCACTGACTATAGTAATTGTGGAAATTGGAGCCTACTTCAGTCTCATTTCTGATTTGATTGTGCCACTCTTCAAGGCTCCTCTCTCTCACATTTTGTGAACAGAAGTGGGGAATGGGAGTAGGTGGAAATCTCTCTAAACATCAGCACTGAGATGGCTGGGATGTGGGTGAATATTCTGTATAAACTCGGATGGTTGTTTCAAGTAAAGTCTAGAACTTCCACTGAGTGAAGTGTTCTGAGGGAGAACTCCCTTTCCGGCACTCTTGGCCCCTTCTGTCACCCACAGTTGTAAGATCAACAACATAGTATTTGTAGATTCTGTATATGTTTGCTGGTTGAAGGTTAGCAGCTGAGTAGCAGTACCTCCACAGTCCCAACAGCTCAAGTGCTATATCTAGAATTTCCCATCTGCCTTCAGCTTTGCCTACACTATTAATTGTGATTGTCTGATGCTGTGACCATCAGACCTGGCTCACTCCTTTCCATTTTTACTCCTTATTTATTGGCCCTTCCTGTGTAAGACCTTCCTCATCAGTGGGGCACCAGTGCTTCTGCTGCCTCACGACCCAGTTTCCCCTGGAGGAATTCCCTCCCTTTTCCTGCTAACGCCCCTTGTCACAAGGAAGGCTGGAGCTCCAGATTTGTCCATAAGTTAAGCTGTCTGTGGTTGAGCTGAGAGCTACATTTAGCTCAGGATGGTGGGACAGAGAGCAGACTGATAATGCATCTGGTTTCGAGGCTCAGAGGGCAACATGTGGTGTTTGCAGTGTGCCTCTGACAGGACTCAGTCCATACTGGAGTTGGAAGCAGAAAGCTGGTGAGCCTATCTTGAACTGTTTGCATGATAGTGCTGTGCGCTCCAACTTTGACATGTATTTACCCTCTGATTTAGATAAGACTTTGTCTTGAGATCCAGGTTGTATATATCACTTCACTCCTTTATTCAGGGACCAGTTGGGACAACATGTAAAAAAAAAAAAACTGCTCTTAGTACATATGAGATGAATCTCCCTGAATGCAGTGATTGTAAGATAATGGAGCTGATGAAGGAAATGACTAAGAGAGCACTTTTCTGTAAACACAGTGAACTTGATTTGTGATGCAGTAAAATCTCCTGATTCATTGCTAAGGAAGTTGTTGATTATCCCACCACATGCCAAGCAAGTGAATGTGGCAGAGAAGTATTTTACTGCTTTCATTCAGCTCCCTCTAACTCATATTAATCAGCTTAACTTGCAACACACAAGACATTCAGAGAGAATACTTGGTGACATAAAAATAAGCTGAGGCGCAGGTTGTGTGTGGATGTGAGTAGCAAGTTGGAGTAATTAATTCATCACCAGAGTGACACAGTGAGAAGGCACTCCACTTGAAGATGCCACTCAGAAGCACAGGGAGGACATCTCCTCTGAGATGAGCTCCCATCAGAATTGTCTGGACCCCTGGTGTTACCTTCTATCAGCCTGCAATGTATGCACCGTCACAGGGTGCTGCAGTGCCTCGTGGCTGTTTGCACTGGATATTGTTAACATAAGGAAAGGTGAAAAGCATCATCTTAAGGTAACTGTCATCAAAATGTGCCATTATTGTTTAAATACTTTATCTGACACTTTTTTGATGGCAACCACAAACTAGCAGATGACTATTTACATTGACACCTATGTTACATTTACTAGTCTCAAGAACACTAATGTCTTTGACTCTGATGGAGCTTTCTGATGTCACAGTGACATAACATGTTATTCAATCTGTCTTGCAGCACTTTCCTTCTATCCTAGTGTTCAATAATCCTCCTGGTCATCGGTTTAAGGAGCCAGCAGCCAATCACAAATGTGCTGAGATACACTGTTAGTATCAAGAGTGTAGTGAAGGGAAGCAGGACCAAGACAGTCATGTTGAGAAGGCAAGAGACGCATTTTGAGCAAAATTTAAATCTTAAAGCAGTCACTTACTGGTAATTCAAATGGATAGAATAACATTTTGTCCTGACTGAACAACTTTTTACAAATGAGTAGAAAATGAGGGGTTTCATAAAGCTTCTTAAAACATGTTATTGCCTGGAAAATCCGAAAACTAGAGAGATTTGTTTTGATGACATTGGTATGTATAGGTATAATTTGTGTGGAGCAGCTAAACTAACATGACTGTCTCCTGTGTCTGCTCTGCGCTGTATATTAACTCCCACCCAACTACCAACTATTACATGGAATACCCTGGTCTCCCTCTCATTTTTTAATTTCTCTCCCATCATCATTGCAGGTACATTGCTCTGTTCTCTCTATTCTCAATAAGCTCACATTTAATTGATTGTCTGGGTTTGAGGTAAGAGAATCAATCATCGAAACATTTAATATATACTATGAACATTTTTTTTAAGTTCTGATGTAATTCCTCAAGGAAATGATCACGGAGCATTCATGTTCCCATCTCTGCAACTGCAAGGAAAACATTACTGATACCTACTGTATCCCTAAAAAAAAAAAATTGACATTTTTGGTGATGTGGAAGAGAGATCTTTTACTAGTCACATCACTGTCCCTAGTTTGAGAGTGCTTGTGTAATGTCTGTACATACTCTGTCTGCAGTCATATGCTGTTTTGGTACAGTGTCGAGGAGATACCAGTCAATATTATGTTGATGTTAAATTCCAACTACTGACCCACAATTGGTACAGTCAGGGTCAGGTTTCCACTGTCTGACATTTTTGAAGAACTACAGACTCTGCCTTTTGTTAATCATGTGGCTCTGCCTTGAAATGGAATTTTAAAGTGCTACACATATAAATCCTAATAAGGCTGCATGACACTGACTGTAGAATGCTGTTATTTAGTTGCAAGTCTGATAACAGTCTTCTCTTTGCTGTCCAAGGAAATCAATGATTTGGACAGCTATGAGTACTCAGTCTCTGTGTAGGAGGAATAATGCCTCTTGAAATTTAAAGCGTGTTTGACACAATTTTTTAGTGATAGGTCATCCTATTTTAGAATAATAGATTTATTACTTACAAATGACTTGCCACCCCCCCCCAAAAAAAAAACCAGCATTTAACATCCTTTTTTCAATACTGCCAGACTGCCTCTCGCTAATTAAAACAGGGACATTTCAAATGAGCAGATGTATTACTGCTGACCCTGTAATCTAAAGTACTCTCTTCCTAATTAGATTTTTGAAACTGTGTGGAAAATGATCGTGAAGAGAATAAGCATGCAGAGCATAATTAACATTAATAAACATGTTTGCTGGTCTTTGCCTTCTAAACCCATTCAATGGCACATTTAATAAAACCCTGACCTGGTGATGTTGCTCATATTTTTTTAACCACTATGATATGGTTAAATGTAAACCTGAACCCAAGCTACCCACTGAAGTGCTAAAAGTCCAATTCTTTCATTTTTTTAAGTCAGGATGTGGTTAGTCTAGTTATCTGAAAGCCTATTAACAAGGGTAAATAGCTAGCCATGCTCAACAATCCTCACCACTTAAGACCAACCACCACCAAAACACCACTAAAGCTCCTGAATTAGCGGCATCAGCGTTACATTTCATTGTATATTTTTCATAGATATTGATGCATTAAATTAGAAAGTGTCAACATCAAATTAATTCTTATCATGTGATAGGTGGATTTTCAATGGATGTTTAGGACTTTTCCAGCAGGTTAAAAAGAAGGGCGTTTGAAGAGTGTGCTTATTTTTTCGTTGTGAAATGGTTGGCCTACATGTAGTACAACCTACATGGTTGGTCCATAGTAAAATGACTCCAGTTGTTAGGGGTATTTTGCTCTGACTGGATAGAAAAAAAGACAGTATGCAGTATATACAGGTAGTAGTAGTGCCCATCCATCGATCCATTTCCTACTGCTTATCCTGTTAAGGCTGGGGGGAGGGGGCTGGAGCCTATCCCAGCAGCCTTGGATGGGTCGCCAGTCCATCACAGGTCCAACA